>NC_058103.1:60689583-61316666 GCF_020171115.1 Neogale vison
AGCAAAACTTTGAGCTGCCACAGGACATTGTAAGACTTGAGACCTGCTAACTAAATAGTGATGGGTAGTATGACAAGGTGTTCTGCATCTAGGGTTCTGCATGCATCATTCTATTTGACTTTTGTTTCACTGGAGCTTGGGGCTGTGCTGCCAGCAGCAAGTATGCTGACTGAAAACTGTCACAATAGCGATCATTACAATCCGGGAGTTGAGTTTGACTGGAACATATGTCTTCAATTTTGATAGCTCAGCTTCCCAGATGCCCTAAAGGAGAATATTGCCTGAGAAGGAGCTTTTCATGTAAGAATAATTTGTGTTAAGTAGCTCAGTGATCTGTTTGTTAGGTTAGAGCTGACAGTTTGTTTATATTTCTAAAGGGGTATGATGAATGGGGGAGAAGTTGATGCTAATTAGCCTAAATTGTTCCTAAGAATGTAGAGGGCTTTGCCAGTTTCATTGTTTCTGTTTCTTTGCACATTTTAAATAATTGAATGGAGCTCAGACCATTCATCATAATTTCAGGCAAGATAGAAATAAATGAATTTAGCACGGGTCTGCATGTGTGATGGAAGATGTCACTTTAAAGGCAATTAGATAAGACATCAACTTGGGGCTAATGCAGACTATTCTAATCTATTTGCATGAAAATATCAAACATGAACGTTTTCATTTACTCCATTAATTATCTCTGTCACTGTAGGAGGATACAGCCCTTCTTTTAGAAATTTCGTCTATCTCTGTTACAGAAATAATACTGTGGTATGAAATCTGGACCTGTGCTTCTGGACAAAAGATCTGTATCCTTACACTTTAAGAAAGTTCTTTCCCCACCCCTCGATGTCATCAGATGCCTCGAAGAAAGCTGTTTGAGAATGGGCTCAAGCTCTTGGCCAGCTAGATAATGAAAAAGGCATCAGAGAAACATTTTGAAAGTTAGGAATAATAAAATGGTGTGAATTCTACAATAAGAGCTAATGTACCAGTGAAGGCAGATTTTAGTTATTTCTCAAGAGTTCTTACATATTTATTTCTCATAGATGCTGAGTTACACAGAGATATGATACTAAGCCTACAATATAGCTTCCTATCTAAGTTGAGCCAGCATTTCCTCTAGGTAATAAAGTTAACATAAATGGATTATTTTATGAGTATAGGAAAATATATATGTTTTGTTAACACACATATTTTGACAGTTAAAATAAGAAAAATGAAACTAAATTTAGAAAGTCCATGATTTTTTTTTCAACCTTTTAATCCTCATTGCAGGCCATTCTTTTTTAATTTATGCACATAAAATACCACAGGAAGAGATGGTATAAATTTGTGGACTGTGGAGAATGAGTGAACATTTTTGAATCAGGATCTTTAAAAGGGGTGAAATTTGAGTATGATTAAGTTAGGAAAAAGCCTCGCTTACGGCGGAAGTCGGAGACTCTGTATACATTATGGGCATGTCATGGCTTTTAAAAAGTTATGTTAGACTTCTATACAAATTGTGAAGGAATTTGTATAACCCCAAACAAAATTCTGTGTGGTTCTGAACTTTTCCAAAGAGAGAGAAGTAATGCTGGTTAGTATTCCAATCAGGAGCAAACCTTACTGTCGGGTGGGCTGGTTGCTTACACTGCCTGGGTGTTTTCTTGGTCACTAGTTTTCTCGGAAGGAAATGATCCCATGGCTTATGCTTGCCACATTTGTGCATATATGCGCTATAATTGGCATTTATTAAGGAGACCTTCAGTTTGATGGATGACTGTCAGAGCCGAGCCTGCTGGCTTTGAAGAGGGTTGACTGCTCAAGTTTTGTTACATTAGCTCGTTAGAACTCTGCAAAACTTCAACCGGCTCTTTGTTTACTTTCTTATAATTAAGATTTTTGAACAATCGATTTTCAGAGACTTGACAGGGCCCATTCCCAACTTGGAGACTTTGCCTGACAGAAAAGTATGCAACAGAACAAATATTCACAATAGAACCTGTGAGTATTAAAAATAAGGGTTTTGTACTCTCTTTAGGTAGCTGCCCACTTAATTAATTGCTTTTAAACATTAAATGGTTTAATTATCTTTACCTTTTATATCATTAGCTGCATTATTCCTCAACTTTTTTTAAAAAGTGAATTCTATAAAAACAACAGCTGTAGAAATGTTTTCAAATCAGGGTATTTAACATTAGACCTTGTATGTATTATACTTTAGCAACAATGTAAGTAAATAATTAGAAAAATGAAACACCATCTGAATCTATAGTTACCTAGTCAAAAGAAAAAAAATGTGTTAATCTGTGCATTTAAACATTCAACTATGAATAATCAGTAAATCCCAACTGAGTTGTTAATTTTGTAATATGAAAATCTCCAAAGCTGCGGTGACACATTTAAAGTTAAAACTGATATTTCACTTTCTCTTTTGTAACCTCACAGAAAGTGCACATAAAAATGCTGAAAATGAGTCTCTTTTCCCATATGCTTTGGTGGGACAAACTGTATTTCCTGTTTTGCTCAATGTACCTCTCACACTACCTAGAGAGACACAAAATGTTGATGTTGTGTTAGGTGTGTGTATTTTTGAAATATTCCTAGTTGATAGCTACAAAAACTAAGTGTTTGAAGGGAAGAGATGTGCTTTCATAAAGACCAACTATAGCTGGAGACTGCACTAAGATTACAGACTTGCTCGTGGTTGTCTCTTTTCTGACTTGTTGTGACTAGTTGATGAGTTGATTATCTGTGAGGTATATTTACCAACTGTGGGAGCTCGATGAGTAGATGCCTTCATCACATTTTCCCACTATCTAAATGAGTGGGGAAAGGAAATAAAGAATGGATGGTAAAGGAAAAATATACTGCATCTATTTATGAAAATGAATACTGTACAGGGTCTTCATTTATAAGCAGTGCTCTAAGTAATGAGTTCTTACAGTAATTTTCTGGGTACGGCTACTGTAGGACAGTACTAGATCACTTGCCTTCACAGAGAGGGGGGAAAGGGAAAATGAAACTTCGTTGTTTTCAGGTCACAGATATTTCAACTTTTCTTATTCTCTGAAAGGAACTTGAGTTGGCAGAACAATATTTAGACTTCTTTGCCCATGAAGACAGCCTTTTAAGTTTGGTGATGCAGTCGATGCATTCGTATTTCATTCAGATGATGGAAAATACAACTAATTGGCTCCTTATTTGGTCCACGATGCTCAGTTAATGTATTCAAAGTTATTACTAGATTAAAAAAATGAATTTACAGGTCAAAACTTCTTTTATTGTGGAGGAAACTGGCAGTCATCAAAAGGGCCATTAAAAAACAGTTTAATGAAGAAATATGTGACTGTTTAAGAAAAGCGTCTAGTCTAAACTTAGCAGGAGGGCCATGGATCCTTTTTTCTGCTAGGCTACAACAGTATAAGAAAATATTCTTGCATTTTTTAGGCTTATGCATAAATTTTTGTTTTAAGAAAGCCATTACTTTAGCTGCACAAATGAAATATAATCACACATGGGAAGCCTGAACCTAAGATCAAGTATTCCTATTAATTTTATATTAAAATGTGTGAAATGTTGTCTCTTTATTTTTAATAAAATAATATTTTAATGTATTAATTATTAACTAAGACTTTAATTTAAATGTCTTTTTCCTTTCAACTTAAAAACAATGGCCAGTACTTTTGGATAGTGTCCTGTGTAACAAGCACTGTTCAAAATAGTCTACATGGATTAATTTATGTATTCGCCACAATCCCCTGTCATGGGTACTATTATTATCTTCACTTTAAAGTTACCTAAAACTGAGGTATAGAGAAGACAAGTAATTTGGTCAATGTCATGCAGCTAGTAAATGGTAGGTTAGAGATTTAAGCATAGGCATTCTGACTCCAGATTTAAGGCAGTTAATCATTCTGCAGTGCAGGATTTGGTTTGGTTAAGTAGATGAGGATCTACACACAAACATCTAAATCCACCAAATTTATTATTCAAAAGAATTTTTGGAACAGTATTCCAAAGATTATTTCATTATGTTTAGAAGCCTTTTCTAGAAGGAATAGTATATTAACGTACCTATACACTTAGAAATATCTTCTTTTTTTCTAAACATTTATATCCCAACACATGACTAACAAAAGGTTTATAGGCTAGCAGTGTGGTCAGATTTGACCTGTGGCCTACCTAGACAGTTATAATATTGAACCATATTGTAACAGAGTTCTGTTTTGTTTTAAAAATACGATAATAATTTTGAAAAGGGGATAAAGCAGCAATAGGAAAGAAGTAGTTTCTATAAAAATTTGTCATGTTTTCAGAAGTAAATGTTCTAACATTTGTCTAACAAAATACAGCATTTTCTAGGTTCAATGAAAGGGACTGGTTTTTATCACTAGACTGGAGTAATGAATTCTGGGATAATCTAAGCTGATTAATCTTTAAAAATTATGTGGGTTTTTTTGGTAACATTAAGAAAGAGACATTGCAAAGTTGAGTGAATTATAGCTTATAAACCTCATTGAGGATAATGTAAAAGCATAAAATGTCATACATATTTTAGGGGTGTTTCAAACTCCTAGACAAAGAAATTTTGAATGTCCAGACATCTTTGAAGTATCTAGCAGAATATAATGTGCATACAGAAAATGCTCTGATGAGAAGAGTGCACAAAGATAAAAGTACATTTTTCATCTTTTATGTAAAGAAATTTAAGTGGTAGATATATTTTTTGCACATTTTTTTATTCACCAAAAATTGATTGAATATGTGCAATGCATTGAGGGCACAGGAATGAGTAAGATAGATAACCCTTTAATGAACTAACAACATTCCAGTGGCAGAGATGGGAATAAACAAACAAATAATATGATATCAGATAATCATTAGAGTTTCAAAGAGAGTAAAACTGAGTAAGGGATAGAAAGTGATGTTACTGAGGGACATGGAGTTGTGTCTATTTTAAACAGAATATTTAGGGATGGCTTCTATAAAATGCTGACTTCTGAGTAAAAATCTAGTTAATAGTATTGAGTACCAATGACATTTCTAGTATATTTGCCACCTAGGATAAAAAAAATTTTAACATTACCCTCCTCTTGGAAAAAATTTGTTTTAATAATAATCTTTCAATGAAAAGAATGGCAATGATGGCCAGAAAAAACAATGAAAAACAGTTATTCAACTTCATGTGTTATCATGCCACAAAATTAATCTAAAAAATAAATAAACATTACTGTACCCCCCAAAAGGGAAAAAGTAATGGATTAGTATTATTAATTGCATCAGTTTTTCATTTAAAAAAATGAAAAATACCATACCTACATAGCGTGCAGTTTGCGCCATGTTTCACTATTTTAAATCTTTTGAGGGGAGCAGCTTTATTAAGATACACATACCGTAAAATTCACCTATTTAAATTGTATGATCCAATGGGTTTTAGTGTACACATAGAGTTGTGTAATTATCATCATAATCAATTTTAGAACATTTCATCCTGGGGCTCCTGGGTGGCCCACTCTGTTGTATGTCTTACACTTGATCTCAGCTCAGGTCTTGATCTCAGGGTCATGAGTTCAAGCCCCATGTTTAAAAAAAAAAAAAAAAAAAAGAATATTTCATCACCCCAAAAAAGAAACCCCATGTTCTTTATTACTCACTCCTGTTTCCTCATACTACCAACTCTGCCCCTGGCCTTAGGAAACCATTTTCTGGGTCTAAGGATTTGCTTATTTTGCACAGCTAAGATAAATGGAATCATGAATATGTTCTCATTTGTGACTAGCTTCTTTCACTTATCTTATTCTTAATGTTCATCCATGTTGTAGCATATATCATTAATTCTTTTCATTGTTGACTGATATTCCATTATATGGATATACCGTATTTTATTTATCCATTCATCACTTGATGGAAATTGGATTGTTTCCAAAGTTTTGCTATTATGAATAATGCTGTTATGAACATTCCTGTACAAGTTTTTATGTGAACATTTGTTTATATTTTGGCAAGTATATATAAGTATATACCTAGGAGTGGGATTGCCTGGTCATATGGCAACTCTGTGTTAAAATCTTTTAAGGAACTGCCAAACTGTTTTCCAAAGTGGCTGCAGCATTTACATTCTAACCAGCAAAGTATGAGGGTTGTAACTTCTTCATGTCCCTGCCAGTATTTGTTATTATCTGACAGTTTGATTCTATCCATGCTAGTGGGTACAGAGTGGTAATTTATTGTGATTTTGGTTTGTATTTCCCTGGTGGCTAATGATGTTGAGCACCTTTTCATTTTCTTACTGGCCATTTGTATGTCAATTTTTAATTGCCTTTTTGTTTTTTTATTATTGAGTTATAAGAATTCCTTATATATTCCAGATACAAATCCTTTGTCAGACATAGGATTTGCAAATATTTTCTCACACTCTGTGTGTTATCTTTCATTTTCTTTTTTTTTTTTTAATTTATTTATTTGTCAGAGAGAGAGAGAGTGCACAAGCAGGGAGAGCAGCGGGCAGAGCAGGCAGAGGGAGAAGCAGGCTCCTCACTGAGCAAAGAGCCCGATGCAGGGCTCCATCCCAGGACCCTGAGATCATGACCTGAGCTAAAGACAGACACTGAACCAACTGAGCCACTCAGGTGTCTTATGTCTTTCATTTTCATGATGGGTCCTTTGAAGCACAAAATGTTTTTAATTTTGATGAAGCCAGGTATCTATTGTTCTTTTGTCGCTTATGCTGTTGTCACATTTAAGACACTGTAGCCTAATCCAAAGTCACAAAGATTCACACCCATGTCTTTTTTTTTATTATTGTTTAAAACTTTTATAGTTTTAGCTATTGCTTTAGGTCTTTGGTCCGTTTTGAGCTGATGTGAGATGAGAGTCCAACTGTATGCTTTTGCATGTAGATATCCAGGTGTCCTGGTACCATGTGTTGAAACGACTTTTTCCCCATTGAATTGTTTTGGCACTTCTGTCAAAAATTGATTGATTATAAATATGAATGTTAATTTCTGGACTCTTAAGTATATTCCACTAACATATGTTACTGTCCTTATGCCAGTACCACACTGTCTTAATTACTGTAGCTTTCCAGTATGCTTAGAAATTAAGAAATGTGAGGGGCACCTGGGTGGCTCAGTCTTTAAGCATCTGCCTTTGGCCCAGGTCATAATCCCAGGGTCCTGGAATGGAGCCCCGCATAGGACTCCCTGCTCCACGGAAAGTCTGCTTCTCCCTCTCCCACTCCCTCTGTGTCTTTCTCTGTCAAATAAATAAATAAAATCTTTAAAAAAAAGAAATTAAGAAATGTGAATCCTCAAGATGTGGGCAGAAGACATGAACAGATATTTCTCCGAAGAAGACATACGAATAGCTAACAAACAAATGAAAAAATGCTCAATATCACTTGGCATTAAGGAGATACAAATCAAAATCCCAATGAGATACCACCTCATACCAGTCAGAATGGCTAAAATTAACAAGTCAGGAAATAACAGATGTTGGCATGAATGCAGAGAAAGGGGAACCCTCTCACATTGTTGACTGGAATGCAAGCTGGTGCAGCCACTCTGGAAAACATTCCTCCAAAAGTTGAAAATAGAACTACCCTAAGACCCAGCAATGGCACTACTAGGTATTTTTCCAAAGGATACAAAAAGTGATTTGAAGCAGTGTTTATAGCAGTGTTTATAGCAGCAGTGTCCATAATAGCCAAACTATGGAAAGAGCCCAGATGTCCATTGACATATATCTGGATAAAGAAGGCTTATGCATGTATATATACACACACATATATATATAATGGAATATTATATATATTTTATATATATTTTTACATATTACACATATAATGAAATATTACCCAGTCATCAGAAAGAATGGAATCTTGCCATTTGCAATCACATGGATGGAACTAGAGTGTATTATGCTAAGTGAAATAGTTCAGAGAAAGACAAATACTATATGATTTCACTCATGTGGCAATTAAGTAATGAAACAGATGAACAGATGAACATGGGTGAAGGGTTAGAAAAGTAAAACAAGATAGAAACAGAAAGGGAGACAAACCATAAGAGACTCTTAACTAGAGAAAACAAACAGGGTTGTTGGAGGGGAGGTGAAGGAGGGAATGGAGTAATTGGGTGCTGGGCATTAAGGAGAGCACTTGATGTAATGAGTACTGGGTGTTATATGCAACTGAATCAACTTGAATGCAAGATGAATCACTAAATCTCTGTCCCCACCAAAACTAATAATACACTATACATTAACTAAATTAAATTTAAAGAAAGAATATTTTTAAAAATGTGAATTCTCTAACTTAGTTCTTTTTTTTTTTTTTTTTTGAGATTGTTTTGGCTATTCTGGCTCCCTTGAATTTCCCTATGTTTTAAATGATTTTTTAAAGTTTATTTATTGATTTATTGATTTATTTATATAAGTAATCTCTACCCAACATTCAGTTCAAACAGCAGTCACATGCTGTTCCCACTGAGCCAGCCAGGTGCCCCTTGTATTTTAAATATTAAATACCAATCACATTTCAAGAAGCCAAATAAAATGACAGAACTGAAGCAAGTCAAGTTCTATTTCTTCATCTTTACAATTACAAATTGATTTTAAGTCTGTTGTTTAAACTCAGGAATATGTGGTGACACAGAGGTTAGAGAGAGGAAGTACCCAAAATAAGCTCTAACTGTTCTGTAGCTATAACTGTTCTGTAGCTATTGGGAATTTTCTCTTGAGCTGAATTCAAGTATCTATGTGTCTGTTGGGGGCCACCTATGTATTTGGAAGATCTCCATATTAACTTTACTCTGGAATACAATGTTTATTTAAGGGACAATTAACAAAACATTTGTCAAGGAGGAGCAGTATTGTATCACTAACATTGTTTAACCACGCTGGTGCATGGTAATAAATAAAAAGTAAGACATAGTTTTTGTTTCTTTTACTGTTACTTTAAAATATTCAAAATTGCCTGTATGCAGTACAGATTGCTCCTACCAGCCTACCCTTGAAATGCCAGTGAGGAGGAGCAAATCATTCTGTGATCAAGAGAAAGAGCTTTCCAGGAAGAGGGAACAGAAGTAGTAAACCCTTACATGAGTTTGAGATTTTTAATGAACTGAAAGGTGGCCATTATCGTAGCTAGGACATAGAGGTGGGGGGTGAGTGGTAGGACATGATGTTGGAGAGACTGACAGCCAGGCCCTCCAGCTAGGGCCACCATATGAATTTTGGTCTAAATTATAGCACTTCTGAGAGTGAAAGAGGCCACTGTTGATTATATGATGGACTTAATGGGACTGTCCCTGGAGAATTAAGATGAGTAGTCACCCTATTTAAAGGATATGGTGCAGAATTGTATTTTAAGTACCCATAGAATCCAACCTAAGGACAACTATTATGAAGGCTAACAGTTCTTTAAGGCAGGTGAGCAGTAATCTGACCTGACACCATTAATATATTACAAATTAGGAGAACTAAACAGTGTGTATACTGAATGGTTTAGAATTATGCTTTTCAAACTTTAGCACACATAAGAATCATATGTAAGCCTCATTAAAACATATCGCTGGCCCCACTCCCCGGAATTATGATTGAGTCTGTTTTGTATTTCTAGCAGATTTCCAGGTATTGCTGATACTGCCAGTCCCTGAAGGACCAGACTCTGAGTAGCACTGGTTTAGAATTTAGAGAGTGGACTGTAGAGTCAGACAGACACGATTTGAATTTCAGCTTTCTTGGTTACTAGCTAGGTGGCCTTGGTAAGTTAAGTACTCTTTCCACAGCTCTTTTCTTCATCAGGTAAAATGTAATTATAATAATCGCTGCCTTATAAATGTTGTGAAGAGTGAATGGGATAAAGCACTTGGCATTGTTTCAGGCATTATTGTAAGCATCTAGCATGTGTTAATTTTTTTATTATCATACTTAGGAAGAAGAAGAATCATGGTGGATTAGCAATAGCTACAAGTACAGGCCCCAGGATGGTGTTCGGTGCCTGGTACATAGCAGGCTCTTAATATTTGTTGACTAAATAAACAAATTTGTGAGTTCATTAAATAGGGCTATGTGGACTGAAAAAGTTGATTCTGATTTCAATATACCTCTTTTATTCTCAAAGCATACCTTACCTTCTGACATTCAACATAGACCAGAGCATAAGAAAATATTGCCCATCACCTGCAAACAATTTGATGTATTAAGCCAGTTAGGATACATTTAAACTTGAAATTAATGAGACAGTTACATTGTGAGTTTCTTGGTGTTTGGGTATACAACGAACTTTAAACTTAATATATTGTCACCAAATAAAGGTAGAGTAGTTGTAGAATTATACACTTAAAAATGAATTTCATTTAGATTACTGTGCTGAATTATGACTGTGTTAAACACAAAGCTACAAAATGCCCTTTATTCATTATCATGGAAGAAATACTACAAAAACAACTCTAATTTATTTTTTTTTAAGATTTTATTTTTTTATTTGGCAGAGATCACAAGTAGGCAGAAAGACAGGCAGAGAGAGAGAGAGAAGAGGAACAGGCTCCCTGCTGAGCAGAGAGCCTGTTGTGGGACTTGATCCCAGGAGCCTGAGATCATGACCTGAGCCGAAGGCAGAGGCTTAACCCACTGAGCCACCCAGGTGCCCCAACTCTAATTTCTATAGGAAAAATAATAGACCAAACTACTGTAAAGAGAGGCCAACAGAATGGGACCAACTAATATGAGATCTGAATGGTGTCTCTTTTGTCCAGTGGTTGTGTGATTGTCACAGCATGAAGTAGTACTTGAGAGTAGGTGGGGAAGGGAAGAAGGAAGAGGACTAACTTTGAAAAATATTGTACTGCATGGAGCACTGTGTGTTATATGCAAACAATGAATCATGGAACACTACATCAAAAATAATGATATACTGTATGGCAACTAACATAACATAATAAAAACATAAGAAAATAAATATCCATTATGGGTTAGGTACTTCATCATGCGCTAGGAAATTTACATGCCTTAATTCCTTGCTCAGAGCCATCCTATGAGATAGTTATCTCACTCTCTTTTCACTTCTGAGGATTAAAGCTTTAGGAGACAAAGGATAAACAGATGGAGCCAAGTTTCTTCTCTAGGTATCCCTATAAAGGTCGCTCTCCTTTTTACTATCTTTGGAAAGCGCATTAAATAGAAAGCCACTATGTAGTTTTCCAGCAGTCTGGCAGAGTTGCTATATTATCAGTTTCCTAGTTCATTAGTAATGGCAACGTAGGTATTGAAGAGATTCTAATATAGTAATTGAAACTGTTCTTGCTGAGTTTATCCAGGGTTGATCTAATTTACTCCGTAACTTTCTCTTATATGCAGCATCTTAATTTATAATTTCTGGTGCTAGGATTTGAAGCATCAGTAGTTGAGGGGTAGAATTAAAGAGAACACTGACAATGTTTTAATTCCTACTTGTTATTATGTTTTATCACTCTAAGAAATACAGAACAATAAAACTATTACGTTAGTAATGACTTTGGTTTAATAATGTAGTCCTGTATTAGGAAGCCCTAATAGTCCTGTATTAGGAAGCATAACTAAGACATGGAAAATTCTTTGATATAACACTCTTGGGACCATTTGGAGATGGTCATATTCTGATGGGCAGTAGCAAGGAGCAGAACATTAAGTTGCCTGAGTGCCAGTTGTGAAGGGAGAACAACGCAAGTGACATGTCTTTTGTTTGGATCATGTCTTATGATTCAGCTTTGGCACAACTGAGTCATTCTCCATACTGTAGCACTAACATTACATCTTCTGTCAGTTACAACTATCTCAAGGGTTGCATCTAATGTTATATCTAACATCAGGAAAACATAACCAAGGGTTAGAGAGAGTTAAAATAAGTTTTTTGTTTGTTTGTTTTTGTTTTTAACTCTTCCAACTAACTTAGGTGCCCTTGTAATGCTTGTATAAACTCGTGACTTTTCTCATGTTCTTAAAGTTGGAAAAGTTCACCAAAGCACTTTACTGCCAACATGATAAGGATATAAGTAGGTCACTGATGGTAGCTATCCTTACAATTAGATTCAGGGATCAAGAAGAGTAGATAGAGGCCATAAGTAACCATTTAATAGCTTAATTTCTTTATTCTACCCATGACTTTTAGATTGCCAAATGCAAGTCTGTCTTAGACCCTGGCCAAGCTTAGTTGACCCTGATACCATCCTGCAACGAGGCAGAATTTGGGACAAGTGATGCTTATAAATTCTATGAGCTGTCTTGATTATGGAGCATCCAGAATCTTAATTTCTATCTGGGTTGGCTCATATTTCCTCTGTGGTAAATGAATCAATCATTGATAACTATACAGGATATCACGTAACCTCTTATGCTGGTGAAGGAAGAAATAAACAAATACATTCATTTGTTCAATGGGTATTTATTTATTTTAAAGATTTATTTATTTATTTATTTATTTATTTTAGAAGTGAGGACAGGGCAGAGAGAGAGGGAAAGTGAGAGAAGCAGATTCCCCACTGAGTGCAGAGCCTGGTGGTGTGGGACTCGAAGCAGGGCTCAATCACATGACCCTGAGATCACGACCTGGAGATCACAGCATGAGCTGAAATCAAGTTGAACAGTTAACTGACTGAGCCACCCAGGTGCCCCCAGTGCTGATGGAGATAAATGGTTATTAAAGTGACACTGAGGACACAGACTGACAGGACTTGGTCATTAATTAGATGAGTCAGAAAAGTCAAAGAGATCCTTGGATTAATAATTTGGGCTACATTAAGTAGACACCGAAGACAAGCAACATAGGGGAAATGCCTAGCTAGGGAGAGAGCAAAGAAGGACATGAGCTCCCTTCTGAACATGATGCCTTAGAGGGCTTATGAGCTATCAAGTAGGCTACTGTTCATTAGGCAGTTGGACAAGCAAGTTGAAATAGCAGCAGAACCAGACTGGAGATAAAAGATAGGAGGGTGACCAGTGCATGGATACTCACTGAGGTTCTGCAAGTCACTGTAGTAACATGAAGTGCATAGAATGAGGAAAAATAGTGGACTTATGGCAGACCCTCCAGAGAAGTATTGACATTTAAAGGATCATTTTCAAAGTGAGGATTTAAAGATAATATTAGGTGAAAACATCTTAAAAATGTTTTGAAGGAGAAGAGGAAGGCATGCAAGTCTGAGCGTTTTCTTTCTTTTTCAGCACTGATTTGCCATTTTCTCCACCTCAAGTGAAGTCATGCACATTCTGAATCAGAGTCTCTTTTGTTGTGGTTAAATTGATTCTTGAACACAAACCATTTTAAAACATGCAATGAAAAAAAATGGAGAGTAAAGGAAAACCAAAGCATCAAATTATCCATGGCTAAAACTTTTTGAATTTAGTGCATAATCAAAGCAACCATAAATGGCATGGCTGCCAACACTCAAGATGGCCAAAGAAGGACTTTGCTTCTTTTCCCTCTTACCTCTTACTTCCAATATCTTAACATTTTTTAAATCCTTTAGAGATTCAGATCTCTTTGTATTCTCTCTCCTATCTTGATCTCACAGGTGTGTGGCAGAAACCAAGAATAATGGCTCCCAACTTGTTCTTTAACTGCTTGTAAGGGACCTTTCACTAAATGCAAAGCCATTCTTCTTTTTATGTGGACAAATCCATGTCCACAAAACCTTGATTTTTGGTATGATTACAGTGGAACTCTTCCTCCTCCTTAAACACATGGTGGACCTATTCCTTATCCTGACATATCATCCAGCTTTGTTTCTGTTTTCCCCTCTGGGGAAGATAATGTGGTTTACATTCTTTTTTAGAAGTCTTGGACACCAAGAATGTTGAGGTCAGCCCAACTGGGGAAGTGAAGGAAAGAATGTCAGTTAACCCAATGGTGAAACCTCAGGAGTGTGCTTTGTAAGGGCCATTTTCTCCTTGTTTTTCTTTTTACCCCTTTGTATATTAACCACAAATAACCATCAGTCTTTAAATCAGCTTCACAAGAAGCCACCAACAAATGTTTAAAGCATCTCAACAACGTTTCCAAGAAAGTCCTGAATAAAATTGTTTTTGTATTGTTTTGTTTTTGTATTATTTTTTTTTACCCACTGTTCCCTGCCGATGCAAAATTTACTGAAATCTCAAATTTTAAGAAATCAGGAAATGTAGCAGAAGGAATGGTGGTGTTTTTCTAAGGTAACTTATTTTAAATGGAATAAATGGGTGCTTGGTGAGACAGAGAAAGGTCAAGGAATGAGAGACTTCATGCCCTCCAAAGTAATTGGATATTAGTGTGTTTTAGGAGCAATTCTCACTGAGTATAGAGAAATATCTTTCTTTTAAAAAATTTAGAAAACGTTTTTAAAATTTCTTTGGATTTAAAGCTTTATGAGATTTGGGAAGAAGAGAAGCAAAAGCCCAACAGATAAGATTAACGAACATTGAGGATGTTGTTCCCAGCAGATTTTTTTGGTGGATTTTTGTTTGTTTGGTTGTTTGGTTGTTTTTTGGTTTTCTGATTTTGTTTTTTGTGGGGTTTTTGGGTCAGAACCTGGGATTTACCCAACATAACATTAAAACTCTCATTCGGATTTGAACAAAACAGACAAATGTACTCACATACACGCATGCGTGTAAAAGTCCTTTCTTTTCCTTTGGGAGATAGTTTTAATGCTATCCAGCAAAGATTGTGAATAACACATAAATAACCAGCATAAGATGGGATGAGAAAAAAATGACGGAGGATTCTGAGTGTTTTTACAGAGGAATCTTCTTCTTCTATGGCCTTTCTTTTGAGGCATATTTCCATGTATTGTGTCACATGTTCTAGAATTCTTTTGTTATTCATGCCATAGAGATTTTCATGGGTTCACAGATTGTGCCTGGGTGTATAAGTTAGTGTGAAGATAGTTAAGTAAAGGAATAGACAAAGGGAAAGCAAAGTAATTCACTTGAAATCCAGAGACATTTACAATGCTGAAAAGTAAGTAAAAGCAGATGTTGCAAAGTTTAGAAAATCAAGACATTATTTTCCTGTTTCCATTGAATTTTTTCTAAACACATTATAAATAAGCTTTGAAGTAATACAAAGTCCTCTGTTTGTTTTGCTGATAGCATCTTTTGTGAAAAACTTTATCAATGCTTGTTTAAGTTATAGACTAAATGATATCTTAGTTGGTGAAAGAACTGACTGTATCTGCTGGCAAAGACAATGCTACAATGCTGAAATTATTTACAATGTCTGAGTCACTTAGATACCTATTTGATTAGATCTTTGGGGTTTAATGTTAAACAGATCAAATATTTTATGCTATGCAAATTCAAACATGGAAAACCCCAATATTTCATTATCCACACACTTCACATTTAATTTTATATTTTATGAAGACTTTATGTTGCTCTGCAATAGAGAGACTTTGGTTTATTAATCTTTAGAATTAATCTGAAAAGAATAGCCTGTGAATTTGAAAATAAGGCTATTACTGCTTCATTCTTCCTTCCTCCCATCCTCTAATATATACTCATATTAAACTTCTAAAAGTCTTACATTGCGGCCTCTAGGTATGAAGGCTATTTCAAATGAACTGTCATTCTTCAGATTTGCTTCTAAAACTTAATACCTAAGAGAGCCCAGGGGAGAGTTCATTGCCAGAGCAAGGTGTTTGCTCGCTCAGGGAAGCTCTAGGACAGGTGCCCATCCTCACATGCTCCCTCTGGCCCTCATCATTTGGAGTCACTGAATGTCTTCCAGCTGTTAGAGAATGTCCCAGGCTCAAAACTGCATCCCTGCTGAGGATATGTTCAGGGTCTAAGCCAATTCTGGAAATGATTGGCTGCTAAAATATGGAACGAGGGAAATCAGTTCCTATCAACGACATAAACCATCATCTGTCTGTTATTACATTCACTCAGCTGGGTCACATATGACTCAATAATCAAATTACCACCCTATATATCTTAAATCTGCATGTTCACTTGACCACCATGTGGATGTGGGAAAACAAAGATAATCTAGGCTGTCTTCTCTTTATTTTGTTTATTTTAAATATGTCTTTTTCCCCTTGCATCTACAAGTAAAAAGCTTATAAAATTTTGAAAATTATATATCATAGAAAGCTAAAGTCCCCCGTGGTGGCCTTCTGCCCTCTCCACTGCTTGATACATTGTGAACAATTTGGTATGTATCAATTACGTCTTAATCATTAATGGGATTTTCTGTTATTAATACTGTACTAATACAACTGTGGCCTTTTAAACTTAATTTAAGTGAAAAATTAGCTGGATCAAAAAAATCTCTAAAGGTAGATAAAATTTAAGTGGGGAAAAAATAAATCAGTCTTTTTCTGTTGTAATTTGTTTCAACTTCTTTCAAGAAGCATTGAAACAGCTTACAATAAAAACTAGGGCAGAGGAAAAATATAACTAAGAACCATTTATAAAGTGTAAACGAGAGAAAGAAAGGGGAATTATTCAGAGAAGAGGAGAAATGTTAAAAATCAATACATGCTAGTGGCAGGAAGTTATACCCTTTGATATAAAACATTGCACAAAGTTTCAAATAGTCCTATTGAGATGCAAACACAAAACAACAAAACAAAAATGGGGGAAAAAAAAGTTAGTTTAAAAAGAATTTGCAGAGAAAACCTTATCTGTGCTCAAAATGTGTCCTGCCTGGAGTCCGTATAATTAACAACGCTGCTTTCAGGCGGGGACGATGGTCACACAACTTTGTGTTTCTCGGACCTAGTGTCACGCTGCCCAGTAGCAGGCCCTAAACACATTTTGTAGAATGGCAAGTGAATGAAACAGTGAATGAAGGAATGAGTGACACAGTTTTTGTTAGCCGTTTATTTATAACGCATATGTAAGTGCTTCCTTGCCTACCAGCTTCAAGGGCATGATGTTTAGTTCATTCACTTTTTAAAAACAAATACGGAATGCCTTGTGGCACAGTTTTAAGTGTTATAAATACTGATGTGTGTAAGACAGTTTGTGCCCTCATAGAGCTTCTGCTCTAGTGGGGCAGAAGGGGAAGTAGAGAAAGCAGCTATGCTATGGAAAATCAGATAGACAAGTTCATGGTGCCGAGAGAGCTCAGAGGCAGAGAAGCTAACGCAGGGTAAGGGGAGAGCTGCAGCCCTTTATGGGGAAGCAACTGTGCAGGGTGAAGACAGGGAGACACGGTTGTGGTACGTAGCTTCCTGGTGATCGATCTGGCCGAAAATAGGGATACTGCTTGGGCTCTTAAAGAGTGGCATATATGATCCTCTTGACTGTCTGATGTTTCGGGCAGGATTTGAACCGTTAGCAGAATAGTTAAATTTCTTTTAACTCTGTAACACTGAACTTACCAGTAAGTATCTGAGGAAGAAGTGTTCTGACCTTTAGACCGAAGGAAAGTTCCATGCTGAGCATTAGGTAATACAGTACATCCGACGTTCAGTCTGGTCCCAGCTGGACAGGGCACATTTGAAGAGAGACTGATGGAAGAACTACTGGCAAAATTGGACATATTTTTTCATGAGCATGAAAAGAGTGCTTATCCAGGACCAGGCAACAATAGGAAGCCATTATCATCGTGGGAGTAGTTGAAGCAGGAAGAGAAGGCTGCCTTTCAGGAGCCGTGGCCGTAACTAGCAGAAAACAATTAGAAGCCATGCCTGGAGAGGAAAGAGCTGGGCAAATGAATACTCAACCCTCTCTCTCCTCTTCCCTTAATTCTTTTGGACACTTTGCATTGGTTGAACCCAACTGGCAGTCAGAAGGCAATAGGGAGTGCAGTTGATTCAGTCCTTAGAAATCAGCCTCCTGGGGTGCCTGGGTGGCCCAGTGGGTGAAGCCTCTGCCTTCGGCTCAGGTCATGATCTCAGGGTCCTGGGATCGAGCCCCATATCGAGCTCTTTGCTCGGCGGGGAGCCAGCTTCCTCCTCTCTCTCTCTCTGCCTGCCTCTCTGCCTGCCTCTCTGCCTACTTACGATCTCTCTCTGTCAAATAAATAAATAAATTCTTAAAAAAAAAAAAGAAAGAAAGAAAGAAAGAAATCAGCCTCCTGGGAAGAAAGCAAGGGAAAATGTGGAGAAGAGTGGATCTAGAGGGGCAAATGAAGAATAGCTAGCATAATAATTGAGGATCTGATTTCTGATTTCTGATTCCATTAGTGGAGAGCTGTCCAATTTCATTCAATAATGGTTGTAAGTTATAGGCTATGAAATACAGAATACATTGTTTTTGACTCTAGAAAACAGTACTGAATCATAAGAAACAACCTTCTTGTGTGTCTGTTGGAGGGGGAGGCTGGGTGGCTCAGTCAGTTAAGTGTCCGATTCTTGATTTCAGCTCAGGTCATGTTCTCAGGGTCACGAGATCAAACCTGGTGTCGGTTTCGCATTGGGCATGCAGCCTGCTTAAGATTCCTTCTCTTCCACCCCCCCAAAAAAAACCAAAACAAAACAAAACAGAAATAACCCTCTTTTCCTTTTTACCCCTCCTACTCTCCTTCCCTCTTTCCCTCCCTCCCTTCCTTTCTTTCTTTTTAGAGCGAGGGACAGGAAGGGGGGTGGAAGGGGCAGAGGGAATGGAAGAGAGTCTCATGCAGGCTTCACGCTCCAGCACAGAGCCCAGTGCAGGGTTCGATCGCATGACCCTGAGATCATGTCCTGAACCAAAATCAAGAGTCAGACACTTAACTAACTGAGCCCAGGAGCCCTGTACTTATTTCTTGTTTTAGTAATATCTCCAGAATAGATTACTCTTACGACTCTCTTTGGTTTATAGACAACCAGAAGACTTACTTCAGACAAATTCCCACTCACCCCCTATTTCTGACCGAGCATGGGAAGTATTGACAGTGATGGAATTCTCCAAAATACATCACTTATTTGAAGCGGCCTTTGGACAGCCTGAGAATATGTGGAAATCAGATCATGGACCCTAGATGAAGAGTGATCTGTAAATTTGGGATGGATCTGAGAAAAATATGAGAATGAAAATACTTTATTTCATAGATTTTGAGATACATTTTCACCCATCCTTTAACATCTCTGGAATCAGGATGTATTTTACAATTGCTGTAGTCTTAAAATAACTAGCGGCATTTTTCTTCTTTAGTGACACATGAAAAGAGTGGTACATTTAATGGTCCCTGGCCTCTTTGAATAGTTAAAAAACTGAATGTCAAAAAGACATATGTAAATATAATTCAGGTATTTCTCTATCTTGAGCAACCAGAATGTATCTCTGGCACTAGCTTATAACCCAAGGAAGCTGAAAACTAGTTAATTACTAGTTAATGTAATGATAATTTTGTAATGAGTACCCAAAATACTGAATTAAAAAAACATTCTGAAGCTGCATTCTGCCTTAGGAGTTTTTTTTTTCCATTTATGAAGTCTTTAACGGATAGAGAAATAGAATAATGGCTGCATGTGAGCCAGCCATTTACCCTCTTTCCTATAAAGTAATTGAAAAGGAATTGTCTACATGGAGTTTATATAAAAACAGGAATCAGAAATTGATAACATAATTGTTTAGCATTGTCCAGGTCTTTGAAAAGTAGTATCTGATAGACACATGTTGTCTTGTAAGGACACTGATGTATTCTGCAGTAGGATTAATGTAGCACATTTTTTATTTTTATCAATACCATGTAAACATCGTTGCTTTTATTCTATACTTGCCAAGAAACCTTCGAATTAGCTCTCTGGGGCATTTATGGCCTTGAAGATCTATTAGATGTTTTGTACATGGGTAATCACTTTGGAATGTGGCTTAATATGAACACAAACAGACAAATATCCTAGTCTCTTTCTTCTTTACCATGTGTACGGTCACTGTACTTTAGCTTGTCTTATAAAATTATTTCACAATTCTCCTTGCATAGAAACTCTTGTTATTTCAGAGCCTTTTTTGAAGAGGCCTTCCCCTGGAAAGACTGTTGTGGTAGCTAGCTTGTCCAGTGGGGAAGGCAGTCTGGGATTAAGAGGTGAATCCGATGAGGGCAGCTTACTTCTGACCTCTATACCCTATCTTCACTGACGGGCACTTGTTTCACCCAAAGCCCTTGATTCCAGTGTATGCGGTGCTTTCACAACTATCCTAATCATTTCCAGGCTTGCTTATAAATTGTTTTAGAATAAACAATCTTTGGACCTCATTAGTCACTGCACCAGGAACATGGTGTGCACTTCTGGTCAGCCGCTCTCAGTGAAGACATGATTAAAGTGAGGGTCCAGAGAAAGTTAGCTGATATGGACAAAAGAATAGGTTTCTATATTGATTAATTGGCTTAAATTGGTGAATTCATTAATTAAATATTTTTTCCTGAGTGAAGCATAAAAAGAGAAGGGCTCTATAAAGGAAGAAGGCTGAAAGAGGAGATATGATTAAAATCTGTAAATCTGTGAAAGCTATGATTTTCTTGTTTATCGAATCCTGGTGTACCAGAGCTCAAGGCACTCTCAGAAGCTTGAAAGAGGTCTACAATGAATAGAATCTTGTGGAATACATTATCCAGGATGTGGTGCAGATTGAAAATATAAGTAGATTTATTTAAAGTTTAGATAAGCTCATAAACAGGTTAGGGAAACAGTAACACTTCGGGGTATGTCTACAACTCTAGAAGGAAATTAGACATATTCCTCCACCATATTTGCTTTGCTGTGCCCATCAGAGAAGGATTATTACAGTGAATGGATCACAGGTAGGATATATATCGTAGTCTCTTTAGGCAGGTAAGACAAGTGCCAAAATGTGGAAAAAAACTGGACTCACTGAATTAGCCAAGTTCCAAGGCCATGTAAATAAAATAACTGCATGTGAATTCTTGGAGTATTAGTGGTGGACAGCCTCTGGAAGAGTGTACCTTGTACACTAGAAGCATCCGATCTTGTTACCAGAGGACCATACAATAAAGTGCATATGTTGGATACAGTCAGAATCGGGGGTCATGTAACCTTCTGTTTCATAGACCACCATGTTGCTTTTGTCAAGCCTTTTTTGTACAGAGAACCTAGGTTTTGTCTGCAATTAATGCATAATAAATGAGACCCAGCCATATATATAAAAAAAGAAATAAAAGTTTCCTTTAAGCTATATCCTTTTAAAATGTTCCTGGAAAAGGGCCTCTATTCTTTTATTTAAAACAAAACTGGAAATGTGGTAGAAATATTTTTGTAGTAATTTTTTTTTTTTTACAAATAAGTTTTATTGGCATTCTTTGTTGTCTCTCCCAGTATGAATTAGTTCCTTACATAATTTACTTCTGTTTTCAACGAAGAAGGCTGAAACTCACTTAAATTAAAACAGCCTGCAGTTCTATTAGGGTGCATGTGGTACTGTTTCCCACCTTCTATCTTCACGGATGATAATAATATATTTTTTCTTTCACAAATTTGCTGGCGTGTTTTAAAAGGATATCTCCAGATGTGTTCATAAGCACACATTTGTACACACATGAGGGACAGAGGCATTTACAAATTATGAGGCCTGATCTATTGTTGCCGCAGATTCTTTAGAGTAGATCACAACCAAATAATGCTCTCAGCATTTTATCTAAGGGGTTGGTGGATACATATGGGTATATGGGTGATTTCTTAAAACCATGGCCCGAATTCTAAAAAAGGATCAACTAATATGGTTATATATTTAAGTATCATAAATTGAAATGAGAAATACTTTAAGTTTTTTTTTTCTTTTTTAAAAAAATATGGAACACTTCACGAATTTTGCGTGTCATCCTTGCGCAGGGGCCAGGCTAATCTTCTCTGTATCGTTCCAATTTTTGTATATGTGCTGCCGAAACGAGCACAAGAAATACCTTAAGTTGTCCTTTGGGTTTTGTTTTTTGTTTTAAGAAGACTTGAATTGCTTTAGTTAGCTCCTAAAGTTTTGGAAGTTCAAGAATTATAAAAATACAAGTTTGTGCTTATAGATCTTTTTCTGCATATTATTTCTTTATGGCCTTCTTATGTCTTTTACATGGGTTTTACATATAATAAAAAATCAATGCCTATTCAATACATTTTTCAACTGGGGACCACATTTTGTGCCTAAACAGGCAAATAAGTTACACTGAATATTAGCATCTGGAAGCATTTTTGTCCAGTGAGTGACTACATGGGTTTAAAATCAATTAACACAATTAAATCACACCTAAAATTTGATACTAAATGATTTAAGTACAGCTATGTGATGCAATTATGCAAGATGTATTAGTGTGAAAGAATGCAACCAAAACTGAGAGAGAAGATACAGTTGGCTTTCGAATAACATGGGTTTAAACTGCACATGTCCACTTACACATGGAGTGTTTTCAGTAAATACAACACTGTGCTGTAAATGTATTTTTCTCTTCCTTATGATTTTCTTAATAACATTTTCTATTCCCTAGCTTACTTTAGTGTAAGAATATAGTATATAATACATATAACATACAAAGTATGTGTTAATTGACTGTTTATGTTCTTGGTGAGGTTTTCAGTCAACACTAGTTAAGTTTTTGGGAAATCAGTTATACATAGATTTTCAACTGCGTGGGGTGGGGTTGGGGCACTCATTGGCACTTCTAACCCTTGTGTTGTTCAAGGTCAGCTGTATAACTCCTTCTAAACATTCATTTAATGAAAATTCTACTGCAAGTGAAATCATACCGTAATTTGTTGTAATGCTTTTATAGTTTAAGAAACATTTTACTGGAGCGCCTGGGTGGCTCAGTGGGTTAAGCTTCTGCCTTCGGCTCAGGTCATGATCCCAGGGTCCTGAGATCCAGCCCCGCTTCGGGCTCTCTGCTCAGCGGGGAGCCTGCTTCCTCCTCTCTCTCTGCCTGCCTCTCTGCCTGCTTGTGATCTCTCTCTGTCAAATAAATAAATAAAATCTTAAAAAAAAAAAAAGAAACACTTTATTGCACATTATTTCATTTGGCCCACAGAGAACTCTGTGTGAAGTATCACTCCCACTTTATAGACAAAGAAAAGCACTTCCATCAGCATGACAAAAAAATTCTAGTTATCTCCCTTTTCTCCGTCTCTCTTCTTTATTCCATTTACCACATGGCTACCAGAGTAAGCTTTCTCTTGCTGCAAATCCTTTAACGACGCCCCATTGCAGATATATTCATGTCCACTAAGTGGTAGCTTTTGAGCCCTTTATTTTCCTGTGCCTACTCATGTTCAAGCTCAGGGGTTGGAAACTTCTGTCAGGCACCGAATAACAAATATTTTAAACTTATGCACTATATGTTTCTGCCACAGCTACATAACTGTTGCTGTAGCATGAAAGCAGTTATAGATAATACTTAAACAAATGAGAATCACTGTGTGGTCAGGCCAGATTTACAGAAACAGGTGGTCAGCGAGATTTTTCCTGCAGGTCGTTTGCCAACCACTAGTTTTATAATACAGTCTCTTAGAATGTGGGGGAAAAACTGTCAGAAATTGTATTCATATATTTTTAATCCCATCCTTTTTTAAATTTAATTTTTGTGTATATTTTATATTATATATAATTATATTCACTATGATTTACGTGTATTTAGAGCACATAATTAATTTAATTATTACTAATGGGATTTTATTTTATAAAGTTGAGGGATTAACTCTCTGTTCCACCAACCCACACCCGAGCTTCTGGCAATTCTCTGGACATACCAGACTATTTCTTGCCTCTGTGCCTTTGCTCATGCTTTCCTTTCATGTATTTAACACTGTTTTTGCTTGTTATTCTTTCTTGCATCTCAGATCTTCCTCTCTGAAATCCCTTTCCTTGAAGTATATCACTTTGAAATTCTTTTAGTTAGGGTTTACTAGAGGAAAAAAAATATCTTTCTTTTCCCGAAGACATCATTATAACAATGATACTTTTGCTGGGTATAGAATTCTAGGTATAGAATTCTATGCAGCACATTGAGACTGTAATTCCACTGTCTTTTGGCTTTCATTATTGTTTTTGTCAGCTGTCAAATTTCTGTTGTGGAAGTAATCTGTTCTTTATTCTCTGGCTGTCTTTTTTTTGGGGGGGGGTGTAATGCAGTTTTACAATGCAATTTCTTTATGTGCATTTCATTTTATTTGCCTGTGCAAGATTCATTGCAATTCATGAGTTTGATTTGGTGTCCTTTTTTTCAGTTCTAAAAAAATGTTCGTCATTACTTCAAATGTTGCCCCGTTCCTGCCTCATTATTTTTCTCCTCTCCTTTTGGAACTCCAATTAAACACAAGTTAGCCCTCATTCTTTAGTCAATATATCCCAATTTCTCTTCTATATTTCTTTTTCCACTATGCTGCATTCTGAATAATTTCTTCTACCCTATTTTCTAGTGTAATAATTTCCCCCTCATTTATGTCTATATTGATGTTGAATCCATTTATTGAGGTTATATTTTAGTCTTTTTATTTGGAAATAACAAAACATTTAGAACTCATGGATAAGTTGCAAAAATAAGAATAGTACAAAGAACACTTGCATACTTTTTGCCCAGATATACCTATTATCAAGATTGTACTCCATCTGCTTCATCATTTGTGCTCTCTCTTCCTGTCTATGTATAACTTTAATATATTATACAAGCTTTATGTGATAATTTATACATATGTACACACATATATATACTTTATATATGTGCATCCATATCATATATATTATATATGTAAATAATTTTTTCTGAAGCATTTGTAGGTAAATGACATACATCATGGCCCTTTACCCCTGAGTACTTCAATATTTAGTTCTGAAGAATATGGATATTTTCATGTAATTACAATAAAGTTACCAATTTCAAAAATTTTTATGGGATAAATTTAACAATTAGAAAGCATTGGTACAGGGCGTTTAATCTCCTGCCAAATTTAATTTTTTGGTTGACTCAATAATGTCTTTTATAGTATTTTCCCCCCCTCCCATATAGGAGAGTTAGATACTATATAAGCCTCTTTTAATCTGGAACATTTCCTTAGTTTTTCTTTGGGTTTGTTGTTGTTGTTTTAATTATTATTATATGTACATCCTGGAAGACCATAGCCCTTGTACTCAACTTTTAAAAATAGAATATTCCTAACTTGTGGTTTGCTGTTTCCTCATGATTAGGTCCAACTTATGCATTATTGGCAAGAATACTAAATCAAGGATACCATGTCTTTCTCAGGGGATGACATCTGTGGGTGGCAATATTAATTTTGATCAGTCAATTTATCCAATTTCTCTTCTGTTTACTTACCTTTTTTTCACTTCTCTTGCAACTAATAAGCAGTTTGTGAGATAGTATTTTAAGCCCTACAAATAGCCTGCTCCTATGAGAGGGAAATGAGGAGTTGCCATTCAGCTGTTATAGTTTCAGTTATTTGAGACAAATAACTTCTAGAGATCTGCTGTACAACATTATGCCTATGGTTAACGATACTGAATTGTAAACTTAAACATTTTTGAAGAGGTTAAATCTCATGTTAAGTGTTCTTACCTCAATTAAAAAAAATCTGTGTATACAGAAGATAAAATCAGGTAAATAAGTTAGCTGGCATGCAAAAACAAATAGACAAAAATAATAAACCCAAATATCCTGTTTCTTCTAAAAAGTCTCCCTAGATTTAGCATTCAGTGATGATTCTTACCAGCTCTAGTCTTTACAATTGTTGCAAAAATTATTCATTTAAAATCAATTTTATTTTTTAATTCCAAAGATCTGATTCTTTTCAAATTTGTTAAAGGTGCATTTTTATATTTTCCCTTTCCTTTTAAATTTTATCCCATTTTTCTTTATTTCTTTAAGTACACTAGGAATAACTATTTTATAATATATGTCTAAAGATTCAATATCTTGAATCTTTGAAGCTCTTTTTCTGCATTCCACAGTTTCTGCTGGACCTTGCTTCATGGTACCTTTTCTCAGTGATATGGATTTGGTCTACACATTCACTCAAAGGCCATTGTATGGTTAAACATCTCAGGGACTATTCCTGCTAATCTGTTCAGGAAGAGACACATCCTTTCCCTGCAGGTGTAGTCCTTTGGAGAAAGAGTTTAATGTAGGAATCTCTTCAATTTGTCTTTCCACCTTACAGGACCTGGGCTTTCATTTTGTTTTCTCTCACCCTGAGAGGTCTACAAATGAAAACTCAGACTTCCCTAACTGACAAAGTCCTGGAGCAAAAGCAACTACAGAGCTGTGCTCCTCCTCTGAGCTCCTGCTTGACTTAGATTTTAGCCTGATTATCCCATACTTTTATTCTCAGCTTTTTAATGGTGTTAAGAAAATGTTTTTGTACATTATCCAGTATTGTTTTCATTGAGAAGACTAGTTTGAATAACTTGGGCTTCAATATTCCCCCATGCTATAATTTCTAGATTAAGTGTTTTCTTTTATCTGTTCTGTCTCTCAAAAACACTCTTAAATTTAATCTTAGTTCAAGTGTCATCTCCTCCATAAAGACATTTCTGAACAAATCCCTCCTCCAAGATACAATAGGTTATTTTTCTATTCCAGCATGCCCCAGCAAATATAGTGCTTTGTTACTTGGTTGCTTTCTTTTGCCTTTCTGTCTGTCTCTTCCAAAGATACTGTAAGTTCTTATAGAGTAGATACCAAATCTTACTCATATTTGTGTTCTCAGGACCTGGTATTATGCTTGGCTTGTAATGGACCCATAACAGATATTTGTCAAATGAAAGAATGAAAGCAGATCCAATTTTCCAGTGGACTGTACTCTTTGAGAACTGGTGTGTCTTGTTTGTTTTTGTGTTTTCAGTGTTGAGTACAGTATCTTTCCTGTGCTAGTTGTCTTATAACTATTTGTTGTTGACAGAACTTTTTTTTTTGTCCAAATGGAATTGAGATAGGCTAAGGGACAGAAACCGGGGGACACAAGCAGGCTAATTCATAGAATGGGGTATTTGTGATGATGGCAGCAATGGTAGTAGAGTTACTGTGAGTCCTGAAGGGAAATTATCTGGTTTGTCTAACCAAAGAGATGGAAATTTTGAATTCTAGGGAATTTGTAATTCACAATTATTCAGAGATAATAGGCTAGAGAGGCAGATCCAGACAGAAGGCATAATTGAAGCAGCTCTAGCATTAGAAAAGGTAGTGGCACAAGTAGAGGTGTGTCAGGAAAGGTCTTCTTTGGCTTGCATGCTGGTCTTTTGGGGGAGGGTATGTGTAGAGCACAAACCAGGGGTTGGAGGAAGGGCAGAAGGAGAGGAAGAAAGAAAATCTTACGCAGGCTTCACGATCAGGGCGGAGCCTGATCTCATGACTGTGAGATCATGACCTGAGCTGAAATCAGGAGTTGGACACTTAGCCACTGAGCCAACCAGGCACCCTGCATTCTGGTCTTAAGATCTGATTGCTGCATGGGACTGTTGTGTGCTTTGAGCAATACATGGGCCAGTTTTTAGGGTGAGCAAACTTCTTTTGGGTTAGCTATTACAATGAGGACAAAATTTGATGGATAGAGATTCTATTTCCACCAGGTCTGCTTCTAAAACTTCAGAATTTGGTCCTCTTAGCTTGAGTCACCTGACTTCCCCTTTCCAGTAAGTGCCAATCAAGCTTCAGCATCCCCAGATCCACAATAATTGCTGCTCCTGGGCCTCCCTCCAAAACACGGTCCCCAATGTGTGCCTCTGTTGTAATGTTTCCAGTTGTAATGATTCCAGTATGCCTTTTGTTGTGTCTACTCAGAGTTCAAGACTCAACTAAAATTCTAACTCTGCTAAGATACCCTCTATTACTCCAGCCCATTGACCAAACTCCTATAGATTATCTGAACGCTCAACATTCTGCATTTAATTATATTTCATTTTATCATGCTCCTTAATTATTTCCTCAGGGTTACTTCTCTGTCCCAGTGTTGATTGTTGGCTCTCTAAAGACTCTCGTGTTCAACCTGGCCATTGATCTAGTTAGGGCACTGGTTATACATTGAAGAAGTATTTGTTGACACACTGAATATAGAGAGAGAACATTCCCACACCTTTTAAATCATCCTGCCTCATATGTGATAAAATCTCGGAGAATTCTAGGAGTTGGATTGAATGAGGGTCCTTTTTGCTTTGTTTTATAATCTTTGTTTTCTAGAAATATGAGAGGATATCATGTGGTTTGCCCAACTTCAGGCATTTAGAGATTTAAGTCTGGGAGCGGGACCGCCAGAATAACAATCTAAGCATGACGACTGCAGTTGAGGACTTAATCTTCTCATGACTCTTCTGCGAAAACACAGGCATAGCACCATTTACCCTATACTAGGTAACATACCATGGGGATGTGGTATTGGTTTCCTTTCCTAACTTCCAGTGCCTATAGAATTTGGTTTAAATCAACACATTGGTGTAAGTTATACCAATTGGATTTGTTTAATTCATATGTAGTTAAAATTAAAGAATCACCAAAACAAAGTATTTCATTACTGCTGTTTTGTTTACAGGTTCTTTTCAGTGTTTTATTTAGACTGTCACAGCTACTCTGTTCATAGCAAAACCTATCAGTGGATTACTGTATATGGAGTTTCTGCAGGGGGCCATGGTGTTCGGACCATTTTCCCATGGAAAGCTCTGCCAGCCCTTACAGTGCCCTGGTGCTTTAAGTCTTCTTTTGGAGGTGGCCTTCCCTTAGGCGGTCATTCTGAAGAGCCTTTCAAGAACCTGAAATGTTGCCATTGGAGTGTTTCCCAGAAGGAAATTGAACCACAATTTTTTGAAGTGCAGAGAACTCTCTACCAGGAGTATGTCATGTGTCTAGACATATTCTGATGTGTTTTTCATTACAATAATGCAATAATATGGGCTGCACCAAATGATAGGGTAAATTCATTAAGACTGTTTTCTTGTCCATTTCTTTCACAACACTCAGTGAAAAGGACACTATGAACTATGAGCTACCTATGTGTAGCATCTGCCTTGTTTTCTTTTCCTTCTAATCTCTTTATACTTAATTTTTTCTTTCTGTTTTTGTTTTGTTTTGCTCTTCACTTTTCTCTGAGTAGAAAAATAAGAGTTTATCAGTCCTACTATATTTCTCAGCTGATTGGAGAGGGAAAAAAATCAACCTGAGCTGACTAATAGAGAGCCAGGGAATTACACATAAATCAGCAGTTACATAAGGGAAGGAATGAAATTTAGCTAAGGAAATTGGGATCTCTGCTGCCATGAAGAAAATAAATGAGACAATGTAGAATCATTATAAGAAGACTGGGTGGTCTACAAGGAAGAGGGCAGATTGTGCAAACTGACATTTGAGGAATCAGCCTGAATGTTGTTGCTTGGGACTAGTGGTTCATTGGTGTCATAGCAAAATGTGCTTTGTGTGTGGAAGAATTGAGGAGCCGTGGCAGATAGGAAAGGCTCTGAAATACAGGAGGGGGCTTAACCTCCTTGTCTCTGAGGTGTGCTTCCTATTTCGAGTGGAAATTCCAGAGGCCCTCCCATTAGAATCCCCCTGGAATCCCAGCTGGACTGTCTTTGCTCCTGCAGGGACCAGAGCACACCTGCAGAGAGAGGGCTTTCTCTTCCAACCACCTGCATTCACTTCCTTGAGTGTGCTGTGGTTCCAAGGATGGCCATTACCCACTACCAGCTTCAGTTACAGTGAGAAGTGAGGGCTCTCTTGGGCACAATGTCCCCTGGCTTAGGCTGCTCTCTGTGGTTTGGATTTCTGGGACCATTGTCTTAACCCACTGAACTTCCTGGTTTCTGGGCTCTCTCCTATTCTTTTACCTCAGGATCCTTTGCTTCTCCTCACTTTGTCTAACTTGCTGAATTCTACTCTCTGTTTTTATTTCTGACCGCGAGTAATCATGTTTGCCCATGTAATTGTTTCCTGTTTTCTAAATGTTGGGGATGTGGGGCCTGTATTCCAAGGTTGCAGACTGGTGGGCCGTGGGCCCAGTCTGACCTGCAGCTATGTTTCGTTTGCCCCATCCTGAGTTTATTTACATCGTGTGTGTGTGTGTGTGTGTGTGTGTGTGTGTGTGTGTGTGTTTAACTGAATCAGTTGCTAATATTTTAAAAATTGGAAGATTTCACATGAAAGTCTGGATTTCTGACGTCCCTGAAAAACAGATTTGGCAACCATTGCCTGGAACAACAGTGTATCAGTCTCTCTTTTTAGTTCTTCGTAGTTTATACCATGCCCTATTTTTCTTGTGGTTATTTTTTTTTAATAGAGGAAAGAGAGAAATGAAAGATTTCTTTTATTCCAGTATTTGTAAATGTTTTTCTAACAAGATTTCCTTCAGTCTTGTTAGCTGCCTGATTCCCTTCAAAGGACTTCAGTTTGTGACCACTACTTAGACCTTGTGCTTTGGAGCGTGCTAGGTGTTGGCCCCAAGTTTGGATCCCGACTGTTGCTTGTTGCTTCTCTAATTTCTATCCCCATGCCATCAATGCCCTCCCTTGGCCATCCCAGCCTAGCTAATAATGGCCATACTTTGGGAGTAGCAGTATTGGAAGATGGCATTTTAGGGGCCAGTTTGCATCTACACAGGATCGTATTTATCCTTGTTGATTCTATGACGAATTCCCTTAAAGAAGATGATGCTTGCACGTGTGCCTTATAGTCATTTTCCCCCAGTAGTAAACACCAAAGAATCTATTCCCATGCTTTGTTTTTTGTTTGTTTGTTTGTTTGTTTGTTTTGCTTGTTTGCTTGCTTGTATGTTTCAGTCAGTCTCTCCCAAATGAAATTATTGCTATTTTTAAAAATACAATTCTGCTTTATATCACTCCATGTGTTATCTGGAAGCCTGCTCTAGAAACAATATGCTTTGCCTCAGAAGGAGAGGAAGAATAATTTGAGTGATAATATGTATCACAGTAACATATTAAAAGCTAATGTATGTATGTCATATAGTAATTAACCAATACATAGTAGTTAATACTGCAGACTCTGGGGCCAGACTCTTTGGATTCATATAGTTACTCTGTCACTGTCTCATTTAACGTAACCATGGACAAGATACTTAACCTTTGTACTCAGTTTCTTTATAAAATGGTGTTAATGACAGTTTATACTTCATGCGCTTGGCATAAGGGTTAAAGCTGTTATTTATAAAATGTCTGCTACTTAGTGTATACTCTATAAATGTTGCCTATTGCCTTTATTTCAGGGTCCCCTATATGGTAGGCTCTTGTGTTAGATACAGAGATAAGTAAGACATAATCTTTACCCTGAAGAAGCTCATGGTTTAATATATGAGGAGATACTTAATATGGGAATAATCACAGATGCATTCAAGTTACAGTAGCGACCATGGAAGAAGGGACTCTTATCTGGAAAGATCATGGAAATGTTCAACCTCTTTTGAGAGAAGAATTCTTGAGAGAATAATTTGAAGGAGAGGTAAGGTGTCCCCACTAGTTCAGATACCATTTGCATTTATTTGATCTAGGAGTGCAAGGCCAAGCAAGGCTCTCAGGAACAGACCACTAACTGGTGCCAGTTTTTTTTTTTTTTCCCCAATTTATTTATTTTCAGAAAAACAGTATTCATTATTTTTTCACCACACCCAGTGCTCCATGAAGTGGCGGGGGGGTGGGAGGTTGGGGTACCATGGTGCCAGTTTTTACATTCCTTTGAGTGGCAAAGGATTGGTCTCCCAGAACAGCTATCAGCCTCCACAGAATTTGACTGCAAATGTGACAGGCCCTCAAATGACCTTGCTGTGGCCTTTAAACTCTCCTGTCCCCAAATCCAATCAGAACTTCAGGTATTGTTACTGTGCATATCAAAGTAGCATCTATCTAGACCTGATAATGCTCCTTCCCACCATGCATACATGTAACCTAAAAATGGAGGAAGCCTTTGATATCATCTGGTTCAATCCCTTCATCCTACAGCTGAGCACAGTGAAACTCATAGAGGGAAAGCAACTTTTATGAAATGATTGATTACCATATCTGACAGGCCTAGACCCAAAAGACATATTGAACAGCTTTTATTATTTCATATTATTTCATGGAAACGATATAAAACAGATTGCACCTGAAGGTCTACCTTAACAATAGCACACACAGGTTGGTCAAAGGAGTTGTATCTTCATGAACTTAAAAGTCTACCAAAAAGTGAGATTCACCCTATTGGTAGTTGAGATATAAGGGTTTTGTTAGGTAGCATAGATGATGTTTTTCATCATTAAATTTCTCACCCTTAATAAATATTGCTGATTGACTTTGAAAGGTTTGATTGAATTGTCTGGATATTTTAGTAAGTATGGAGAATAATTTGTCATTGATTCGCTTCATTTGTCAAATTATTTAATAAAATTTTTAAAGTTTTAGATGAATAGACTGTAGTTTTACTGTGATTTGAGTCTGGGAAAGTTCTGGCCATAAGATCTCATGAACACATTCCAAATTCAAACTGCATGGATATGATCATTGCCGCATGGGCAGAAAGCTGTTCATATGCCAAACATAAAATGCAGACCATTCCAGGCACTATGAGGGTTGGCTGAAGGTTCCTCTGTGCAGTCTGTGTGGGTCTCTGGGTTCTCAGTGTTAATTTGTTAAGATGTTAGTGTTCTAGACCATAATATGCATCTGTTGTTAAAATGGATAATGTGTTCAAAATACTGAAGGAAGCATCCACTGTCAAGACAGAGCTAAAAATCCAGCAATTAAATATTTTACCAAGGGAAAGATTTTACTTATATGAAAACTCAAGTTAGCATAATGAAATGAAAAGTGACAATATAATTCATCAATAGAGAACAAAAGAGAATAAGATTGGGTTTAGTTCTAATTGGACATAAATTTTCATGAGAATGAGTCAGTGCTGTAAGCCTTTTATTTTTATTTGATCTTATTGTTGCTAAGTGTCTGTTGACTTAACTGGGAGAATTTCAGATCCAGTCATTAACTTTTTGTTTGAGGATGTGAAAAGGAGCTAGAAAAATCAAAGGAAATTGCACAGTTCACTATGAAAATTCCTCTACTTATAACTGTATTTGTTCTTTTTGTAGCTGAAGTTGCTAAAATTTTCCTAACCTAAATTTATAATAAAATTGATTGGCTAGAGGAAAAATATACTTTATAAAAGACAAGGAACTCGGGACCCACCTGGAATACTGCTTTAGGTTCCAACTGTCATTGTATCGCAGATGAAAGCAAAACAAAATTGTTTCCAAAAAATGAGCTGGGGTGAGAAATGTCAAGACTGCAAAAGCTAAAAATAGTTAGGGAGTCTATGACTAAAGAAAGGTTATTGTAGCCATGTACACATATTTGAAAGTTCTAAATCCAAAGAATAGAAGTAATACTGCATTACTTTAGATATAATAGTAAAAATATAGAGGAGGATATACATTAAATCTCAAATAAAAAATAAGACATTTCTGACGTCCAAAATTGTCTTTGACTTTCTTTTGAGATGTGGTTTAAAAAAAATCCAACTCTCAGCATGTGGAAATTTATTTAAACTTCTAAGGAAGGGGAATGAGAAGATTTTAACATGTTTCTAGTCTTTATGGATCCAGGATTAAAGTCAATACTATGTCTAGATAAAGATTTTCGGAAGTTTATATGGGGGAAAGAAAAGCCTGATGGTTTGGAAAGGTGTGATGGATATGGATGAATGCTTGCCCCTTGTATGTAAAAATAAATTATCTTTTTTGTGTTGACCTAGCTACAGACTCCAAGTCTGTAGCTGGAGGTCAGTGCACAGCAGGGTGGTCAGAAAGTAAGGAAGAAAACTACAGCAGGTCCATCATGTGTGGACCTGATGGAAAACGGTGTGAGTCATTTCACAGACTTTAAAGAATGTGTGAGTTATGAAGGGATGTGTGTGTCATTTTATGGATGTACAGATTGGGTATATTATTTTATGAACTTTATAATATTTGTGAAGTTTTATGGTGTCTTCCCTTAGGCCATTGCCTAATCTTTTAAAGATCAGAGTGAGATAGGATTCTTTACCTTTAGTGTACAATTCTGGATGTTATTCATATGTCTGGCACCTTGATGGGGGTGATAGAAAGACTAAGCTCAGCTAGAACTGTCACCTGGAGATCCCACCCCTTGCCTGTCCAGCAGAAAGTTCTCAAGAGTTGTTGAATTTCCATGTATGCCAGATCGGATCTACTAGAAAAAATGTTTGATAAGGGCTAGGTGGAAGCTAGTCTTCAAGGTTATAAGAAATCCTAAGATACCACTTCTACTATGTTCTTTGGTCAAGGAAGTCACTCAAAATAGCCCAGATTCAAGGGGAAGGAAGCACAATTTCACTGGGAGAACCAGTGAATAATTTGTGGCTATATATAACCTACTTGAGGCTGCCTCCTGTCATAGAGTATTTACATTCCCATATTCCTACTAAGCGCAAAATATAGTTATCTCCTTCCCATTTCTCCCAAAATTTGATTAGATTGTGGCATCTTCCTGAAATCTGCCACTCATTATCTGCCATTGACTGAATGTTTATGTACCTTCACAGTTCATATGTTGAAATCTTAACCCCAATGTGAGAGTTGGGAGCCTTTGGGAGGTAATTAGGTCAAAAGGGTGAAGCCATCATTTATGAGAGTAGTGCCCTTACAAGAAAAGAGAATGGAGAGGTTATGTCCTCTTTTTCTGCTCTCTGTCATGTGATGACACAGAGAGAAGATGGCCATCTGCAAACCATGAAGTGGGTTCTCAGCAGAATCAAATATCCCAACTTCCTAGCATCCAGAGGTGTGAGAAATAAATATTTGTTATATTAGCCACCCAGTCTTTGGTAATTTGTTACAACAGCCTGGACTCAGATATTTTCTAAATCAAGTCCAGATGCTAATGAAGGTCCTGGGGTGTGGTTCCTCAGGCCTATATTCTCTAGCATAATTCCTTTTAATCTGAAGGTCTATAAGTTAGAGACAAGTTTATTTGTCACCCACTTCCTCCCCATACACCTAACATACAATGGTGACAAAGGTATAAGATAGCTAGGACATACATTTCTATTATCAAAGGGGTAAAACAGGAGGCACATAGCTACAAAGATTCTATAGCAATTTGGATTTCTAGCTGTGCAGACATCACCAAATCCTTGATTGGGGACCAGTCCTTCTCCCCAGAAATGACTTTCTGTGGCTTTTGGTATTGCCATTTGGGCGGGCAGGCAGGCTGGCTGACTGGCTGGCTTTCTTTCTTTCTTTCTTGACATTCTGAGTCATTCTTCCATTTTCTTTCTATGTCTACAAAGAAATAACCTTCCTGGTCTGATTCCTGCTAGTAAAAGCTGGGAAATCAAGTTTCTCTTTTCTTTTTGGATTGTCTTTCTGTCTTTCAGTCAAAGGTGATACAATTTCCTTGAAAAGTGTGTGGGCTTCCAGGGGCGCTTGTGTGGCTTAGTCGGTTAAACGTACAACTCTCTTTGGTTCAGGTTTTGATCTCAATGTGGTGAGATCAAACTCCACATCTTCAAGCCCCTCATTGGGCTCTCCACTCAGCTTGGAGTCTTCTTGTTTCTCTCCCTCCCACTCTGTCCCTTCCCACGGTCATGCTCACATGTGTGGTCTCTCTTTTTCTTTCTTTCTCTCTCTTTCAAATAAATAAGTAAAATCTTTGGGGGGAAAAAAGTGTGGGCTTCCTGTGTATCAGATTAAAATCCACTTATTTAGACAAAAACTACATCTTACATTTTATTCCAAAACGTGCCCTTCTCAACCTTGATCTGAGTGTCTGGGTACTGTGGGATAATGTCTTTAAAATTCTTACAAGCTCATTTTTCAGTTGAAAAGATCTATGAGGGACACTCTTAAGATTCTTGGAGGCTTAATTGTCTAGCAGAGAAGGCTTAAGAGGCATACCAGTATGATTCTTAGAGACTCTACTAGGCATACCCTCAAATGTTTTTGAGATCTCACCAAAGGGCTCTGGAGCTACACTTGACATCTTAGGGCATGTCACTTGATTCTAGGGCATCTTTGCCCCAAAGCCATTTCTAACTGGATAATATTTTGTTGGGAGAGAGTAGAGATGAAAAACTGTTTTATTTAAACATAGAAAGTTCTAGATCTTTATCCTCCCTCTAAATTCTACTATAAAACTGAATAATTCTTTTTTAAATTTATCTTTCTTCTGTTTTCCAAATTTCTAAAAGCCACAATCTTGTCAAGTTTTCTGCCACTGTATAAGACTGCCCCTTTCCCCAAACTCCATTAACATCTTCTTTACTGCCCTTCAGGTACCTCACTGACAGTGCCTCAACTACTAGACTCTAGTTCTACTAGTCACTACTAGTCCCCTTGAGGGTCTTCCTGCTTCTGCTCACCAGCTAGTCCTAGAACCAATGTCACTTGTTTTAGGGTTTTGTTACTATAGAGCTCTACTTCTGGATATAGTAAATCTGTTCCAATTATCTCTCTCTCTTTTTTTTTTCAAAGTAAAGATTTATTTATTTGAGAAAGAAAATGGGGAGGAGGGGCAAGGGGAGAGGGGAAGATAAAATCCTCAAGATAAAAACTCCCCACTGAGCATAGAGCCCAACATTGGGCTCCATCACAGGACCCTGAGCTCATGACTTGAGCTGAAATTAAGAATCAGACAACCAGCTGAGCCACCCAGGTTCCCCCCTTCACTTATCTCTTAGTGCATAACAAGCTATTCTAAAATTTAATGGTAAAAAACAAAAAACATTTTATTATATCACATGATTTTGTAGGTCAGGACTTTGGGCAAGGCTTCCTTGGTGATTATTTTACTCCATGTGGCATCAACTGTGGTCACTCCATTGGTTTGAGAAATGAGATGGTTTGAGAGATCCAAAATGGTGTTACTCACATGTCTGCTGAGCTGGTGAAGACAGCTGGGAAGCTAGATTCTGTTAAACTATCAACTAGAACTCTGTTATAAGGATAACACAGGTCTCCCAAAGAAAGGATTCTGAGAGGACCAGATGGAAGTTGTAAGGTTTATTATGATCTTGGTTTTGAAGGCCCAGAGTGTTACTTCCACTTCATTCTGCTGTTCAGGCATGTCCCTAAAGCCAGCCTGCATCCAAGAAAGGGAATTAGATTTCATGTCTCAACTGGAATAAATCAGTCCTCGTGTACAGTATTAAAAGAAAAAGAGTCTGTTGTCATCTTTAACCTATCACACTTATTATTCTAAGGTGACCTTTTTTAAAAGAAAGATCATTATCGATTCATGGATTTCAATATATCTGATGTGCTTCAGTGTATTGCAGCCATCATTTTGTGTTGGTCCTCAAACTGTCTTATCCTTGGTGAATATGAGCTTCCTGAAGTTCTGAATCCTTTTGACCTGAATCCTTCTGACCTGACCCTAATCACATTTGATAGCTTCTTTGTTATCTAGTATGACAAAATAGTTCAGGCCTTCTTTTGCACATTTCTATCCTAAACCTAGAGTCGGCCATTTATTCCAGAAGCTTCAGTATCTTTTAGTGAGAAATAGTATTTTGAGACCACCAAAAGGTTTATAAAAACAGTTAAGCAAATGATTTTTGCACATGGTTTCCCTATTTCCTTGATTTTAAAAAATAATTGTACTGTAGCTGTATTGTCAGAGTGTACAGACATTACATACATTTTAAACTTCCTCTTAATTCTTACTTGATCTTAATTCTAAAAATAACTACAAAGCTATTTAACTGTATAAATATTTAACTAAACAATTTTAATGCCATCAGAGAAGGCAAGTTCAGGAGTCTCTTTGTTGCCATCTTGGACCAGAATTCCCAGAAGTCTTTTATTAAGTATCTGTGTTTATTAATGCTTTTACTGATTGGTTTTAGAAATTTGAATAACAAATTATGTCTGATGAATATTTAATTTAAAACAGCATAAAAACAAGCATGGAAAAAATAAAAACTTTTTTTAAAGAACCAAGATATTTAACATTTAAAAGTGAAATTCTAAAACAGAAGTTCCAAAATCTGTGTGTCATAATCCCTGTGCCTTTCCCCTGAAGAGTCAGAGTCAGGGTGGATAGTGTGGGCAGATCCTCCTAAACTCTTTAGGTTTAAAACATTCTTCAGGTGATTTTTTTTCTTTTAAATTTAAATTTTAATTTTTTAAAAATTCTGTTAATTAACATATAATGTATTATTGGTTCCAGAGGTAGAGTTCAGTGATTCATCTGCCTTATATCATACCCAGTGCTCATTACAACACATACCCTCCCCAATATCCAACACCAATTACCCCATCCCTCCATCCCCTGCCCCTCCAGCAACCCTCAGTTTGTTTCCTGTGATTAAGAGTGTCTTATGATTTGTCTCCCTCTCTGGTTTCAGCTTGTTTCATTTTTTCCTCCCTTCCCCTATGATCCTCTGTCTTGTTTCTTAAATCCCTCATATCAGTGAGATCATATGATAATTGTCTTTCTCTGACTGACTTCCCTCAGCATAATATCTTCTAGTTCCATCCACGTCATTGCAAATGGCAAGATTTCTTTTCTTTTGATGACTGAGTAATATTCTTTTGTACGTATAGATATATACCACATCTTTCTCCATTCATCTGTCGATGGACATGTTGGGTATTTCCATGGTTTGACTGTTATGGACATTGCTGCTACAACCATTGGGGTCCCCGTGTCCCTTCAGATCACTACATTTGTATCTTTGGGGTAAATACACAGTAGTGTGATTGCGTATCACAATCACAGGGTCATAGGGTAGCTCTATTTTCAGCTTTTCAGGGACACCTCCATACTGTTTTCCAGAGTGGCTGCATCAGTTGTTTTCATTCCCATCAGCACTGTAGGAGGGCTCCCCTTTCTCCACATCTTCACCAACATCTGTCATTTCTTGACTTGCTAATTTTAGCCTTTTTGACAGTGTGCTTTCAGGTGATTTTGATACTTTGCCATGTTTGGAACCACAAGCCTAAAGTTCGTAGTGGCAGTAAGTGTTTTCTTACTCCATCTCTATATCAAGTCATATAATCAAAACCACATTTTTTTTTATTGTGAGTACTAGAAAATTACAAATGACACCTATGACTCAAAGTTGTGATTTGTCATCTGTCCTCTGCACAACATTGGTCTAAAGTGTGTGCCTTTTAATTATTACTTTAATGATTCTTGGATCCTTTGTGATCTGTGGTGGCTCTCAATCTTTTCTCATTTGTGATTTTTTTTTCTTTTTTGACTAGAATTATTGACTTGATTTATTCAATTACTTTGTGTTGGAATATTAGTAGTCTTGGCAGGTTATGTCAATAGTTCTTAACCATGGTTGCTTTATAAACTTCTGTAAAGATTAAAAAATAAATAAGGATTACCTTAAACTTACCCATGCAATTTCTGATTAAGGAGGTTTTTGGATGGGTGGGAGGGCCAATTTTTTTTTTTTTTTTGAACTTAGGTTAGTACCTTTACATTTATCTAATACCAGAGTGCAGTTTTGGATCTATTGAAATTTATAATTAGGTGCCTGTCAGCTGTCACATATCATAGGCAGAGAGCCAATGACCTCTATGGTTACAGACAAGCTTTGTATTTTTGAGTCTGTTGAATAATGTAGATCTTTTGAGGTGGTGCCATCTCCTCATTGGAGTATAGAGGTACAGATTTTACTGCACAAGCAGGAAGGTACAGAAATTTAGTACTGCCTTGTCGTCTGCCCCCCCCATCCCGTAAGTTTCCTTAGGTAATAGTGGATTGAGACACATGACCCAGCGTACGATGACAGTAGTTTCCTACCTATGTGTTATTAGATAGTGGTGGCTAACATATGAAAAATGACATGGCCACTGGGAGAAATATGTATTTGTATGGTCTGCATTAATCTTGGAAAATCTAAATGTGTTACTGTTCTCATGAGTTCTCGGGAGACAGCATTTTTCCTGAAGGTTTTCCTTGGCTTCCTTTCAGATGCTATGTTGGGGGAGGAATGGAAGTAGTAGTCATTTTTCAAAAGAACCTAAATAAATACATAAACATTGTAAACAATGGAAGAACTTTATGGATGGACCTGGAAAGGAGCTTTTATTATTTTTTTAAGATTTTATTTATTTGAGAGAGAGAGGAAAGAGAGCATGCACAAGCAGTGGTGGGGAGGGGCAGAGGGAGCGAGAGGAGCAGGCTTCCCGCTGAACACGGATCCTGATGTGGGGCTCGATCCCAGGATCCCAGGATCGCGACCTGAATTGAAGGCAGACACTTAACTGACTGAGCCACCCAGGCACCCTTGGAAAGCTTTTAAAGAGTACTAATGAATTGTTGAATACTACATCAAAATCTAGTGATGTATTACTATATGTTGGCTAATGGAACATAATAAAGATAAATAAACACACACACAAAAGAGTAATTTTCTGTCTAAAATATAAGAAGAGTCCTCATTTCTTGCATAATTACAGTGAGTTCCATATTAATTGTAAAGTTTCCTTTTTTTCTTCCTAAAAATATGGTCAAACCTACACACACACACACACACACACACACACACACACGGTATATACCTTTATATATTTATATATATAATACCTTAAGAATGGTATGAAATCCAACACCTACAATTCTGTACTGCTAATATAGTTTTCTTTTCCCTAATATGCCTAGTAGAGATAACTTGAAACCTGGCATGGAGTGGGTGATGATACCCTGGGAAACATATCTACTTTGCATGAAATTCAAGAGAGGTTTGCTCACTGTCGCCACATATGGATATTGATAAAACACCTTCCCCGCCCCCCAAGAGCCAAGCAAATCAAAAGCACAAAATTGCTTTTGGTCTTTAATCAATGGGAATTTCTTTCCTGCCCCATTTCATAACTCTGCTGCTGGGACTAATTTAATAGTTTTTGTTATGATACATATTTTCTGTTTTTCTGGAATGATTGAGCTGTTTGATAAATAATTATTCAGCAGTCATTATTTATTTTCTCATTACCATCCGGGTTCGGTGAGACCCAGGGCCTCCTGCTTTTGCCTCTTAGCTAGTTTCCAGCAATGGACCATAGTCTGCTCTTTGCTACATTGCCCCTTCAGGTCTTGTTTTTCTTACTGCTCTCATACTTCTAACTGTTCTGGTTTCACAGCGGTTGATTAGTATCAGTTATCCTTGTATTAGTGTACAAAATGTACACTTCAAAAGGTGTCTCCATTGCCTGGATTGTGTCTTATTTGCATGTTCCAAGGGTCTGGACTTGACACCCAGGCTTCATTTCCTCTAGCCTGCAGTGTGCCCTTCTTAATCTCACGGGAATTGATTTCCAGATTGGTTTGGGATTAATACAGCCCCACCAGTGTGCATGTCTTTAGCCTCAGTGCCTTTCTAATCCTTTGGCTCACTGTGACTTTTAGAAGTTATTGAAGTCTTGGGAGGAAGACTCTGGTTAAATTATTTCATAGTTCCTGGATGAGAGTTTTTTTGTAATTAGTGCAACTCAGTGGTTGCTTAGAGGCTTTTGAACTATAACACCTTAAAGCGGTCTATAATAAGGCCAGATATTCCAGATCCCACTGTCCTATTTGGCTCCTATTTAAGACAGACCCAGGGAATCTTTGGGGAGAAAGAGCCAGGTGCATTGTGGGGAGCATCAACATTTGCAGCTGCCTTCAATAGCCCAATACACTTTCAATTGTTTTCTTGCTTCTGCTGGCACCTAAGAAGCCCCGATCCTGTACAGTCTGATGATAGAACTTCTAACTGGTGGGGTGGAGGTAAGAGGAGTAAAGGCAGAACATAATTATGAGTATATACAGACTTTAGAAATCAAAACGACACCTACTTCCTGAAAACCTGATCAGAGAATGGCCTGCCAGGGGTTTTACTCTATAAGCTGTTACCTTGTTTTCACTTTGCTATTAATTGCAGTGTCTCTAACAGAAATTTTAGGATTTGCCATTATTATTAAAATAATTGTATGGAGTCATATTTAACAAGATTTTCAAATCCTTTTCCATTCTAAATGCGTGCATATTGAGAGATCGTTCGTTTCAGTTTAGTGCCATTCTGAAACTGTTTCATCCTCTTGCTTCTCCAAATACCTGCACCCAGCAAAGCAGTAACATCCTTCTTTGGGGGAAAAAAAGATAGATAAGGCCAAGATATGCCCTAGTCTCTATGATTGTGGGAGAGGAAACCTAGTAAATGTGATTAGACAGGCAATTAAGAAATTAGATATGTTCTAGCCTTCCTGCTCAGAGCACCAGATCTGGGAGAACCTGACAGCTTCTGTGGAGAGATAGTACAGCATGGTGAAGAGCCAGGACTCGAGCCAGACTGCTTGTTACAGCTCTGGCTGTGCTACTTACTAGCTGTGTGACTTTAGACAAATCACGCAGCTTCTTTGTAATTTTGCTGCCTCTTTTGCAAAATGAGGATTACGATATACTTAACTAATAGGGTTGTTGTGGGAATTAAGGAAGTTCATTTATGTGAAGCACTGAGAACAGTTTTAGGCACAAAATCATCCCTCAGAGATGTGATAACTGTTGTTGTTTTTAGGTATTGAAATGAACAACATTGGTAAATGTCAGCATTAACCTTCTTTAGCACGTTTCCCAGCACCAGTAGATAACATAATCCCTATAACCCCTCCATCATCCAGAGGGGAAAGATCACAGTCTAGAGTGGATGAATTGTGACTCTTTAAAAACCCCGCAGTGAGTCAATCAGAGAATCAGATCAAGAACCCAGGTTTGCTAATTCCCAGTCAGGTGCTGGACCCTGATCAGGATGAATGATGTCGAACAATGGCTTCGCTGTTCAGAGCCTGACCTTCCAGGTCCAAACGGAGACTCCAAAACAAACAAACACGAGTTCTTGTTTTTGTTACCCTGGGGTGGAAACTGCTTGAGACTTTGGGGAATTCAACTCATTACTTTGAGTCTCTGAATGTCTTGGGGTTTCTTCAAATGGAGTTCCTGTCATTATTTTGTGGTTCTTGATGAAACCTAGTTTTTTCACTTTCCAATTCTGAAATATTAGTGAAGTATTTCCCAGCAGTTTGTCTTTTTACTCCACTGTCCGTGTTCTCACAGACTCCCTTAAATGATGGAAAGTATAGGTTAAAGAAATAATTACAGAACCATTATAGAATCCATTAATTCTAGGATGGCTCCCAGAGATCTCTCCTTTGTAATTACAGTAATCTAAAACACACCTGTATTACACTACATACTTTCATGTTCCCTAGAAATCTTCAATATAGGGATTTGATTATTTAGCCTCTCTTCTTTAGATAACTGCATCCACAGAAATGTTTGTGAATTTTAGAACCATGTGACTTCAGATTTGAAAGGGGTCCTTGGAGATCTCACACACAAGTGGGTTTAAAGATCTGTTCCACTGAATTCTTAGCACTTTGGAATCAACATGTTGTGGGGCAAAGGGAGGAGGGAAGAAAAAGTGTCTTCCTTTTTCATTTCCCCCACTATTTTTTAAATGGTTTAGATATTGGTCATCTCCATGATATTTATTTTAAAGAGAAAAGCTTTTTTCACTTGGAGTAATGTTTAAGAAACAATGATGTAGACCAGTTTTCTCATTTTGACTGCTAGGAAACAAATGGCAAGTAACACTTTAATCTTTACAGTTGGGATTTTGCCACAAATTAAAAAACTAAAAATGTTGGAGATCACACTCCTTAATTTAGGTTTAGGAGAATATCCATCTTCATTATTATAGTCATTCAGTATTCATTATATAGTGTAATGTTTAACCTTCCCTTTCTCTACAAGCCTGAAGTCTCTCTTGGTTTTTAGTGCTCCATGACTGTACCCTACTTTAAGAAAGCCCAAGGCTATACATAGAAACTCAAGTTTCTAAAACTAAAGAGAATGATTAGTCACTTTATATAAAATCAGTGTTCCTATAAATAATGAGGCACAAGTTCCAATGGTATGTCCAAAGTTGGTATTATTTCTAAAATCTGCTTACCTATAAACTTTAATGATCTCCTGTATGTTATATATCAAAGTATGCTTGCATTGAAATTTCTGTGAATAGGTAAGTGTATTTTTAATCTAAAATAATTAAGGATCTGCCTTCAGCTCAGGTCATGATCCCAGGGTCCTGGGATCAAGTCCCTCATTGGACTCCACACTCAGCGGGGAGGGAGCCTGCTTCTCCCTCTGCCTGCCACTCCCCCTACTTGTGCTCTCACTCTCTGTCTCTCTGACAAATAAGTAAATAAAGTCTTAAAAAAAAAAGACTAAGGGAGAATAAATATAGCATATTCTATAGAACTTCTATTAAAAAATTAATAGCCTACTATTACTTTTCAAAGAGGCATGCTTAAATTTGCATTTATTATTTTCTTAAAAATTTATTTATTTATTTGACAGACAGAGATCACAAGTAGGCAGAGAGGCAGGCAGAGAGAGAGGAGGAAACAGGCTCCCTGCTGAGAGCCCAACTCAGGGCTTTATCCCAGGACCCTGGGATCATGACCTGAGCCAAAGGCAGAGGGTCTAACCCACTGAGCCACCCAGGTGCCCCTTAAATTTGCATTTAAATAAGAAAAATAAACATTTTATATTTTTGTTTTTGTTTTTTAAATATTGGGAAATATTATAACCAAGATTATAAAAAAAGAAAAACCTAACATATTAAGAGTTTAAAATATCATTAACACTAAAATGAGAGAAACTGTCTTTAATATTTGGCTCATTTTTAAAATATATTTTTATTCATGCCTGTATCTACTGAGTGTCCACTATATGCTAGATTTTGCTTTTAGCACTGGTGATGTGATGGAAAGCAAGACGTAGTCTCAAGGACCTTGCATTCTGGAAGAGGAGACAGGCAAATGAATAAGCAATTGTAATAAGGGGTGGTAAGTGCTATGGTCCTGGTAAGAACAGGGAACTTCCAGGACACGTAGGCAGGCGCTATCTTCTCTATGGCAGGGGTAAAGATTAGCCAGGGGAAGCTGCTTCCGGGAAAGGTAACAGCCTGAAATGAGACATCAAAGGCTAGTACCAAAGGCAATTGGGAAAGAGCTTAAGAGGGTGGAAAATTCATGCTAGGTAGAACAAGTGAAGTGACAGTAAGGGAACACACGGGATTGCAGATGACTTGGATGATGGTAGGAGGAGTGGAAAGGGGTTTATCTTGAAGTGTCTCTTATGCCAGGCTGAAGGGTTGGGCCTTTTCCTGGAAAATTCCTTAAGAATTTAGGCAGGGAATGGGGTGCCTGGGTAGGTCAGTCAGTTAAGCATCTGCCTTTGGTTCAGGTCATGATCCGGGGGTCCTGGGACAGAGCCCTGCAGCATCAGACTCCCTGCTCAGCGGGGAGTCTGTCTCTCTGCTCCTTCCTCCCCTCACCAGGGCTTCTGCTCTTTCTCACTTGTTCTCTCAAATAAATAAATGAAATCTTGGGGGGAAAAAAAAGAATTTAGGCAGGGAAGACTTTAACTTAGATTTGTAGTTTTATAAGATCATTGGCTATGGTGAATGAATTAGAGAAAGGTACAACTGGATAGTTGTTAAGGGAAGCGGAAAATGGGGTTGGTCTAAACCAAGTTGAAAGAGGAAGAGAAGTGGATGCATTTAAGTAGTATTAAGAAAGTGGAAACAGGGGCACCTGGGTGGCTCAGTGGGTTAAGCCTCTGCCTTCAGCTCAGGTCATGATCTCAGGGTCCTGGGATGGAGCCCCGAGTCGGGTTCTCTGCTCAGTGGGGAGCCTGCTTCTCCCTCTCTCTCTGCCTGCCTCTCTGCCTACTTCTGATCTCTCTATCAAATAAATAAATAAAATCTTAAGAAAAAAAAGTGGAAACAAGAGAACTTTGGTCATATTTATGGCTAAACGTGGGGAGGATTTGAGTATGTCTGAAGTGAGCTGACTTGGGCTGTTGAGTGGCTAGTTCATCAGTGTCCTGGAAGAGGGAATTCGAAGAAGAGGACGATTTGGAAGATGGAGTGATGCCGTCAGTCCTGAATGTATTAGGTTTGGATTTCCATGGGTTAAACAAGTGCAGATGTCTAATAAGAAGTGTAATATATAAATCTGGAGTGTTGGAAAAATATCTGACTTGGTGATACAGAGTTGGTATTCTCTGGCATGCGAGGAGGAAATTGAATCTGTAAAGGAAGCAGAAGAGACTAATAGCTTAGTATCATGGACCCATTGTTATAAAAGGAAAATTCCCACATGCCTTGTTTGCACCATAAATCCATTTGCCCAAAGGAAACTTTCCAAACTTTCATAAATTATTTTTTTAGGTTCACTGAAGAAATTAGTATGCTAATGAATCTTGTAGTGTAAATAATGCTTCTAAAATATAATTAAATGTGATGTGATGAGCACTGGGTGTTATACACAATTGATAAATTACTGAACACTACAAAAAATGAAAAACAAAGTACAATTAATATCTGCTTGATTTATCTTTTTAAGAAAAATTTTATATATTTGGTTTTCTTAAATCAAGTTATATCTAAATGATATTTCTGTAAGGAGGTAGGGAATGTACCTGGAATTCAAACTACACTGTTGTTTTCTAATTTAAAAAAGAAACTTCAAAAAAATGAGAGTCTAAGAAATTCCTTTGGACATTGTTAGACATCTTTGGGAAATGGTAAAATTAAGCTTGTTGTTTTTATTTCATTTGTAAGGTTCTTTTCCTAAAAGAAATTGGAGGGTATTTTGGAAACAGGGTTGATGATATCTAGAATAAGAATTTTTTTCCCTCAACATAACTTGATATTTTTGCTGTTCTTGGAAATCAGAACAGACAGTTTGCTATGCCCTGAACTCGGCTTCCAGCTAGCCATGTGGCAGTTGAAGCAAAAAATTTCACATTCTGCACTCTATTTGCTCGCCAGCTTTAAAAACATATCAACAAAGGGAGAGTATCGAATTCACATGTCTGTTTTTCTATGGCAAGTAAAGGTTACCCCTTAATGTATTAAGGGGGAGAGATCATGGAGGAAAAAAGTTACACGGGAAGCACTTTCCTTAGCAGAAATTGTGTAAATCGCAGCTTCTCTACTTGATGTGGTGAGAAAAATGAGGATTGATTCACTGAAGTTTTCCTGACCTCTTTACACTCATTTACCTCTAGTTAATCTAGTTTAAAGGTAGAATAATATTTACAGTCTCTAGGTTTAATTCGGATTAGGAAAGCTTTCCTAGTTTTGGTGGGAATGCTGTTGAGTGAATTGGAATTCTTAATCACTTAAGCAAAAATTTATCCAAGTTGTCACCTACTAAATAATGCATGATGTAAAGAAAAAAAAATTGATGTTCATCATGTTGTCTTAATTGTTATTTAGTTGTATATTTCAGGCCACTGCTGGATTTGACTGTCCTGCATTCTGCTAAAGTGGTATTACTGGATTTGGAACTGGAAGCACCTTTCTCTCTTATACATTTAGTTAAATATCAGAAAAATCTGTAACTAGCAATTGTTGTTCCTACTCAACAGAAATAGATCAGATCAAAAAAAAAAAGAAAGAAAGGAAAAAGAAACAAAAAATAGATCTATGTGGTGGTAATAACTTATGTCCTAGTACTCACAAACTGATTGTTTTGTATTTTAGTACAGCATGTGGATTGGTTTATCAGAAACAGCTAGTTATAGACCCAGATTCACCATATTCCCAATTTGCAAATATGCAAATAATGAATTAATTTTGAACCCCTTCTCTGTGAAAGGCACTGAATTACTGAAAAGCTTAAGGCAAAGCCCCTTCCTTCAGTAATTTACAAACTAAGTAAGGAACAAAATAAATATATAAGATACATAAGCTAATTTTTCCCCACAAAGGCAGTGTTTCCAAGAACTGCATTTTAAGCCTTTTGCTCTTTTTTCTGTCTCTATCCTTTTCCTTCTTCAGGCCTATCAAAATAAGAAAAAGTGTATTTCCATCTCCAAACTCCTGTATAATCTAAACCCACATTAATATACATCTAAATTCTGGACTTTTCCCTTCAAATGTCCCACACAACCTTGAACTCAAAATGTTAGAATGAATTCATCTTTCCCAGCCCTACTTTCATTTGCTGATCCATTGTCTATTTACCTAGTTGCTTAAGCCTTCAATATGGGAATTGCTTGACTCTTCACATATTAAATCAATCAGTGAATACTTAGAATTCCATTTCCTCTGTCTCTCTCACTTTCCTTCTGGTCTGTCCAGTTGCCCCAGTTTCTACATCCACAATCTGAGCCTAAGCCTTTACTCCCCCACCACCCCCCCTTTGGGCTACTTTGATCATCTTTTAATTGGTCTTCCTATCCTTGGTCATCTTTCAATTCATTCAACATGGTTAAAAGTAAATTTAATTATGTCACTCAATTGCTATTTAAATGCCTTTAATAAGTCCCAAGATATAATTTAAGCTTCTTACCCAGCGTAAAAGGTCCTTCTCACTAGCTTCACCTGCCTCCACCATGCCAGGCATATAAAATGACTTGTAGTTCTTTGACTTATCCTGCAACAAACTACTGCACATCCACCAAAATCTTCCTCAAGCGCTAGTTCCTCCAAGAGGTTTTGCTGAACCTCCCTTCTTGTCTGATTTACAGGGTCTTTGATGAGGTTCCAAAAGCTTATCAAACTTTACTATAATCTTCAAATTACTTATCTGTCTCTATATAAGATGGCATTTTTAATTTGTTTTATTAATTGTAATTAATAATTGATTAACTGCAATTAATAATAATAATGGATTAATTGCAAATAATAATGATTAATTGCAATTAATAATGGATTTCACATTAAAATCCAGTTTCTCTCAAGAAACTGGAGCCTGACAACAATGAACATCAAGGCCCCAATTACCAAGAGTAGAGTTGCATTTCCCCCTTTAGATGTCTGCCCTTCCCTAATGCCACAGTCTCCACTGGGCAACTTCTGGCCGTGAGGCTATGAGTTTGCCTTCTAATTGAGCTTGGAACCCCATCCTGGAGTGTCCAGCTACGACATTCTGAGATTCTAAATTGAGAGCATATATTCCCAGTACAAACTCACTCCCAGTATTGCTCTTCAAGCAGTCTGCGTGTTTAGCAGTGTGTAAGTTTGGGGAGACTTTCTAACTACAACTTTTGCCTTGCGCAGAAAATCTATTTCTTATACTCTTTATTTACAGTCAGAAGGGAATGCCTTCTGAGTAACCAATGCCCCAGGTTTCCACATAGGAATGTTCTCTTGAGGGTTGAAAGCCACGTTAGATCATTGAGGGTTGGGACTGCACCTTTAGTGCCTATATACTCCAGTGTCTGGAATAGCACCTCCCACACCAAAGAGGCTCTTTACGTTCCTCTCAGATAGGCATATCTACATAGTCGAATAGTACTCAGCAATGAAAGCAAACATTCTGCCACATGAATGAATCCCCAAATAATTATGCTGGATAAAAGAAGCCAGACAAAAAAAAAGAGCACAGACTGTATAATTCCACTTATGTAAACTCCTAAAAAATACAAGTTTATCTATTGGGATGAAAAATAGATTAGGGATTGCCTAGAAAGAGGCAGGAATGGGAGGGAGGGATAATTAAGGGGGACAAAGACACTTTTGGGGTTGATGAATATATTCCTTAGTAGCTTGAATTGTGCTAATGGCTTTACAAGTGTATGCAAATGTCAAAAATTATCAAGTGGTACATTTTTAAATAATTTGGTTTCTTGCATGCCAGTTATACCTCAGGTAAAAGTAATGCCAACAAGAAGGAGGGATGAATGTGTCAATGAATGTTTTTAAACTTTCCTGCTGTCAGGGTCTCCGGCCAAGAGGCAGGATCCTATCTACCCGTAACCATGGGGCTTTAATGGTTGCATCTCACAGCATGCTTGAGCTGGTAGTTCCCATCCCCTCTTTACCATCATTGTCCCTCCCTGATGACTACTGAGCAACTGTTCTGTGTTCTAAGGCAGGGTCAGATTCAGCTGTTTGGGGGGTATTGGAAGTAACTAAAATTTTGGATGATGGGATTATGGATTATATTCTACAATAAGCAAAGACCAGTTTAGGGAGGGGCATACCCCTTGTCCATATGGTGATAGTGGAAGTGAGGGAGGCCTATGAATGGCAGTAATGCTAGGAGACCCACCAGGCCAGTTTGGGGACACAGAACCCCTGGCATTTGTGAGACTTGGGGCACAGGAATATTTGTATTAAGGAAAATATTTGTATTAATCTCCAAGAAAAGTACCCCAAACAACTGAAGCAAGTTCAGTCTGTAGTCTGTAAGACCAGAATTAAATGCAGCACAATTCTAGAGCCAAGGAGACTATTCTAAACCTCCTCCTCCAGCATTCTTCTCACTTTGTGAATATTCTCTAAACTCTTCTCTCAGGACACACTTTTATTCCATAATAGGAAATAAAACTAATAAAATTCAAAAGAGTGAATGAGTATATTTGTGATGATTAATTTCAGTTAAAAGGATAAATAGCATCACATCTTGCTGTTTTCACTTGGAGAAGTTAGAAATTGAGAAGACACATAATATCTGGGTTGGAGAAAGGAGAGGACTCTCACAAAATGCTGAAGCTGTGAAGACACACTTTTCAGATGTAATAATTTTGTCAGTTTTATTATTATTCATTTTTGTACTGACAAATAGAAGGTGGTTATACCCTATGTCTCTCAGAAATCTTGAGCCCAATGGATGGGACTAATATATTTAGATTACAAAAGACAGGGAATGGTTATTATGATATACTTAGCTATCACAAGTCAAAGAACATGACAGCCAAAAAAGCAATTTCAGACTTTGGGCAGGTAGCCGTATTTCTTATTTTTTTTTCTTCCATGTAATATAGTGAGCACTGAGCCGAAAACTCTAGAAACACACAAAAAGTGTTTGATTATAAGATCATTCCATACTCACAAGGAGCTTTAAGTTTAAATAAAGGCAAGAAGATATATGCAAATGAAATAAGAAAAGAACAGAAGCAGAAGAATCATGGGGAAAATATAAACATCTGCAGAATATAGAAACATCTTCCTAAGTGATTTCTCCTGTCGGTGTGCAAACAGGATTGTTGAAGTGATTTGGTTGAGCAGAGCCATATGGGGTTAGTTTGGAAGATGATTCCTGGCAGCATTCTGAAGGAGGAGCGAAATGATTTGACAAAGATGATCTATGACGACTTTTGGGCTGGGGGAATGTAGTTAGGAACAAGAGACTCTAAAATTCTCTTGAAATGTGAAATATGACAAGAATCAGATACTGCTGAAATGTAAGCTAGAAATGTGCCAGGAGCATAAGGTCAGAACACACGCAAGAAAAAAGGGAAAGAAATCACCATAATCACCACTGAAATTTAGTGGAAAACATTGTTAAGTAATGGGACAGAAGAAAAAGAGGAATATAAGCATGAAAAAGCAAGGAAAAAGGAGATGGAACTCTAGCCTTGGTTGATAAATTATCAGGTAATAGCTTCTTTCATAAGGAAGTAATGCTGGTGATTCTAGGGTTTCCTTTTGTAGAGGATTCAGGTAAAACTCAGAATCAAGTTAACTGATCATTAGTAGCAGAAGATCATGGTGATGGTACATTATGAGAATAGTCAGAATTCAAAAATCCTGTCCGAGGGGGCTCATGGGTGGCTCAGTTGGCTAACCATCTGCCTTCAGCTCAGGTCATGATCTCAGGGTCCTGGGATTGAGCCCCACTCCTGGCCCTCCATTGGGCTTTCTACTCAGCAGGGAGCCTACTTCTTCCTTTCCCTCTGGCCCTCCCCCACCTTGTGCTCTCTCTTTTGCATGCTGCATCTCAAATAAAATCTTAAAAAAAAAAATCTTGTCAGGGAAGGGAAGTAGGAAGGCTATGTATGCCACGCTAGTCATATACCAGCAAAATTACTTAACTGTTAGGAAAATATTTGAAAAATTTTTTTTTAATATTTTGTTTATTTATTTGACAGAGATCACAAGTAAACAGAGAGAGAGGAGGAAGCAGGCTCCCTGCTGAGCAGAGAGCCCGATGTGGGGCTCGATCCCAGAACCCTGGGACATGACCTGAGCTGAAGGCAGAGGCTTTAACCTACTGAGCCACCCAGGCGCCCAAATATTTGAAAATTTTTAATTAATTCTGTTTCACAAAAACTCTGAAACAAAGTTCCTCAAAGCACCCCACTCAACACTCAGCTCTCTGCCCCATTCCATCCTCTCCCTGACCCACTGCCCTCCCTTCTGCTTAAAGATTATCTTTGGCTTCCAATATGTTACGATGCATGTACCAGGGCACATTGTAAAATAATTTGATGTTCATTTATGGAGAGAGAAAACATTTCCTAAATCTTCTTTCCAGGCCACCTGTAAACCAGTGACAGGGCTAGCTAAGTAAACAGGAAAGCCAGCATCCTCTGCTTCAGAAACCAAACACTCACACAAGGACTGATTCTCTGGGTAGGTGGGTCAGTCATGTCTGAACATCTGCTTTTCTTAGTCTTTCCTCTGCTTTCCACTCCCTTGGTGTATAAAGTCCTTTCTTTATTCATGTGAAAAAAGGTTCCCTTTGTTAATAGTGGAACTGAAGCAGATTTGGATGACTTGAGCTTTAAAATTTTAGAAAGTATGGGGAAGGGGTAGAAAAAGAAACCACCCAGATTCATTGATTAAGGATCATGAAAAAGATATAAGGAGGCATTTTGGAATTTTTTCAAGATAAGAAAATATTTTTTAAAAAAGAAAAATAAGAAAATATTTTATCCCATTGGTAATTGTTAGATGTTACGATAAAGGAGTTAACAGAGCAGGTATATTTTAAAAACTACCGCAGCCATCAGAAAGGAAGGTGGAAATCCACATACTGCATGGGAAGAGTTGGCTTGAACCTCTGGATTCCACTCCATATTCCTGATCTGCAGTTACTTTTTGATTATAGCACAGCCTTGGCAGAAGAATCCAACTTGCTAAAAGTGTTAAAAAAAAAAAAAAATCTCTGGCATTTCCTGTTGGTTGGAAGCTGTTTGGCTTTCTGCATTACTATTTAGTGTTATCATTGGCCAAGTACCTTTGCTGGGTAGAAAAATACTGGTGCAAATTTTACTGGCAAGGTGGGAGTAGAAGCCATAAAAATTCTCAATTTCCCTTTTAAAAACTTAACTCATTTGTCCAAGAGGAATGAATACAGAAGGACAAGAGATTTTAAACTTCCCGTACATCTGGGTACAGCAGTGTATTTTGACTCCAAGCACAATAAAACAACCTTACTTGCTGGAGGTATATGACATAATGACCCAAATATGTTTTTAAAAAATCATTTATTGCTGTACATAAACAGCGAAGTTAGCGCAAGGGATGATAAAATAACACGGGTAATTCTTCCTTTAGCTGGGAACCATCGGCGGCCCATTAGGATTCCAGATGGAGCTGTGTGTGCTTTTCCATTTGTTTTCCAATGTCTAGTGCTTATGCCCTTGGTACCTTGACGGTGCTTGTCAGGCATGTTGGCTTTTCAGCTTGAGGTCTTCCTTGGAGAAACACACTGATCGGGCTCTGGGCTATAAAGCACACTATTGTCTTGGGCCCAGTTTGTTGAGAATATAAGACCCAGGGCAGCCTCCTGCCAAAGGTCAAATACCAGCTTGACCAAAGTTCCTCAAGTCAACACTGGACCTCCCCAGACAAGAGACACTTCAGCTCTTCCTGAAGAAAAAAGTGTTTTTATGTTTTTATCACTCTGTAATAACAGTGATTGTTATGTAGTACAAATAAGCTGGAATGCATTTTGATAACTTATTTATTATAGTTACTCTCATGAAAAACAGCTGACATGGCCAGAAGCTAATGGATTAAATAAAATATATATATATATATATATATATATATATATATATATTTTTTTTTTTTTTTTTCAACATTTGGGGCATTTAAAAAAGAAGCAATCTCTCAGTCCAAGAAACAGTCTAATATGCAGTAGTGGAGAGTCGAGTTGTAAAACTGTACAGATAGAATCATTGTATTTCAGGCAGAGAGAGAAAGCAGCTAAAAATAGAACCATGGCTAATTTAGCGAGCTCCCTGACTGCCAAAAATCCATGTCTGAAATCAGGTGGGTGTTTCTTTATGAGTCACTTAGCCAAATGTAAAATTTATAGCCCAGTCTTGTACAGAGTCTAGCAAAGATTCGGAGCATCAGTTTATTACGGGGCTACTATTAAGGATGCTTAAAATTCCCCAGCTTTACACTCCTCACCCCAGGGTCTAGCCTTAGCTAGTTATGATTGGGCCTGGCCCAAATGCTCCTATTAGACAGGGATTTAAGTATTCAACAATACAGTTAGGCTCTTTCTGTTGAGCTCAATGCTCTTCCTCCTGGGGAGCTCAGCTCACCCCTTCCGTGTCCAACAATAGCAACTTCCCTTCACTTCTTACCAATTTTCACCTGTGCCCTAGCTTAGCCAATTGAGGGAAATAATGCTTAAAGAAAACAAAATAAATAGCAGATGGCTGAGTGTACTCGGGGATGAATAAATTACGGCTGCAAAGGGGGAAAGTGAGTTGGTGGATGCACACTGCTGTATTTGTCGCTGACATACAGATGCTCGGCATGCTGACCTCAACGTGTATCAGGCCCTCCGCCATTAGTCACTCCACATAATCTAAGCCAGAACTTTAAGGAGCCCAAGGGATGGTGACTCCTTGGAGTGGGAGCTGAGAAAGCTAACGAGAGGCAAAATGCAAAGTGTGAAAGTGGATCCAGATAAGATGACGGTGGCTTCCTGGTGCCCCAGAAACTCAAGTGATTTGGGGTAGACTTCATTTTTTGTGGACTCGGATGTAGCGCTGTCATCCAAAGAGCTGCTTCTTCTGGTTGGTTCATGCTCTCAGATAAATAAGATGATTATCCACCCCCCATGATATCACAGTGCCATCCAGGAAACTTTTCTAAATGGAACACAGTGCTCAGCCTTCTAGAAATCAAATGGATTATCAAATTCGTCATCAATAATAAAGCATGAGATACTTATAACACCAAGTTTCTTTGACAAATTTGGGATTTAAATGTAATTTTTGTTAATAAAAATTTTTTTTTAATCTGAAAAATTTGACATGCTCCCAATGTTTATCAAGCCATCCATGGTGCGTTTCTCTGAGGCAGGCTGCATCTCTCATAGCTGTATTTCCAGACTAAGGGAGTAAAAGTATATTTCTATTACCCTTTCAGTAGTTTCATCAAGAAAGGGTACCAAGATAAAAGGGGGTTAGAAAACAAAAGTAGATAAATAATAAATTTAGCTTCTTTCAGATCCACTTCTAATTTCTATTAGGTGTGCCCAGTGTCTTGTAGGTCCTGGAGTGATAAATGTCAAGTGCACAGCCTTTCTTCCTTTTTAAGTTTGAATAAGATACCATTGTATGGATAGGCTACATTTTTTTTTTCCATTCATCTGTTCATGGACATTTGCATTACTCATACCTTAAAGGGTTCATCATAATATATTTTCTGAGGAAACTGAAATAAAAGATGCTATGAGGAAAACTCAGCTAAGGAACAAGAAGAACGAATGGGTGTGTAATGGCTGAAATGAAGAAAATCCTGTCCTGTGCTACAGCATAGATGAACCTTGAGGACATTTTGCTAAGTGAAATAAGCCAATTACAAAAAGACAAACACTGTATGATTCCACTTATAGAAGATATCTAAAGTAATCAAATTCACAGAAACAGAAAGTAGTGGTTACCAGGGGCTGAGTGATGGGTTAAAAGGGGAGTTGTGTCCTGGGCAAAGAGCATCCATCTTACAAGTTGCAAAATTTCTGGAAAACCATTGCATAATAATATGAATATACTTAACACTATTGAACTGGTCATTTAAAAGTAGTTATGATGGTTAATTTCATCTTGTGTATTTTTTTAACACAATTAAAAGAAAAGATAGACATTAGTTGCATTCTCTTTTACCTTTTTACTATTAGTTAGAGCAGTCCACTGGTGTATGTTGGGATTCGGTAACGAATTTAAGTTTTCACAAAAGGCAGTTAATAGATTCATTTTTTTAAAAGTGAATTCCTGTTACAATTTTATAACAGTTACAATTATAATGAAAGATAATTACAATTATAATTTTGCCAATCTTGTTTCATTTCTCTGTCTTTTAGGGGGAGTTTTTTAAAACAATGAACAGGCTCATTTTTAGTTATAGACTTACCACTTGTTTCAGAAACTCAGAATGCTTTGTTTCAAGACCCTGTCACGTAAAAATTTTATGATTCAGTTATAATATTTTCTATAGTACCTTAAGTTCTTCAAATGTAAAATTTAAATAACTGTATAGGAAATAAGGGGAATGTCTGATTAAGGATTAGGAATGTTGAATGGGAATGATTGAAGCCTTATGACTAAATTTGGTACCAATTAGAAAGTGCTGAAGAGTAAAGGAATAAACTATTTAATTTTAGGAATAGAGAATTCTCTAAAGAGAATATTTTTGTTTCTTCTGGATACAATGTGAGATAAAAAATTTAGAAAAATATGTTTGCTTTACCACTACTGCCTGGAGAAAAAGAAAGAGCTAGTCTGGGCTCTTCAACTGAGACCTGTGACATTGGATGAGTTGCTTCATCTTTTTTTTTTTTTTTTTAAGATTTTATGTATTTTTTTGAGACAGAGTAGAGTGGGGAAAAGCATGAGCGGGATAGAGGGGCAGAGGGAGAAGAGAAGCAGGCTTCCTGCTAAGTAAGGAGCCCAACATAAAGCTTGATCCCAGGGCCCTGGGATCCTGACCTGAGCTGAAGGCAGACACTTAACGGACTGAGCCACACAGATATCCCAAGTTGCTTTATCTTTCAGGGCCTTAATACCCTCATATATGACATGATGGCTTTGGAAAGGATACTTGCTAAGATCCTTTCCAATTCAAGAATCCTGTGATTTGAGAGTAGGAGTAAATATTTTACTATGAAAGATTTCATAGTTAATTCATGGCTAAATTAACTTTAGTAAAGGCCCTAACTTTTGATATGGTTGTCATTCTTCACAGGTCATGAAAGTTGAGATGTCATCTCATATTTTAGCCAACATCAAATGAAGAAGTACCTACCATACAAAGTAATATGTAAGTTAGTATAATAGTTGCCAAAGTGTCTTTGTAAGTCTTCTATTCAAGTTTTAAGGAAATTGATATGATATACAGTATTTTATATTCTTATACTCATTTTGTATCCTAAATTTTTAAAACTTAAAATGAAAAAAAAACAACAACCCACATATATAATGAAATAATTTGAACTAAGAAGCTACTTGGTTATTTTGAACCAAGGACTTTTTAAAAAGAAATTTCTTCCTTAGAAAATTTAAGAGGAAAAGGAAAACTGTGTGGTAAATATGCTTTGAAATGGTTGGCTGCAAGGTTGTAAAACTTTGGAATTGCACAGAACGCTATTCATTTTAAATGCAAATGTTCTTCAGGGTGGTCTGTGTATTCTGTGTAGTCCATCTATCTGATCTCATATCTTGTCTCTATACAAAGTATCATTCCTTTTTTTCTTTTTTTTTTTTTTAAGATTTTATTTATTTTATTTGAGAGAGAGAGAGAGTGAGTGCAAGCAGGGGAAGAGTAAAGGAAGAGGAAGAAGCCGACTACCGCTAAGCAGGGAGCCTGACGTGGGGCTTGATCCCAGGATCCTGGGATCATGACCTGAGCCAAAGGCAGATGCTTAACTGACTGAGCCACCCAGGTGCCCCCAAAGTGTCATTCCTTTAATAAGCATGTGTAAAAAGGCTTGCTGCCTTGGAAGGTGGTTTGAACATGACTCTATGTTAGAGTCTTGAGGAAAATGGGGATGAAGGTGAGGGAGGATTCTAAAGAATGCCAGTCTTTCAAAAATCAACAGTGTTCTGCTCATCCTCAGGGTAAATGTAAATTGTTGAGGAAACAAAAGAAGTAGAAAAGTACCATTTGGGGTGGGTTATGCTTCTAACAGAGAGCTCCCTGGCTGAATAAATTCTTCAAAACAAAGTTGGATCAAAGTTCCAGTCTCTGCTTACCCATGCTGAAATGTTGATAGTTGATTCTGACTACCTTTGGCCACCTAGTCCTAAATTTGGGATTTAGAGACTGTTGACCAAACTCAAAAAATCCAGGACCTTGAACTATATTCAACTTGACAACTAGGAGTCTCTGTGGTTGTAGGAACACTTATTGAAAAATATACACTAGGGCGCCTGGGTGGCTCAGTGGGTTGGGCTCCCGCCTTCGGCTCGGGTCCTGGTCTCAGGGTCTTGGGATCGAGTCCTGCACTGGGCGGGCTCTCTGCTCAGCGGGGAGCCGGCTTCCCTCTCTCTCTGCCTGCCTCTCTGCCTACTTGTGATCTCTCTCTCTCAAATAAATAAATAAAATCTTAAAAAATATATATACATTAAAGATATGAGGTCCTCAGTCTGTCACATGAGTCACCGTGGAAGTCCATTTCCTCCGGTCCTGGTATGCCCTTTCTGAAGCTGAACATCATCATCTGAATCAGAAACATCATCTTTTAAGACCAACAAATTCATCATTGGTGCTCATTTCTTAGATTCTACCAGATTTATTCCTGGAATTTTTTCAAGCAGAGAGGGGAAAATAGCAGTATTTTACAGGAGACTAATCCAGAAAAAAAAAAAGAAAAAAAATACAGGGCAAGACTTTTTCATTGTGGATTCTAGAAAATTTGTTCCCAAGGTGGAATTCATGAAGATGTGACAACTAAAGGTTTATTCAAGGGATGATATCCCAGGTGAAAATGTCAGGAGTAATAGAACTAGAGACAGATCAGAGACTCAAAAAAAGTATTTGAGAACAAGACTGATTTTTGGAGAAGTCTCTCCTTTCAGCACACAACATATACAGCATATACATCTGGAAGTACTGTTCGGACACTACTGATAGAAACATGTCTAGAGAAAACTGAATAGTTTGACTTTATACTTTGACTCAGCAATTAAAGATGGACTGTTTAAGTGATTCTAATTGTGCTCCATTTTCTTTATAAATTTGACTTAATGACATTTACCTATTCACTAAGATTTATGCAGTAACAACAGTAGGCTTTGTGTTTCTCGAAAGGAAAACACTGACTATGCAAAATGGTGGGACCATTCCTCTGTGTTATCCTCCTCAGATTGCAGACAGCTAAGAATGTAGACTGGCTTCTCGTGCCCTATCATTTTTGAAGATCTCAGTTAGTAGAATTTACATTAACTGTCTGAAAGGGAAAAATTAAACCTTCCTTTTAAATATTGCTTTTCACTGAGTTCTCCCTCTAATCCTTAGGTAAATTGTACACTGTTGATCTAATTCTACACACAATTTCTGAATGGAAACCCCAGACATGATATATTCTTCTATTTAAGGAATATTGACCCCTAAGAAAGATCCTAATGCGGAAACATTTTGGAGAAATAACACATGTAACTCTGTTGTTTCTCTTATTCTGATGTGCTGGCAAGCACTAGTTAGACTAATTGGCAAGGACTAGCAAGAAATACAATTTAGACTTAGGAAAGCTACAAAACTGTCCCACTGGAAAGGTAAATATGTCATGTCTTGCAGCCAGCAATAATAATTATAACAAGAACATCAGAGATTTTTCCCTGGGTTTTACACCACCCTAAGTAATTTTCTATAAAATATTAATTTTCTGAGGCAATCTTTTCTCTCTTTGTTCCTCTTTCCCTGTGTCCTTTTTTGGGGAGCACCAAATTGTACCTAAGGGAATTAAAATGCTCTAAAAATGTCAATTTATTGAAGAAATGTTATTCTATATTTTACATAGTTGTTAGTGTTAGAAAATATTTTAATGTTATTGTTTATTCATGTATTTAAGTATCCTTATGGTGATATAATGGAGACAAACTTAAAAATTAACAGGGGCCAGGACTTTCAGTCTTTGTTCTCTTCAAGAAGTTAACATTTTGTGCCAGATAATAGTTTTAATTTTTTTTATTTTTTAATTTTTTAAAAATTTTTTTAAAAAGATTTTATTTATTTATTTGACAGACAGAGATCACAAGTAGGCAGAGAGGCAGGCAGAGAGAGAGGGAGAAGCAGGCTGCCTGCCAAGAAGAGAGCCTGATGCGGGGTTCCATCCCAGGACCCTGGGATCATGACCTGAGCCCAAGGCAGAGGCTTTAACCCACTGAGCTACCCAGGCACCCCAATAGTTTTAATTTTTTAAACCATTTTTTTTTAAAGATTTTATTTATTTATTTGTCAGAGAGAGAGGGAGAGAGAGCGAGCACAGGCAGACAGAGAGGCAGGCAGAGGCAGAGGGAGAAGCAGGCTCCCTGCTGAGCAAGGAGCACCAGGGCATCATTAAACAACCACCACCACCAACCACCAACACTTGATTTGTCCTTGGTTATCATAGGCAAACAAAACAAATAAAGGCTCAAATAAGAGCAGAATAACGTGAATGATGATGACAGAATAAAAAATCCACAAACAAGAAATGAAATTTGAAGTTTCTTGATTAATTTAATTTACTCTGAATGGTGTAAAACATGGAAACCTCTTTCTCAAGAATGGCTTTACTATGATTCTTCATTATAATTTTTTTCCTTCCCAACCACTGTTATTTGACAATTAAAAAATTTTTAAAAATAGATTTACACTATTAAAATAGGCTTGTTTGGGGGCTCAAGAAGTAGCTCTTTATTGGTTACTCTTCATAAGAAAATCTCTATATACAAAAAAATGGTCTTTACAGTTATTTAGAATTTGGGATATAATATATGACTCCAGTTAAACTTGAAAAACTTAGCATTTTAAAGGTAAAATATTAAAATATTTTGTCAGCATAGTTACTAAAGGTTATTACTATAATGTAATTATGTATTGTGTAATTATGCCTCGTAAGATTTAATCAATTGGTATTTGAAAAGGTTTATAGGTAAAGTTTTTAGAAGATTACGTTTCTGGAATTTTTTATACAGTGGAATTTCTGATGCTACAGTAAATTAAAAAGTTGGATGATTTTCATGTGATATCCTGTTTCACTAATACAGAACAACCTTGAACCACACTAGAGCAATAATTACTTAACCTAAATCAGAGACCAAGCCAGGCCAAACAGCTGTTTTCATTTTGTTAGGAGATCCATTTGATTTACTCTTTTCGTCAGCTTTCATTACTGTAGAAGACAAAACTTCACTTGAGTTTTTAACCCTGAATTCTCTGCCTTGTTTGCTGCCTGCTATGAAATTGCATGGTTGAGCTGCCACAGCCTGAACACGCTCCGGAGCTAGGAGCTACCGTAGTGTTGTGGGAGGCTCCCCTGGAGTCCAGGGAAAGAGAAGCTTCAGGAAAAGAGATAAAATCTAGGTCCTTCCCACTGCCCTGTTTAAGAAGAAAGAAAGAAAGAAAGAAGAAGAACAACAACTAAAAAAACGGTCATCATTATTTTGATTTCAAGAAGAGCCTTCTGGACTGAATACTTGATTTGAGTTCCTATAGTAGCAAAAAGTCATCTAACAGTTGTGACCAACTGTGTCAGAGCTCAACCATCTTGGCAACTAGAGAAAGGAATGTCAGAGATGAAGAGATAGGAAATTTGAATTCAGATACGAGTTACTGGTAGCTAGATACAGATGTATTCGGTATTAAGTCATACCCCTAAAACTTACCTCTTGCCTGCTATAGAATGCCCTCATTTAAACTGGGAAACTGGTTTTCCTAGAATTTCTAGAAATGAGGATGCACCGGTATTTTTGTGGTTTTTATTATGGTTTTTGTAATTTCATAAATGTGTTGTCCCCACTCTCTCCAGTGAAAATCTGGTGAAATAATATTAGGACCTTGTGAGTTCATAGAAATGATAGCTTAAACGCTTTCTTAAGATTGCTGTCACTTGGGGGGAAAAAATCCTTGGCATTGTTCGTGTTAATTAAGTCTGTTATTTTCTTTCCTCAAAGCAATCTGTATCTACTCCTTAAACAAACAGAATCTGGCCAGACAATAGGTTGTCTGTGGCTACAGGGATTGGCATAATTAGATTCACCCACACAAACACAACTCATACAAGGTCATGATGAACTCTGACATATTTCTGCCATGTTATAGATCGACATTTCTTTTTTTTTTTTTTAAGATTTTATTTATTTTATTCGTCAGAGAGATGGAGAGAGAGAGAGCACAGGTAGACAGAGAGGCAGGCAGAGGCAGAGGAAGAAGCAGGCTCCCTGCCGAGCAAGGAGCCCGATGTGGGACTCGATCCCAGGACGCTGGGATCATGACCTGAGCCGAAGGCAGCTGCTTAACCAACTGAGCCACCCAGGCGTCCCTAGATCGACATTTCTTAACTACATCTTTCCAAAATTTTTATAGAATTTACTGAAAAAGAGTTTCCTGGTCAAATAAATTTTGTAAATACTTTCTTAGAACATCACAATACGTGATAGCATTTTGTAGCTGAGAAATCCAGCAGAAAATATGTCATTTAAGTGTAGTTTATTTCATTTTTTCTCAAACTTATCTGGATATGAAACCCTCTTTTTTTTTTCACATGACAGCATAATATCCCACACAAATTTTACTTTGGATGCTAGTTTGGGTTGGTGCATATCCTATGCAGATATTATCTAATTTAATTATTTCTCCAAGTGCAAAAATATGTGGAATTTAAAGTTGGGAGAGCAAGGAGCTCCTTTTGGTGCCTATTTTTTAAAAATAACAAAATAATTTGGAAGGTTTCCTAGCTAAGAAAGACACTTCGGAGATTACCAGTTTGACCAAGGCTCTTCATAAACATATTTATTAAAGGGTAATCATTTTGACAAAACCCAGGGAACTACAATGATACCCACTTTTTCTAGCCAACTCATAATAGTTTTGGGGAAGCATCTTATTGAAAATAATTGAGGACTAATAATATGCAGAAAAACAAAGATTATTTCCTGTGGTGTGAAAGAATCTTTACAAAGAGTCCTGGATTGCATTTTGGATGTTTGTAGTCTGCAAAGAGGGAAAGCTAGTTGAAGATTCCTTCTTTACTTAGGAAGTCTAGTCTTTAGGAAGATGACTGGTATTCTTTGGGTGCTTTCTTGTTGCCTTAGACATAGTGGGTTATATTTGGGTTAGCTCCTAACCTCATGGTGAAGTGTAAATGACTGAATGCCTGCTCTAGGGAATTTCTCCTTTGTTGCACATTTTGGTATTTACCACATGGTTTTGTCCACACCAGTTTCAATTTATGTATTAGCCTCTATCTCACCTCTTTTCGTCTTTTCCTCCTTCTTCTTTTCTTTCCTTTTCTTCCCTTCCCTTCCCTTTTCCCCTTCCCTTCCCTTCTCCTCTTCCCTTCTTTTCCCTGCCTTCCTTCCCCTCCCTTTCCCTTCCTGTCCTCTCCTCTCCTCTCCCTCTCTTTCTCTTTCTTCCTTCTTTTTTTTTTCTTCTTAAGAAGCTTGGACAGGAGTTGCTAAAATTGCATCTGCAACAAGCATATCAAGGAAGCCTAGGGCTGAAAATCTTGGTCTGAAGTTCACCCTTTTCACAGTCAATTTAATAAAATATGATTGACATTTGCAAACAAGTCTGTCCTATAGGAGGAGGAGGAAGCCACATGAGACAAGGACTCTTTAATTTGAAGGAATATGAACTAGTCTTTTTCTGACAGAGCTGTTTATGTGTTTATTTTTTATTTTATTTTTATTTTTTTAAAGATTTTATTTATTTATTTGAGAGAGAGAGAGACAGTGAGAGAGAGCACGAGCAAGGAGAAGGTCAGAGAGCGAAGCAGACTCCCCATGGAGCTGGGAGCCTGATGCGGGACTCGATCCCGGGACTCCAGGATCACGCCCTGAGCCGAAGGCAGTCGTCCAACCAACTGAGCCACCCAGGCGTCCCTGTTTATGTGTTTATTATTCTCTATTTAAACTAATACACATTGTTTTCCTCTTGGTGTTGAAACAAATATTTCCACCTTGCAGATGGCTGAGTCTGAACAAAAAGTAATTTGCTCTTATAGTAATTGTGTTAACTAACAGCAGAGCATTAGCAATGCATCTGATGGCAAACATCAGGCCATTACTGGCATCCATCACCATCAATAGCCTTATGCCAAAATAATAATAATAATGTCTTGTGTAGCTTTCCATAGTTTCAAAAATACTCAAATTTGTTATCTAATGTTTTTCTCAAAACAATGTTAAGACTTAGATTAGGGTGGAACTATTATTCTATTTAAGAAATGAGGGACACCTGGGTGGCTCAGTTGGTTAAGCCGCTGCCTTCGGCTCAGGTCATGATCCCAGGGTCATGGGATCGAATCCCGTATCGGGCTCCTTGCTCAGTGGGGAGCCTGTTTCTCTGTCTTCCTTTGCCTGCCGCTCTGCCTACTTGTGTTCTCTCTCTCTGACAAATAAATAAATGAATAAAATCTTAGGAAAAAAAAAGAAATGAGCAAGTGAGGTTCAGAAGTTTCCATGACTTGCCCAATGTCACAGAGTTCATGACTGGTGAAGCTGAGATTCAAACTAGGATTTTTCTGATATCCAGTTTATTTCTACTTCTCTCTACTGTCTAAATTTTACAAGTTTATCCCTTATGCTTTGTTCACCATAAGTGTATCTACTGCTGTCGCCACACAATGCTAGTACAATACCATGTACTATATTCCCTACACTGTGCCTTTCTTGCCTGTGACTTATTCATTCCATAACTAGAAGCCTGTATCTCCTCCCCTTTACCCATTCTGCTCATCTCCCCAACCCCTCTGGCAGCTGTCTATTTGTTCTTCATATTTATAGGTCTGATTCTGCTTTCTGTTTATTCATTTGTTTTGTTTGGCAGATTCCATGTGTAAGCGAAATCATGCTATTTGTCTTTGTCTGACTTATTTCACTTAGTGTAGTACCTGCTAGGTCTGTCCCTGTTGTCTCAAATGGCAAGATCTCATCCTTTCTATGGCTGGGTAGTATTGTATATTGTGTATGTGTGCTTCTGCTTGCATGCATGTGCATATACTACAGCTCCTTTATCCACTCATCTAACAATGGACACGTGGGTTGCTTTTATATCTTGGTTATTGCAAATAATGCTGCAGTTAACAGGAGGTGCATTTATCTTTTCAAATTAGTGTTTTCATCTTCCTTGGATAATTACTCTGAAGTGTGATTACTGGATCATAGGTAGTTCTATTTTTAATTTTTTGAGGAACCTCCATACTGTTTCCCATGGTAGCAGCACCAAATTATATTCTTACTGATGTATACGAGGGTTCCCTTTCTCCAAACCTTCTCCAACACCTGTTATTTCTTGTCTTTTTTATTCTAATCATTCTTTTTTTTTTTTAAGATTTTATTTATTTATTTAACAGAGAGAGATCACAGGTAGACAGAGAGGCAGGCAGAGAGAGAGAGAGGGAAGAAGGCTCCCTGCTGAGCAGAGAGCCCGATGCAGGACTCGATCCCAGGACCCCGAGATCATGACCTGAGCCAAAGGCAGCGGCTTAACCCACTGAGCCACCCAGGCGCCCCTGATTCTAATCATTCTGACAGGTGTTAGGTGATTTTTCATGTAGTTTTGATTTGCATTTCTCTTATAATCAGTGATGTTGAACATTTGTGCATGTGTGTTTGCAACGTGTATGTCTTTGGAAAAATGTTTCTTCAGGTCCTCTGCTCATTTTCTAATGGAATTATTTGGAGGTTTTTGGCGTTAAGTTGTGTAAGTTCTTCATATATTTTGTATACTAACCCTCTCTCAGATGTACCATTTGTGAAAATCTTCTTCCATTTAGTAGGTTATCTTTTTATTTTGTTGAATGGTTTCCTTCGCTGTGCAAAAGTCTTTCATTTCAGTGTAGTTCTGATAGCTTAGTTTTGCTTCTGTTTCCCTTGTCTGAGGAGACATATCTAGAAAAATGTTGCTAAGGTCAATGTCAAAGAAATTACTGCCTGTGTCTTCTAGGAGTTTTGAGGTTTCACATGAGAAGCCATCTTACTTTTTGTCTAGAGGATTATGCTGACTTCATGTGGAGAAACCATGGTGCTAAAAGTTGAATTTGTTATGCAACTTGCTGACTTTGGTGTATAAAGAAGATACCAGTGACTCAATATATTAGTAAGGTGTGGTCTTAAAATGTGGGTCCAGTCTTGAGTTTCATAAGACCATCCACACACTGCCTCCACTGATCCTGCTTGGAACCAATGGCATGCCATGATAGGTGACAGGGATTAGGATGCAATTTTTGTTTTATGCATAAGATGTGTAGGGTATGTTCAGCATCAGTGCAAAACAGATGACGCAAATTATAACACAAAGCACAGGAGAGAATAGGACTGCTCTATGAGATCAGATTTCCATTAGCAATGCTAAGCATCAGAATGAAATGATGGATTAGTCTGGTTAGGCAAGATCTTGCTTACTCACTTTGCCCAAATTAGCACATTTTTTTGTCCTCAGTGATCTGGATAATTACCTCATTTCACTGCTATCCCCTGTTTGTGGAGGCCTGGCCTTAACCAGTAATTAACATGGCCTGAATTGCAATTTGTCAGTCTAATTCAATTCAGCAAATACATTTAAGGACTATCTAGTATATGTTAATTGCTGTACTATGTTTTGAGACTCAAAGGTGTGTAAAACATGGTGCCTGTCTCTCAGGAGCTCACAGTCTGTGTAGGCAGGGAGAAAACAAACTCATACCATTACTGTAATACAATATGGTTAAGTGCTATATCAGTGATGGGGGTGGGCAGGGAGGCAGGAAGACAGTGTTTTGTGAGAGTACACATAAAAGAATTGTTAATCGGAAGTCAGGGAAGTACTGTTTGAAGTAAGTGTAAGCAGAAGTAAAAGAGTATTTGGAAGGGTATTCTGGAGTTTTGGCATTTGTTATTTACATTTGAGATTGTAAGTGCCAAATAAGTAGAGAATTAAAACTCTTGCATACAAAGGCAAAATAGTTTTAGAGGAAAGTTAATTTACTGATGAATCAATAGATGGAGGAAAGAGAACCCATTGGTTTTAAATTTCTTTGCTATTGCTAAGGTAAGTTAGTGCTGCTTCTAACAGAGGAAGTAACTGTGAACTCTTGACCAAAGGTGCAAGGAAATTGGATCTTTTTAAACATTGATTTTTTTTTTTTTTTAAGGTCCCTCCTGAACTTCAGAGATGGAGCACCAATTTAAAACAAACACACCATTCTTAAACATGGGTGCCCAGTTGTGCCCTAAGGCTTTTTTCTTCCATTCAAAAGTTCAGTCTGAAGTTTCCTGGCAGCACAGGAAAGTCCCTACATAATAATCCATGCTAAAGAAAATGTTGACTTCGGATCACTTTTGGAATAAAGATTGACAATGCGATCCCTTCCAAAAAACCAGCTGCGGCAAAGACTGTTAGAGAAAGTCCCTCAGGTTTACACTAGAGGAGCGAAACTGTCCTGGAAGTGGTTCAGCCTGTCGGTAGTCACAGTAATCACATAATGTTTGAAAGTTAGGGTGGTAGCCTGGAGAAGTGATACTGGAGAAGAAAAAGGACCTTATAGAGAATTACATAAAATTGATAATCATACCTGTATTAAGTGTTCCATTAGGCTATCTTCTAAAACCTTTTTCAGTTTAATAATCATATGCTATTATTTTTATACTCAAAGGAAAATAATGACTAACAAACGCATTTGCTGAGAGTAGTTTGTCTAGAAGTGACTTGTCCCAATCCATTCATTTTCCTCCTTCCTTTAGGATGAGTTTGTTTTCAGAATAATTGGTCATAATCACCAGGTTATTCCCTGAGACCATAGAACTAAGTAAAGGCAAGTATCATTCCAGATTTTATTAATTCATGATTAGAGTAACGTTTTAGGAGGATTAATTGGCCAAAGATCTGGGGAAAACTCAAAGCAAAATGTTTAGACAGAATGAAATAGTAGTAAGCTAGGGTAGAGGAGATAAATCCTGGTACTAGGATTCTATGATGGTGTCTTACATAAAATAGACTCTTAGAAACATTCTGGTTTGGAATATTGAATTGCCTTCCCTATCCCTATTTTTCTTACTATTGTATTTCAATAAACATTTGGTTCAACTTGAACATAATGTTATTTTTTTTATAAGGAACATTTAAAACCACATCATGTTGATTTTTAATAATGGAAATAAGCCAGAGTAAATTTCTTAATGTGATCAGTGTTGGTGTAGTATGTGAAATATTCTTATTAAAATATAAGTTTTTATATAATTAATATGCCTTACATTCTCCTTCTTATCATTGTTAATGATTATTTTAAGTGAGACCTGTGCTATACAAAAAGTAATGGCAATTTCTCAAAATCCTTTTGCATCATCCATGGATTTCTAGAGGGTTTTTTTTTTTTTTTTTTTAGTAATAAGGGCAAATAAATTTCTGTAAGTAAATAAATTAGGTGAGCCACCTAATTCTCAGAGGTTTATTTTAAAAATACCACCCCTACCTTTGTCATACAACTTTTTTTTTAACTTTTTAATTTTTTTATTTTTAAAGATTTTTGTTTATTTGACAGAGAGAGAGAGAGAGATCACAAGTAGGCAGAGAGACAGGCAGAGAGAGAGGGGAATCAGGCTCCCCGCCAAGTAGACAGCCTGATGTGGGACTCGATCCCAGGACCCTGAGATCATGACCTGAGCTGAAGGCAGAGGCTTAACCCACTGAGCCACCCAGGTGCCCTCAACTTTATCTTTTGTAAGGTACTCTATTCCATTTAGAAATCTTATCTCCAATGAGGCATTAGCCCAGCTTATTATTGCTTCTGATACACTCTGCTGGGCTTGTTAAAATCCCTTAAGAATGTTCTTCTGAGGAGAAAATCTCCTTTGGAGGTACTTTCTCAATTTTTACTATTTTGGACCTCCCTATTCTGTATCAGGGCACAGTAGTTACTGGAGAAGTTAACAAAAACACAAATTGTGTTATAAGCTCTTTTCCTGGAATTTACTTTGGTATCAAACTTTCCTTCCTCCTCCTACTTCCAGCCCCACCAATTTACAGGTTGTCTCAGTCTAACTCAAGCAGGGATTTAAAATCTGTTAGAGAGCTCAGCCTGTTGATTTATAGAGTTGAAGTCTGCACAGAGGAATCATCTGTAATGGGATTCTTTGCTCCCTGGAGAGACATTACATAGCAAAGCTGTAAATTACTGAAGAAATAGAGGAGGAGGAAGGGGGGCAGTATGCTCAGTAAAAATAGGATATACTATTGATCAGAGCAGTTGTCTTTTAACTTTTTATTTTTCACCATAAAATTAAGTGGGAAAAAGGGGAATAGATATTTAAGAAATTGAGTGTACTGTATTTATTGTCCCATTTATTTACTTAGTACAGGATAGTTTGTATAAGATTTGTTTGGTTTACCAGTTGTCTCCAAGTAAATTCTTGATTTTTTTCACCAGGGATTTATTTATAAGGCATTAATTCCTTTAAGTCTATGGGACCATGTATTTGAATCTAATTTGTGACCAGGAATCATCACAATCAGTCCTTTGGCCTCTGTATTATCCCTGAAGCTAACTACAATACTGACTTGATCAGAGTGATGTAAAAGGTATAGGTAGTAATAGAAAGTTCTAAGTGAAAATGTCCTAAATACATTGCCAGTCAATGAGGCTAGCCAACAGAGAAATAGATGACCTCAGGAAATGTCTGGCTTAACAAATGTATATCTTTAAATTGGAAATCTAATTATTTGCCTTAGATTTGTACTGCTGGGAACCTAATGCAAGACCATGTTAAATAAACTTATTATTTCCGTTTTTCATTTAACCTGTGGGTTATAGTATGACCAATCTGTTTTATATCCTCAATCAACAGATGATTGTATTTGGTAATAATTTATCAAGAATAAAAATCTGTTTTTGAAACTAATCACCTCATGTTAGGTCTGCCCTTTTTCAAAACCACCATCTGATATTCATTTTGTCTGCAAGACAAACATACTGATGAAAATGCATATACCACAGGATACAGCCAGTGGAATGAAGCATTTCCACTCTTTGTATATATTTAGAACATTTTCTGTTTTCCCAACAGATGGACCAAATTTTAGTATTAAAGAAAAAAATCAATTTTACATAGTACAAACAAATTGAACAAGTACACTGTAGAGTTCTAATTACTTGGTAACGGAATGTCCAGTGGAATTTGGGGTCAAATCAGGTCATATCTAAATTCTGATTTTTTTTAAAGTGACTTTTTTCATATTTACTGTTTTTTTTCCAGATTATTGGATGAATTTCTAAATGGAAAATACTGAATTTCATGTACTAAGTCTTTTAAAAATCTGTCAGTTTAAGGGCTTTTCTTTATATACAAGTGTCTTGAAATGTTTTTGTTTTTCTCTAAATCCAGAGAACTTACTGTGTAAAGTTTACCAAAGTAACACATGGGTTATAAGTCTCAAATTTTTTTCTGTTATTATTTAGGGCAAATGACTCTGCTCCAGGCTCTATAAACTAGCTACATTGCTAGTAAAAGTCAGTCACAATTTTGTTGCCAGTTCCTTTGGAAAGTTCCTAAAACTACATTATTTTTAAAAAGTCAACCTATTAAAATGTAATAGAATGTATACGTATTTACATGTATTTTTGCCTATATATTCATCTTTAATTAAAAACTAATTTATCCCATATTTTGGATGGTATTGTGTATCTTTACTAATGAGGGGACTTAGGGTTATAATTTATTAGAAGATAGTCTAATATTTTCTCCTCTTCCTCCATCTGAATTATAAATCTAGTATTTCTTCATTTAAGTTGTCTGTGGCTCTCCAGTGTTCATAGGACAAAAGTCTCCTTAGTCCTTTACCACCTGGTTGATCTATCTTTCCAGCCTCATGTCCCCATTTGGCTAAATGACCCTTTCTTGTTTCCCTCCTCAGACCCCAAATATACAGTCTTTTGGAATTTGACATTCTTTTACATGCTTTTGTCTAGCTTCACCAATTGTCCCCTTAACCTGAAATGGCCTTCCTCATTTCCTTTCCTTGCTCATTCCCTTAAGTTCAGGACTTAATGCTATATTCTAAGAGGTCTTCCTGACTTTGCAGGCATGACTCATAGCTTCCACTAGCAATGCTATCACTATGCTTTCACTATGGCTGTGTTGCATAGAACTTTCAGATTATTAGGAAGACAAATGCAAATAAGTAAAAAACCAACCTCAACTTGTCTCAAGGGATATAAAGGAAATGAGTAAGGCACAATGAGAAAGAAAGGTAGGAGTAGGTTACTTACTGGTCAAGGAAGGACTCTTTGAAAATGACATTTAAGCTGAGACTGAAAATATAGAAGGATCCAGGCATATAAACATAGGAGGAAAAATGTTTCAGGCAGAGAGGCACATACAAAGTTCCAAGATGAAGAAGAAACTGATGAAGAGACTAGTGTATTTGAGCACTAAGAAGGGTTCACTTAGCACAAGTATATTAATTGAGGTATAGTGGCATGAGTTAAGGTTGGAGAGCTAAGTGGAGACCAGATCAGGTCAGTCTGTACCACTGAAGGCTTTTAAGCAATGGAATGTCTTGAATATATTACCTCTTGATTATGTTACCTGAGGCTGTGTGGAGAATAGATTGGAGGGCAGCAAGATCTGGGCAAGAGATAACTTTCAAATAGTTCATCCTGGGATAAACCCATGACTGTCTTCAGTGTAGTTACTAATAGCTGTATTTCTTAAACAGTTCTTTTGAAATCTAAGTGAGGAAATGTTTGACAATAATATTACTATTGCTGTTACAATAATAATGCCATTGGTTGGAGAAGAAGTCAGTGTTGAGATAATGCATGTTGTGTAGGCTGAAGAAAGGAGATAGTTTTTTTGTTTTTGTTTTTGTTTTTGTTTTTTAAGGAGATAGATTTTAAGTGCAAAGTGATACCATGAGGGTTTTAGACATGGAGAGACATGATCCCAGTTGTGTTTGCTGGAGTAGAAGAGGGTGACAGTGATGGTGTGGGGGTGATGGACATTGGGGAGGGTATGTGGTATAGTGAGCACTGTGAATTGTGTAAGACTGAAGAATCACAGACTTATACCCCTGAAACAAATAATATATGTTAATTTTAAAAAGGAGTATAAAAATAGATTAGGAAATTGCAAGAATAGAGGACAACAAATTAATAGGAAGCTATTGTCAAAATCAGGTGAAACTGATGGAGACTTAGAAGGGGTAATGGTGGTGGTGACAATGAGAAGTACACAGATTTGAAGATTAGGATTGGATTGAAGGTAAAGAATACAAAAGAGGAAGATGTCCTCGTTTCTTGAATGAGCAAGTGATAGAGGTGTTGTTTAGTAAGATAGTGGACAGTGTTGGGGAAAAGATGAGTAGTTCAATTTTGTAGACATTAAATTTGAGGTATTGGGGCACCTGGTGGCTCAATCAGTTAAGTGTCCAACTCTTGATTTTTGCTCAGGTCATGATCCCCAGGTTGTAGGATTGAGCCCCAGCATCCAGCTCCGCACTTATTTAAGAGCCTGTTTCAGATTCTCTCTCCCCATCCCCCTCTGCTCTCTCTCTCTTTCTCAAATAAATAAATGAATCTAAAAATAAATAAATTTGAGGTATTTGTGCTTAAATATACCTATGCATATATGTATTTGTAAATTAGTGAAAGAGCATGCTATAGATATTATTTTGCTGTTTGTTCTTATTCACTAAAAACAAATTGTGGGAATTCTTCCATATCTGCAATATAGGTCTATTTCATTAATTTTTAAAATTGCATGATACTATAGCTATATAATAATTTAATCAACAGATTCTATATATGGTCATTATTATGGATATGATTAAATAGTTTTACAAGTATTTCTGTAGGATACATTTTAAAAAGTAGAATTGCTGGATCAAAAGCTATGCACATTTTGGTTTCAGAAAGAAATTGCCACCCTTGAAAATAACTGCACTATTAACCAATTGACATTAGAATGTCAATTTCCCTACCATTGGGGTCTGTCAACTTATGTTATGTTTTTCAGTTTGGAAGGGAATGTGTTATCTTTTTTTTTTTTTTTAAGATTTTATTTATTTATTTGACAGACAGAAAGATCGCAAGTAGGCAGAGAGGCAGGCAGAGAGAGAGGGGGAAGCTGGCTCCCTGCTGAGCAGAGAGCCCAACGTGGGGCTCGATCCCAGGACCCTGAGATCATGACCCGAGCCGAAAGCAGAGGCTTAACCCACTGAGCCACCCAGGCGCCCCGGGAATGTGTTATCTTGGTGTTACTTTATTTTACCTTCTCCTGATCCATGATATTGAGCATGTTCTCATATGTTTATTAGCCATTCCATTTTTTTTGGTTTTATGCAAAAAACAAATGAAATGGTTCTAGAAATGGAAAAGCAAATAACGTTCAGATATTCAAGAGAAAGAAAATGAGAAAGTAAAAAATGAAGGAAGGAAGGTAGATAATGGGAAAAAATAAAGGAAAGAAATGGAGACCTAATTATTATTTATCTGTTTGCTATTGGATGACTTACAAGATTTTGGAGAGTGGTTGGTGGGGTGAGGGTTAAATAATATAAAAATTACCAGTTACACTTTTTGTTTGGGAAAGTTATATATTAGCAAAATATTAAAGATAGTTTTGGGGGAGGTATTTTAGAGATTGTTGTTTATATATTTTTTTATTGTGTTCATTTAGCCAACATATAATTCATCATTGGTTCTTGAGGTAGAGTTCAAAGGATTCATTAGGTGTGTATAATACCCAAGATCTAGGGTACCTGGGTGGCTCAGTGGGTTAAAACCTCTGCCTTTGGCTCAGGTCAAGACACCAGGGTCTCTGGATGGAGACTTGCATAGGTCTCTCTGCTCAGCGGGGAGCCTGCTTCCCCCTCTTTCTCTCTGCCTGCCTTTCTGCCTCTCTGTCTGTCAAATGAATAAATAAAATCTTTAAAAATAATAATAATAATAATGCCCAAGATCCATGTTTAACATCTGGTTTTGTAACTTAGATATTGAAAGACTTTTGAGAAATCTGCAAATGCTCAAGAAACATCCATGTTTAAAATAGAGAAAGCTAACAAGGAGGCTGGCAAAGTTTTCTTTCCCTTGGAGCAGCCCAGTTTACTTCACAGAGAAGCTGTACTTTGCAGGCAGCTACAACAGTCACAACAGACCCAGTAAGAGGTTGCTCACAGCCATGTGTATCCTGTTCTATTAATAAAGGAAATGTCAACTAAGACACTGGGGATTAGACACAACTAATTTTCTAAAATGCCATTGAGTTGATCTTTATCTGTAAAGCCAACACAGACGTATGAATAGTTAAATGAGCCCTTTGCCTCTCATATTTCAGTGGGATGAAGCCTGGTGTTTTATTTCACACCCGCAGAACAGCAGGTCTGAGTGGCCAGAAATCTTTAGAAATCATATTTGTTGAAGCTTTTATTGTCAAATACTACCCGAATTATTAGGGTTTCTGGAGTGTATATATTTTTAATTAAAAAGCAATTTAACTTTTGTTTAACTGGACTCTGAGGTCCACATTCTGCCACTACCCTCCTTAAGAAGTTTGATACCGTGCTCTCAGAGTTGCAGGTTCACAGTGGTTGGACCAAGTCGGCCTTTCCCCAAAGCACACTGGCTTTTTTGAGACTGTTTATGATCAAATCAGTTTTGTCATTCTGACATGAGGAGTGACAAGCTAAACACAGCCCAACACTGTGGATTCCTTTTGGTGACCCTTCTAACTTCAAGAACCAACTCTTTTGAGGACATTTTACATTGAATGTCCTAAGTGGTTGGTCTATTATGGAAATTGAGTCCTTTAAGCCAAATAACTATTATTAAAATGGGGAAAGTTGGCTACCACACATATACAGACATATTCTAAAAATGTTACATGTATTAAATGATGTAATCATTTCATGAAAAAAGAAGATGGAATCATGAAATAGCTTTTGACTAAAATTTATCAAAATTCTAAAAAGTATTAAAATTCTTTCTGTTGATGCTTTAAAATTGAGATTAACTCTTCTGTGATAATCAAGAGTTTTTTTACTACTTTCTGCATGTATAGTTTATACTATTTGTAGGCATGTTAGTACTCGGACATATAATTTAGCTTCTGATTTCCTAATCATCTCATTTTAAGGGTGGTAAATGCAGTAGTTGCAGTGTTAAATTTTTCTCATAGTAGGTTATTTGAAGGCATAGGGAAATATGGGAGTTCTATATGAAAAGTACACATTTGAGGCATCAAGGTAATATAAAAAAAAATTGGTAGTAGTGGCTTTTAAACTTTATTCCTAAATATTACTGCTGTATTCTCATTATATAGACTACACATTGTGCTGTCTTCTAACCTCAGCAGTCATGTAAAGTAATAGACTTTTGGATTTAGTGTTTTTGATTTCACTCTTTGTACATGGTCTCAAAGTCCAGACAGGTACATGGTGGTCATTTTACTGAAGCAGGGATTTGATGTGCTTGTATGACACAGGAGCAAATCACTTTACTCAGGGAGTAAGCCCAACAGCTACTCTGCCACAGCTTCTCAGGAGACTTGATTGTTCCAATCAAGGTATGACTATATCATAACTCTTGTGAAGAGTAGAAATTTGGTTTACTTGTGAAAAGTAGTTTGGAGAAAAAGCTAAGAGCTAGGTAGTGAGTATGAGATGAAGTGAAAATGTAAAAGCCTATGAAGAGTGATGTTTATTTATTTAGCCACGATTAAGGTATATGACCAAGCCTGTCATATGCCTCACAGAGAAATAAGAAATGGTTTCTAAATCTGTGCTGGGAATGTTCTAGCCAAAGGAAAATTGCTCAGTAAGTAAGACATTTTTAACATAATTGAAAAGGCAATGAGATTTTGGGGGGGGGTCATTTTTGAGAATAAATGGGTTTCTACCAATCAAGCCCTTGCAACAGTGTCTAGTACATAAACACCATAGAAGTATTGGATGCTGTGATGATTGTGATGATAATGATGATCATGATATGACCCTAGATGGAACCATGGTTTGAAAGAAAACCAAGGGGGACGCCTGGGTGGCTCAGTTGGTTAAGCAGCTGCCTTCAGCTCAGGTCATGATCCCAGCATCCTGAGATCGAGTCCCACATCGGGCTCCTTGCTCAGCAGGGAGCTTGCTTCTCCCTCTGCCTCTACCTGCCTTTCGGTCTGCCTGTGCTCACTCTCTCTCTGATAAATAAATAAAATCTTTAAAAAAAAAAAAAGAAAGAAAGAAAACCAAGGACCACACTACACGCATTTCCACACACCAAATATCAAGGGTCTCTCAGTTAGCTCAACTGTTATCTCCCAGTTAAAACAAGTATGTAAAAGTAGAATGTTTGATGTGGTTGTTGTTGTTGTTGTTTTTAAAGATTTTTTATGTAATCTCTACATGCAGCATGGGGCTTGAACCCACAACTCTGAGATCAAGAGTCACATGCTCTACTGACTGAGTCAGCTAGGTGCCCCTGTTTGATTCGTTTTATCAATTTATTCCTATAGAAGTTCTCATAACCTAAGAAGACAAATATCTCTTACTTTTTAAAATTAAAGTTATTTATTTATTTGACAGAGAGAGAGAGCAAGCACAAGCAAGGGGAACTGCAGAGGCAGAAGGAAGAAGCAGGCTCCCCGCTGATCAGGAAGCCTGACATGGGGCCCAGGACCCTTGGATCATGCCCTGTGCTGAAGCCAGATGCTTAATTAACTGACTGAGCTACCCAAGCACCCCTCTGTTACTTTTAAGTTATCTAAGTTAGAGTCACTGGGAAAATATGTGTACAATTATAAATAACTTACTATGGGTATATAAACCAAATGAATTTAGAATGTAGTGTATTTAAAAAGGGCTTTTTACATATTTTAAAATATTTTAGAGTTTGATTATTTCTTTAGGTTCTGTCTGGAAAAACCCCCTCTCTCACACACACAGAGAGAAGGCAAATTCCTTCTCTGACCCCTAAGCCTGAGTCCATGTCCTCTTCCTCACCAAAGCCTCCCTGGTTCTTTCAGACCCTTACACTCTTCCTTTCCCCTGCTTCTGCCACTGTACCGGAGCCTGCTTTGTTGTGGCAATTATACATATACCCAAGATTGAAAAAATTTGTATTTCTCTCTTACTGCTAGACTGCAAGCCTGTTGAGGAAGAAAGTAGGTCCTCAATAAATTATGTGAATGAATTTTCTATCATTTCACATCTGACAGTAGAAGTTAAGAGAGACCTAATATTTCACACAATGCAGATGTCAGCCAATGGCCGTACCAGAAAGAAAAGGTTTCTTTTCCCACCTCAAAATGGATTTTAAGTTCTGAGTTGATAGCACACAGCTACAGCGGAGGAAAATTGTTTCTGTAAAATGTTTATTGAGTTATCTACTGCATTTCCGGTACTACGCTATTAGCTTTCACATGTTCTATATTGTTAAATCCTCACAATAACTAACACCTTCATGTATGCTCTTGAATTTTCCCAATTTTCAGATATTGAAATTCAGGGTAAGAGCTGCAGTATGTTGAAAGTCACAGGTAATAAATGGCGGAGTAAAATTGGAACCAGATGTTATGATTCTAAGTTGAGTTTTCTCCCCACCATTGTACTCAAACCAAAATTTTAATTCTTATTTCACTTAGACTAGACAATTATTTGAGCTCTAGAGACAGTTTTCACAGTGTCAAAATTTCTTAAGTTGTTAAAAACTATAAAGCTATGATATATTTCCTGAGCCCTGTCTCTCCCCATGATCTATAACTTGGATTTATGGTTGATTTTGCCAGTCCTATCCTGTCTTTTAAACAGTAATGCCTGAACTAGTTGGACCACTGAGAGTGTAATTTCAGGACATCAATCTACTGGTAACATTAATTAAACAGTCTGTGGTGAGGCTGTTGCTTTGACTGGAGTGAAAATAAGCTGCTTAGAGGGTAACAGATGAGTCAGAGGATTTTCATTACATTTAGACACTGATTCAGAGATGTCACTGATTATGGTAAGGTAACATTTGGGGACAAAGGGAAGCCTCCCCTTTTTTTCTTTTCTCCCTTTTACAGATCTTTCCACATTAAGATTTTTCTTATTAAGCCAAACTAAGCTTTTTTTTTTTTTTTAATCCCTTAGCATCCCTCCTTAATTCCAAGGAAAAGCATTAAGACTGCCATTGGGGTAAATGAAAATATTGGCTCTGAGCAGCTGATGGTGTGAAATTAAGGAATAGGGGAGAGAAACAAGAGCAGGTGTGGTAGAAAAGGAAAGAATTAAGAGAAGACTTGTGTTTGCCCTACTGTGCTCATGCTTTCCTGGGCCCTGGTTTCCTGTTGCATGTTTATCTCCATTTGTCGTTCACTGGATTTCTTTGGTCACACAAAACAGATACTGTTTTAGAAACAGTGAAATATATATACAGCCTTTTCATATAAAATTATTTTGTGTTGTAAACAGTTCTTTACCTAAATTCACCATAAAATAATTTCTTTGAGAGAGAGACTTTAAAGGAGAAAAAATAGTATTTAATCAAAACATCTCTCTTCTTTAGCATCATCTTCTAGTTGATGATGAACTGTACCTCTTTATGAACCCTCTGTATTACACCAGGTGGTTAAAATTATGGGATGTTGTTCTAGCAGGTGGATTGGGTGGTTGTAGTAAACTGTCATGAGATGAAGTTAAAAATCAATAGCAGGTTCAACTGTAGGAAATCCTAAACTTACTTCCTCCCATATACAAACACCAAATCTACAGCTATATATGAATCAATCCTCTTTGAAAAAGACCTAAAAACTAGTTGAAGAGGTCTTCCACAACAAAAAATAAAAGGGCTATATTGAGGTGGATATTAGAGGCAGAGGGGGGTTTTCTGGAGGGATATCACAAGTATAGAGATTCTCTCTAGAGAGTGAGGAGTTTGCACCCCACATCAGATACCAAGACCCTTGGGACCTACCCTGGAAAAATAGCTCCCCAAAACACCTGGCTCCAAAATCTAATGGGGATTATTCAGGAGACCCCAAAAGGCTATGGGGAACAAAGTCTGTTCATAAAGGGGTTGTATGCAGGATCACTTACCCTGGGAGCCAGTATAAAAGCAGCAGTTTGAAAAGTGCCTTGACTATTTGTTAAGGAGATTTGTTAGCTGATCTCCAAACATCTGTGGGAGATTCAGAGATCTGGTAGGACTTCCTTTGGGGAAAGAGGTGTTGGTGGATGACATTTTTGCATGCTTACATCACTTTCCTAGTGCCAGTAGCCTTGCCTCATCCCCACACTCTCCTCCAGCCCCACTGAAGGCAAAACAAAAACAAAAACAAAAAACAAAACAATAAATACAAAACAAACAAACAAGAAAGCAAAACAAAACAAAAACCCATCTTCCAACCAGGAATACTCTTATCATTTATAATTGAAGGAGACATAAAGACTTTTCCAGATAAGTAAAAGCTGAGAGTTTATCACCACCAAGCCAACCTTACAGTAAATGTTAAAAGGGACTTCTTTAGGCTGAAAAGAAAAGGCACTAACTAAAAATTTTAAAAAAAAAAGTGAAAATTAAAATCTTACTGGAAAAGGCAAACATACAGTAAAGGTAATAGATTAGCCATTTATTAACCTAGTATGAAAATTAAAAAACAAAATTAATAAAATTAACTATAACAATAAGTTAAGTGATACAGAAAATAAAAGGATTTAAAATATGACACCAAAAACGTAAAACATGGATGGGGAGGTGAGGATGAAAAATGTAATTGTTAGAATGTGTTCGAATTTAAGTTGCTGTCAACTTAAAATAAACTACTATATAAAGAGACCATTATATGTGTACCTTATGATAATCACTAAGTAAAAACCTATAACAGATACACAAAAGATAATAAGAAAAGGATCTAAACTTAACACTAAAGACAGTCATCAAACCACAAGGGAAGAGAGCAAGAGAAGAAGAAGGTACAGAGAAGAACTACAAAAACAGCCAAGACAAACAAACAAAAACCAGTTAACAGAATGCCAGTAAGTACCCACCTATTGATAATTACTTTAAATGTAAATGGACTAAAATCTCCAACCAAAAGACAGAGTGGCTGAATGGATTAAAAGAAAAAAAAAAAAAAAAGACCCATCTGTGTCTGTCTACAAGAGACTCACTTCAGAGCTAAGGACACACAAAGACTAAAAATGAAGGGATAGAAGAAATTCCATGTATATGAAAACGAAAAGGAAGCTGGTATATCTGTACTATATCAGACAAAATAGACTTTATGACAAAGACTAAGAAAAGACAAAGAAGGACTTTACATAATAATAAGGGGCCCAATCCAACAAAAGAATATAACATTTGTAAATACTTCTGTACCTCACATAGGCGCACCTAAATATATAAAGCAAATGTTAACAGACCAAAAGGGAGAAATTAACAGCAATATAATAATAGTAGTGGACTTTAATACCCCACTTATACCAATAGATAGATCATTGAGACAGAAAATCAGTAAGAAGTCTTGGCCTTAAAGGACACATTAGGCTAGATGGACTTAATATATATAGAATATTCCATTCAAAAGCAGCAGAATACACATCTTCTCAAGTACACATTCTCCCAGATAGATCACAGGTTAGGGCATAAAACAAATCTCTGTAAACTTTAGAAGACTGAAATAATACCAATTATTTTTTCCAATAACAGTGGCCTGAAATTAGAAATCAATTACAGGGGCACCTGGGTGGCTCTGTTGTTAGGTGTCTGCCTTCAGCTCAGGTCATAATCCCAGGACCCTGGGACTGAGCCCTGCATGAGGCTTCCTGCTCAGCAGAAAGCCTGTTTCTCCCTCTCCCACCCCCGCTGCTTGTATTCCCTCTCTTTCTCTCTCTCTATAAATAAATAAATTCCTTAAAGAAAAAGGAAATCGATTACAGTGAACTGGAAAAGTCACAGATATGTGGAAATTAAACAATATGCTAGTGACAAACCATGTGGTCAATAAATATCAAAGGGAAAATAAAAAATACTTTGAGACAAATAAAAATTAAAATATAACACTCCAGGGTGCCTGGGTGGCTCAGTCGTTAAGCATCTGCCTTCAGCTCAGGTCATGATCCCAGGGTCCTGGGATCGAGCCCCATATTGGGCTCCCTGCCTGGCGGGAAGCCTGCTTCTCCCTCTCCCACTCCTCTGCTGCGCTCCCTCTCTCTTGCTGTGTCACTCTCTGTCAAAAAAAAAAAAAAAAAAAAAAAAAAAAAAAAAAATTCCAAAATTTATATAGGATGCAGCAAAAGCAGTTTGAAGATGGAAGACATAGCAATACAGTCCTAACTCAAGACCTCAAGAAACAAGAAAAATATCAAACAATCTAACTGTATATCTAAGTAAATTAAAAAAAAAAAAGCCAAATTTAGAAGGGAAGAAATAATAAGGATCAAATTGGAAATAAAATAGAGACCAAAAAAAAAAACCAATATAAATGATCAATGAAACTGTTGAACTCTATTTTAAAATATTTGAAAATATTTTAAAAAATGAGAAACTTCTAACTAGACTCACCAATAAAAACGAGAGGCCTCAGATAAAGTCAGAAACGAAAGAGAAGTTATAACTCATACCACAGAAATATAAAGGATCATGAGACTACTATAAACAATTATATGCCAACAAGTTAAACAGCCTAGAAGACATGAATAAATTTCTAGAAATTCTTCCAAGATTGAATCATAAAGAAACAGAAAATCTAAATAGACTATTTCTAATAAGGAGATTGGATCAGAATTAAAAAGTCCCCCAACAAAGAAAAGTCTAGGACCAGATGGCTTCACTGATGAATTCAAAGATTTAATACCTGTCCTTCTCAGCTCTTCCAGAAAACTAAAGAGAAGGGAACCCTTCCAAATGCATTTTATGAGGCCAGCATTACTTGGTATGAAATCCAAACAGGGACACCAAAATACAAAGAAAATTGTGGACCAATATCCTTGATGAATATAGATGCAAAATCCTCAACAAAATATTAACAAACTGAATTCAATAATACATTAAGAAGATTATACACCATGATCAAATGGGGTTTATTCTAGGGATGTAAGTATGGTCAACATCAGCAAATCAAGCACTGTAGTATGCTACATTAACAAAATGATTAATAAAAATCATATGATCATCTCAATAGATGCAGAAAAAGCTTTTGACAAAATCCGTTTATGGATTATCCATTTATGATAAAACCTTTCTACAAATGAGTATAGAGGGAAATTACCTTGACATAATAACATAATAAAGACTGTATGTGAGAAACCCACAGCTAACTTTATACTCAGTGGTGGGTATAAGGAACAAAAGAAGGATGCTCACTCTCACTACTTTTATGCAATGTAGTATTGGAAGTCTTAGCCACAGAATTAGGGAAAAAAGGGAATGAGAGGGATCCCAATTGGAAAGGAAATAAAACTGTCAATATTCACAGATCCTCTATGTAGAAGAAAGACCTTAAAGACTCCATATACACACCAAAAAAACCCCCTGTTAGAATAAATAAACTCAGTGAAGTAGCAGGATACTAAATCAATATACAAAAATCTGTTTCATTTTTACACACTAATAACTATCAGAAAGAGAAATTAAGAAAAGAATCCTTTTACAATTGCATCAAAAGAATAAAATTCTTGGGAATAAATTTAACCAAGGATGTGAAAGACCTATACACTAAAAAACTATGAAACATTTATGAAAGAAACTGAAGAAGTGGGGTGCCTGGGTGGTTCAGTGGGTTAAGGCCTCTGCCTTTGGCTCGGGTCATGATCCCAGGGTCCTGGGATGGTGCCCCACCTCGGGCTCTCTGCTCAGCGGGGAGCCTGCTTCCTCCTCTCTCTCTCTGCCCGCCTCTCTGCCTACTTGTAATCTCTGCCTGTCAAGTAAATAAATAAATAAATCTTAAAAAAAAAAAAAGAGCTGTGGGTGTTCTCCACTGATATTAAAAAAGAAAGAAAGAAAGAAAGAAACTGAAGAAGACACAAATAAATGAGAAAATAGTCCATGCTTATGGATTGGAAGAATTAATTCTGTTAAAATGTCCATACTACCCAAAGCAGTCTACAGATTCAGTATAATCCCTATCAAAATCCCAATGGCATTTTTCACAGAGCTAGAACAAAAGATCTTAAAATTAGTATGGAACCATGGAAGACACCAAATAGCCAAAGCAGTCTTGAAAGGGAGAACAAAGTTGGAAGTATCACACTTCCTGATTTCAAACTATACTACAAACCTATGATAATCAAAACATTATAGTATTGGCATAGAAACAGACACATAGAAAAAGGAACAAAATAGAGTTCAAAACTAAACCCACACATATGTAATCATTAAATTACAACAAAGGAGCCAAGAATACACAATGGGGAAAGGACAGTCTCTTCAGTAAATGGTGTTGAGAAAACTGTACAGTGACATGGGAAACAATGAAACCAGACACTGTCTTATACCATACACAAAAATTAACTCAAAATGGATTAAAAACTTAAATGTAAGATCTGAAAACATAGATCTCCTAGAAGACATAGGCATTAGGCTCCTTGACATTGGTCTTGGGATTGAATTTCTAGATCCAACTCCAAAAGCAAGGGCAACAAAAGTGAAAATATATAGTGGAACTACATAAAACTAAAAAACTAAAACTAAAAATCTTCTGCACAACAAAGGAAACCATTAACAAAATGAAAAGGCAACCAGAGCACCTGGCTGGATCATTAAGTGGAGCATGTGATGACTCTTGATCATGGGGATATGAGTTCAAGCCCCACATTAGGTACAGAGATTACTTAAAATCTTTAAAAAAATGAAAAGGCAACCTACTAAGTGGAAGAAGACTTTCAAAAATGATGTATCTGATAAGGGGTTAATATATAAATATATAAAGGACTTATATTAGTCAACACCAAAACCCCCAAATAATCCAATTTAAAAATGGGCAGAAGACCTGATGAGGCATTTTTCCAAGGAAGTCATACAGGTGACAAACACACATGAAAAGGTGCTCAACAACCCTAATCATCAGGGAAATGCAAATCACAACCACATTCAAAGATCACCTTATACCTGTCAGAATGGCTAGAATCAAGAAGACAAGAAATAACAAGTGTTGTAGCAGATGTGGAGAAAAGGAACACTAGTATACTGTCAGTGGAAATGTAAATTGGTTCTGCCACTACAGAAAATAGTATGGAGGTTCCTTAAAAAATTAAAAATAGAACTACATATAATCCAGCACTTATACATCTGAGTATCTATCCAAAGAAAACTAGAACACTAATTTGCAAAGATATATGCACCTCCATGTTTATTGTAGCATTATTTACAATAGCCAAGATATAGAAATAACCTAAGTGTTCATGGATGAATGGATAAAAAATGTGTGAGTTGATATATATTTATGGTAAACATATCATACATGTAATGGCATGTGTGTGTGTGTGTGTGTGTGTGTGTGTATATATATATAAATAAAACAGAGTACTACTTAGCCATCAAAAAAAAAAGAAAACCTTATCATTTGCAACAGCATGGGTAGAGTTTGAGGTATTATGCTAAGTGAAGTAAGTCTAATGTGTCAGAGAAAGACAGTGCTGAATGATTTCACTTATATATGGAATCTAAAAAAAAATGAACAAAACGCATAGATACGAGAACAGATTGGTTGTTATCAGAGGGAAGGGGGATTGAGGGTGGGCAAAATGGTTAATGTGAGTCAATTGTATTGTGATACATGGTTATTTAGACTTATGGTGATGACCACTTTGTAGTATATACAAAAATTGAATTACGTGGTATACTTGAAACTAATATAATGTTGTAAACCAATTTTATCCTAATAACAATAATAATAATAATAATAATAATAAATCAATGGCAGATAAAGTGCCTTTATACTGCTGTGGTTTCAGTTGTTGCAGTAGATTATATGAGCTCTGGGTACCATATCCTCTATTCCAATGGCTGGACACTTCCCCTCTCAACCTCCTTTGCCAGGTTCTGTGGGGTTGGTGTAGCATCAGGACTATTTATCTAACCTGTAAGCTTTTTTTTTTTAAAATTAACATATAATGTATTATTTGTTTCAGGGGTACAGGTCTATGATTCATCAGTCTTACACTAGTCACAGCACCCACCATAGTACATATCCTCCCCAATGTCCATCACCTAGCCACCCCATCCTCCCCCTTACACCTCCCCCTCCAGCAATCCTCAGTTTGTTTCCTGAGATTAAGAGTTTTTTATGGTTTCTCTCCCTCTCTGGTTTCGTCTTGTTTCATTTTTCCCTCCCTTCCCCTATGATCTTCTGTCTTATTTCTCAAATTCTTCATATCAGTGAGATCATATGATAACTGTCTTTCTCTGATTGACTTATTTCGCTTAAGCATAATACCCTCTAGTTCCATCCACATCGTTAGAAATGGCAAAATTCTATTTTAATGGCTGCATAATATTCCATATATATATACATATATGTATACACACACACACACACATTACGTCTTCTTTATCCATTCATCTATTGATGGACATCTAGGCTCTTTATTTTGTTTGGCTATTGTGGACATTGCTGCTATAAACATTGGAGTGAATGTGCCCTTTCAGATCACTACATTTGTATCTTTGGGGTAAATACCCAGTAGTGCACTTGCTGGGTCATAGGGTAGCTCTATTTTCAATCTTTTCAGGAACAAACATAACTGTTCTCCAGAGTGGAAAACAGCTTGCCTTCCCACCAACAGTATAGAGGGTTCCTCTTTCTCATCCTCGCCAATATCTGTCATTTCCACGCTTGTTAATTTTAGCCATTCTGACTGATGTGAGGTGGTATCTCATTGAGGTTTTGATTTGTATTTCCTGGTGCTGAGTGATGTTGAGCACTTTTTCATGTGTCTATTGTCCATTTGGATATCTTCTTTGCAAAAATGTCTGTTCAGGTCTTCTGCCCACTTCTTGATTAGATTATTTGTTCTTTGGGTGTTGAGTTTGATAAGTTCTTTATAGATTTTGGATACTAGCCCTTTATCTGATATGTCATTTGCAAATATCTTCTCCCATTCTGTCAGTTGTCTTTTGATTTTGTTGACAGTTTCCTTTGCTGTGCAAAAGCTTTTCATCTTGATGAAGTCCCACTAGTTTGTTTTTGCCCTTGCTTCCCTTGCTTTTGGTGATGTTTCTAGGAAGAAGTTGCTATGGCTGAGGTTGAAAAGGTTGCCTATGTTCTTCTCAAGGATTGTGATGGATTCCTGTCTTACATTAAGGTCTTTCATCCATTTTGAGTCTATTTTTGTGTATGTTGTAAGAAAATGGTCCAGTTTCATTCTTCTGCATGTGGCTATCCAATTTTCCCAACACCATTCGTTGAAGAGATGGTCTTTTTTTCCCATTGGACTTTCTTTCCTGCTTTGTTGAAGATTGATTGACCATAGAGTTAAGGGTCCATTTCTGGGTTCTCTATTCTGTTCCATTTATCTCTGTGTCTGTGTTTGTGCCAGTACCATGCTGTCTTGATGATTACAGCTTTGTAATAGAGCTTGAAGTCGGGAATTGTCAGCTTTGGTTTTCTTTTTCAACATTCTTCTGGCTATTTGGGGTCTTTTCTGGTTACATACAAATTTTAGGATTATTTGTTCCAGCTCTGTGAAAAATCCTGATGGTATTTTAATAGGGATTGCATTAACCCTGTAGATTACTTTAGGGAGCATAGGTATTTTCACAATATTTGTTCTTCCAATCCATGAGCATAGAACGTTTTTCCATTTCTTTGTGTATTCCTCCATTTCTTTCATGAGTACTTTATAGTTTTCTGAGTACAGATTCTTTGCCTCTTTGGTAGATTTATTCCTAGATATCTTATGTTTTTTTGTAATTGTAAATGGGATCGACTCCTTAATTTCTCTTTCTTCTGTCTTGCTGTTAATGTATAGAAATGCAACTGATTTCTGTGCATTGATTTTATATCCTGACACTTTACTCAATTCTTGTATGAATTCTAGCAGTTGTGAAGTGGAGTCTTTGGGGTTTTCCACATAAAGTATCATATCATCTGCCAAGAGTGAGAGTTTGACTTCTTCTCTACTGATTCAGATGACTTTCATTTCTTTTTGTTGTCTGATTGCTGAGGGAGGACTTCTAGTACTATGTTGGATAGCAGTGGTGATAGTGGACACCCCTGCTATGTTCCTGAACTTAGGGGGAAAACTCAGTTTTTCCCCATTTAGAATGACATTCGCTGTGGGTTTTTCATAGATGGCTTTTATGATATTGAGGTATATAACCTCTTTCCCTACACTGTGAAGAGTTTTGATCAAGAAAGGATGATCTACTTTGTCAAATGCTTTTTTAGTCTCTATTGAGAGTATCATATGGTTCTTGTTCTTTCTTTTATTAATGTGTTGTATCACATTGATTTGCAGATGTTGAACCAACCTTGCAGCCTAGGACTAAATCCCACCTGGTTGTGATGAATAATCCTTTTAATGTACTGTTGGATCCTATTGGTTAGTATTTTGGTAAGAATTTTGCATCCATGTTCATCAGGGATATTAGTCTGTAATTTTCCTTTTTGATGGAGTCCTTGGTTTTGGGATGAAGGTAATGCTGGCCTCATGAAACAAGTTTAGAAGTTTTTCTTCCATTTCTATTTTTTGAAACAGTTTCAGGGAATAGGTATTAATTCCTCTTTAAATGTTTGGTAGAAATCGCTTGGGAAGCTGTCTGTCCCTGGGCTCTTGTTTTTTGGGAGATTTTTGATGACTACTTCAATCTCCTTACTGGTTATGGGTCTGTTCAGGTTTTCTATTTCTTCCTGGTTCTGTTTTTGTAGTTTATAGTCTCTAGGAATGCATCCATTTCTTCCAGATTGTCAAATTTCCTGGCTTATAATTGCTCATAATATATTCTTATAATTGTTTGTATTTCTTTGGGATCTCTCCTTTTTCATTCATGATTTTACTCATTTGGACCCTTTCTCTTTTATTTTTGATAAGTTTGGCCAGGAGTTTATCAATCTTATTAATTCAAAGAACCAGCTCCTAGTTTCATTGATTTGTTCTATTGTTCTTTTGGTTTCTATTTCATTGATTTCTGCTCTTATCTTTATTATTTATCTTCTTCTGCTGGGTTTAGGCTTTCTTTGCTGTTCTTTCTCCAGCTCCTAGATGTAGGGTTAGGTTGTGTATTTGAGACTTTTCTTGTTTCTTGAGAAAGGCTTGTATTGCTATATACTTTCCTTTTAGGACTGTCTTTGCTGCATCTCAAGATTCTGAACATTGTATTTTCATTTTCATTTGTTTCCATGATTTTTTTCAATTTAATTTCCTGGTTGACCCATTCATTCTTTAATAGGGTGCTCTTTAGCCTCCATGTATTTGAGTACTTTCCAACTTTCATCTTGTGATTGAGTTCTAGTTTCAGAGCATTGTGGTCTGAAAATATGCAGGGAATGATCACAGTCTTTTGGTACCAGTTAAGACCTCGTGACCCAGGATGTTATCTATTCTGGAGAATGTTCCATGTGCACTAGAGAAGAATGTATATTCTGTTACTTTGGGATAGAATGTTCTGAATATATCTGTGATGTCCATCTGGTCCAGTGTGTCATTTAAAACCTCTATTTCCATGTTGGTTTTTTGTTTAGATGATCTGTCCATTTCAGTGAGGAGGGTATTAAAGTCACCTACTATTATTGTATTATTGTCAGTGTATTTCTTTGATTTTGTTGTTAATTGGCTTATATAATTGGCTGTTTCCATATTAGGGGCATAGATATTTAAAATTGTTAGCTCTCTTGTTGGATAGACTCTTTTAAGTATAATATAGTATCCTTCCTCATCTCTTATTATAGTCTTTGGTTTAAAATCTAATTTGTCTGATATAAGGATTGCCATCCCAGCTTTCTTTTGATGTCCATTAGCATGATAAATTGTTTTCCACCCCCTCACTTAAAATCTGGAGGTGTCTTTGGTTCTAAAATGAGTCTCTTGCAGATAGAAAATTGATGGGACTTATTTTTTTATCCAGTCTGATATCCTATTTTTTAAAAAATATTTTATTCGTTTATTTGACAGAGAGAGGTACAGCAAGAGAGGGAACATAAGCAGAGGTAGTGGGAGAGGGAGAAGCAGGCTTCCTACCAAGCAAGGAGACCAATGTGGGGCTCGATCCCAGGACCCTGAGGTCATGACCTGAGCTGAAGGCTGGTGCTTAATGACTGAAACCACCCAGGTGCTCACCCTATATCGTTTGATTAGGGCATTTGGCCCATTTACGTTCAGAGTAACTATTGAAAAATACTAATTAAATGCCATTGTATTACCTGTAAGGTGTCTGTTACTGTATATTGTCTCTGTTCCTTTCTGATCTATATTACTTTTAGCTTCTCTCTTTGCTTAGAGGACCTAAGCAAAGGGTTCCTGTAGGGCTAGTTTGGTGTTTGCAAATTCTTTAATTTTTGTTTGTCCTGGAATCTTTTTATCTCTCCTTCTATTTTCATTGACAGCCTAGCTGGATATAGTATTTTTGGATGCATATTTTTCTCATTTAGCACTCTGAATATATCATGCTTGTCCTTTCTGACCTTCCAGGTCTCTGTGGGTAGGTCTGCTGCCAATCTGATGTTTCTACCATTGTAGCTTATAGACCTCTTGTTCCAAGGTGCTTTCAGGATTTTCTGTCTATAAGACTTGCAAGTTTTAGTATTATATGATGGGTTATTGATAGATTTTTATTGATTTTGAGGTGGGGCTCTCTGTGCTTCCTGGATTTTGATGCCTATTACAGTCCCCAAATTAGGGACGTTCTCCCCTATAATTTGTTCTAATATACCTCTGTCCCCCTTTCTCTTTTTTCTTCTTTTGGGATCCCAGTTATTTAATATTGTTTCATCTTATGGTATCCCTTTTCTCTTGAATTCTCCATTTTTGATTGAGTAGTTTATCTCTCTTTTTCTCAGCTCCTTTATTCCCCATCATTTTGTCTTCTATATCACTAATTTTCTCTTCTGACTAATTTACCCTAGCAGCTAGAGCATCCTTATTTTTTATTGCACCTCATTGATAGCCTTTTTGGTTTTGACTTGGTTAGATTTCAGTTCTTTTATTTCTCCAGAAAGGGATTCTCTAGTATCTTCTATGTTTTTTTTTCAAGCCTGGCTAGCGTCTTTATAATCGTCATTCTGAACTGTAGTTCTGACATCTTACTAATGTCCATATTGATTAGGTCCCTGGTAGTCTGTACTGCCTTTTGTTATTTTTTTTTTTTTTGAGTTGAGTTTTTCTGCTTTGTCCTTTTTTCCAGAGAAGATGAATGCGAGAACAAAAGAGTAACAACAACATCAGAAAAATATACACCAAAAAAATCAGAAGAGCCCTAAAATCAGGGGGTAGGATGTGAATAAAGGGAGGGGGGGAGAATATGATCAGGCTGGTAAAAGAACAGAGCCACACACTAGATTTTGGGTGTATTTTGGTCTGTTAGAAGAAAGTGCCTCCCAAAATTTTAAAGAAAGAAAATCTTACATATATATACAAAAATAAGGGTAAACACAATGAATGAATGGAATATGATTTTAAAGAGGAAAATTTTAAAAAGATTTTAATTTAACTTTTTAAAATCTAATAAGATGTTGGTTTGAAAAAGGAAAGAAGGAAAATTCATGAAAAAATAGAAAAAGAAAAAATAAAGAAAATTTTAGAAATCAACTATAAAAAAACAAGGAATCATGGAGAAAAAAACATGAATTCTATGTGCTGTATTCCCTTAGTGCTGGAGTTCTGCAGTTTCCTTGACTGGTAAACTTCTTGACTGAATGTTCTTGCTGATCTTCTGGGGGAGGGACCTGTTGCAATGATCCTCAAATGTCTTTGAATGAGGCAAAATTGCACCACCCTTGCCAGAGTCTTCTCAGTTTTACTCTCAGTAGCTTTTGTTCCCTGAAAGCATTTCCTACACCTTTGGAGGATAAGAATGAAAATAGAGATCTCCCAATCTCCAGCTCCAGAGGAGCTGAGAGCTGGAGGCCTCACTCCACCATGAGCACTCAGGGAAAAGCAGTCAATCTCTCCTGTCTCCCGGGTCTCCGGCATTCTGTGCTCACCTGGCCTGTGACCGAGCATTTCTATCTCTAGCACATGGCCCCATTTAGAGTTCCCAATCTGAGCAGATTCCTGCCATGCCCCTCCTCCTTGGGTTGGAAAGGGAGACTCTCCAGATCTACTGCTCGTTGGGTCCCTCCTCGAACAGTTGTGGTCCAGCTGTGCCATGGATTGTGGTTTATGGCAACCCCGAGCTGAGAGCCCACTCCTCAGCTCCATCTTTGCAGCTGGCTTCCCTGCTCTATATCTGGGAGCTCTGCTGCACTCAGGCACCCTCAGTCTTTCTGTGACCCTGAGGGACCTGAGACCACACTGTCCCAATGAGGGTTCCACCCCCCACTTAGCCACTGAAGCAACATCCCTCTGTGGAGCAGACTTGTAAAAGTTCTGATTTTATGCTCTGCTGCTCTATCACATGGTGGGACCTGGCTGACAGAGGCTCCCTCCCCCTGCAGTCTATCTTCCCAAATATTGCCTCGGATTCACTTCTCCACATGTCCTACCTTCCAGAAAGTGATGACTTTTCTGTTCATAGAATTGCAGCTATTCTTTTCTTCAATCTACTATTGAGTTTATAGATGTTCAGAATAGTTTGATAACTATCTAGCTGAATTTCTGGGGCCAGACAAAATTTGGGTTTCCTACTCTTCTGCCATCTTGCTCCTCCCTCTAACCTGTAAACTTTTTTTAAATAAAAAAAAAATTAGAGATTTTATTTATTTATTTGACAGAAAAAGATACCACAAGTAGGCAGAGAGGCAGGGGTGGGAGGGGAAGCAGGCTCCCCACTGAGCAGAGAATGATGTGGGGTTCAATCCCAGTAGTCTGGGATTGTGAACTGAGTGGGAAGCAGAGGCTTTAACCCACTGAGCCACCCAGGTGCCCCATAACCTGTAAACTTTTTAAACAAATCTGAACAAAGATAGTTAAGGCAGATTTCAAGAATTTGGTTCAGTAATTCAGAATAAACTCTTGTTCTGGAGTAAAGAATATATGCAGTGATATTTGGAACACCAAGAAGCCTGGTAAATCGGTTTCTTAGTATCTTCCAGTTAGGCTGCTTTTGGAGCCTAATCTTCCAGTTTTAAGCTATCTGAAAATCTGCACAGTCCTTTTAGCCTGATGGTTCACTTGATAGTGGTTTGTGACAAATTAAAATAATCAGAAGTAAATGCAGAATCTTTGAGATAATAAAGGTTTTATTTATTTTTAAGATGATGTAAATTAAATTTGGAATATTTTTAAATGTGCCTCTCATATTTCTTTTGTTGAAAAGATGAATGATTATATATATGAATTAAATATCAATAATTTCTTCTCTTGAAGTGTGCCAGTAAAATCAAGATAGAATAACTTTTCTTAACTGAGAAATAGATTCCTTGGGCAAGTTATGCTGAGTGGCCTAAAAGTTCTGGGGTTTTAATGCCAAAATAAGTTTCAAGTCATCAGAGGTAACTTTCAGCCAAGGCTGCTGCATGAGTAGTTTCTGGCAGTGCTACATATAGTCTGGCCAAGGTAATGTCATGGCCAATTCTTTGAATAATAATGTGTCATCTCTTAAGAGAGACCCTCTACAACAGATAATTCATACTGTCAATTTGGCAACTAACCTCATTATTTCCTAGTAAGTTTTTGTCTCTATTAATCTAGCTGCTTAATCTCCAAATCACTCTTTGGTGTCTTCACACTTAAGTGATTAAACTACTTGGCCTTAGTTGCCATTGTAAAAAAAAAAAAAAAAAGTTAATGAGTTGATTAGTTTCAGGATTATGTCATTTCTTTGTTTCGGGAAATTGTAAAGGCTCCAATGTGGGTATTGTGAATAGTAATCTTAAGAAGTCTTACTGGAAGAAATGGCAAATTATAAAGTATTTAATTTATAACTTCCTTTTGTGAGTAGTACCATACTTATTTTAATTCTGTGATTCTAAGTCTCTATCACTTGTAAGATCTGACACCAATTTAGTATAGCCCATTTCTTAAAGGGGAACTACCATAAAAGATACATTCTTTGTAAAATAAACCTGATTTTAGAAATGTTAAAATGTGGGGGGAAATTGAAAGTAACCAGATTAAGGAAATAATTTTGTCTGAGGTTTATGTGAGATTCTGAAGAAGTGTTTTAGGAAATTAAGGTTGATGAACAGTAGGAATTTTGCAGGCCGTCTTTTTTTTCCCAGTCAGTATAGTTAATTGTTGAATAGCTGTGTTAAAGGTTCTCTTGTTGTCAGTCCTGGTTTTGCACAATTTTAGTAAATCTTTTCATGGGGACCTTTTTAGCAAGTTGCTTAATAAATACATGAATATGTATGCTATTATACACATATAAAACATTTTAAGATTGGGGTATAGCTGGAGGTAAAGGGAAAAATCAGGCTGTTATACTTTAAGATAAAATGCCAAAATGCAATTTTTATTGAACATTTTAAGAGTTTAAAAAGTTTAGAAAATGAGGCTGATGACTACTGTTCATCATTAATAAGACATATCAGTAATGGGAAAAGCCCACACTTCCCCAATGTGGTGCTGTTTATTATTCAGATATTTAAACATGAGCATGTTTGTTTAAACAATTTACATTGTATTTTATGCGATGGTGTTTATTTTTTTAATTAAATATATTTAGAATAGTTGGTGGGCTAAAGCCAAGAACACAATAAAGCTACCATTGCATAGCAAATTTTTTTGGAAAACTGCGTTGTTATGTACTCAACGAGTAGATAATTGGCTTTCGTGTTTAAGAGAAAAAAAAGAAAAAGTGTTCTAGGGATACAATGACCATATGCTGTGTTTTATATAGCTAAGTTACATTCTGTCTTTGTTTTATGCTATAGTTCTTTTCATTTTGTGTGTAATGTGCTTTAATTTCACATGCACTGATTCTGTATGTGTACCTTTAAAAGTCCTAACTTTGAATCACATATGTATGTGTGTGTATGTGCGTGTATATATATATATATATATATGCATGAAAGTATACAATATATTGATTCATAAAGGAATGTAAACTGCAAAATATACATAAAACAAATCTAATCCATAAGTGCAGTATTTAAAAACTAAAATGTATGATAACTAGATTAAGTGAACTCGATTTTTAACAGATGCAGTATTAAGTTTCATAGTTTGTAACATGCCTTGTTTTTTTAAACTTTTGTGTATCATTATACTATACAATCATGGCTATTTAATAAAGCATAATGAATGGATATTGACATAGTACTTAGAGAATAAATAAGGGAAACCAAACAAGATACCACATTGGCTGCAGATGGGAACTAAGAACCAAAAGCAAGAGGTTAATTCTGAAGAGCTGGCTGAGCTTCCCATGGAAGTCAGTCAGAATGAGATTGAACCTGAAGACTTCTTCTCTGACCTTTGTGCCTCCAAAATGCTTTTTGTCATGGTGTGTGTTTGTGTGTGTGTGTGTGCGTGTGCATGCGTGTGCAAGGACACAGGAGGTACAGATATATGGATAGCTACCTAGGTGGAGTAATTTGGAAGGTAACATTCTGGAAAGCAGTATCCTTAGGAGATTCAGTGATTTCGGAAAATGTGTCACCTGGAGCTCTGCCTCCCATTGAATTGCTGATTAAGACCCAGAGCAGGGATTTGGAAAAGTTGGGGATGGATCCTATTGAATTCCTTGGTTTTCCTCCTTTTCTTACTCCTTTTTTTTTTTTTTTCAGAAGGCGCGCCTACAAGGTGTCTTAAAATGAGGAAGCAATATAGTGTAATACCTAATGAGATTGGACCTTGGACTCAGCAAACTTGGTTTGAGTCCTGGCTCTGCCCACATCAATTTCTCCCCAGCAGGTGCTTCCAACTAATGAGCTATTAAGTAGGCTCTAAAGGGTAGCAGGGAGGATGTGACCTCCTGGGGACTCTGCAGCTGGTCTGTCTTCTGGAGGAGCCCTCAGCAGGCTAATAGCTGCTCGTACCAGAGAAGAGAGGTGATCAGAGAATGGCTGAAACAGTTCTGGAGTTTGTTTTTCTCAAAGGTGTTTACCTGATCGTTAGCCATTTGGTGGCACAGAAAATTTTCAGTCCATCCATCTTCCTGTCTAGTGGCTTTTTCAGTTACCCTGTGAATTACACATTTTCACTGACTTAACACATAACACTGGCCCAGGTGCCCTCAAATGCAGCACTAACATGAAATACATGTGTTGACTCTGCAGCCATTTTTATTTCTGTCTGAGACAGGTTTCAGGTCAGTAGATAAAACACTCTTGACATCTTTAATACCCTTTATAGGACCTTTTATAAATAATAGTTGTCAGCTGATAGATTTTTTTTCTTCCCCTCAAGCATTGATGAGATTTCAAAATAGAATTTGGTGGGTGGCTGCAGGTTGTTTCTGGAAAATAAAGACAAGCTATTTACTTATTTTAGCTTCAAATGCCTCTTTCATTATTTTGCCATTGAAAAAATGTTGTCTTAATGCCCCATAGAACATGTGGCACCAGTGAGCTAATCAAAGTCAAAGAAAACATTGATTCAAGGAGTGGTTTGCAGCAATGCTCTGTACTAGCATTGTGCTCACAGAAGGAAAGATTGTTAACACTTAAATTGGGTGGGTTCTCAGAGTGGTTGGCCTCAGGGGAGGGGACACACGGAGCTAAGAAACATGCACCCTGGGTGTCAGGACAATGAAGAGCACCATAGCATTGGAGGGGAGTGTTCTATTAAAAATATACACTGGGGCATCTGGGTGGCTCAGAGGGTTAAAGCCTCTGCCTTCGGCTCAGGTCGTGATCTCCGGGTCCTGGGATCGAGCCCCACATTGGGCTCTCTGCTCGGCGGGGAGCCTGCTTCCTCCTCTCTGCCTGCCTCTCTGCCTACTTGTGATCTCTCTCTCTCTGTCAAATAAATAAATAAAATCTTTAATTAAAAAAAAAAATATATATATATATATATATACACTAAGTAGGGGTGCCTGGGTGGCTCAGTAGGTTAAGCCTGTGCCTTTGGCTCAGGTCATGATTTCAGGGTCTTGGGATCGAGACCTACATCGGGCTCTCTGCTCGGCGGGGAGCCACCTTTTCCCACCTCTCTGCCTGCCTCTCTGCCTACTTGTGATCTATCTCTGTAAATAAATAAATAAAATCTTTAAAAAATACATATACACTAGGTATATTTTATAGTGTAAAAGTATATACACTAAATACATATCTTAATTTTACAGTTCGATGAAATTTTACCAACTGCATGCACCTACAGGCCCAGTGCTCGGAGCAAGAAGCAGATATCACGAGAACCTCAAAAGTGCCCCCCACCCCGTAACTCTTAGTTATTACACTCCCTAAGAAGCCTTTATCCTAACTTCTAACATCACATTAGTTTTTCTGTTTTTGAACTTTATTTAGATACAGTCATAGGATGTGTGCACTTTTGTATCTGGCTTCTTTGCTCAACATTGTTTCTGTGAGATTCATCCATGTTGTTCCAGGCAGTTGTGACTTGTTCATTGTAACCACTGTCTAAGAATAAGAATGTTCCCCTTTAGTAGATACTGCCGGTTTTTCATCTTATCTGTTACCTTTTAAAAATGCAAGTAATTAGGGCACCTGGGTGGCTTAGTCAGTTAAGCGTCTGCCTTCAGCTCAGATCATGATCCCAGGGTCCTGCAATCCACACCTGCTTTGGGTTCCCTGCTCTGCTTCTCCCTCCCCCTCCACCCTTCACCCCTGCTTGTGTAAACAGGGGTGAAGGGTGGAGAGGGAGGGAGAAGCAGATTCCCCACTGTGCTCTCTCTCAAGTAAGTAAATAAAATCATTTTTTAAAAAATGCAGGTAATCACAGAAACTCTGTTGCTTTACCATGGTTTCTAAAGTATAAATTGAAGAAAAAGACTTCATCGGGATAATGGACTAGCCCTTATCTCTAAAAAAGACACACATTTGTATACATACTATAGTTCCTAACACTGATACGTACAATTTTCAATTGTTTTACCTCAGTGTTATTGTATTTTAACTAACTGCTCTTAGGGTTTTTTTTTTTTCTTGTTTTTTAATCAACTCTGTAATCTTAGCACCAATCACTGTGCTGTAGATGCTCCTGTTAATCCCATTTTACAGGTAAGGTACAGGGAAGTAACTTTATCAAAATTATATATTAGGAAGTAGGGAAGAATGTGTGTACCTCCTTTACATGTAAGTCATATAGGATTTTTATAAAAGTCAGACAAGGACACAGTTGTGAAGACCAGACTTCTTTTTTTTTTTTAATTTAATTTTTTTCCAGTAGTCCAGAATTCATTGTTTATGCACCAGACTTCTATGCAGAGTAAGCTCAAAGGGTTGATAGAACCCTTAATAATTGCACAGAAGCATTTAGATAGTTTACATGAAAGTAGATGAGATGAACTTTCTACCTTAATATATTTATCAATGCTAAAATTCATACAAACCTTATAGTAGAGAGACAGGATTGAGAGTAAAATCCCTAGAACCGGAATATCTGTTCTTAAATCCCTAGCACTCCGTCCAGAATCTAGTTCTCTGCAGAAAACACATCAGATCCTATCCTTTTCTTCTTGATGGGGTCTTGCACTGAGTTTATTTCTTCTATGTCCCTCTGCTTGGTTGGAAACTCACTGAGGAGATGGTGCCAGGTCATTTGTAATCCTTTACAGTGCCTAGTGCTATGTTTTGATGACAAATATCAAAAATATATAAGGAATAATAAAATACTTAGATTTTACATCACTTACTATTTATACTGCATCTACTTCCCAAAGAACCAGAAACAACTTGCAAAAAGAAAAAAAATGCAAAATATGGTATTTACATATTTTGGGGCAATGGAGAAAAACAGATCACAACATTTAAGTAATGACTTTGACTAAAATTTTTGCAGTCTAATGCAAATGGGAAAATATTTTGAGTGAAATGATTTCTATTTTCTGGGAAAAAATAAATACGTATCTTGGATTTATTTATTTATATGTTTGCCTTCCCCTTTAGACAGGGAAGCCTTTATGAGTAGGGAATGTATCTTATTTAAATTTGTATCCCCAAAACCAATCACATGCTTAACATGTGGGCACATGAATGAATGAATGAAAGAACAAAAGAAAAAGAGGAAGGAAGGAAGAGAGAAAATACATTTCTGGGAACTATCATGATGACAAAACTATTAGAATGACTGTACATATTTGCCATAGCAATGTAAGCAGAATATAGAGCACAGAAGTGCGACCAGAGTTGGTCTGCTTGGGTTTAAAACCAGACTCCTTTACTTGCTACCTGTATGCCCTTGAGCAAATTACTTCTCTGGGTATCAATTTCTTCAGCTGTAAAGTAAGTTATTAATACCAACTGCCTCTTAACAATTATATGAAATAATACATTTAAAGGTCCTATCATTTAATAAGCATTTGACACACATTAGTAATTCATTAAATTAGCACTTTTTTTTAAATTCAGGAGCTATAGCATGACAGGTACTGTTCTAAAATTGCTAAATGCTAAAGCTACAGAATTTAGCTAAACAAAGTCCCTAATATTATGGAGCTTGTTTTCTTGTGGTGTATAGGGAAAGAAAACAAATAGCTATCTATAAAGTGGCAAGTGCTATGAAAAAAATAAAGTACCAAAGTAGAAGGAATCATGGTGGTGGGGCTGCTCTTTTACATGCCATGGTCAGAGAATTCTGAATTCTGAATTCTCCATAATGAAATACACATGTGCATACTTATTCAGACTTAATGTTGCCTAGGTATTTATGCAGGTCTGGTAGTCTAGTTGTTTTTTTTTTTTTTAAGATTTTATTTATTTATAAAGAGAGAGACCTGAAGGAAGGTAGGTGTGGAATATGGGTGTCCTAGAGGAAAGAGCCCAGGGTGGAGAAGCAGCCCATGTCCAGTGTGCTGCATTAACCATGGATAGCAAGGAACCGTGAGAGAGAGGGCCAGAGAGAAGTTTAGAGGTGAGAGCAAGAGTGGGGTCTAGCTCATGGTCCTGTGAGGACCCCATTGGAGAGTTTGGGGCATGGGTGTAATGGAACCTGATTTGTCTTTGTGTAGGGCAATTCTGCATGCTCCGTGGAGAAGAAATGGGAGAAAGGTGTGAGACCTAACCCAGGAGAACAATTAGGAGGCTATTAGGAGGCTATTGAGATAAGCCAGTTAAGAGGTGATAGTGGCTTAGACTAGGGTGGTATCATTAGAGATGGGAAGAAGAGATCAAAATTTGAATACATATAAATGTAGACTTGATTCAGTTCACTATTCAGCTGGATGAGGGTGAGAGAGAAAGAGGAACGAAGGTAAACTCCCAAGATTTTTAGCCCAAGGGACTAGGTCAACTGGAGGTGTCATTAAGATGGAAAAGTGAGGTGGTGGGTGGCCTGGCTAGCTCAGTTAGAAGAGCTTGCAACTCTTGATCCTAGGGTCATGAATTTGAGCCCCATGTTGGGTGTAGAGATTATCTAATAAATAACTTAAAAAAAAAAAAAAGATGGAAAGATGACAAAGTTTTTCTCTGGGTGGTGAGGGTGGATAGAGAGTTATCAAGGATTCTGACTTGAATATAAAGTTCTTTTGTTCATTTACTGTTTATTGATCTCCTACTGTGTGGCAGACACTGTTGTAGACTCTTGGGAGTAAATCAGTGGGGGAAAAATGACAATCTCTTCCCTTTAGAGATTGAAATGAAGGAGGACAATGAATAAGTATTACAAATACATAAGTATCTTGCTGTTACTGCCTTGCTCTCCTTGTGAGCTCTCAAATAATCTGCTTTTAAATAATCTGCTTCTAAAGACATTGGACCACAGTCTTTTCAGTTAAATCAGATGATACTTTCAATTCGCATCTTTTTCCTCAGCCCTGTTCAGATGAAATAGACTCCTTGTCATACAGTTCACACCTAATGCTAACTCTATACAGTGTTTATATCTGAATTCTCCATAATGAAATACACATGTGCATACTTATTCAGACTTAATGTTGCCTAGGTATTTATGCAGGTCTGGTAGTCTAGTTGGTTTTTTTGTTTGTTTGTTTTTTAAAGATTTTATTTATTTATTTGACAGAGAAAGATCACAAGTAGATGGAGAGGCAGGCAGAGAGAGAGATAGAGGGAAGCAGGCTCCCTGTTGAGCAGAGAGCCCGATGCGGGACTCGATCCCAGGACCCTGAGATCATGACCTGAGCCGAAGGCAGCGGCTTAACCCACTGAGCCACCCAGGTGCCCCAAGTCTGGTAGTCTAGTTTAGGGACCACCAGCTCCTCTCCGCTTAAGTTGTTTCAAGTGGATAATTGGTTCCCGAATCATTTTGTCATAATTTTTCTACCTCATACTTGTATTTCTCTGCCCATACTCAAAACCTGTCTGCTTCTTGCTTACCTTGGTACACATTGGTGCGGCATTTCCCATTGCATTCCATATTACTCCAGGTCTGAGAAACAGACCATGAAAAAAGTATTCCATGATCAAAGAAGAAAAGCCACATTCTATATACCCCACTTGGAAACTCACATTGTACATGACTACTTTTAAGTCTTGGAGAAGTCTCACAGTAAGAAACTTGTGTAAAGCTGTTCACTCAGCATGTCCAAGGCTTACTTTACTATAAAATAGAAATTTGCCAGCATTCCACAGAACTGGTATTTCAGAGTTCACACTTAGGGAAAATGCTGGGTGGACCAACAGCATCACTGGCAAGAAATCCAGATATATGGGCTCCAGTGTAAAAGGTGGTTTTGTGACTCAGTGGGTTAAGCCTCTGCCTTCGGCTCAGGTCATGATCTCAGGGTCCTGGGATTGAGCCCCACATCAGGCTTTCTACTCAGCGGGGAGCCTGTTTCCCCCTCTCTCTCTGCCTGCGTGTGATCTCTGTCTCTCTGTGTCAAATAAATAAAATCTTAAAAAAAAAAAAAAGATTAAAAAAAAAGATGGCTTTGTTTGTGTGAGCTTTAGCAAGGCAGTTAATTTCTCTGTCTCTTAGTTTTCTCATTTATAAAATGGGGATAATAACAGGCCCTCTTAAGTTCACTTTAGGCTTCACTCAGTGTTACTAAATGTATAAAACATGAATAAAATCACATTACACAAGTTTAAATAATATAGTTGTTTTTTTTTTTTTTAAGATTTTATTTATTTATTTGACAGAGAGAAATCACAAGTAGTCGGAGAGGCAGGCAGAGAGAGAGAGGAGGAAGCAGGCTCCCTGCTGAGCAGAGAGCCCGATGCGGGACTCGATCCCAGGACCCTGAGACCATGACCTGAGCCGAAGGCAGCGGCTTAACCCACTGAGCCACCCAGGCGCCCCAAGTTTAAATAATATAGTTTTAAATCTTACTTTATGTCTCTTTAATCAAGCATTTAATTTCTATCTCATGCATATTCTAAAATAACATAATTAATGTGCATAGTAATTTATTGCCAAGTTAAGTCTCCTTTCACCAATGGTTTGATTTCTACTTGTTATCCATAGTTCAGTGTAAATGACCTCCTGTAGGAAGTCACCCTCTGTTTGGCCTCCTCCCTTCCCTCTTACTCTTTCAGTGACTCACCGAGAAAGTCTGCCTCTCCTCTGGTACATAGCTCTGCAAGGGCAAGAACATGTCCTCAGTGCCTGGCACGTAGCAGAGGTTCAGTTAATACTGAGCTGAATCCTAAATTGTTCAATTTCTGTGAATTACATCATCCTGTTTTCAATTTTTGTACCCACAAAACTGGGGAAGGGAGCTCTTATTCCTTCATCTTGAGTGTGTTTATCATCAGGGTTCCCACAACATAATCCTTCACGGACTTTGCTTTGGTTCTTGTTCTGAGAACAAATTGCTCTGCGGTTCAGGGCACTGCCTGCTCTCCTACTGGGATTTGGGCTGTTTCTTCTCTTTATTCCTTCCTTATCCCATAGTGAAGTCAATCACTATTCCGTAGAAGTAGGAACAATTCCAAGGCTTCCTTCTCTCTTCTTTCTTTTGAGTTAATTGCTCCACATTTTGAACATCTTTATTATGCCCTCATTTCATATACTCTGTACTTGTCACCCCATTTCTGTTTGAAGACACTTTAAGGGGACAGAGCCCATAACCTTGTCATTTACCTGTGGGTCTTAAGCAAATTCTGACTTTCTGACAAATTTCTCATACCACTCTCCCTCTTCATCCTACTCTTCTCTCCTTTATTCCTTCAACTAATTGTTTTGGTTTCATTGCTTATAAGTTCTCTATAAGACCATTTCCTCATAGATGCAGTAATCTATGGGAACTTGACAGGAAACATTCAAACAGTATAAAGGAGAACAAAGAGTATGTGTCATAGCTAATGTGACTAAATCAACAACTTTTATTTGCTTCTCCCAACAATGTATAATTACCCCTGTTTTGCAGATGAGGAAACAGAGTCACAAACAGGTTAAATAACTTGGTGTAAGCTAGATAGTAGAGAATCTAGGCTTTGAAATCTGGACATCTGGCTCCAGAGGCTCCTTTTTAAAATCACTATATTATGTATTACCAAATGCAGTAGGAAATCCTTAATATCTGACACTAAGCATCTGTGAGGACCCGATCTAGGCTGGCTAGCACGACTTCAATACTATGCTCAAGTGAAACCAGTGAATTAAGATGATAAAGATTTGGTGGACCAGGAGATGGCAGCTAACCAACGGAACAAGAATGCTAGATGCAAAGATTTCTGGTGTTAATGAACACATTGATGAAGGGAAGACACAGGGATGTGATACACTGTGAGGGCAAGGGGAGTGGAAATCAGCTATGGTAATAACAGAGTAGTTGGAGAGGTAGTCTGTAGAATGTTTAAGAACCTTGAAGATCTCAGGGGACGTGGGTGGCTCATCAGTTAAGTGTCTGGCTCTTGATTTCTACTCAGGTCATGATCTCAGGATCAAGGGATGGAGCCCCACATCAGGCTCCATGCCTGCTTAAGATTCTCTCTTCTCCTTCTCCCCACCACTCCCCTCCCACCTATGCCCATGTGAGCTCTTAAAAACAAACAAACAAAAAACCAAAAACAAACAAACAAACAAACAAACACCTTTGAGACCTGGATTAGAAACAAAGGTGTGCTAATTTTAGCTGACTTTGTACATGGCTTACTTACAATAATGCTCAAAATGCAGTAGTTGCGTATTCCAAGATCTGAATAGCATGTTGAGTCTGTAGCATATACTGCTTTTTTAAAGACTTTTCCAAATATTTAGAGTCCCTATACAGTTTTCTGATAAACTCAGCAAGTTTAGGACAGGTTTATCAGCTAATAAACTATCTTCATTCCCACTGAGGAGAAAAGAGGTTTGGCCCAATTTGCAGTGACTGGCATGGACCCTACAAAAAAAGTAAGTGTCCTATGTCTCTGTAAGTATTCCTAAGCCAGGCAATGCTAAATAGTTTCAAAATCTGTTTTTCAAGACTTTCTCTTTCTGCAGGCTTCAAATCAACAAATGGGATTTTTAAAAAAAATACTACTGTATATATGGTCTTGTTTACTTTTGACCCGAGAGGTTTTATTTTGTTTTGTTTTACTCGAAGAGACATAGGAGTTCTCTCCACAGCTAGATCTCTGTGATAACAAATTACTTGGATAAAGAGAAAAACCAGAAGCAGATTTTCAAAATTCACATTGGACTTATGATGTAGGAGCCATCATTTCACCCCTAATTATTGCTTCAGATTATAAAAAGGAAAGGAGAACTTGTTATATAATATCAAAATTGATTAAGAGCAGGATCAGTTAGATGGTTACCCAGGACACCAACGCTTTACACCCAAGGTCACCTCTGTGGGAGAGTTGCTTAGGTGGGACCGCAAGAGGTATATACCATAATAGCAATAGGACGACCAATGACAGTGTGTCCTGTCACTTGTAGGCCTTCTGTTGTATATATTCGTATTGGTTGGTCCTTCTCCCCCTAGTCTCTTCCTCTACCCCAGTGCTTAGTTCACATCAGTGAACTAAGTATTTAAACAACATCAGTTTGTCGTGAGTTCAAGTTCCACGTTGGGCGGTAGAGCTTAATTTACAAAAAAAAAAAAAACAAAAAAAAACTAAACAACAGTTTGAAGGAACCAAATTATTAGCCTGTGTGGGGACCTGGGAAATCCAGTGTTTTGGCCGCATGTCTGCATTGTCTAAGGGAATATATTAAATGGGTAAATGTTAATCTATTTATTTGATATTGTAAAAATGCAAAATCTAACAAGTTGGCTCTTTATGATGATCTTCCTTGCTCAGACAAGAATATAGGATGAGTAGTCTAGAGACTCGTGTTCCAGTCCAGAACTCCTCCCTAAAGAACGCCAGGTACTTGGGCTAATCGTGTGAATATCCCATCAATCGCATTTTCCATTTCAGTTCCTTTGTCTCACCTATAATGCCTTAACAAATCTTAATGATGGGAGTACTAAGGAAATATGTTTTTTTTTTAAACATTTTATTTATTTATTTGACAGAGAGAGATTACAAGTGGGCAGAGAGGCAGGCAGAGAAAGAGAGGAGGAAGCAGGCTCCCTGCCGAGCAGAGAGCCCAATGCGGGACTCGATCCCAGGACCCTGAGATCATGACCTGAGCTGAAGGCAGCGGCCTAACCCACTGAGCCACCCAGGCGCCCAGGAAATATGTTGTTTTGGAAAATCCTGAAAAGACAGACACCTCCAAGTAGAATATATACTGAGGAAGATTATATGACATGTTATAAAAACTCACAGCCTTGACTAGAGCATAAGTTTTTCATGAATCCAAAACATTTTATTGATGAAAGGGATTTCAGAGAATATGTAGGATCCACTTTGCTTATTACACTGAGGCCTAGAGAGGTTGCTAAAGGTCACAGAGCTTTGCCCTTATACTTAACAATGCCAAATGTCTGGAGACCACCTTCTCAAAAAAAAAAAAGATTGTACCTGGAATTGCAAATAGGAACAGAGGAGGGAATTTTAGTCCTTTCCCCCAAGTAGCCTTTTGGTTGTTTCCAGCTCCTTTTCTTTAAATACGAAATGAAGGAATACGTTTATGAGTTTTGCTGCCTAAATTTTAACTTGGTGTTTATTTTAAATGAAACATCAAAATCTCAACTATAATTCTCACTACATTTTTCCCCCAGTGAATTTGGCTCAAAAAAAAAAAAAAAAAAACCCACACTACTTCTTAAGCATTACATATTATTATAGAAAAAGGAAACCTCAAAACTGAACAGAAAACTAGCACCTGGGTGGCTCAGTCAGTTAAGTGTCTGCCTTCAGCTCAGGTTATGATCCCAGGGTCCTGGGTTAGGATTAGGATTAGGGTTAGGGTTGGGTGCCCTGCTCAGTGGAGAGCCTGCTTCTGCCTCTGCCGCTGCTCCCCCTGCTTGTGCTCATATGCGATCTCTCTCTCTTGTTCTCTATGTCAAACAAATAAATAAAATCTTAAAAAAAAAAAAAAAAGAAAACTAGCTTGAATCAATAAAATTAAATTTAAAACCATATCAGAGGCTTGGGAAGTTAAAACTGACAACCACTCTTTGATCATAGCTGGGTTTGATGCCAAAGGAGTTAATTTTGGGGGAAGTCAGCAGAATGTTCTCTTAGTGTCTTCCCAGCAGACACCAAACTAGGATTAGATACACAAGCATTTTACTAAAAGATACCACTGCCAGCCTCATGGGGGAGCTACCCGAGGAGTGGCACAAGACCTTGCATTTAGAACACTTAGTTGGTGTAATGGCTTGCTTAAAATTCTTAATGATTTTTGAATGGAGAGCCGCATGTTTTTATTTTGTACTCAACTTATGTAACTGGTCCTGGAGGAAATGCCTAGGCTAGAAAATGGGGGAGGAGCCAGGAAAGGTATAATAGCTACATCTGACCTCGGTGCCAGTTTGACCCTGAATGAAAGTAAGAGGAAGGGAAGGTGAGGCGGAAGTGTCCTAGACTGCAGTGCAATTGAAGGAATGCTCAGTGAGACCATCACAGGATGGAGTCCTTACCAAACTGGTAAAGTCAGAGGAGCTCTGGGTCTCCTGGGAACCTGGCTGCCTCCACATTGCTGCTCAGTCATTGGCTGGGAGCAGTTGAGGGAGTCATGGTCTCTGCACACACACGAGGGGGAGTTCAGAGCAGCAGCTGGGACCCTGGGGATGCAATCTCAGGACTCCCTGATGGATGCAATCTCAGGACACCACATAACATTCCCTGTTGCCCACCTTTGCCCAAGGCTTCTGGGAGATTCAAAATTAGCATCTGTATCTGCATTTTCCTATTGCTGCCCTAAAAAATTGCCACAAACTTGGTCATTTAAAACAACACTTTTTTTTTTTTTTTAACAGTTCTATAGGTCAGAAATCTAACATGGGTCTCATTGGGTCAAACTCAGGGTGTCAGCAAAGCTGTCTCTCTGGTAGCTTCTAGGGAAGATTGTTTCTTTGTCTTTTTTCACCTTCTAGAGGTCTCCTGCAGTCCTTGGCTCATGGCCTCGTTCCTTTATCTTCAAAGGCATCAATGCTACATCTCTCTGGGCCTTTATTCTGTAGTCAGGACTTCCTCTGATCACAACTACAAAGTGTTCTCTGATTTTAAGACTCCATGTGATTAGATTGGGTCCACCTGTATGATCCAGGATAGCATCCCCATCTCAAGGTCTTTCACTTAATTTTATCTGCAAACATTGCTTTTTTCATGTTAAGAAATATATTCAGACTTCAGGGGTTGTTAGGGTGGGACCTCTCAAGGAGCTATTATTTTGCCTACCACATTACTTTTCCCTTTAAACTAGTTTTTCTTCACAAGTTTTTCTCTCTTCTCTCTTTTTTGCAAGGGGTGTTTCGATTTTGTGGCAAGTTAGGTAACGAGAAAGGTGTCATTCCATATGTAATGAGTGTACGAACAACGGCAGCACTGTTTCCCCTCCAGCTAATGGTGGGACTCTTAAGGGACAAATCACAAATCCAAGATCTGTGCAGGCATATGTGTCTGTAAACTTTTGTTCCAAAGCAGCGGTTCACAACCTTGGACTTCTAGCAGAATCATCTAGGGGTGCTGTAAAGTCCTGATACCCAGGCATTTAATTCAGATTAAATCAAAATCTCTGGGGCCACAGGTGGCCTGAAAAAGCTTCCAGGTAATTCCAGGATGTAGCCAGAGTTATGATGTTTTACAAGCCTTAAATTGTGTAACATATTCTTGGGCAATGACAAGTGAAGAGCTTTTAACATTAGACTTCTCCATGGTGGGTGGTCATTGCTTAAATAACTTTGACTTGTAAGATCTTAATAGATGGATGAAAAGCAGATAGTTTCATTTATCACAGGCAACCCATGTCAAACACCAATAATTTATTTGCATTTTTAAAATAATAGAGGATAAATTATCTTGTTCATGTTCTTTCTGCCAGAGCCTATTTAAGATTATAAAAACCTGAAAAGCATTACTATTGTAGGCCTTAGAACCAAAATAACTAACGAACCAATCTGATATTAAAAATGCATCAAATAAGGGCTTCTGGGTGGCTCAGTTGGTTAAGCATCTGACTTTGGCTCAGGTCATGATCTCAGGGTTTTGGGGTGGAGCCCCAAGTTGGGCTCAGTGTTCAGCAGGGAGTCTGCTTCTCCCTCTTCCTATGCCCCTCCCCCTGCTTGTTCCCTCTCTCCCTGTCTCAAATAAATAAAAATATTTTTAAAATGTACAAAATAGAAAACTCACAAATAGAAAACTTAGAATAAACATATATATAGAATCCACAATTATAATTAGGAAACTGTGGGATATTTACCTTTTCTAGTGTTAAATTTGTATTATCCTAAAATTTGCCAGCCAGTATTGCTTAAAACCGGATAAAATAGCACCACTTCAACACACTGGGAAGAATAATGGGACAACATAAAAGTAATTTCGAAAGATTCTGGCCAGACATGCAAGGGTCTCATTTCAGAACAACTTGAGGAGCCATTTGACCCAGCATCGGGGAAAACAGAAAGAGAGCTTCAGTCATTTGCTTATTTAGCTATTTTTAAAGACGTAATTAGTTCTATTGAATTATTGCAGCGGAGGAAGGATGGAAATACGAGAACTAGTGTGAAGTAGGAGGGGAAATAAAGGCAGTGGGAACTCAACTTGAAAATTTCAAAAGATAAATAATGTTGAAAACAAGGACCACGTTGATTTAATATCTTGTTTCCTTTTGTTTATTCCTGAGTGTTAGAAGGTTTGTGGACCCATGTACGGAAGCAGTATTTGGAGGTTCCATGTTCCCGCCTTTCCCTGATCTGGTGGGGCTGAGGGCAGATCTAGACAGATGGATGACTGAGCCCGTCTCTATGTTCGTTCTCAGATGATGGGTTCGCCTGCTACCCCAGACTCTCACTCTGCCTGATGCAAAATGGATTTAGTCCCCATCTAGAGTATGCAACCCTGCGTGGAGAGAGAACTGCAGAAATGAGAGTATTGAGACTTACTTGTCCTCTCCAGTGAATGCTCACGTGAAGAAACAAAATCCATTTTCCAACCGTTTTATTTAATATACTTCACAAACTTTCATGTCCCTAAATAAGGACCAGTGAAAAGGAAATGTCTGATTACTTATTCTCCCCAATCTGGCAAAGAGAGTGGTCTCTCTCCTTTTCTCTCCTTTTTGTTCTTGCCCTCCTCTCCTGAAAGCACAGAATGCAGAATCTTTGGGACCACCTTTAAGATATAATGCATTTTTTGTTTTTAAAGACTTCTTTCCATCCTGAGAAGCAGATATCATAACAGGGTTTTGAGAATGACCTCTAAGCCACTCCCAATATCTAGTCACTCGGGCTTAACTTATTAATCAGTCATCACTCAGGGTATACCTTAGATAAATCAGTTATTAGAAACTGAAGTGGTTTTTGTTTTGGGGGTTGGTTTTGGGGGGGGTTGTTTTAGATAACTCATTATCTTTGAGGTTACTAATATTATGTATGGCTCATTCATCATTATGTGTAAGCAAACAAAACAAAACAAAACAAAACAAAAAAGCTCTTCCCTTTACCAACAACACAGTGCCAAACCTCTCAACTTCTTCCAGTAAATGGAATGTTTTCCTTGTAGACTGATTTTGTTGTTGTTCTCACTGACTGTAGTCGTTTTCAGGTTTTATGATAAACTTAGGTGAAGGATTGTCAAGTGCCTGCATTTGTGGGAATAATGAGGTGTTCCTTTCCCTCCCTATAAATTCACCCAGAAGTACACAAATTTTCTGGGGGTGTTTTTCTATGCAGAGGACTGAATTAGTCCCACATTAGCTAACATTTAAGATAATAATGATAAAATTTATTGTCTGGAAATGAAAATATCAATCCCTCATACCCAATTTGTCCATTGTGCTTTGGTACAACCTCAATCCAAATTGAGTTAATCAGGAGTGACCTCATAGGGTCACTAACTCTAAAATGAATTCTGGTTTTAATGATATATGCCTCTAATTTATACCTAAAAAGTGTGGACCACCTGTGTTGTTGACTGGCTGTGATCATCTTGAGACCTAAGGGATTTGTATCAAGAGAAAGCCCAGACATGCAGGGTACGTGTTTCTTTAAAGTGATGCTGTAAAAATTATTTTCTCGATTAAATCTGTTATTCATTTTTTATTTGGCAAAGCCATAAAACTCATGGCTTTGAAATGATTGAATATATGCTTGTGATTTGTTTTCACTAGCCTCCTTCCTTATTCCCCTTCTCCAGTGACACCATTCATGTAGCATAACCACACATCTTTTAAAGCACATTTCTCAGACAAGGCTATATTTGGCACCAGCCTGTGGCTTACAGTGATACAATTTTATAGAAAATAGCAGTATTAATTAGATAGATGCTGGTGAGCTAGAAGTAAATGTTTGTGATCATCGTCCAAAGCCAAACAGGAAAATGTAAAAGCAATAATAAATATGTTCTCCCTCATTCCAATATACCAGCTTAGGCAAATTTTTGGCTGGAAAAGCATAAGTGAGTAATTAGATAATTGCTGCCTTGATTGAGCTTAATAGGAAACATTTCAATTAGGCTAAAACTACACAGAAAGGAAGTGGGTTTTTTACAAAGGGAAACATTCCTTGTCATGCAACTGTCAGCTTGTGCCCACACTAAGAGATGGGATTAAGTGGATCTCTGCAAAGGAAACAAAAAAGAAATGATTGCCGTAATTAGACCTATACTTAAACATTGTGTCTTCTGATAGAATTTCTTGATGATTCTAGCCTCGATAACGCAGCCCCTATAAATGTCTTGCCTGTAACAAATTACTACCTTAAGTCTATGGCAAAACAAGTTCCTGGAAAAAAAAAAAAGTTATGATTTTCTCATACTACAAAAACTAACATTCTAGAATTGCAGGCCTCTTCATGAAGCCACCTGCATGCTAGCAAATAATCAGAAAAGCCATTTGGGGCTAGTTTGCATGGTTAATAGTTTCTCCTTAACATACCTTGAGTGTGTGTATCCAGTTCTTGACTCAGAGCTGGAGCCAGATGTAAAAATGCTCCTTTCAGAGAATAAATGTCCAAAGAACAGTACTATGCCTAATGTCCTGGGAGCTGAAGCAGTGATATGACCCTCTTGACCTGTCAGCATCGGCGTTTTATCCATTGCAAGGGCACATGGTTCTCCCCACAGGTGGTTAAATTCATGGGAATGATGTCATATAGATGCCATTTCACGGCCCTCAGCAAGCTGCAAATTGCTCAGCCTGAGGCCTCACACGTATAGACCCTGAGTAAATCATTAATGTTGTTTTAATATTTGCTTTATATGAAAAAGAGAATAGCTTGAGCTCTTGCTAAGTGAGCAGTGGAGAAGCCACTGATAGAACACCAAATTACTATACCACCTCTGTAGAAATAGGATATGGCATCCAAATCTTGGACGAATCTTATTAAGACAAACATAGGTCCTTTTTAAGGTCTGCCATGGCACTGATGCTTCTGAAACAGCCCCAAAAGCTATTGATTCCTTCCATCTTTCTGACGTCCTTCTCTCTCAGTGTCTCTGCTGTACAATGTAGCAATGTGAAGAACAGCCCTCAGAGGCAGCAGCATTGGCAAGGCTCCTTGACTTCCTGGTATCCTGCTGAGGTTGAGAGCGTGGACTTGAGAATCGGTTAAGCCTGATTTTAAATTTGGGCTCTGTTACTAGCTATGTAACCTCTGCCCAGTTACTTAACTTTTTCAAACCTCAGTTTCTTCATCTGTGAAATAGGAATGTTAATATTGTCCCACCCCCTTGGAATCGATGTGAGAAATTGATAATGTAATGCTGGTAGACCTTAGCACAATTAAGCACTCAAGTTATTACTTTATTAAATTACTATTATTAAGCTATTATTACTAGAGGGCACGAGTTCTCATAATAGAGCACAGTGCTTACAAAGTCCTTTTTGGGGGCATCTGGGTGGCTCAGTGGGTTAAAGCCTCTGCCTTTGCCTCAGGTCATAATCCTGGGATCCTGGGATTGAGCCCCGCATTGGGCTCTCTGCTCAGTGGGGAGCCTGCTTCCTCCTCTCTCTCTCTGCCTGCCTCTCTGCTCTCTGCCTACTTGTGATCTCTGTCAAGTGAGTAAGTAAAATCTTTGAAAAAAAAAAAAAAGTGCTTTTTGAAGTCAGTCATGCCAAGGATTTGCTTCTCCATCCTCTTTTCCAACCAGCAGCCCAAGTCCAAAGTTTTGAAGAGGTGTCAAGACCACCTCTGGTCTGCTTTAGTTTGCCAGAACGTAAAGCTAGTGCGAAGTTTGAGGAGCCAAAACCGAGATGAACTGAAGCCTTGCATCTGGGGGTCCCCATTAACAGTCCTCCCCCTTCTGGCCAGTGTTCCCCAGCAGTGGGACAGATGGGCGATCTCTTACTACGGTCAGCGGCTTTGAACAGAAAGCAGCACTCCTCGCTCTTCCCCAGGTCACCCAGTTGGGTGTATGATGTTCTTTCAGTGCTAATGACTAAACATGGTGCATTTGACTATTTACATTATTAGGATTTTAACATAGAACAGGCTTCAGTTGTTGTTAACTTTTTAGAGGCCATTTGAAGGGAAAACTGGAAGCCGTTGAATAGAATGATTTGCACTGATTAGTTTCCCAGCACATAGGATAGGAACTTCAAGCCTATGACCATAAAGTTAAAGAGCTTGGGAGATGGCTGGGTTTAGATTGTTAAAATTAGATTGTGAAAAAACACTACTTTGTAGTTTGGAGAGTAGACTTGTTAGTGAAGGTTTCTTTGGGAGATAAATTTATAAGCATTTCATGTGCCCTGTACAGAACTGTTTCTAGTTCTTTTTTTCAGGTTCCTCAAAACCAACCATGGTAGGTTAAATGAGAAGGATTTTCAGGCTCTCATTTAGTGGGTAAAACCTGAGTTTGTTTTTCTGCCTTTGGGGCAGGTGGTCCACTAAATGAGGAAGTAGGAAGAAAACCCCAGATCAATTCTGTGGAGAAAGCTAGAAACAGTGCTTTTGGGGGCTGGGAGTTATGTAGCTTCATTGCCCTTTGCTTTTCATGATGAGCTGATAGAGATTCCCATATGCCCTGTCTCCATTTGTCCTTAGGCTGTTTACGACCAATTTTCCTATAGGGAAATGTCACCCTGGAATCTCAGATGGCAGACTCCACTTCTGTGGCAGGACTTAGGTGTTGTGTGCCTAAACGACAGAGAAATGCTCATCTTTTCTGTTAACTCTTTTTTATGTACCTTTGCATTCAGAAATGTGGCCTTTCCCTAGGAACCCTTTTTACTGAGAGTTCTGCATTATGACAGCAGCTTGACTTGCTGCCAGAGAAGCTGGAAATGAAGGAAGTTTAAGATAAATATCAATGGTGATTTTTTTTTCTTGGTCTCTCTCTCTCTTTCTCCTTTTTTTTTTTTTTTTTTTTTACAGAAAAGTCATATGCTCATATCCTAACTTGTCCCAATAGAGGGTCAATTACAACCAGTTGGCTGTAAATCCAATCCAAGAAAAACACTGAGAGAAGGAACTGTAGCAACAGATACTGAGGGTCTCTAGAATCACTATAAATGTTAAGAATATGTCAGCTGTGAACTCAAGGCCTTTAAGCGATATTTTAGGACCCACCACTTCCCAACATGGCCCCCAATGAATAAAAGTTATCTAGGCATTTTTGTATGGTTGGGTTTTTTCGTTTGTTTGTTTAAGAAATCTTTTAAAGTTAAAGTCATAGTTAAAATTTCATGAATAACATGATTTTTAAAAGTTCATTAGCAGGCTGTCATAGTCAAAATTGAACTGTAGAAGGTAGGTTTGGTTAAGCCCTTTTTGCACCCAAGACTTTAAGACCATTTTACCTCTACTGTTGTGTGCCTAAGCAACTTCTAAATTTACTCCCTTCCCTCTGATATCTGAAGAAGAAGCATTGTTATATTAAGAAAGGGATGTTCACAAAGTACATTGCAATAAGAATTACATTTTAGGAATCAAAACGAATTTTGGAGGTGGCAAGCCTTGGAGAACCTTTTTGACTTCTGTGCCTTGACCGGTATACTCCTAAACAGTTTTAAAAACCAGAAAAGTTAAGAGGACTTGATGTGCTGAGGAGAACAAAGATTCCACATTACCACAACAGTTGCTCACTTCCTGGGGGAAAGAAAATGGCAAAGCAAGGATTTTTTTGCCTTTCATCTAGGTGAGAACTGAAATCCAATTTCTTCATCCTGCATATACTTACAGTATGAAATATGATCATTTAGAAACAAAAGCAGTAAGGACCCCTTGTCATATGGCAGTCATTTCTTTCAAAAAATTGATTTTTGCATTTTATGAGATGTTTGTCTTCTATCTAATAAGCTTCTTGAAGACATTCTGGCAATGTGCTAGAATTCTAGGTTTTCATCCTGTTATTACCAAACTATGTGATATTTAGCAAGTAATTAAACCTCTATAGGCCTTGGTTCCTAATCTATAAATCAAGGTTGTTTAATTAAAGGTTTAGATGACCATTTCCAGCTCTTACATTCCAGAATCTATGAACCACGTTATCCATTAAACCTCAACCTTGGCAGTGAATCAGAGTCAGCTAGGGAGCCTTAAAAATTACAGATACCTTGGCCCCATCCCACAGAGGTTCCAATGCAGTATATCCAATTCCACTCAGCTTCTGAGTGAAGCTCTTAAAAGTTTTTTAAAAAGTAGATGTATAACCAGAGGTGAGACTGCAATAAACAGTTCACTCCTGGCTGGGTACTTCTGTGTGCCTTGAAAGAGGAGCCTGATCTAATCAGTTGAAATTTGATAAAATATATCTCATGAAACCTTCCCATTTAGGCTTCTGTATCCCGGCTGCCAATCCTTTGGAAGCCCCATTCTTCCCTGATGCCGCATTACAAACATGTAAGCATCCATATATCAACTCACCTGTCAGATAAATGGTAGAAGCGTGCACATGCTAACTCGGTATGACCTGTGAGTACTGTGACTGTGAAAGAAGCAGATCCTATTATATCTAGCTTATGAGACCATCTTAGGGGTAGAGATTTCTTAATAGGAAGGACTAATTATAAGATAAAGAAGTATCAGGCAATTTTCATTTAATCCTTGCAACCAGAGAGGCATCAGTATTTCATTTTACAGATAAAGAAAATAAGTCTCAGCGAGGCTTACCTCTCTTACCAGACACTGCATAATAATAGGTGGACAGAAAACATCTAATGTAGAAGCCTATGACCCCCAAAAGGCCATGTTACCACAGGGAAGGGAAGGACCATTCTGCATAGCAGGGCTTTTCCGATGCTCCTGTGATCATCCTTACACAGTCCTTATCTAGTTGGGAGGGCTGACTTTAGTAGCCCCAGGCTCCACTCCATAATTCAAGAGCCCCTTAACTTGGAACTTTAGGAAAATAAAGAAAAGGAATACTTGAGAATCGTCAAATCCATATGGAAGAACCATGGTAAAGACCAGTTGAGACCAGCTCTCTTCAACCCAGCTGGAAGTAGCATAAATTGGTCCTATCTTTCCGAAAAGTAATTTGGTATTATATATCGGGAATTTTAACTAGATTCACATCCTTTGACCTAGTACATCTAATTCTAGGAAGCTGTTCTAGGGAATAATTATAGGTGTGGACTAACATGGAATAAAAACAATAGAACTTCTTTAGACCATTATGTATAATAGGAAAAAAGAAAAATCTAAATATTTACTGAAGGTGAATAGTTCACTATACTTAAGTACAACCATATGATGAAATATTGTATGGCATCAAAAATAATGCTTCTGAAGAGATTTTAATGAGGTGTGGAAATATTAATGCTATTATATGAAAAAAAGATACAAAACTATATGGTATGATCTCAACTATAAAAATAAAGGATGTAAGCATTAAAAACTCTAAAATGTTAACAGTAGTTATCTCCAAGTAGTAAGATTATAAATACAGTTCATTTGCTTTATACTTCAGTGTATTTCAATTTTTTCTGAAATGATCATGAGTTATTTTAAGAAGTGGAAAACATTAAAATATACTTGTGAAAAAAAATGAATCATAGAGTTTGGCTAGAAAAAGAATATTGGACAGAAATAAATTAGGAATAGTAGACCAGAGACCCCAGTTCTAAATAATCTAAGCAAGCCCACTGAATGCTATTTACTTAGTAGGAATCCATCTTCTCTGGGCCATGTTTTCCTCATGTGTCAAATTAGGGGACAGGATCAAAGGAATGTTAATGACCTTTTTATCTTTAAGATTAAAAAAAAAGACTTATCACAACCTTGCTATAAAGAGTCCATATTTTCTGATAAGAACAAAATAGAAGGGTTACCCAGTAATTTCTTTAGTCTCACTTTTTTTTTTCCTGCATTGAAACAATAACCAGACTATAGCAGAGATACCCATGGTGTTTCAAGGGTATTAATAATTTTGGTATATAGACAAGATCAATGTAGATAAGCATATAGACACATAAAGTATGGCTGATAAGATACTCTGAAAGGCTCCATTACTTAGTACAACTAAATCTGGATAAATTAGAAGCCTAATTCTCAAAGCCTTCCCAGGACTGAAAGAAGCTAAGTCTTTAAGGGCAAACACAAAGAAATGAAGAAACAACACCAAACAAACAGAACCATACAAAACAAAACAACAAAAAAAATCAAAACAATAAAACAGAGAACACCCCACCCTTCAAATAATCTCTCCCCAAACACCTGAAAACTGAAATCAGAAAGGGGAACAATAAATGATTGGATCAGGAGACTTAGACTGAGGCTTGCTATAATATCAGATTACTAACCTAAAATTTCTGGATTATCCTTGATTCTCTGTAGGGGAGTTTACATGATCTCACACTGGTTGTGCCATAGTCTCATGGTAGAAAGAAATCTAAATCCTTTTTATAGGAAAGCAGCCTCACTGTAGCCATTTGGGATTCCCACAGATAAAGTCCAATTAAATGAGTTTATAAATATCAGCCAAGCAGCCAAGTGGGTGGAGACCCAATAGGGTCAGGTCATTGGCTACATGCAGAGGGATTGAGCAAATAAGTGAATGGACTGAGGAAAATGGGAATAAAATTTGTGACTTTTGGTGATGGTTGATAAGGGCAAACACGGAACATACCCTTTGGCATTGGATTGGAACTGCAGATATTGGTGTGAACTCATGACTTCCAATATATAGATAGATCTAGAAATAATTATAAAAGTAAAAATGTGTATAGATAAATTTATGTATATGTATTTACATGAATATATTTTGTTATTCTGTCCACTTGAAAGTGCCTAAAAGATCTCTGTAGTAAAGAGCACATTTAATACTGAGACCAAGTTTCTAAATACCATTATTTTCCACTAAAAGGAACTAGAGCTCCTTGGAGAAATGGCTGATTTCAAGGTTGGGACAAGGATAGTATAAGATAAGCTTGGCGGTCTTCTGCCAGAAAGTAAGGATGCAAAGAATGATAGAGGCATGGAAAAGGACATATAAAATAGTTTGAAAGAACTCTTAATGGCCAAGTCTGGGACAATTTGAGCACTAAAATAATACTAATGGCTTATATCACATTGAATAAATAGGAATCCAGAGTCCTCACTTTATAAATAAATACTTTAATAAATAAAAAATAGAGATAAAAGAAAGTTTTTTATGTAGAATGCTACTAAATGTAGAAATAACATAATTAGAAAATTATAGTAGCTATTATAATAATAATTCAGTCAAGAAATATAAATATATGCTAACATTTGACATCATGTGCCTCCTGATATGTTGCCCTGAGGTAACAACATAATTGTTTTAGATTCTGAATCTTATGAAGAAGCATCATGAAAACCCAAATTGAAACATGTTCTACAAAACCACTAACCTGTAATCTTAAAAAATGATAACAGCATGAAGGTTAAGAAAGAACTGAAGAACTACTTGAGATTGAAGGACCTGAAGAAACAAAGGAACTAAGTGCATTGTGTGATCCTTGATTGTATGCTTTGCTATACAGTACATAGTTGGAATACTTGAAGAAACTCTTGGAATTTGGGGTGAGGGGTTTAAGGAAATTCTTTGTATTATTCTTGCAGTTCTTCTCTAAGTTTGCATTTATTTCAAAGTAAAACATTTTTAAAATTATCGCACAGTTTTATAAATTCACCAAATAAGGAATGGGAGTCAGTAGAAACAAACAAACAAAAAGACTTAAACTTACAAAGATTTTAGATATCTGAATGATAAGATAAAGAATTTAAAATACTGTTATACACTTTTTAATGAACTAAAAGGTGTAATTTAAGAAGTACCCAAGGAGCAAGAGACTTTTAAAAACTACTATTCAGGTTAGAAAAAGAACTAAATTTAACTTATAAAAGTGAAAAAAAAATGTTGGTGTTAGAAATCCAAAGTGCAAGCCAAACAGAAGGTCAAAAAATTGAAAATAACATAGTAAACTAGAAGAAAGAGCTAAAGAAATGATCAGAATATGGCTCAAAGAGACAAAAAGGATTGAAAGTAGAATTGAGAAGTTAAGCGACATCAAAAATGCAAAGCAAAGATCCACTATTGATCTGTAATAGAATGTCCAAATGATATACTAAGGAGAATGAAGGATCATTAATATTTTAAAAAAAACCTGATGTTTAAAACAAATGAAATATAAAATTCCAAAAGTAGAGCGCCTGGGTGGCTCAGTCAGTTAAGCATCTGCTTTCAGCTCAGGTCATGATCTCAGGATCCTGGGATAGAGCCCTGCTTGGGGCTCTATCTAAAACAGAACACCAAAGGGCTTGGGCTCCTTGCTCAGTGGGGAGTTTGCTTCCTCTTCTCCCTTTGCCCTCTCCCCACCTCTCCACTTGTGCTCTCTCTCTCTCTCTCAAATAAATAATAAAGTTTGGGGATGCCTGGGTGGCTTAGTTAAGTGTCTGCTTTTGGCTCAGGTCATAATCCCAGGGGCCTGGGATTAAGCCCTGCACTGAGGCCACTGCCTAGCGCCAAGCCTGCTTCTCCTTATCTCTCTGCCTTACCACCTGCTTGTGCTCTCTGGCTCTTTCTGTCCCTCTGTCAAATAAATAAAATCTTTAAAATAAAATTAAATAAATAAATAAAATCTTTAAAAAAAAAAATTCTGTAAGTAAAGGCAGCACTACCATATCCCAAGTGGAAATTTTTTGAAAATCTGTACACAGACATAACAATTAAACTACAGAACATCAAAGACAAAGAGAAGATCATATTCTAATTCTATTTTTAATTTTTTGAGGAACCTCCATACTGTTTTCCACAGTGGCTGCACCAGTTTGCATTCCTTCTAATAGCACAATATCATATGATCCAGTAATTGCACTACAGGGTATTTACCCAAAGAATATGAAAACACCAATTTGAAAAGATATATGCACCGCTCTGTTTCTTGCAGCATTATTTACAACAGCCAAATTATGGAAGCAGCCCAAGTGTCCATTGACAGATGTGTGGATAAAGATGTGATACACACACACAAACAATGGAATTTATCCCACCATAGAAAAGAATGAAATCTTGCCATTTGCAATGACGTGGATCGATCAACAGAGTATTATGCTAAGTAAAGTAACTCAGTCAGAGAAAGTCAAATATCATACATTTCACTTGAATGTGGAATTTAAGAAACAATACAAACAAGGAAAAAGTGAAGAAACCAACCAAAAAACAAAACTCTTAACTAAAGAGAACAAACAGAGGGTTACCAGAGGGGACTGAGGGTTGGGTGGGATTGAATGAAAAGGTGGAGGGGATTAAGGGTATATTTATTTTGATGAGCACTGAGTAATATATAGAGTTATGGAATCACTATATTGTACACATGAAACCAACATAACAATGCATGTTAATTATACTGGAATTATAAATGAGTAAATAAATAAGTAAGCAAGCAAATAAATAAAGATTTAAAAAGGACAAAGAGAAGAACCTAAAAACAGCCAAAAAGAGAAAAGATGAATCATCTAAAAAGAAATAAGAGTTGGATAACAATAGATTTCTCAGCAGCAGCAGTGGAGGCCAGGAAACAATGGAAAACATTTTTTACGGTGTTGTCAACCTAGAATTTTGTAACCACCAAACTATATTTTAATAATGAGCACAAGATAAAGATATTTTCAGATGAAAAACAGGGTTTATCTCTACTAGTATTGTGGCTGACTTGTGCACTCCCAAAATTTATATATTAAAGCCCTAACCACAGTACTTCAGAATGTAACTATACTTGGAGATGGGACCTTTAAAGAGGTAGTTAAGTTAAAATGAGTCCGTTAGGGTGAGCCCTACAACAAACTGTTTGGTATACTGCTAAGAAGAAGAGATCAGGACATATAAAGAGAGACACCAGAGTGCATGTGTGCACAGAAGTATAACCATTTGAGGACAAAACGATCAGAGAGTGGTCATCTGCAAATCAAGGAGAGACCTCAGAAGAAATCAACCCTGCCAATACTTTGGTTTTGAACCGCCAGCCTCCAGAACTGGGACGAAATAAAATTCTGTTGTTTAAGCTACTGATTCCTGGATATTTTGTTATGGCAACTCTGGCAAACTAATATGTCTTTCCACTTACCAAAAGAACTTTAAGAAAAACAATTTACACGTGAAAGAAGAAAATGACCTTATCAGAAAGGTTAGAGATGAAAGAAAGAATAGTGAGCAAAAAACCTGGTAAATATTTAAATAAACATTGTATAAAATAATAGTAGGAATAGGTTCTGAACACCAGGACTGGCAAACCATGACTTGAAAACCAGATTCTCTAGTGTCTGTTTTATTTCCTTGGGTATCTGGTCTACCTTTGCTGCAATGTGGAGTGTTAAGGGTATTTCTCCGTTGTTTTCTCTGACTACTTAAGGGGACTACAGTAACTCTGTAGCCAGTGTAATAATGTTGGTGGTGCTATATAGCAAGTCATTCAAAAGTCAGGACCATTTAGTGGGACAAGAGACAGGGTTCTGGGTCAAATACTCCTCCCCAAGGGAAAAGTCCCTCTTCATTGTGAACCTTGGAGGATTGGGTTTGATTTTCTCAAGTGAATCCAGTTTTCTATTATACTCTTCGACAGTATGTCAATTTTAACTTGATCAGCTTTATCTAAAGTTGTAATGACACGAGCTGACAAACAAACATATAGGAAATTGTTCTCTTTTCATTTTTTTAAAGGGAACATTAAGCTATGCCAGGCTTTATTCTTTCTCTTACCTCTCTCAAGCTTGACGTATAGGTAAATGAGAATATTTCCTCTGGACAAGTCCCAATTGGGTGCAGGCAAGTGTGATTTCTTTGAGTATATTAGGACCTTCATCTGTGTTTGAACTATATAGTCATCACTTACTTGCATTGGTGTTAAAATATCTGGGCAGCCCTGATGGGATCCCAGAGAGGAAAGGAAATTCTGAAATGTAATACCCCCCTTTTGGAGGGCACATTATTTTATAGTCTTTTCCTTAGTCTCTGTCTTTCAAACAGTATCATAAGTAATTTAATATAATACCAGAGTCTTTGCAATTCTTTGTTTATAAAGTCCCTTAAATAGCCTTGAGGGAAAAATGAAAAGAAAGACAATAGATTATACAGAATTCAGTTGATTTTGCCACTATTCTTGGGTTACCTGGAGTGTATTTCTCTTAAAGTATGGGGTAAGAAAGGCAGAGAATATTAACCTATGAGGATAGGATTTTTTGTCTGTCTTGTTTACTGCTACATACTATCCCCCTGCATATATACACACACACACACACACACACACACACACACTAGCCCCATGCCTACACACACACACACACACACATAGCTAAGAATATATCTGGCAAAAGGAGACATTCCCCCTAAATTTGTGAAATAAATAAATCAGACTATAATAGCTGGGCAATGATTTTTCCCTCCCATATCTAATTTTAGATTTAAAATAAGAGAAGGATGCAAAACTATGAAAATGTACCCAGCCATATAAACTATGCACTGAAAATGCACCCAAAAAGTATATGATGTCTAGAAGACCTTTATACCATGTTTCAGAGGCTTATATTCAAGACTCTTGAAAGTCAAATGAAGAGAAAAATAACTTCCTTTTAAGAAGCTTTATGGGTATTAAAATCCACAATACTTAGCCCAAATGTTTGTTTTGGAGCATTATTCAGTCATACTTTATGATGGTTATTAGTGATTCCTTTGGCCTATTTTGAAAAAAAAAAATCGGAGGCAATTAGCATCTTTAATGCAGACTTGGAAAAGGGAAGCACACAAGTATATTCCCTTAAATAAGGAGAACATTACTCATTTGCCTTAGCCAATGTAAAAAACTCCTTAAAAATGTACTGGAATCTCTAAATGTTAAAAATTCTATTATTCACAGATTTCTGTGTTTTTTTTTTTTTAATTCTGTTCTTTGTGTCATGTAAGCAAGACCAACAAGGTGAAAATAAGGTTACTGTGTTGTGATATTTGAGTAATATTTTTCTATTTTTGTACACTTGAGTCAATTCATTAAGGAGTGTCCACACTGGGGATGATACTATGAATAATACACAATGAATAATTTTAATTATTAAATGAGTCACACTTTCTGTGACAGTATATTTTAAAACAACTTCTTCACGCGATACATTTTTTCAAAAGGAGTTTAAAAGATTGTAAAATCAGTTGTAAAGTTCAGGTTGGTGCTGAACTTTTACTATTGCTTCTAAGCACTGAGATCACATAGTATTGATGGTAACAGATATTCTCCCATGTTTTGCAAGCACTTTCCAGAATATACAATTATATAGGATCACTACATTCATATTGTAAAGGGCACATCATCATAGGGATGGCCAACTGAAAACTTACAGAGTGTTGTTTGCATTACACCAAAACAGTCATTCAGTTCAGTCAAAATGCAAGAGGTGAATTCAGTTAATAAATCAGCCTGTTGGGTATTCAGTAGAGCAAATATTCAGTTCAGTGTTTTTTTGAATAGTTGTTTGTCATTGTATATACCCAGCTTATGCTTTAATAAAAAACAGAAGACAAAGAACAACCTATTCTTTTATGATGGTCTCAGCCAGGAAAAAATGTCAGTGACGTTAGAGCTGCTGTGTACGTAACTACTGTTAGGTTAAAGCTCTGAGCACTGAATAAGGTCTGGAAATACACTCCAAAGATACCCTGTCCCTGCATTTGAATGTTCATTTTGTTTGTTTGTTTTTATTTTAGGAAATCTCATTGTTTAATTGAGAAAGAATTAGCTTCCAGGAAGCAGATTAGGAATATATGTTTCCTTTAAATTTGAGTCTCTGTAGCCTTTGAATTTGCTGGATTATAGGTCTGCAGATCCTTTGTCATACACAGAATTCTCTCTCTGTACAGAAAATCAAACATGAAGACGTTAGCACCATATTTAATTTACACACAAAAATTTTTGAAGTGGGTTTTGATGGCCTCAATTTTTCTCAATGATTTGTTGTTTATTTAACCAATCAAAAGATTGTTTACCTTTAGACAGTATGAGCAAGTTTTAAAAAGTACTACCGCAGCTAGTTGTTTAGATTACCTCACAGTCCCCTCTGCATTAACTTTCACCGAAATTTCTGGTTGACTTGTTTTCTTGTGTAGTAATATAAGCTCTAAGGAAATAGACCCCATATTCTACTTTGTTGGGTACCTCAAAGAACCAGGTACTTGGCAAATACTTGGGTTTTGCAAGTACCAGCATCATGACATCTAAACGGTTACAGTATATTGTGGTCTTATGGCCAACTGTCTTTTAAAGGTTAAGAATAGTTGCTTGATAGTAATGACTGCAGTAACTTATCCAGCAATGCAGTGAGCCTCCTAGTGTGTCTGATATACAGGCAGTGAATGGCCCAAGTGCTGACATCACCTAACTCTCTGGGGAAAGGACATTCACTTCCAATCCAGCTGAGAATAATTAAGTCTAAACAGGAAATGATGGACAATCTGCAAAACTCAGTCTTTCAAGCCAAATAACTGGAATATTCTAGAGCATACTGAAAGTGTGTGGGTATTGGGTTTTATAATTTTACATCGTATTAGATTTTATGCTCTGTTTTGAAGTATGAGTATCATTATGAAATAGAATTTATTTATATACATTGATTTATTTATATGCATTTGTTATTTATATACAGATCAGTATTAGCCATCAAAATTGTCATCTTAGAATTGTTGCAGCAGTTGTGCAGCTGCCCAGAAAATCTTTGTTATACTTTTAGAGCCAGTTTGAGTTACAAAAGAAAACAACTAATCACTCATTTAGTAACTTTATAATCACATCTTGATTTTACCCACATTGTATCTAGCTTGATCATTGCCCATGGTTGCCTCCAAATGACACTCGAATATTTACAAAATTCCAATTCATTCTCAAAGGAAAAAAACTTTATGACCACTGGGGAAAGTGTGAAAGGAAAAGGAGAAGAAAAGAAGAAACTCTGAGGGCATGTGCAAAATAATTCCTTAAGTGACAAGTGCAAAGAGAACGATTTGCTAATGATTTGCATTTGTCTTAACAATACTACAACTTTAGGGGCACGTGGGGGGCTCAGTGGGTTAAGTCTCTGCCTTCTGCTCTGGTCATGATCTCAGGGTTCTGGGATCGAGCCCCACATGGGGCTCTCTGCTCAGCAGGGTGCCTGCTTCCCCCACCCCTGCCTGCCTCTCTGCCTACTTGTGATCTCTCTCTGTCAAATAAATAAATAAAATCTTTTAAAAATTTTTAAAAAAAGATTACAACTCTAAATGGAACAACATATATTTCAATGTTTTAAATTAAGCAATATAGTTATATTTTAACTACTATCTTCTCTTTTTGGAAATAATGTGTGGTATAGATAACAGTGTCATTTGCTGTGACAAATGTTAGATCCTAGTTCATACGATCTAAGAAAACAAATTTTATTCAAAGGCCCCGCTTGAGTCAGAACATACAGAAAATTATGTTGTAACAATTTTCTTCAAAGGTTGTCTTGCTATAAAAGAGGAGAGGTAGTAACAATTGTTTCCCTGAGAGTTTGGGAGGAGGCAATGGTGGCTATTATAGATCTTGAGGCCCCCACAAGTGTTTTGGTGTCATTTTTAGGGAGAATCTATATTATTTCTGTTACGATACTGTAGACATTTTCAGTCAGTCCTTTACTGAAGACTTTTTTTTCAGATTCATTAAAAACACTTGAGCATTTACTGTGTGCCAGTGGGTCTCCAATGAAAGTAAGACTGAGTCTTCCCTCTCTGATCAATTAAAAAAAAAAAATGCGTCCTTCATATCAGGAAAAGGAAGGAAGTGTTCATTTAAAAATGAGCCAAATCTCCTTCTTCCAGATTACAAAACCAAAATGTTAAGGACATATTAGTGGATCTCTAGATCAGAAAAATAAACTAAAGAAGGAGGATGGAACAAATAATTAAATGAATTTAGAAAAAAATATAGTGCCTTGAAATCAAACTCCTAAGCAGAAAAGTGTAACATGTTTTAGAGGACATGCAGGTCAGGTAAACATTTTGTCCTCCATGTACAGAAAGGGAAAACTTCTGATCTGAACAATTCTGAATAACATTTACTCCCAAGTACATGTGTTCTGGCTGAGAAAATGACTTGAGAGGCTGCGACGAATGGGAGATGAAGCCCAGGGCCTTTCATCCAGCAGGGAGGCAAGAAGAGATGACTAGTGCTTTTCACACAAGGCTCTGCGAGCAAGAGGATCAACCCTCATAGAGTGGCAGGTGTGGCAGCAAAGTACGGGAGCGTACGTGAGGTGCAAATCCTGAATGAAACTTGGTTCCTTCTGAGGCCAAGCATCTGCTGGCCCACCCGGTACCTGGCGAGTGACTCAGCAATTTCCAAGAGCCAGGAGTTTGACTCAGCCTCACCCTGGGGGTGAGGGCCTCCAGGAGCTTGGTGTAGCAGGATGGCTGAGATGCAAATTCTCTCACCCCGCCGTGACCCCACAGTGCACAGATCTTTTGCATTTGAGGTTTTTTTTTTCAGCGACAGGCCATGGCTTGTTCTTTAGGAACTGCTAATTATTTAATTTCAGTGCTGCCTAAAATACAGGCTATGCAAAAATCAAATGATATTCTTCGCAACAACAGAAGTCTGAGAAGTGACCGTGTAGCTATGGTCCTAGTGAAGATATTTGACATGGGTTAGTGTTTGCTCACCAAAATTACTCGGGTCCTTGGGAGACGTTCTGACCATTCCTAGCCCCAAACTTATCTCAACCTTTATGTGTTCTCACGTACCATGTACACATGAGGGGGGCCCCTGCCACTTGTTGGGGACCTGCCTACGGCCTTTTCATGGACTCACTGCCTGTTCCTTCCCTCCTGTGCCGCGTGATTGGTGGTCTGCTATACGCTGTGCAGATGTTCTCCTGTGCATGATTATTTTTCAAGTGGCCTCTTAGTCAAGGGATGGCAGGTCAGCACGGGGAAACATCTGCTCTTACCATTTTTCTAAGCAAACAGCAGATGGCATTGCTGCTGTCCTTTTGATCTGGAGCAAAAATTCCCATGGCTGAGGTGTTGGTTTACACTGATGCTGCCTGGCAAGGGGCTGCCTCCCCCAACAGTAGCTCTGCTTACAGATGTCTTCTCTGCAACTTACATTTTTAGTTTGTTTCTTCCTGTGACTCTACTTCTGCAGGGTGTCTTGAACTTTGATTCTTCCTCCTGTGACTGTTGCTTGATCGCTTCACTGCCACCAACCGTGGTCTCCCCAGATTTCCTCCCCTTTGTCACCTGTTGAGGCTGTACTGGTGTTGCCGGAAAAGACACAGTAAAGCTGTCTGTGTCACCTCGGGATTTGGGCACTGGCTGTGTGTACGCTATGCACTAAACAAGGTTATCTAGAAAATAGTTGGACCACGAAGCTTTTTCTAGGTGCTTCCTTAGCCAAACAAAACCATCTTAAAATTACATTTTTTTAACAGTTGGGTTTGTAAAGCTGTAATGTGTGTGTTAAGTTTATACTCACTGAACAGCTGTTATCTTTATAAAGAGTGCAAATATATAAAGACATTTCTTTTACTTTATTTTCAGGATGGAGTGTAAGTATGTTGAAAGAAGAAAATTATTCCTTATGTTTCTCCTTGATTTATGTTTGATTTCTAAAGTATATTTCATTGAATTATAAGCTTTAGTCATCTGCTGTCTTCCTCATTCTCTAGCATTTTTCTCTGTTAGGTGGTTCTTCTCTGATGTCCTTAATCAAGTTCTTTACGTATGTCTTTACTTCTTCTGCCTAGTCTCGTATATCCTGTCAGGAGTCCCAGGAAGCTTCTATTTCCTCATCTGTAAAATGGCATAATTGTTTTCCTTATAAGAGTAAATGAGATAGGATTAAATGAGATAATATGTGCCTCAAAAGTGCTTTTAAAATGGCAGTCATCATCATCATCTTCATCCTCAGTCAAGGAGTCACCTTGATCATTTCCTTGCTGAAATGTTGGGTACTATTACTACTTCTTCTTTATCACTACAGGTCCAAGTTTGGATGCCTTTTATTATACTACTTGGTTTCTTGTTTTATGTATTACAACTCTGAATTAGTTTTTTATATCCCTAGAGAACTAACTCTACTCAGATATAGTTCTTGAACTTTGTTCATTTTACTTTGTATAAATGTTACAACTTTTTGGCTCAAAAATCCCTAGGTTCATACGTGTAACTTGTACATGGTATAGGAATCATACATTTAAAGATTTATTCTAATCTTGGCCGTTGTTTATTGGCAAACAAATAAATGAAAGGCCAAATTGTTACAAACTCTCACAGAGAGACAGAAATATATTGAAGCATGCTGCAGAGAGTCCCATGCCTTCCATATATTCCGTTTGCTCACTCTCTGAGTTCCACCCCATCTGATCTGCACATCCCTATAATGGTACAAAATGGTGGGTGTGCCTACACGCTGCATTGCTTCTGTGTATCAGATGGCCAGGCTATGGTAGCTCCACTGAATTTAAGTTTTATGCAGCTACTGATGTCTGTTTATATTCTCACAAAATTAGACTTCAAAAATGGCCCAATTTTTTAGGGAATGTAATTTTCATAGCAAGGTATTTGGAAGCTCAGGAGATGTAAGCTTTCAGAATATTCAGCAGCCACCTAAAGTTATTAGAAAAAAAGAAATAGTATATGTGCCTTCTGTTTTTGTTTTTGTTTTTGTTTTTTTTCTTTCCTTCTTTCTTCTTTTCTGGCACCAGAGTTTAGAACTTTTGATTTGTCCCAAAGTGGCTGAAGCAAAAATCATAATAAAACAACTCTGCTTTCCTTTACACCCATCAATGCAAAAACAAAAACAAAACTATTTGTAAGGAAAAAAAATGGTTTTGTACATGGAAAGAAACAATAGAAACTCAAAACTTACAGATAAGGATTAGCTCTATCTCCCATCTCTTTAAAAAGTTTATATGAATATCCAGTCAAAACCAACAAGGTATCTTTCTTGAAATGTTATCTCTATGAATTTCCGAGCAGACTACAAGACCATATACTGTTTTGGAATGTCCTCAGAGGGCTCCGTCATTGATTATGTAACAGAGTAAAAACCTCAACGTTCTTTTTTTTTTTTTTTTTTTTTTTCTTTTTCAAAGGAAAAGACAGCAGGATGGAAAAAGCTATTCAAACTTTGTCTTCTTTACATGTGCCTTCTGTTTTTTAAGACAGGTTCTCAAATGCAGAAGTTGTCAAAGTGAAGGTCTTGGTACATGCCACTCTTTCAGAATTATATTACCAAATAAAAAGGGAGGAGTAGAGGGGATATTTAAGAGAAAGTGTGACTCATGTTCCTAACAAGAATAGGCAGTCACCAACTTTGTGTGGAAACAATGCAGGAGCACGTCTGTTAACATCTAAGTCATTCTAGAAGTTGGGATTACCAAGAGTCAGTAAACTTTAAATACCAGTGATTAGTTTACGTAACACTGGAAAAACAAATCTCCTTCTATCTTTCAGGCAAATATTTCTGGTGAGCCCATCCCAGTGTCCTTTTATTTCACTTCCACTCAGCTCTTCTGGAATTTGTCAAATTCTCTTATTGAAATGTTGCTTTTCCCCCACCCCTTATGTGTAGCCTTAGGTATAAAGCAGTCCCAAACAGTTTTACCTGTTCTTAATTAATTTTTTTCTTAATTTAGCACATTTAATTTCATCGTTGCAAATTTGGACTGAAAATTTGATTTGCCATACTTCCTTCTTCTGCGCTAGTTAGGGTCCTGACCTTTACTCTTTAAGTGTGTTCTCTTGGCCTATTTCCTTTTCCCCCTTCCCTGTGAATTCTGTTTATTTCTCCATTTACTTTGCTTCTTTGATCTTAGTTTACAATCCAATTGGATCTATTTAACAGTATGTTATAATTTATCTTACTTTAGTCCTCCTAGTGAAAACCTTTTTTCTTATTCGTTATATAATATTTTCTGAATCAGTAAATCAGTCACTTTTCAGTTCTAAGAGTTGGACTCCTGAATTGGCCCTGGCCTCTCTCCTGAACCCGAATCTGTCTTCCTCATCCCCTGCTGTACATTCTATCCCTCCAACACTATAAACTCACCATGTTCCTATGTTTGGTAATGGAACCACCCCGTCATTGTACCCTGCGAATTTGGTATTTTCTTCACCTTATACCTCCTCCACTTATCCCGCATTCAAGTGGTCACCACAACCCATTACACTGGCCTCGAGGTGTTTTTTATATCGATTTGCTCAGTTCCATGTTCATGTCACTGCACTCACCACTCCTCTTGGCCTCTGCTGTTCCTGACTTAGAACCCAGTTCCCTGCTATTACCGTCACCCCCACTACATGAACCGCCCTCAGCTTCCCTGCCTCCTACCACATCCAAAACATTTTACACATGACCACCAGATTTCCCTTCTTAAAATGTGGCTCTTATTGTTTATCTTTGCCCCAAACCTTTCAGTGCCTCTCTACAGTCTACGGAATTAATTTGACTCCTTTTTATAATGGTTAAAATCTTCCACACTTTTGCCCCATTTATTCTCCCATCCTCTCCTTCATGCCTTCCATGGCATTTTTGGATTTCCCTTAACGTTTCCTTCCAATGCATCTTTCTCGTGTTCCTTTTGCTCAGGACTCTTTAATCCTCCCCAATTTCTGCCTGCCAAGATACAGGTCATTCTTCAAAGCCTACTCAAATACCACTTCTCCATAAAGCCATCCTTTTTTTTTTTTTTTAATTTTTAAATTTTTTCAATTTATTTATTTTCAGAAAAACAGTATTCATTATTTTTTCACCACACCCAGTGCTCCATGCAATCCGTGCCCTCTATAATACCCACCACCTGGTACCCCAACCTCCCTCCCCCCGCCACTTCAAACCCCTCAGATTGTTTTTCAGAGTCCATAGTCTCTCATGATTCACCTCCCCTTCCAATTTACCCCAACTCCCTTCTCTCTAACACCCCTTGCCCTCCATGTCCATAAAGCCATCCTTGACTCTGGGCTATGTTGCCTCCCATGCCTGCTGGCCAGTCTTCATTTTACTCGTTCCTTTTTTTCTAGTCTGTCAGCCATTGCCTACCCTTATAGCTTATTGTGTTTCTTTCTTTTTGGGGGAGAAAAATTTAAGATTCATAATGGATCCATGGGGATCCTTCCATGAGGACCATTGCTTTCATTAATCTTGTGTTCTCCATGGTGCCCAGAATAATGCCTTATATATATGCTTGGTACTTAGTAAATATATGTATACATTTACACAAACATATATAATTAAAAACTAATCCCAATATCCCCATATGTTTCCTTTTTTAATTTTTTTAAAAGATTTTATATATTTTTATTTGAGAGAGAGAAAGCATGAGTCAAGGGAGGAGTATAGGGAGAGGGAGAAGCAGACTTTCCACTGTGCAGGGAGCCCAATGTGGGGCTCTGAGATAATGATCTGAGCCAAAGGCAGATGCTTAACCTAGTAAGCCATGGCTGTTTGTTTTCATTTTTAAATACGGCCAGTGTTTCTTTACTTTTGCAAAACATCAAGACTCAGGACCTCCCTTTCTCAATCGGGACTTGTACTTGGAGGAAGAAAGTGGGAAAGAATCCCTTAAAAGAGATTAATGGAGAATGCTGAAAGAACTGGGAAGTCTCGTTTCAGCTTGCCTTGCCTAATGAGCTTTCATATTTACCTGAAGCTTAAAAATCCTGAAGAACTTTATTTGCTTATGTATGTATCTCCTCTGTAAAGATGTCTTGAGTACCTATGGGCAGGGACTGATTGAATATATTCAATGTGTGAATGTCGAAAGTACAAATGAATATATAAATACAGAATATATAATGTAAAGAAGCTGGAAATCTTAACATAATTACTTTTAAATCTCTTTAGAGAGTGATATATGAGCAACATGCTTAACCTATTCTAATGTATTACCTTTACTTTTAGCTCCATACAAGGATACCTATATGAAAACATTATGTTGTGCCATATGAAACTGATGATGTTTGAACATTTTAACAAGAACAGTATTTTCACATGGCTCAATCTACATGGCATGGAGTGGCTTCTGTCTTGAATCTCTAGAACTTAATGTTAGTGCTTAGGATCTACATACATCTGGTTCTTTCTTTACCCTAACGTGGTTTGTTACTTTACTTTTGACTGAGCCTGTGGGGAGAGAGTACTAATTAGTAATGCTGTACTAATGCTTTTGTCATTACTAGTAATCGTTGGCTTAATTCCCTGATAGTTATTGGCTCATATTAGTGCATTAATCAGTTGAGTTTATTATACTACTAATTAAAACATAAAATTAATTGAGTATGTCCTTTACTTTGAAGCTGGCCTAAAGGTATATTCATGCCATGTCATGATCTTGACTCAGTAACTTCTGTGCTTGTTAGGGAATTATGCTCCTAGGCTCATCCATTTATTCATGATTCCATCAGCAAATGTTTCTTGAGCACCTGCTCTGGGCATACCATCCTGAACAACATAGGGCTTTTGGCCTCAAGGAGAGAAGGTGTGAAAGTGTTTGATATATGATCTTTGCTCAACTGACAGTCACTGTGATGATCATTATTATGATGATGGTGACAGCCTACTGATAGTTAGCTATATTTTAAGAATTTCTCTTCAAAATAAAAAAATCAGTACATCTTTTTTTATCTTTCTGAGATTTTCATGACTGAGAACAATGATAAGAATCAAAAGGAGATGGCTTCATTAAGTAAATGCTCAATTTGTGTGACTGTCTAGGAATTTATGTGGACCTTTGCTCAAGGTAATCAGGGACAATGGAATCCAGAAACTTGACCCCTTATTTTTCTTCTGTCCTAAGCCTTTAAAACACTGAGAAGCATTTCACCTGTGAGAACATGATTTAAAACTCGTACCACCCAGCCCTCTTGCTTGCATCTGCCTCTGTTGCCGGCTTGGGATGGAAGAATCAATGTATAAAAGTGTGGGTCTAGGGCTTCCTTGGTCCCTAATATTCAGCTCAATTGGTGATAATAAAAACCAGAGTGTGATTTCAAGTCCCCAAGTGTCAAGTAGATTCACTGTGGGGTACAGCCTCACAAAGCCTTCCTTAGCCCTCAGTGAGAACCAGATTGTAAGATAGGATAGAGAGGGATAAGCACAACTATTCCCATCCCAGAAAAGTAGCTCAGCATATAAGCTCTATTAGCAAGGGCTGGAACTTCAAGTTTGGGCATCAAAGGCTACATAGGTATTTACCTAATTGATTTATCTGTTTTATACATAATAATCATATTGTCCAAACTTTAATTGGAACTCTTATAAAAATTATTCAGTAGAGGAAAAAGCCAAATTTTCAGATTTACTCTTATTTTCCATACCACTTTTTTCTGAAACCATCCTTTGATTTTTATGTTTCTGTAACTTCATAATTAAAAAAAAAGTCTGAATGAACTCTAAAGGGCTTTGTTCTTATTAGACTTATTAATTCTGCTTTATTGAGAAGACTTGACCCCTTGGCTGCATTATCTTGGGATTGGGTTGCATTTCACTGTATTTCCTTTGATATATGTACAGTAAAATACCAGACCCTAAAATAAAATCCCTTGCTGGGTTTCTTCTCCCTGGGAAAGAATACACTTTATGGCCAGATGGAATGGCATCATGTCTCACTGTTGGGGTAGCACAGAAAAGACAACATCGCTGAACGCTTTCCATTCTCATACAGTGGAGGCTCCTTAGTTTTGTCAGGTGCTCTGACTTGGACCCAACACTGAGCTGCAGCTCAGGAGACAAAACAGTTGGAAAACTTGGGGAAAGGCTCTAAGGGTCAGTGAAATTTACTGTGGGCAGCTGCTGCTTCAAAGCCACTCTCTGTGCAGAAGCCTATTAAGAAGTAGTAGGTTACGTTCCTGCCGTTTCCCCCAGCATGATGGATGATGCTCTGAAAAGAGAAAAGACTTCCTGTTCCATGGAGGTGGTTTTCCTCTAGGCTGCCTCACCGTGTTTCTCAGGCGCTCTCCGTTCCGTTTCTAACCATTGAATTCACTGCTCCACTACATTTAATAATAACCTGGGTTTGTCCGGAAGACTGACTGTGTCTCACCAGTGACTGCTTGTCAATCATCAGGACCTCCCACCTCAGACCAGGGGCTTAGCTGTGCTGTCGGTGCTGGAAAAGGGCTGTGAGGGAAGAGAATCAGGTTGCAGATGGACGAAGAGCAGAAGAAGTAGCTTCAAAGTTTGCTTGACCTTTTTTGCCTTCAGAAACATTTTCACTTTACCTCATGTTAAGAAATTATTCCTCCCCGGCCTTCTCTCAGGCCCTGGTGCTTTCCAGGCTCCCTTCTGCTATAGAACTTCTATATACACTCTTCCCTCAGCCATGCATGCTCGTCCCTCCTTACTTTGCTTTCTTAGCTGCTTCCTCATTTTTGGAGAAGCCCCTCAGCCTTCTAGCTTGGGTCAGAGCTGCCAACTCAATGTGCTCATAGGACAGTGTCCCTCCCCTGATAGCACTCGTTTGAGTGACTATTTGATGGACATTTTTCTCATGCTCGACATAATGAAGGACTGTGTCACACACACACTCATATCCACATACACACTATTGCACAAATCCTGTCCTCCCCACCCCAACTGTGAGTTTCTCAAGGGCAGGGACAATGGCTGTCAGTCCTTCTCATTGTATTCCCAATGCCCATCTCTCAATGCATATTTGTTGCTGCTGGATACAGTCGATATTTAATTTATATATCATTAGGAAAGCAGAAACTTGTTATTATATCCTTTTCAAAAGCATAAATAGTCATATAACATTCAGAGTATAACTTATCTTTTAAGAGCAAGTCTAGTGGCCTACTTAGTAACAAGCGTAGCCACTCCTCCCCTTGTGTGTGGGGAGAAGTTGTTCACAATTAATGGATATTTAAAATATCAACATTTTCAGATCAAATGAGTATATTTATTTCAAATAAAGTTCTCTCTTATTGACCTTATCAAACAGTGGTTACAACATGCCAGTGCGTGTTTAGGACAGTCGTTTGATGTTGTGTAGAGATGACTCACAAGGACAAGATCCCTACCCTCCTGACACTTACCCTCTGAGGGAACATCAGACAAAAACAAGGGAAGGAAGAGTTCACATTGTGGAAATGTGGGAGAATCACAGAGGAAAGGAAAGTCTCATTCCCTTTCATTTCAGAAATCACAAAAGACAAAAAAATGTAACGGACCCTCAGTTAATGGTGATTTAAATAATGCTGTTATATATATAGATCTACAGCCCCTAAATCTTGTGATTACATTCTAAAATTGCCACACTCTCCAAAGGGAAGAAAAAAAAAATCAGGGTTTTGTTTTTTGTTTTTTTTTTTATAAGGTTTGGGAGTGGCAGTAGGTGCATTTTAATGACTGTTGTGTTTAGGTGGAGCTAAGGAATTAAATATTTAGGGAAATAAAAATTCACATTAGAGTTTCCTCTTACTGCCAGATTTAGAGATTTTTCCTTCCCTGTGAAATCCCTATAAGGGATTCTGAAGGAGATGCCAGGAAAGGAGGAACTTGGGGATAAAGCTCTGGTCCTGCCAATCCTCCAACCAGACATTTGTTCCAGAATTTCAGGATCTCATTCAAGGGAAGAACTCTATTGCTGTGATTTGCTAACTTTTCTTTAAACTGCTGATTTTAAGAATTCTTGCTCAGGGCAAATGACAATGGTTTGTTTGAATGTCGGAGGAGCACAATGTTAGGAAGTATGAGGGTATATAGACAGGAAGAGAAGCAGTAACATTTCCTATAAGGAAAGCAAGAATTGGTAAGATTTTGAGACTAATCTATTGATCATTAAGTCAGGCTGTGCTGAACCTACTGTAGGACATACAAGGACTCTTCTTCTTAGCTGAACAGAAAAAAAGGCTCCTAAACAATTTCTCCAGTCAACTCAGGAATGTTCTCTAGTTTGCTTTCACATTGCTTAGAGAGTCCATTCTCTGTGATGGAAAGAGTGAGAAGTTGTAGGAATGTCTGTGAAGTCATAGATCACTGTGTTGATGGGCAACCTCCTCCCTCTTTTTTGGACACTTTCTTGAAATGTTTCTTTGGAGTAGCAGATGAAGCAGAAGAGCAGAGGGAAGAGAGAAGCCACCTTGAGAATGGTGATTTGGCTTGTTCCTCATGACTGACATCTCTGAGCCATCCACTTTCTTATGTTCTATGTCTTTCTTATCTCGAACCAAAAGCATATGTACAAATGCTTTCAGAGAGTTAGTGCTTTCTTATAGATTGTGATTTCTTTTTATTTTCAAATATCATATGAAAAATATATTTTCACTTATTCAAATATATTTTTATAAGAATATGAAAATTAATTGTCATCATTTAATGAGATTCTATCAAAGCAACACAGTAGGGAATAAATCCCAAAGGAAACTATTTTTGGTCTAGTGCACTCTAAGAAATATTGGACTTGATCCAGAATATTCTGCTTTTGTTTCTGATAGGGATAAATAGGAATGCTATAGTTCTTATTTGGAAAGTATGTCTATATTTAGTTTATGTGTATTTAGACACCAAAACCAAAATGAGTTTATTTAAACATTGGAATGCTAGAAATTATAAGATACTCTATAAATATCACTGTTTCATGTGTTCTTCGTCTTTTGTTAAAAATTGAGAAATTTAGATGTCTATTGACAATCCTTAAAAATAATAAAAATCTGAATTTTATACTATCAAATATCATAATGAAGATACACTGATCTAAATGAAAGGAAATTTATTTTTAAAAAGAATGTAGCTTAAGATTTTAAGTTTAATGGAGTGGAAAAGGTGAACAATAACTGTATAATTGTGAATTTATTATGTTTATAGGGAAAGTTGTGGTGATTGTGATATGCAATAGGATGTCCTTTGTTTAAAGTATAATTCTCTTCCATAGGGCAGGACCAAAAGGGAGGCTTTACAGTTTACCTTCAATGTGATCAATTCTGGGCATTCCAAAAGGGAAGCAAAGCTAACAAATATTTGTAAAAAGAATCAAATTAGTACACCTGCTAGCATCGATCCATATCCTTTAAAAGGAACCACAAACACTTTTTAAAAGATTTTATTTATTTATTTGAGAGAGAGTATGCCTGAGAGGGGGAGGGTCAGAGAGAGAAACAGACTCCCCACTGAGCAGGGAGCCCAATGTGGGGCTCCATCCCAGGACTCTAGGATCATGACCGGAGCCGAAGGTAGTTGCCCAACCAACTGAGCCACCTAGGTGCCCTAACCACAAACTTCTAAAATTGAACATAGTAGATAATTGGAAGACAAAGTCAGAGCCCATCCAGGATCATTCATTCCTTTAAGTAACTTAGAAAAGCCTTTTCTCAAGTTACAGAAACATCCATGTGGATAGAAAAAACAAACTAAACTAATAAGACAAATAAGAACTAAACTAATGAGACAGATATAAGAGATCACGACCCTTCCCATCACAAGCAAGTTTATAATTCTGATATCAAAAAGCTGAAGAGGGGAGCACCTGGGTGGCTCAGTGGGTTAAAGCCTCTGCTTTCGGCTCAGGTCATGATCCCAGGACCCTGGGATCCAGCCCCACATCCGCATAGGGCTTTCTGCTCAGCAGGGAGCCTGCTTCCTCCTCTCTCTCTGCCCGCCTCTCTGCCTACTTGTGATCTCTGTCAAATAAATAAATAAAATCTTAAAAAAAAAATTGAAGAGGTATGCTCATGTCAAATGTCCACCTTGAAATGTGTAATTAAATTAAAATTGTGGGTGAGCACCCTCAGTGGGTTTATGTGAATACACTGCGAGCACTGATTCTACTTTTATTTATATTCATTCATTTGGTTATTTACTTATTTATTTACTTATTTATATTAACATATAATGTATTATTTGCTTCAGGGGTACAGGTCTGTGAATCTTCAATCTTACACATTTCACAGCACTCAGGGTAGCACATACCCTCCCCAATGTCCATCACCCACCCTGTCCCATCTCTCCCACCCCCCCTTCTCTCCAGCAGCCCTCAGTCTGTTTTCTGGGATTAAGAGTCTCTTATGGTTTATCTCCCTCCGGTCCCATCTTGTTTCATCTTTTTCCTCCCTTCCCCCCACAATCTACCACCCTACCTCTCAAATTCCTCATATCAGAGAGATCATATATATTCACTTTTTTTTAACACCTAAGCATGTTGTTTAAGTGTTGACAAGGTACCAATGATATTACTTTGTCCTTTTACTACACCTCTCACGAGAGGCTCTTTAAGAGCTTAACTCACATTAGTGTGTTATTCCCGGGATTATTCTTCCTGTTTTACAACTAAGGAAACTGTTTCCCATGGATATAAGTAACTTGTTCAAAGGCTGCGAAACCCAGTCTCTAATGTGGCTACAAAGCCACTCCTGATTCCAGGGCTTGACTGTTCCTCCTCAAGATTAGCACTTGAAGGAGGCATTCTGAGATGGCTCTCACCCAGGGAATGGTCATGTGAACCCCATTAAATTAAGAATTTGTGAACATACGGGAGGGACCCACTGTGTAGACTCCATACGGGAAGGGTTTGCTGAGCAAATGAAGTAATGCAAACAGAGGACTTGCTACATGGAAAGGTTGCCAAACACTTCCTCTGCATTGGCTTATAAATTAGGATGCATAAACTTGGAAACTTTTTTTTTTTTTTTGGTGTTTGGTTTGAGTCCATGATAATTAGTATTTATGAGAAAGCAGTAAAACCATATTCGTTTAAAAATATATTTTCCCGGGGCGCCTGGGTGGCTCAGTGGGTTAAGCCTCTGCCTTCGGCTCAGGTCATGATCCCAGGGTCCTGGGATCGAGCCCCGCATCGGGCTCTCTGCTCTGCAGGGAGCCTGCTTCCTCCTCTCTCTCTGCCTGCCTCTCTGCCTACTTGTGATCTCTGTCAGATAAATATATATATATATATATTTTTTTTTTTCCCATTTTGGTTTTTCATGGATTTAGACTAGGAAATTAAATAGGTGTGTAAGAAGCCTTGAGAAATGAAAGCACTAAGTAGCCTTTGCATTTATAGCAAAAGTGCAATTTCAAAAAGAGGCTTCCAGGGAGAGATGGAGAAGAGTATTGTGGAATTTTGAAGGCTGCAAACCCACAAAACAGGAGAAGCCATTATTCACCGAGACTTTTGGGTGTCCCTTCACTTCAGTTAGCCACTTTCTTCATAGACAGAATTCAGTGATGTTCCATCTGTAGTCCCCTTTGGGTTGCAACACGTAACAGGGAGTAACCAGAGCTCCTGGCACTCTCCAAGCAGATTTGTGAGGCTAGAACAAGACTGGCTTGGCTTGCAATGAGGTTAGATGCACTTTTCTGGCTGAACCTTTGGCAGCTCATTTTGCAGTCATGGTTAAAAGTTGTGGCAACCTCATTTTTCATTAACAAAGAGTCAAAGCATGCCTTCTACCATGAGGATGCAGAATCCAGGTAGAATGGCCTGCATAATCACACACGATGCGTCAGCTGTCTGTTTTTATCACAACCCCATGTGTGGTCTTCCATCTCTTTGTGCTGAAGGAAGATACAGCGATTATGCTCCCTGCATGAATATTCTATTATTTTAAAATGTAAATTTTCTTGTTACTCCATCAGCCATAAATACCTTCTTCACTAGCATGCTGTTTAGAATCACCATCATCTGGGGAGGGCCATTTTATATCCTTCGGTCACATGATTTTCAAAGCCATTTTCATGACTTTGGGGAATAAAACAGGAAAGAGGGGGAAATTTTTAAAAAAGAATAAGCTTAATGGCTTTTTCACTTATAGTTTCTTTAACTACTTTAATATACTATGAGGGGATATGTACTAACCTTTGATGGAAAAGGGGGCCTATTTTGTAACCAAAAGAAAGTGGAAAATATTTCTGGAACATTTTGACTTTCTTTCAAACCTCTTAAATAACTTTTTAAAAAAGTGTGGAATAATAAAATAAAAACTTGAAGGCTGCCAACGCAGATCTCACAATAATTTTTCTGCCAAAAACTAAAATTACTGCTATTTGTATTAATAGTTCTGCCCCACTACCAAAAAGAAAATTTCTGGCTCAGTCAAAACAACATATCTACTCCCTTTACCCAAAATTCTAGAATCAAGGAAAGCAGTAAAATGATAAATTGTTAAATAAAAGCAAATTTGTGTTTGGTATGTCTGATTCCTAAAAGACACTGTTATCCTTAGAAGCAAGATAGGCTGGATGGGTACATATCATACGGTTATCTTTCATAAACTGGGGAATAATTTCCAGATTCCTTTTTGGATAAGACATACACTATTACTACTTTTTTTGGTTATTATCCAGATATTTCAGCTACTAATTTAAATGTGATGCTATTTGATTGTGTTTTAAAAAACATTATCCTAAAGAATAGCGTGGAGCCAAGTAGACGGAAACAAGGATATTGACACTAATAAACAATTTATATGTGAGAAAAGTTAGTTTTGCTAACAGGCTAGAGAAAGGATGAGTGGTAGCAGAGAGTGGAGGAAATTGTCCAGACAAAAGATGGGAGATCTCAGCCTGGAGCTGTGGATATGGAGTTGAAATCCTTCTCTTTTGGAAGGCTCCTGGGTGGCTCAGTTAGATAAGCATCGGCCTTCAGCTCAGGTCATGGTCCCAGGGTCCTGGGATTGAGCCTCACATCAGGCTCCCTGCTCAGCAGGGAGTTTGCTTCTCCCTCTCCCTCTGCTGCTCCCCCTGTTTGTGCTCATTTCCTCTCTCCCTCCTGTCATATAAATAAATAAAATCTTTAAAATAAAGATTTATTTATTTTGGAGAAAAAGAGAGCATTTGTGAGCCGGGGGGTGAGGGGGTGTGTAAAATCTCAAGGAGACTCCCTACTGTGCACGGAACCTGATGTGGGGCTTGCTTGGTCTTACCACCCTGAGGACATGACCTGAGCTGAAATCAAGACTTAAACGACTGGCCACCTAGGCCCCCCAAGAGCTGAAATACTTCTAAGCAATGGCATTATCTGTACGCTGGCCTGAGGCTAATTTTCCTTCCATTATTGTTTCTATGGGAAATTATGTTGTGAGACATACAGGAAGGAGGGAACATGTCTGTCCTGGAAATAGCTCTCACCACTGCTTTGACATCTGGTCGATTCACAAGGAGTTCAGGGAATATTTATCTGTTCAACTGTAGAGAGGTGTTGTGCCTGTCCCCTTCTGGTATAGTACTCATGTGTGAAGGACTTTGGAAGGCACTGTTTCATCACCCTGGAAGGACTGATAGCACCAGGCCTGGAGCCAAAGGGACTCCCTTACAACTGTCTTGTCTTAGAAGATCTTCCCGCCCTTATATAAAAGCAGCCACTTTCTCAGCAAAGCCTCAGAGCAGTGTTTTCTGAAGTATGCCCCTTAGACTTCCCTTATCAGGAACAGAAGGCTTGCTAAATCTGTAGATGCCCAGCTTTTACCCCAGACCTTCAGGATCTGATCCTCTGGCAGTGGGCTTTTACAAGCTCACACAGGTAATTCTGCACATGAAAGCTTAAGAACCACCCTCTTAAACCTCCTCACCTTAACAGATTGTGATGAGTTTAAAAACTAGTAAGGTGATGATGGCGTTACTGCTCTCTGAAGTCCACGTGAGCAATTAGGTATTGGTGTTCTAGACTGTGTGAACCTTCCTTTTTTCTGATCACTGGCAAGGAGCAGGGGTTGCATATAAGGAGAGTGGCTCAGTGCTCAGGTGGCCTGGAGAGTAGAATCACCACTGCTGTTGAGATAGGTGTTCCCACGGACTTGCTTGCTTATTTTGGCCGTAACCGTGTTGGTGTTGCTCAGCGGAGTTGTGCGTGTAACTACAGCCGGTGCCTTTCCGTTTCTCACTCTAGAGGGATTTGCTATAATGGTGCAGGCCAGAAGAGAAACCAGAGAATAACCGTGAGGCTGTCTTCAAGGAGAGTGGGTCAGGGAAGGGAGGGATGGAAAGATCTGAGGTGCAGGTTGGGGCAATGAGGATCGAGGACAAAAGAAAAGAGAGGGTAAGAGAATGACATCAGCCCAGAGTCTGGATGATAAGATAGGAAATTTATACCCAACCCCCCGCCAAAGACACTCTTGAGAAATAGAAACAATGATTACAATGATTTGAAAAACACAGGAATTTATCTAGCATTATCTCTACTTTTCCTCCTCTTCCATCTCTACTCATCACCTCTAGCCCCAAACATAAAAGTCTAGTTCTGTTTTATGAATGCAAATTTCCTCCATCCTGGTTTGTTCTCCATTGTTATACTAGATATTCCAGCAAGCTTTCTGAGTCACAAACACATGTCCCCTTGCAGTTAAGAGGTCAAATTACCAAAATGAACAAGGTGGAAATTAGATAGGAATAGGAATCAAAAGTCTCAAAAGGGGAATGACATACATTGGCCAATGAAAATAGATCCTGGTCATATAAACACTTATCCATATTTTGGATTAAATGATTAGTTTCCAATTTTTTCTTCTCAAATATCAAAACAAAACAGAGGCACCTGGGTGGCTCTTTTGGTTAAGCATCCAGCTCTATCTCAGCTCAGGTCATGATCTCCCAGTCATTAGATGGAGCCTGACATGGGCTCCATGCTCAGTGCAGAGCCTGCTTGGGACTACCCACCTTCTCCCTTTGCCCCTGCCCCACCTTGGGCACATGATTTCTCTCTCTCTCTCAAATCAGTCAGTCAATCTTTAAAAACAAAAGCAAATAAAAACAAAAAGGCACACCTATGGACCTCTCCATTTTAGGCTTTTTGTGAGTTTCACACACACCTCATCTCATAGGATGCTTAGATGGTCCTGCAGGGAAGCAGGGAGAATGTTCTTGTCCTAATTAGACAGACAGGAAACCTAATGGCCAGAGAAGTTAAGTGATCTGCTAGAATTTTACCATCAGCAAATGGTAGAAGGGTTCCAGCCCATTTCTTCTGGCTCTGAGTCCAACAATCTTTTCTCCAATGTGCTGCCTTTTCTCTTGTCTTACTATTCCAGGAGAAGATAGACATTTGTACTGCTTCGTGGTCACTGATTCTGTTATTACTAATTAGATGCTAGAACGTCCATCATGTATTGGTCTGTCTACTAGCACCTCACTGAGGAATTGTGAGGTCTAAATTGTGAAATCTAGATTCAGAAAATTCAAATATCTAAAGATGAAAATGAGCAAAAAAATGGGTTACCCATCCTTCCTTTTTTTTCTATAGGTGTTTCATGTCAGTTGGGGGCATACACCTTTTATTATCCATCTCTTCAGCTTTGTGGAGATTTTACCGGGCTCCTAAGCCTTGGTACAGGCAAAGCCTGGGCATGCCCAGGTTTAGAGACCTTATTTCTCAGGTTATAAAAGCAGGTGAAGCATCACCTCTTCCACTTGCAGTCAGTGGGGGATTACAGGGGATTAGAATATTTAAAGACAGTTCTTGAGGTTTGTGTTTAGGAGCTGTGGAGAGGAGGGTGCCCCGATTTGAGGGAGCAGGTTCTAATATGAAGGGCCTGAACCCCAGCAGTCAAGCCAGTCAACTCTACTGGCCTTCACTCCATCATGGGTTTCTGGTGGAGGGAAGGAAGGGAGAAGGCAGAGGTGGGGGTGGGGGCAGTTGGAAGAGGAAGTCTTGTTCTGCTGCCCTCGGTTGGTGTACCATGGAAAAGTGGGGGATGTTTGTTGTGGCAGCAATACCCACTGAAAGCAAAACAAAACCTTGAATTCATGGCACATGCTCTGGGCTCGCTTATAAGATGTTTTCAACTGATAGAGCAACCACCAGAAGCACATGGTAGTGTTTCCCTCACTCCATGTTTGTGTTTGGTGGAATCATTTATTTACTGGGCAACTAAAAGGCCAAGACTTTGTGGGGTCCATATGCACAGTTTAGCAAGACAGTTTAAACAAACAGACCTGAAGAAGTGTGTCTATCTAACAAGAACAAGTTCTATATAATAAAACTGTTTTCATGACCTCGCCACAAACGTATATTAATGCTAATTGTTAAGGTGAGCATAATGAATTTGTTGAAAGAGAAATGGTATGTTGTTTTTTGTTTTAAAACAGAACAAAAACAAAACCATGAGATCAAGACCTAAGTTGAGCTCAAGAGTCGGATGATGCTTAACCGTCTGATCCACCAAGGCACCCCAGAAATATTGCTGTATTAATGTGATATTTATGCTGGCAGTTGCCTTTGAAATCCTAATCAAAGTTAAATTTTGTTCAGGCAATGTAATTGGCTTCTCAAATTTGGGGGCTTTATGTCGTTTTAGTTGTGGTTGATGGAAGATTCATTCTGACTATTGCTGGTTGTCTGGGATGGGGACTATAAGGTCATAGAAATGTGGAGCAGGGGGCACCTGGGTGGCTCAGTGAGTTAAAGCCTCTGCCTTTGGCTCAGGTCATGATCCCAGGGTCCTGGGATCAAGCCCGGCATCGGGCTCTCTGCTCAGTAGGGAGCCTGCTTCCTCCTCTCTCTCTGTCTACTTGTGATCTCTCTCTCTTTCAAATAAATAAATAAAATCCTTTTAAAAAAGAAAAGAAAGAAAGAAATGTGGAGCAGGAAGGATGGATAGAGATCGCCTGTGGTACCCAATCCCCTGTCCAACCAATTTATGTTAGAGGTGAGGAGCTTAAAATTCAGAGAGGTGGATTCCTTTATCCACGGTCACATAATATGTTAGTGAGTGAACCTAGACAGAAACTCTGTGTTCCAGTCTGAGGTCAGCTAGTTCCGCTACCCCCGCAAGCACCAGCTTTGAACAGTGCACACAGGCATCCTGGGGTGAATGCTGAGGAAGGTACCTCTTGCTCAGTAGGGCCTGTTTCAGCTTGTAATGCCCCTTCCTTGGGTCTCTGGATCTTTGCCAGCAGTAGGAGGCCCTAGGGCAAGAAGAAAGCAAGAAGTAAGATGAGAAAGGAGGGGAGGGGAATGATGACCATAGAAAAGTGTCCTGTGTCTCTAAAGCAATGAGATAGACTTTTGTGACCTGCAGAGGCTTTCTGATGGCCATTTCAAAAGCAAGGGTCAGAAATGCTTTGGGCAACAGATGGCATCACTTAAATATGCATTCAGCGTTTCACTGTGGTACCTTTGAAAAACAATGCAAATTTGGATGAAAAACTCTTATTTCATTTCTGTTTATATGCATCAGAGACATGAACTTGAGAGTGCTTAAGAATTGTGGCCTTTTATTTTTGGTATTATATATACATACTGCTTATGTCACCATGGCCAAGCTACATGGCATTATATATAAATGAAGAGCTCTATTTTGTCATTCTAGAAAATAATTGTTAGATAATAAGGCATTTAACACAAAAGTTTCATAAAACCAAATTTTAGGTTTTTTGTTTTCTTTCAGCTTTGATGGATATCCCTGTGATTAGTGAGTTGCTTCCCCTGAGACCTTTAGGGGAACTCATAAATGTTGATAAAAAAGTTTTGAGGTTCCATATATCTAAAAACTAACATGATTCCTCCCTAGCCACATGAAGTAGATATGTGATAATTAGTCTATTTGCTAAAAGAGCAAATGAATGAATGAATGAATGATCGGGAGAATGAGGGAGTGCTCAGGAGTTAAAAGTGGCTGACTAAATTAACAGAGATTGGGTTGCTTTGAAAAAAAAAAAAAGCATTTGGCAACATTAGCCTGATGTTATTTGGTAGACACAGTAAGGTATAGTATGCATTACTAACCTCATTAAGTTCCAAATAAAACTCTATACTTTACACCATTTCTACAAGAGGTTTTATTAGATTTCTTTAACTGGTGTCATATTTTTTGGCCAGGGCATTTTTAACCAGCTTCACATAAATAAAGTTCTATTTTGTCACCATGTCATAGTAAAATAAACTGCTTGTACTATGCATCCCTGCCAAAGCCAGAGCAGACGGGGAAAGGATATAAATGTGTCAGTATTCAGGGAGAGAAAACACATAAATGCACATGGCGACTCTCTTAACTCTAAGGCTCAGCATGATACTAATTCATTTGGGTGACATTTAGAAAGCTACTCCCAACATAAATAATATATATATGGTGGGGGGGATCTCTGACAGACACAAAGTTGAAAAAAAAATGGCCTGAAAGAACGCACATCAGATTTTACAGGTGCTCAGAACATTAATGTACAGTGATGGATGACCTTTTCGCTGAAGGTTGACATAATGTTGAATGGAATGTTTTGTTTATATCTGGTACCAAGTTTATTGACCAGCACCAAAGGGTAGAAATGAGATGGGATTTGAACAGTCTCTACTTTTTTTTTTGGTATGGAAACTGTTTTCTGTGTCCCACTCCCTTACAGGCAACAGTTCTTAAGTTGTTTCACAGAGATCACTCCACAAGATGGATTACTCTCTTTAAAAAAAGGGGAAAAAAAAGGATCTTAAACCTAAGTATTCATTACCAGAGGTGCAATTTTTGATGGGTAAATATGAAAAATTAAGCAGAAGAGGGGGTTTTTCCACATTTATCACACATCTTTAATCTTGGTTTGTCATCTCTAATGTGTCTACACTTAAAATTCCCATGATTAATAGTGAGTTGCTACAGAGAGTGCCTATAGATAAAAATCACAAAATCCAGAAATGTAAGCGACTAACAATTCAGCCAGGCCATCTGAATGACAGCATAGACTTGTCCCCATAGTGCCCTTTCCAGTATGTAGAAAACAGAGTTACAGTGAAAATAGGAAAAACTTGTAGTATCAATCCGAATGTTAATTTCCTTTCATCACTAAATAGGAAGTTGTCACAATACAAAAGTAATCCCTTTGGGAATATTTTCCAGGTACTTAGCATAAACTATTTCTTTCATAATAATGTAAGCCATTATACCTAGTTATTATAAACTCTTGAACAATGCTATACAGACTTCTTTCTTGATGGTTACACCTTACAAGTTAATTTTACCATGTCCATCTTTAGTCACTTTTTGTTTGCCCATTTGTTTATTCTTCCATTTTTATTCATTCATTTAGTATTTTTTTGAATGCCTGCACTGTGCCAAGTTTTGAGGAAGATACAAAGATGCACCAGACAAGGAACTTTCAAATGGCTTAAAAAGTAGTACTGTAGATAAAACAGGTGCAAAATGCCACAAGTATCAGGTAGAGTGAGATCCATATCCTTGGAAAGTTACCCATAGTGTTGGGTGGGGCAGGTACGGAAAGGTCATTAGTTGTTGCTGGAGGACTCTGGAAAAACTTCTTGGAAAGGTCTGTATTTGAGGCTGCTCTTAAAGGATACCTAGGTTTTGTACCTCCAGAGAATAGGATAAAGAAGAGCAAAGCCATTGCAGGCATAAGGAAAATGAAAGAAGGCAGAGGAAGGGAAGAAAGGGACAAGTGAAGGAATCAGAAAATAATGGAAACATAGGTTGGGGCCAGAGCAACAAGGACCTTGAGAGGCCAGCTGAAGAGTTGAAGCCTTCTTCCCTGGTTGGTAAGGGAGAACTGAAAGTCTGTAGCATATAAAACAGACTTGATCAGAACTGTGCTAAGGAAGAACTCTCTAGAATGAGGTGGAGGATTAAGAGACCAAAGGTGTACTTGGGAAGCCTTGATGAGAGAGGAGAATCCCTATAAAAGAACACGGAGAAAGAGGAAGCTAGTGAGTAGAAACGTGAGACATAGGTCAAATCAGAGGATCAGAGACCTTTTGTATTGGGGATGATGCATCGACTCTCAGACTTCTGCTCTGTGACTGGGACAGTCAGTTAAAAATAAGAGCGGGTTTAGCAGGGATGGAATGACAGATTTGGTTCTGGATACCAGTATGATAATCTGGTTCTACAAGAATCATTTTGTATACATTTTTGAATCCCTAATTTCTAGCTAAGTGTGGATGCTGAATAAAGTTGGGATATTATTTAATGAATTACCCCAAGTGAAGATGTTCAGTAGGCAGTTGGAAAACCGAGCAATGAACAATCTGTTTTCTCTCTTCATAGTGTTTGGTACATAAGAGACACTTACACATGTATTAAATATCTAATAACTTTTTTTTTCATTTTCTTTTCTTTTCAGTGTTCCAAAATTTATTGTTGAGGCACCACACTCAGTGCTCCATGCAATACGTGCCTAATAGCTTTTAATTTTTGGCCATAGAGTAGTTAAAATGCTTAAATGGTAAATACATATTTCTTAATAAATTCCTCTATCATGATCATTTCCAAAGTGATAGATTTATACCCTCTATTCTCAGTCAGGACTGAAAATAATATTTGAACTGTATGGTCTTATGCTGAGAAAATTTTTATGCCAAAAAACTTTGTGCCAAAATTAGTTTCTGCTAGTAAAGAACACTAACATTTAGCTATTTGCTTGCAATACAAAATGAAGAAAATTATCTAAAAGTTTTTTCTGTGTTAGCTCTGTCATATGTTGAATTTTAGTTTTCATTAGGCGAGGGTTCACTTTTTTCAGTTTGGAGCTAACAACATAAACTTTTATATCCTATTGTGTTCTATTTTGACTTTTCTTTTGTATTCTCTATTTCTGACTTTACATAGGCTTTAAGGTTTGTGACTCAGTTTTATCAGTTGTTTACACCATATTCATGTTAGGAACAATACAAATGTATGGGTTACAAAACAGAGATATTAATGCAATCTTTGTTATTTAGTCTAGTTGCTATTTATACAAAGTAGCCCCAAAGTATCCTGCTGTGTTTATATGAAGTTCAAAAGATGATTAAGAAACATCTTAAAGTTGAAGCACATTGCTGATTAGTAATAGCTTATAGTATATCTTGTTATCATTAACCAAATATTTTCTGACATTCAACCCTTGACAACCAAGAGTAGTGTTTAGACATGGACCATAATACAGTAAGTTGACACTTCAAAACTAAAAGGTAGAAGCAGAGAAAGAATAGCAAAATGATAAAAATCAAATTCCACAACACCGCTGAAGGATCCAGAGAACACTGGGTAGCCACAGCTTGGTGATAGATGAGTAACCAGATCTAAACGTTCTGTAAATACTGTCATTTCAGAGTATTTTTTTTAAAATATCCTTTTCTTCATACCTGAAACATGACAACTTGGAGACTGAGTCCAAACTATAGAAGGTCTAGTCTTTTTGCCCAAGGCCATGCACTTGTAGACTGGATAAAAATGGGATTCATGGGGCACCTGGGTGGCTCAGTGGGTTAAATCCTCTGCCTTCAGCTCAGGTCATGATCCCAGGGTCCTGGAATCGAGCCCTGCATTGGGCTCTCTGCTCAGTGGGGAGCCTGCTTCCTCCTCTCTCTCTGCCTGCCTCTCCACCTACTTGTGATCTCTGTCTGTGAAATAAATAAATAAATAAAATCTTTTTTAAAAAATGGGATTCAGTTGTGTTGTATTTTTGGAATTTGTCTTTTTGGGATTTGTTGTTATGATGTTAAGGAATCTCTGTTTCTTATTTTGTTTTGCTTCTACCCTTAATTATTGTAGCATAGACTTTCCAAAGAATTGTCAGTTTGAACTCCCAATAGCCAGGAAATGGTAGGACTTCCTAAGGTCCAAACTTCTTTAGTCTACAGTTTCTAAGCCTGATGTTGCTTCTAATTATTTAGGATGAAAATTCTGCCATTTATTTAGTGAATATTTGCATGTGATAATATAAAAGTTAAATTAAGAAAGAATTCCAACTTTTAAGCAATATATCCAAAGAACTGATAGACACAGAGAAATGGACATATGGGAATCTTTAAGAACATAGAATAATAGACTCCCCCAATTGATACTCTCTTTCCTGCTTCAGTAGCTGTACAGATAAGAACTGAAAGGAGGAAGACAATTGCTCATTTCATCATGGTTCTCTATTATTGTCCACATTTACCCTCATTCATTGTACCTGCAGTAGGACTATGTAAAGCATGGGCCAAAATGAAGCCATTGCAGGTTCCCCTGACTACACTGTATGGAATCAGTGAAGCACTTTGTGGAATTCTAGAATGCAGTCTTAGGTGATGAAATCTGGATAACTCAAAAGCCCATATCAGAAGCTCCAAATTGATTCTATTTATGCATGTATAAGTGTGCTAGATGTGTACAATGGCAGATTGAGATTGATCTCTCAGCCATTGTACTGCCTTTGTAGGAAGTATCGGGCTCCCTCAACCACCTATTTCCACAGTAGGGAAAATCAGGCTAATACATGGAATTGAATAAGTGTGTTTGGAGTGCCTGGGTTTCATTCATTTATTCGTTTATTCCTTCACTGACATATCCTCCCATTTATCCTTTCACTCATTCATAAAAAGGTATCCAGAATTTATTATGGTAGGACTCAGAAGATGAGTAAGATAATTCTTATTCTTGTCTACTGGGACACACATAAATGAATTTTCTTGTTTCGCAATAAAAAGTTTGCAACTTTATGTTAATCTTCAAGATTTTTTAAAAAGACTTTACTTATTTATTTAATTTAAGAGAGAGTGTGTATGCATGAGCTGGAGTCAGGAGGTATAGAGGGGGAGAGAGGGGAGAGGGAAAGAATTTCAAGCAGACTCCATGCTGAGCATGAAGCCCGATGCAGGGCTTAATCTCATGACCCTGAGATCATGACCTGAGCCAAAACCAAGAGTAGGATGCCCAACTGACCGGGCCACCCAAACACCCTTGTTAATCTTTAAGATTAAAAAAATTTACTCATCTGTGAAATCTGATAGTTTAAAAACCATGTGGACAATATTTGTGGTGGGCCTTTTCTTTGATTTCCATGTTTTCCAGGTTCTGGGAATAATTAGAAACTACTAAATCCAGGCAGCTTTTTTTCCCCCAAGAAGTAAGACAATCTGAGAGTCTAATTAGGTTTAAAGATTCGAAAGTACCTTCCCAAAGTCACCATTGAACAGACCTTTTGGCAAGCATTTTACTTGTCTTCTTTGTCAACCTGGGGGCCTTACCAAAGAATTGATCCTGGTTAAATATCAGGAACAGAAAATTTTGCAACATGGACTAATTCCTGCCTCAGTGAGATATGTTTCTGCAATAAGTGCATTTGTTTGTGCTTTTATCATAATCATAAAAAAACTCCAAATTCATCTGCTTTATTGATTAAAAAAATCATTGGCCTAGAGAGGTTTCCTAACATCTACCACTCATCTGAAAAGCCAGGAGTTTCCCTCATTGTGATCTGTACCACTGTGGAACTCTGGAAATGTAAGCAGTTGATTACAAATCCCACATCCAGGACTGTAGTGTATGCAGGCAGTAAACATCCAAATGAAAAGGCTAGGCCCCATAGCCCCACTGCCACGGGGTCCTACGCATGTCCAGTATAGACTGGAATTAAGAGCAATATGTATATCATGAATGGGATCATTTATTCTGCACTGAACCAAAATGCCTATTTTAACATAATCACAAGACAGAGTATTTTAAAATAATGTGAGCAAGTATGGTAATATTAAAAAATTTTTTTAACTTTTTTTTTTTTTTTTGCAAGCACACACATAGTTTATTTGTATAAATCTCAGACTCATTCCTTCCAAGAGACTGGCCTTGTCTCTAAAAATAGTAGCACACAGTTGGCATTGTTTTGCTTTTTCATGCTTGAAATAAAGGCCATAGATCCACTGGATAGTTTTGCAATGGCTAAATTTTAAGTAGAACTAGCCTCTTTTCCTAGTGTACCACGATTTACCTAAAATTTAGAATAACAAAATATTGTTAAGAAGGAATGGGATTTTAAAGGTAGCTTTACAGTTAATTTAAGTTTCAAGAAATAATTTTTCATTCAGTCATGGCTTTTTGGGGTATCTTAGAGATCAAATAAACTTTTCCCTTCATTTCAAGTTTGAGGAAATTGAGGCCTAGAGAAGGGAAGTGATTTTTTTCAAGAAGATATAATGAGTTTTAGACTATATCATTTTTTAAAAAAGATTTAATTACTTATTTTGAGAGAGAAAGAGTGCATGCAGGGTGTGGGGAGGGAGAGGGTGAGAGAGAATCTGGAATAGACTCCCTGCTGAGCACTGAGCCTTAACCCATGGCCCTGAGATCATGGCCTGAGAGTTGGACGAAACCAAGATTTGGATGCTCCACCAATGAGCCTTCCTGGCACCACATACACTGTATCACTTTAATAGCAATTAAGTTGTTTTAATATTACTACATTTTAATTGTTTTGATGCTTTTGCAAAACAATTCTTTGTAAGAAAACTTTCTTGCACATATATTCGAACAAAATTAATGACTGTATAATCAACAGGTTTGTGGATAGAGAGAGGAAAGTCCTATTTCTTTTATTTGTTCCACTAACATGGCTAAAGTAATTCATAGGGACAGTATGTTAATAGACAGCTTGACATCTGAGATGCAGACAGTTGCAATAATCCAGAGAGAGTACCCTGGAAAGAGTGTTAGAAATAATGCAACTAGTCAGCAGTTCCCTAATTCCCTAAGTTATTTTTATGTGTTCTCACCCTGTTTTAAGTTATATTGCTTAACCCCTATTTCTGAACACAATTACTGATTGCTTAAAAATAGGCTATCTGTCTTGGTAACAATTAGCTGGTTTTTGTTTGTTTGTTTGTTTATTTTTGTTTTTTGTAATGGCAAGAGATAAAACAAATTATTGCTCTCTGTGCAATTTGAAAGGAGAGGGGGAATATCATGGTGTGCAGCTTTGCCACCAATACATTGTCTCTGAGACCAAGAGAAGGCTGCCTATGTAGTGTACGGGTAGATGGGGTTGACTTTGGATTGCCACCATTTTCTTTCTGGACAGTTCAGGAATAGAAAATGCTCATAGTGTGGTTTAAGCAACCAAAGCTGAGGAAATCTTTAGTTTAGGTTATGGAGGCTTGTGTTTGGTCTCCCATAGGGCTGTTGTGGTAGAATTGTCTTTCCTTGCTGTCTAGTTGGAATATCTTTCCATGCTGTATGACAGTGGTGAACAGACTCAGGCTCTGATTCCTGGAATTCTGAGTTTTTCCAGAAAATGAGAGAGAGGCAGGAGGTCCGATTGGCCCATTTCTTTAAGTAAGAATTTACGAAACAAATAAATTTGACTTTTCCCTACAATGAGAATGTAAATTAGAGTTTAGGTTGTAGGGTAAGTTGTTGCTGACCTTAAGTCAAGCAATTGATTAGTCTAACAGCAGAAAATATTTCCTACGTTACCCTGAACTAGAATGCAAACTCCTAGTGGCTAGGAACTGTGTCTAATCACTATTTGCATCCCTGAAAATATGACAGGATCCATGTATTAGTCTGCTAGGGTGGCAGTTACAAAATACCATAGACCCAGTGGCTTAAACAACAGAAATTTCTTCTTCTTTTTCTTTTCTTTTCTTCTTCTCTTCCGATCTTCTTTTCTTTTCTTTCTTTCTTTCCTTTTCTTTTCTCCTTTCTTTTCTTTCTTCTTAAGGGAGAAAGAGAGTTCCTTGGGAGAGGGGCCCCAGGGAGAGAGAGAATCTTAAGCAGGCTCCACACCCAACATAGAGCCTAACATGGGGCTCAATCTCAGGATTCTGAGATCATGACCAGAGCTGAAATCAAGAGTCAGACAGTTAACCAACTGAGCCACTCGGGTGTCCCCAGAAATTTATTTTCTGCAGTTTTAGAGGCCAGAAGCCCAAGATCAAGTCCACAGTTGGTTTTGGTGGCATCTCCCTTCACTGCTTATAGAGAGCTACCTTCTCACTGTGACCTCACATGTACCTTGGAGAGAGATAACCTCTGGTGTCTTTTCTTCTTACAAGGGTATCAGTCCTATCAGATTAGAGCCCCACCCCATGACCTCATTTAACCCTAAATGCTCCGTGAGAATAGGATTTACATGATTTATACGGGTTTGGAGAACTCTACCCACTACATCTGTTTCATGGATATTGAGATTTTTCATTAGCATATTAAAGTTTCTGAGATGTACTACAGAAAAGAAAGCTACTTAACTATATTTAACTCAAAATTTTCTCCCACTTTTTTTTTTTTTTTTTTTTAAGAAACCTGTTGCTATCTATTTGGCCACTTTGGAAAATGCTTCAGCCAGTGCTAAAGGGAAGAGTAGTATCCTCAAGGATGGTGGGTAGATCTCCAGTTTATCCTGTTTTCCATTTAACATCTCAACTCAACTCAGACTCTCAGAACATAGGTATCTAGAATAATCATTAATATATAATCATTAATATATAAATTTAAACTTGGCGTAATGGCAATAACAATAAGAAGTGAAAGTAGAAGTTTTGTTAAGGAAAAAAGTTGATCCCGTAGATTATGGAAATGAGGGATGGTAGAGGGGAAAGGGGAAGAGGTGACACATTCCTGAGAAAGAATACTGGAGCTCATGTGAAAGGTGACTTATTAACTTTTACTGTGCTTTAAAGACAAGTTTAAAGCTTGTTTTATTTATCGTATTGTATTGTATTCTATTCTATTCTAATTTTTAAGCCAACATGGGACTTGAACTCATAACCCTGAGATCAAGAGTCAGATACCTATGGACTAAGCCACCCCTAAAACTTTTTTTTTTTTAAGATTTTATTTATTTATTTGACAGACAGAGATCACAAGTAAGCAGAGAAGCAGGTAGAGAGAGAGGAAGGGAAGCAGGCTTCCTGCTTAGCAGAGAGCCCGATGCGGGGGCTCCATCCCAGGACCCTCAGACTATGACCTGAGCCGAAGGCAGAGGCTTTAACCCACTGAGCCCCCAGGGGCCCCTAAAACTTGTTTTAAATTTAAACTTGTTTGGTTTACACACTTGTTCACTTTCTAACTGATTTATCCTCTTGCATGATATGAATTTAAAAATCTTCCTTGAAATACATACATATAATTTTAACAGTACATACATATAAATTTAACAGTGCATAAAAGGCATGTCTTAGGGTATGTGTCCACCAACAGAATCAAGAGAGTGAAGACAGTTACAAAGATGACTTTGGTGAAGATCAAAGTTCTCTCTCTCTCTCTCTCTCTCTCTCTATATATATATATATATATATGTAAATATATGTATTTACATGTATTTCTCATCTCAAAAGATGAGAAAAGGGTTTTGAAACTGAGAGTTGAGTACTTCTAATTGTGGTGATTGAGACAAATCCCTATCTCTCTTTCATGATAGGCTTATGGAAAGAAAGTTGAATTGATGGACACTGACCTCTGATAGAATCTACAGCAAATTCTGGGCTTCACCAGAACCCATTGCTTTATTTGTCAGTTCTCAACTGTTCTCACATTTTGAGACTTTATACTTTAGGTCAAATGTTGTCAAACAGATATATAATCCAAAGCACATATGTAAGGTCAAATTTTCAAGTAGCTGCATTAAAAAAAGTAGAAAGGAAAAAGTGAGATTGATTATAATGTTGTTTCTTTAATGGAATTAATTCAAAATATTAACTTACCAACATGTAACCAATTAGAAATTTTTTTTTAATTTTTATTTATTTATTTATTTATTTATTTTGCAGACAGAGAGGCAGGCAGAGAGAGAGAGAGGGAAGCAGGCTCCCTGCTGAGCAGAGAGCCCGATGTGGGACTCGATCCCAGCACCCTGAGATCATGACCTGAGCCGAAGGCAGCAGCTTAACCCACTGAGCCACCCAGGCGCCCACCAATTAGAAATATTAATGAGATATTTATAATCTGTTTTTAATACCAACTTTTTAATATTGGTGTTTATTTTATACCTATAGCGCATCTCAATTCAGACTACCCATATTTCAAGTGTTCAGTTTCCACTTTGGGCTAGTGGCTGCCATATTGGCTGCACAGCTTTAGACCTATGGCATTAGAAAGGCAAGCTTTTCATCACTATTGAATACCTTGGAGTAACTTTACTCTGTCTTTCAATATTGGTTATTAATTATGTTCTATTGTACATCAAGTTACATCTGTTATCTTCAAGCAGGTTTTTATGAAATGATTCTTTATTAGTTTTTTCCTACCTCTTTTTGTCTCATGACTACAGAATAGTTTTCTTTGAGTGCAGATTTATCAGTTATGCCAAACTAGCTGTGATGGATTTGTCACCTATCCTCCCCAAGAATGGCAAGCTTAACTGAATCCAGTTGTATTCTAATTTAGTGTCAGTTCTCATGCTACTGTGTAAATCCGAGGAAAGTGTACAAATCTATATACCAGATAACTTCAAAACTTTATTGTTTTCTGACTTGCAGCAGCCTAGCTAAATAGGATAGCAAATTTTAAAAATTGAAGCCTTGATTTAATATGTATTCTGCACATCTTAGATATGTCATACATAAGGCAGTACTTACGGCTGGGTATAGAATTAAATATGTGCATGATATAGATTGGAAGTCATACTTGCACACCTCACAACTGGGATTCCTAGACTGATGTGTTCAAACTTCCAACAGACTTAAGCTCCTTCTCATTAAAACTATATATTTTTCAGGGCACCTGGGTGGCACAGTGGGTTAAGCCTCTGCCTTTGGCTCAGGTCATGGTCTCAGGGTCCTAGGATCAAGGCCTGAATCGGGCTCTCTGCTCTGCAAGGAGCCTGCTTCCCCCTCTCTCTTTGCCTGCCTCTCTGCCTACTTATGATATCTCTTTGTCAAATAAATAAATAAAATCTTAAAAAATATACTATATATTTTTTCGGTGCCCTTGTAAAATACTCATACTTTTTTAGTAATGATGTCCCTTCTTAGAGGAAAACTAAATATCTAGTTACTAATCCAGCATTCCTTGAGAAACTTTCACTATTTATTTCTACTTCATATTATTTGAAATAGAGTAATACCTAAAATGTGTTTTGGGTGTAATACTCCTGAAAGTTTTCAAAACAGTCCCTTCTAAGAGGAAAAATGAATATCAGGTTACTAACCCAATAAAACCTGAGATGCTCTTGCTATATATGTTCAGATATATATCGTTTAAAATAAAGTACCCCCTAAAATGTGTTTTCAGTGTCACAACTGAGAGAGAAAATATGTGCAGGTGACCAAAGCTCTCTGGTTTTACTGGCACAAGAGTAAATCAGACCTAAAATATCATCAGATGTATGTGTCTGTATATGAGAGAGGCCGTTTTGGAACAGTCTGTGTCATGCATTTCAGAGCAGACACGGTAAATCATCATAAGCTGAGGACCACCACTGTGTTTGTGGAGCAAAAACCTAGCCTTTCTTTGCTGGATAATAAATGATTGCGAGACTGGAAAGGAGTCATATGTTTCAGGCCCAAGACAAGCTATCTTTGAAACCAGTCTTCTTAATTCACCTGTACACATCCCACATTATTACTCAGGTGCTAAGCAGAAGTGCCTTTTGTCTTCAAGGCTGAAAGACCCTTTAGTTTAAATTATGAACCTTCTCTGGTTTTCTTTGAGAAAGTAAAATAAATGCTGTAGTGGTTACTAGTTGTAAAAAGTTGTTAAAATACACAAGTTCTGCCCCATTTCCAGTGAAATGCTGTGACTTAAGAATGCCTGTTTATTGTTACTTGGTGTGCAGCTGAGCTATGCAGGTAAATGTAATTGGATTCTCTTTCCCATTCCTTTATGCATTTCATTATCACTTCTGGGCTGTTTCAAAAGGTGAGAGTTTAAACAGCCTAAGAGTAAAGTACTAAGTAACTTTTAGAAACGTTTGTGGAGCACATGGCGTGGAGTGGGGAGGGCTGGAGGGAATGGAATAAGTAACTTGTCAATGTTTAAAATATATACATATATATATATATATTCTATTATGAAAGCAAAATCATTTTTAGAATGGGGTTATAATGACACAGACTGAAAAAAAAGTTGCAATATTCTGCCAAATAAACACATATAAAATATTAAAACATGGCCCACGCACAGGTTGGTTTGTGTTAATAGCTCATTTCCATTATCTGTCAGGTTAGATTTCATGCTCAGGCCATGACATGCTGACAGCCTAGAGGTATTATTAAGATTACAGGGGTGGCCATCTTTCACTGGGCTGCTGGGCTGGACAGTTGTTGAGCAAAACCAACTGTTACTTGGATTTTAATTAATTAGACATTTGAGAATTGTGACAACACATGTGAAATAATGATTTATGGAAGAAAAATTTCAGTATTCAACAGGTCTTTTTCTTAATACCAATTATACCAGGCAGGCCTATGCATGTATAAAATAGAAGTTTTAGGGGGCCCATGTTAATGTCATTGAAAGATTTAAAAACACAAATGCCGAGCTTTTGCTGGAGTTTTATTGCTACTATTTACCTATGTGGTTATATATTGATTGGCTTTACTAGCTGATAAAATATGAATTTATTTATGGTACCTTTAATTGAACTTAATGAATTACATTTAAAATAACCACACACACTTCTTCCTCTTACATCAATACTGGCTAGTGGTTAGTAAATACAGATATTATTGAGAAGCAAGAGGACTTGATTCTTGAATTCACCTACAATTTGTAAGATCCCGTCGAAAGCTTTTAACTGGGATTTTAATAAGAAACCTATATTGTTAGTATAGTATGAAAATAAAGAAGTAAATTTACATTCGTAAACTCATTTCATATATTATTATTTATAACTTATACCATCACTCTGCTTGTTTCTTGTTCTGAATCTAATATTATTTTTATATTTACAACACCCTGGAGGTATTCACTCTTCACCTGATGCCTTTCTCTGGCACTAATGGAAGCATGAATATTATTCACAGTATAGGTACATCATAGATCTAGAGGCTATATTGCTACTTTGCCTATAGTCATATGTTCAAACTCCTAGATTTTGAATGATGAAATTTGGGGATTTTTTTTCCAACCTTATTTTCTTATTGAATAATATTTGGTATGTTTTTTATTGTGACAAAATGGACATAACATTTACCATCTTATCCTTATTGGTGTGAAGTTCAGTGGCACTCAGTATATTCCATCACCACCATCCATACCGTATTTGTCCTGTGACTGGCTTGTTTCATCTAGCATAATATCCTCAAGATTCATCTGTGTTGTAGCATATATCAGTATCTCCTTCCTTTTTAAGGCTGAATAATATTCCATTATATAGCTATATCGCATTTTGCTTATCTGTTCATCTGTCAATGAACACCTGGGTTGTTTCCTCTCTTCTAGTCCCTGCTCTCAGTTCTTTTGGGTAGATGCCCAGAGGTGGATTTGCTGGATCATATCACTGAAATTTGTTTTAAACAGGCTAAAAATGAGATCTGTTACTTGAGTACCTGATATCAATTCGCATTTCTATTTCCTTTTGTAGCAGTACTCCTAACTCCAATGTCTCTCACTTTCTTCGTTAATTGGAGAGAACTTTTCCCCATTATCCAGTAGTTTTGAAATCATTATGGGAGTATTTTACAGGGGAGAATGAGTCACTACCTCTGCTTACACTGACAGGTAGTCCTGAAGAACTTAAAAACTAGTAATCTGGGTCAGAGGAAATAAGATTTTTTGTTTGGTTTAGTTTTAGATTTTGGTTTTGGTTGTCCTAGAAGGTTGACTGGTAAAGACACTCCTAGAAAAATGACTGGAGAAACAAAATGATTTGCATGTACGTAGGAACTATTCCAGGGATAGTTTGAAAAGAAAAAGATGGTGGTAAGGGATAATATATTTTAGTTTGAAAATTAGAATTGATTCACACAACAAAAACATTCACACAAAAAAACATGGGGTGAATCAGCTTCATGCAGTGGACCTAGTTTGAGGGCACTAAGTCTGGGTTCCATGTTTTGTTGGTTTGGCTTCTGAAGTAATGCTCATGGTACTTGAAAAATGGTGGGAGACCGAATGGGCTGGGACAAAGAGAAAAATGTGCAATTTATCATTGCTAGGGAGGCCACGGGTAAATTCTGTGAGCTTAGAAATGCCTTACAAATGTGCAGTGCTTTTCCTGTGTATTATATGGGGTGGTTGTCATCACTTGTTCCTGCCTGTAACGGAGCGGGCCACGTGGAGCCCCACCCTTCTGACAGATGGCTTTCTCTTCAGGCTACATAGCTTGAGCTGGAGAAGAGATCCCGTCTCCATCTGCAGTGTGTCCTTGTACATAGTTTGCTCTTCTCCCATCATGGTTTCTCAAATCATAACTATCTCCTAAGGCACAGTTACCTCCTTCCAGAAGTCTTCCTCACACCATCTTCAAATCAACATCCCGAGCTGAAGGCATTTTCCTTCTTCTGAAGTCTCATAACTGTCTGAGTGCACTGTGGCTATGGATTTTTATTTTTCTGCTATTTATCTGCATGTTTCCCCCTTCCACTAATGGCAGGCTCTTGTTCTGGTTCATTCTTGTCCTTGTCCCACAGTACACTGGGAAAGGGTTCTACATGTGGTCAGGGTTCAAGACATGATTCTGGCATTTGGCCCACTGGAAGGGAATCCTAAACCTCTGGTCAGTTTTCAGCAAGATTACCTGAAAAAGTAGAGGTGGACCCTGTGGCTCTATGATGTGACTGGAGTGGGATTAAGGCAGAGGTTGTATTTATGTGAATTTGGATTCCAGAGGAAATGAATTGGGGTATCCTTTGAAGAAAGCCTTTTCTTGCCAGTGACCTGGACCTATCAGTTTTGTTTTTGCCCTTTTATTCAGTCTCTTATAAATTTAGTAATGGTGATTTCATATTTAATATAAAAGCCTGTTACTGTATCTTTTCTCTATCAATTCATCAAGCTGATTACCAAGAGGTTTCTAGCCAGTTTTTTAAACAAAGATTAACTTGCTAACTAGAAAACAGAATCAGGAAGTCTAGGACATGAGTCTGATTTCTTGCTTCTAAGGCCTGGGTTAGGTACTGCGTGAACTGCATGGAACCAAAGGGAACTGTATCACTGGGTTATCCAGCAGTTCCCTAAAACCTCCCAAAAACCAAAGGTACAAGGAACATTTGTGCTTGTTGTATATGCAGCAAAGCAGGAAACTTGACGGGCAGAAACAACCCTCAAACAGGGTGATACTTTGGAAGAGTTCATTCATGTACTCTGACAGAAATTTCTAGAAGTCTAAAATACAAAATGAAACAAACCAAATTATATTAGATAAAATAATTGTTTTTAAAGTTGAGCAACAGTAAAGTATATAGGATAAGCATTAGGCACATGATTAGGTATAAAATATCAGATTAATGTAATAGGATGAAAACAGGTTATACGCCATGAATAAAGATGAGAAAATGCTTATTAATAGACAAGAATGTATATATGAACATCTTTCATCATGTAGTACTTAAAAATTAAACTTGCAGGGCTCCTGGGTGGCTTAGTCAGTAAGCATCTGCCTTTGGCTCAGGTCATGATCTCAGAGTCCTGGAATCAAGCCCTGCTCTCTCTCCTCCCTGCTCCCCCTCACTGTCTGTGTCTCTCCCAAATAAATAAATAAATAAATAGATAGATAGATAGATAGATTTTTTAAAAAATTAAACCTGCTATTGAAAACAATGCAGATGCTTAATCAAGGAAAGCAATTCTAGAGTAAATAATGGAGTATACTTGTATTTTAGTAAACCATTTCAGTATTCAGTTATGGAAAATTTGACTCTAACATCACAAGATAAGTGTTGGTTTGACCTTGGTATGATTTGACCCTTCTGTGTCTCCATCATAAAAAAAAATTACTCATCACTCCAGGAATACCAAGAAATAAAGGTGTAGATACAGTCTTTGTAACACTTAGAGGGATAGTGGACCAAAGTCCGTTTCCCAATGTAGAAAATTATTTAGGAAATCATAGAATTTCACAATTGGAAGGGAACATAGAAGTAACTTGGGGAACCTAAGTGATGACTCTTTCTAGTGACGAGTAGTAATAATTCTGCCTTTACTTGATCACTTTGAATGGGGGACTCATTCCTTCTAAGGTAGACGCTCTCCACCAGAACCATACCTTTCCCCAGTCCCAAAAGGTAAGGAAGGGAGGCAAGGCTCAAATTTAAATTTGCCCTGATACTGAAAAATACAATGCAGAAAAAGCCACCATACCTCTGTGTATAATATCGACATTCAAAAATTCCAAATTTGATGTTAAGAGGTACGTGTGAGTTGTGTTTGTGATTTATATCCCAAATACAGACATAACTTAACAAATAGCCCGTCACTTGATTTCACAAAGATTCTTTGCTTGACGGAGAATAGACTACTGTGACCAGGTTTGGCAGAACATATCAAGGGAAAAGAAAATTGCACAATCCTTGTCTTTACTATGTTATAGTTTTCACCACAGCTGGTCTGGTTCTTCTCTACCACCCCCATCCCTCCACATTTCCTTTTTGTCCTTGCAGGAAATGAAAATCATAGCATTTGGTTGTGTACTTAGGATGAATTACCCAAGATGCTTTGCATTGATCTTGTTTTCAGATGTATGTGATACAAAGCATAGATTAAAATAATTAAAATGTGTTTTGGGTTTTTTTTTTCCCCCCAACATGTCTCTGAGACCAAGGTAAAGGACTCTTCTACCTCCTTCTCCACTAGGTGCCAGCACAGCTCTGCTCCTTGTTTGTGCTTATTTCTGGAGAGTTATTTCAGCCAGTTCTCCAGCCTCAATAACGTGGACTTTGCATGTATGGTGTAATTTTGTTTGGTTGTTTGGTTTGGTTTGGTAATTTTGACTAAACTGAACCAAAAATATTCTCATTAGACAGGCTTTCTAAGGCTAGGAATTTCCGTCTCAAAAACTATTCAAGGTACAATGTATTTAAGTCCTTCTGAAAGCAAGATCTTTAATATTTAGACCAAACTTTTGCTTATAAGCAAATATTAATTGTAAAAAAAAAAATGAGTAACTGCTAAAATAATATAAATAAATTTAAAGTGGAGAGGTATATATCTAAAAAAATAAGAACAAAATTTTAGATTTTTACCAGTTTTGTTATTCAGGAATTAATTTTTCAACTGATACAGTTAGTTCTCATTCAGTGTTATAAGTGTAATTTGATGTATCATTTGTTTTTCCTCATCTAATTATGTTTAAACTTTATTTGAAAATAGTTGTACATTTCAAAATGAAGATAATTCTACCATATTTGCACTTCTGCCAGCTATAGCATTCTTTGTGTTTAACAGTTCCCAGAAGTTATGCATTTAAGTATTCAGTGCTTACCTACTCTTAAGGTTTTCATTTTTCAATTTATTTCTTAAAATAAAACTTAATTTTTTAAATAATTAGCACTTAATATTTTAAATACTAATAAAGGATAGCATGTAAAATTATTTTCTGTTATGTTTAATTTTATAAATCCTCAACTATATAAGAAAATGTAATAAAAATTTTACATGCTATAGCTCAACATATACCACAGACCCTCTACCTCAAAAATACCAGCAAAATGCATATTAATGTGGTGAGAGTGTTTATTTAATTGGTGGGAACTGAATGTTTCAATATTTATACCAAAATTCTATGAATTTCAAATTTATGTGATATAGTTATCTTAATGTAAGTTTAAGCTACAGTCAGTATTGTTGTTGCTGTTGGTTCCTATTATTTTAAATGTCAATATATAGTCAGAACATTCTCTGTACAATTTTGTGCAGCATGTTTGAAAATGATGAAAGCCATAAAATGTTGACTGTTTAAACTGTATGTTTAGGCTAATGGAAAAGCTTGATTTCTAAAAATGTGAGACAATTTCTTTCCTCTGTTTTATGGCCTGTTATTGGGTAGGATCACTGTTCTTACTGACCACACACATGATCGAAAAGATCACTGTGTGCTCCCAGAATTTGGTGTGATGCTACTTAGTGTCAATATTTTGAGCAAAGCATAGAGTATTCAAATTTTAGTAACTTTTGGGACCTACGTAGATACCATACACACTGCAGAACTCTATTATTTCCACCCTTTTAATCTGCAGAAGTATTTAAGTGTTAAGAAAAAAAAGAAAAAGGAAAGCAATGAAGTGCTGTTTAATCTGAAACAGAGGTTTTTAAGTTCAGTCTCAGAAGCAAGATCAAATGACCTATCCAGTCATTCTATATCTGTAATTCCTTCACAGTCCTTCTCTCGAGTTTCTCAGATCAGCCCAAATCCTGGTTGGAATACTGTATTCTGTACTTTGTCCATTTTCAGTATCAGACAATCACAGTATGGTCAGGCTTCCATCCAACTTCAAAGATGGTCATCTGTGAGTTTGAAATTCTTTGTTGCTGTGAAGTTCAATAAAAAGATTTCAGCATTGAATTCAACCCAGACCACAGAATGATTAAATTCATTGTTTCTGATATGTTGCATGGGAAGATATTATGTGATTGAGTTGCTTACAAGTTTGAAACTTATTTTCTTTAAAAAAAAATAAATAAATAAAGATCAGGCTATTAACTATATATGGCAATTGAAGGAAAGTGCCCTGGATGTCCTGGCAACACATCACTTTTTTCTGTGTTTGATTTAGGCATCGGTAAAAGGACACCAGTCGTGCGCGTATAGTTAAAATGCTGTTGTTTCCACCATAAACTCCTTAGGAGTTTTGGGTTATAACTCAACTGATTTTTTAAAATCCCAATATAACACTCAGATTAATAAATTTCTTTTTTCAATCTAGAGAAAATTTGACTACAAAGCTAAAATCAATGTAGTTTCATTCCTTCAAATTTGGAAGAAACCGAATGAAAAAAATGTCAGTGGTTTCAAATATATTTTTCTTTTTCAACTCCGCACTGGCTTAGCTGTGTGGGAAAACAACGTTTTAATATATTCGTTCAAAGGTACTTCTGAGAGTGTTTGAAGTTGACTGAATTTAAGCGTAATTATGAAACTTTTGCAATAAACAGTTTAGAGTACACATTTTAAAATTTCTTGTTAAATTTTCTTTCTCTAAAACTATGTGGGAAAGTAGATGTGTACATAGCTAAGGTGATTTTTAAAGTCAACTTCAGTACACAGTGAAGAGCTAAGGGAGGCACAGATCTGTTTTAGGAAAGTCTCAAGTGAGAAAGGACCCTGCATGTAAAAAAGAAATGCAAAATATTCAGACTTCCTTATTTCTTACAGTTCACATTAGGGGCAAAATTGCCCATGTTTTCTACTCATTCACTGAAGATTTTGTTTCTTAAGTGTTGCTAATGGTACCTATTCAATGTTTTTCCCGTGTCTTTTGAATTTATATTTTCCCCTTTTGAGAGATTAATAAAACACAAGTAGAACTGTATATATACAACTAGTTTGTATATATTTACAAATATTGAAAGCTTTTAAAATAATTCATTGATCTTTTTTAATATAAAATACACTTTTTTAAAGAAGGCTTTTTCTTCACACAGGACAGTAAGAGGCAGATTGTTAGGAAGAAGGTGTGAGAAAGCAGACGAGCCGGGGTTTGGGAGACTTGACAGACCTCCAGGTAACCTAGAGGGGCTAGGTCAAAAAGATTTAGGTGGACAACAAGAAAAGTATGGGTATGAGAAAGAGGGAGATAAGTTGTATATACCTGACAGAGCCCTTTGACAGAAATGCTGTCCTAACAAGCAGTGCTCGTGAATATATTATTTTCAGTCACATTGCAGTCAAACCCCTCATGAAAGGAAATATGCATGAAAAAGAACTATTTACATTTTCCCCCTCTGGTTCCAACTTACTGGATTAAAAAAAAGAACAAGATGTCCCCCTCTTTTCTTTTAAATAAGGAAACATTGCTTTCTTGTGTTTTTCCATAAGTGAGTCTGACCACAAATTTAGGTTTACTAAAAATTGTTACAAATTATCTGGGAAACACAGAATTTTGCAATGAAAACTCACTTGAAGCAAAAATCTGTTGTATGAAATTCCAGCTCTACATGAAAGATGTGTTTGAGAGTACTTCATTGATTACTGATTGATACTTTAAATAGTAAATTCTGTTAATGTATTTAAGTCTGATTAGACTTGTAAAATTTTGGTTTACATAAAACTTTTTAGAAACACAAACTGAAAGTAGAAAATAACTATTATCTAAAGCACAAGAAACTTAAATGTGTATATATTACAGGTGATTCTACTTCAACAGTGCAATGAGAAAAATAGATTTCTGATGTATGTTTTATAAATTTGTGTGTTATTCATCATATAAGCCATACTGAATAGACACATCCCAGCTTGACTGTTTTTCATCAGGTTTTTGTTTAGAAGTTTATGAGATTAACTGATTGCTATGGAACCAAAATTTTTTTCAGGGTTGATCCTGTTTGGTCATTACAATGAGTAGAATAACCAGATGTGATCTTGGCAATCGAGTTGAATCACCTGAGCAGTGATCCAGTTGATTGTTTGGCAATTGTTTGTTATTATGTATTGGAAAAAATCAATCAAGCAGAAGAAAGCCTATTTGATTCCATGTATAGACGAAGGCTTAGTGGGTGCCGGCTGAGTAGAGGGTGACACAGAAATAACAAGAATCCTCATCCCGCTGCCCCTCTAACGCTGTCCAGAGCTGGACAGTCTCCAACAGCGCTGCATCCCAACCCACAGTGATCTTTCTCTTGGGAAGAGTGTCTGGCATCAAGTAAACCCACCTAATGAGAGTTCTAGGTCAGGAGACTTGGTCAGAGACCTGTGCGCCATCCAGCCTGGGCCACAGGGACTTGGTTTGTTGGCATCTGCGGGTCAATTTTAATCGTCTAGGTGTCCCTGGGAGAAGGCCTCTCTAAGAAAAATGAAGGAAGAAAGGGTGCCATAGTGGGTATGTAGCTAAGAACATGCTTTCAATAGGGATGTCTGAAGAAATAATCTAAATCAAGAATAACAATGTAGACCTCATCATACATTTTCCTGAGCACTCAAGGGAAAAACAAGCCAAACCTTATATTGAGTCCTCACCAAAATAATAACAATAACAATAATAATAACAATAATAATAATGATGTGTTCTTTCCAGAAGATGTCTGAAATAATAGGTGGTTTTTTAAAATCAAATATATTTAGGGGCGCCTGGGTGGCTCAGTGTGTTAAAGCCTCTGCCTTCAGCTCAGGTCATGATCCTGGGGTCCTGGGATCGAGCCCCGCATCGGGCTCTCTGCTCAGCAGGGAGCCTTCTTCCTCCTCACTCTCTGCCTGCTTCTCTGCCTACTTGTGATCTCCGTCCGTCAAATAAATAAAAATCTTTTGAAAAAATCAAATCAAATCAAATATATTTAGTGAACCTGTACTTTCTTATTATATACTTTTGTTTCTTTTTTTTTTCTTATGTTCAGTTAGCCACTGTATAGTACATCATTATACTTTTGTTTCTTTATTTCTCAGCTATCCATTAGAAACTCAGTCATCAAAACAACAACAACAAAGAAACCCTTTCCTCTGTGCCATGAGTTTTGTTTTTGAGCATTTTCTATTCTTTCTTACCTCTTGGCCTTTCCGTTTGTGGTGCCCTGTGCCTGGATGGCTCTGCTGGTTCCTTGCACAACCAGTACTTTTTCCATTTGATAGAGTACCTTGTCTATCACGGGCTGTCCTCTCTCTGCCCTGTTACTCTATCCTGTCATTTTCGTTTGTTTCCTTCATGATCCAAAATTATGTTGACATAGTTTCCTTTCTAGTCTATTCTCCACCGCTGTATTTCCTTCATCCTGAGTAGTGCCAAATACTAAGTAGATGTAGAAAGAATTGGATGACTGAGTGCTGTCCTTGAACATTTACACACTGCGATTGCCAGTGGGCAGCCCATGTCCAAGGGACACCAGTGTCACTCTCCACTCCACTGCCCCAACAAGAAGTCTGTTCCGATCATTGGTTTTTTTTTTAGTGTTGGCAAGCAAATGTATTTTTGTTTATCCTTTTGCTTTATTTGTGTCTGCATTCTTAACTGTAGTCTGGTATCCTTTGGAAAGGAAAAAAAAAAAAAAGGTCAATCAGGGAACTCCTGTCCACTCCAAATTAACCCAATACTTCTGGGGATTTTTCATTGGCATTATTCCTTCTGGGCACCCAAGACAATGTAGAACAGTGTGCCTCCAGCATCATTCCAGTATAACTGGGTGGAAGTTTCTACAGTGCAGCTATAGGACTGTTGTTCAGGCAGTCAATCGGCAAGAGGAAACTTAGCAGTGCTTTGAACAGAAACAAATATTTAGCGAACCCTCTTGCTTTATTTTTTCTTTTGTCTCTTGATCTGAAATGGCATATCTATCTGTCCTTGTTGTACGACATGAAGCGTTCTGGCAGTGTCCTTGTACCTCCAGTTCCATTATTATAAATGAACCTCAAGAAGCATGAATACGGCAGGACGGAGAGAAAACGTTAGGCTCTGGTCTCCCCCTGCATAAGTATATATTAGGAGCCTACGTGAAAATCAAAGTTTGTAATTCTTCTAGCCTATCAAATTCAGAGATTATATGATTTTCTTTTGGATAATCTAAAAGGAAAAAGTAGAAAAAAAAATTTGTTTCAAAACTATCATATTGAAATTAAACAAACAAACAAGCAAACTGGTATGTATACCTATATAACTATTCTTGGTATTCCTTTGGGTTAAAGAACAATGAAAATAGGTCTAGTCTTACAAATCACCTATGCTCTGAACCAGATCTATGGGTGAAATCCTTAGGAAAATGTTCCCAGAGAACTTTGGGGTGATTTCCATTTATTCTGAGTTCTGCTCTCTGATTTAGTTATCACTCTAGGTTGTCAACACTTCTATCACAAATCAATTACCAAACATGGAAAAATTGTTAGTGGCTTTGAAGGCTAATGCAGAGTGGTGCTAATCATTTAAAGGGCTTATCTATGTGCCTTGAGCAACACAGAAACTGAGAAAAGGCAAACAGTACAAAAGGTGGCCGGGTCTGGGAAATGGAGTAGGGATGAGGGAGGGGGTTGGGGGTGGAGAGGGGCTCATGAAAAGCATTCCAGTCTGTTTGGGTCCTTCAGAAATCCTAATGAGATAATAGCTCATCCAGTCAAGCCCATTCCTTCTGTTCAGGAAGTGCCACACAGGTAAATGAAGAAATTATTTGAAGAGGGATCTTGCTGGGTGTGGACTGTTTGTGATTCAGCTTGGAAGAAATGCAGATGTGAGTTTCTTTAGCCTGACTAGGATTGATTTTCCCTGTTGGGGTTTTCTCAACGTCTGTGATTGTAGGCCTGTGGTTTGCAAAACTGATAGTACTCTTAGATAAAAACCCAGAACCAGTAGCTGAAGGAAATGTGAAATGACTTACCCTGGAGTGACTATCCCATTATTTAGAAACCAATTGTTTGTTCTTGACATGGAAACCCTGCAGAATTTCTACTCTTTAAATTTTTAGGATTCTATAAGGTAGCCCTTGAGTATCCAAATACATGTGTCTTTTAAAAGAAAATTTAAGATGATGTTATTTTACAGATATTCCAAAATTTAAAATTGAGAAGATGAAAAATCTGTGACCATACATACTTGTTTTTTTGTTGTGGTGGTGGTTTTGGTTTGGTTTTTGGTTTTTGGTTGTTTTGGGGGGTTTTTTTGTTTGTTTGGTTGGTTGGTTTTGGTTTTTTGTTTTTTGCCAGAATCTCCGAATTAGATATTAAAGACATTTACCATGAGAGTGCTGGAGGGTTCCCCGCTCCCCAGGTGTCTTTGCTAGATTTGCACAGTGTTTTATACTGTTTCAAATATGCTACAGCCTGGTATATTCAACGAGATGTCAGTGAAGAAAACTTAAACCATCTAATAAGTCATATATTAAACAACAACAATGAAATAATGTGGATCTATCCACTAAAACATCATGGCGAATGTAGATATTCAGTTGCTCCCATATGAACCTGTTTACTCCTAAAAAATAATGTAGTTCTCAGAACTCACCTAGAGAGAGAATTAGAGTGTGCAACATAACATCACCTTTCACGTAGTCCAGGCAAGAGAACCCCCTCCAAAGTGGCTACCATATTCGAGTCAGGATTGCCAAACAGGGAGACCTCTCAAGTCAAGCTCTGAGTCAGTCTCCTGCCTGGCCACAGCTTGCTCCATACCAGAATAAGTTGAAATAGAAAGATGTAAGGGATAGAGAAATTTAATTATGACTCAGAATTATCCTGTTAGGAGATTCCTCTGAAACATTATAAGGCTTAACCAGAACAGTGTTCTGGATATTGTACGGGCAGTTAGAAAATCTACAGCAGCTCAAGGGTTTAGGATCCTGGATAGACATTTGGAGGTGGCAGTGGTAAAAGAAGGAATTAAGACTGGATTGAGAGCATTCTGGAATCTCTTAAATTATCTTCCCCACTTAAAATATACTGATAGAATTACTGAGAATCCTGCTGACAGCCCTCAGGAGAAAAATGAGGAACCACCAGGTTTCAGCTGCTAGGTCTGGCTTGCTTGCTTGCTTTCTCACTTTCTTGCTTTTGCAGGGGTAGTGCTGGGTAGGCTGTTTGAAGTATTTTGTGGAATGAAAGTCATAAAAATGAAAACACAGGCTACTAAAATGGAAATAGTTTATAGAAAGCATAGTAGGTGCTTAAAAAATCTTAATAAATGTACCTTGATGGGTGCCTGGGTGGCTTAGTTGGTTAAGCGACTGCCTTCAGATCGGGTTATGATCCTGGAGTCTCGGGTTCGAATCCCGCTTCGGGCTCCCTGCTCAGCAGGGAGTCTGCTTCTCCCTCCGTCCCTCCCCCTTCTCATGCTCTCTCTTTCTCAAATAAATAAATAAATAAATAAAATCTTAAAAAAAAATGTATCTTGAACAAAGTGTTGGAAATAGAAGAACTAAGCTTATGAAAAATTTCAAAATCTCAGCTGAGGGGTGTGTGTGTGTGTGTGTGTGTGTAAAATCTAATTAGAGAGCGAGAGTGAGGATTTTCACAAGTATATTTTATAAACTAAAAACAGAGAGTTCTACCACCTTCTTTTTACCCTGTGAATCTGGGAGAATTAGAAGTTAAGTGGAAATGGCATAGGAACTAGGATCATTAATTTCAGTCAGTGGTTGGTGGTTGGTGATTTATAGCTTTAATATAAATGAAGAGTTAATTCCCAAGGGATGACATACTTTTAAGTTTTTTTATCTCCCAAGACAAAATAGATACAGATTTGGTATAAGGAAGAATTTGAGTCTTAAGAATTTTAAGACACTGGAAGGTATTGTTCAGAAAGTTGTGTAACTTAGTAGAATTTGTGGGCTTACTTTTGCTTAGATACTTTAATTATAGAGAGATTCACCTGCCTAAAGAGCTTTATTCACCTTTCAACAAAAGTATGTGAGGTCTCCTGGATTATAATCAATAGTAAAAAGTATTTGCTTTGCCTGAGAGTCAGAGAACAGTTCTCTAGTCCAATCCTAAAAGATTAATAATAATGTAATTTCCACTTGTTATCCAAATAAGCCTCTTTTTAAAACAATTTGGGTTTAACCACATATGGATTTTTAAAACACTATTTTGGAACTTAAAAATCTAGTTAAAGTTTGTTACTTTTCTAACTAACCTTTTCCCCTTATCCATTCTCCCTGAACACTGGCTTGTAGTTAAAAGTGGTTCCTGAAGGCTTGCTTTCAACTTTCAGCTATGCTTAGCATCAGAGAACCTTCTGGTAGTAGATTATTGGATCCAAAAATCTCTGCACCCACCCTCCATTCATTCCCTCTTTTGGTAACCAAAAGAATTGTCATGAAAAAGGTGAAAAGAAAAAGGAAACCTCACTCTGTTTTCCTTTATCCTCTTATCTACAGTGCCGACTCTGAAAGAGAAAGCAATACCATGATATTGCTGTCTGTTAGTTCCCTAATCAGGAAGATTTCCATCCTGGGACCTAGGGGAAGGGACTGAACAGCTTCCTGATTCTTCTTGCTGAGCTTAGATATAGTTTTAATGTGGGGGCAGATGGAGGTTTTATTTGTTTAGTTTCTCTGTTTGGTGATAGTATCTGCTTTAACTTTGAGTATCTTAGCAAGAACATTTTGTGAGGAATTTTCTTCAATAATAAAAGTAAAATATATAAAAATAAATATAATTTAAAAATCTGGATATTTTGTAACAGAACATTGGTTAAAAACCTATGCAGAGTTTTTGAGAAGAGACAAAGGGATTTGGGAGCGCCTGGGTGCTCAGTCGGTTAAGCATCTTACTCTTGATTTCAGCTCAGGCTGTGATCTTGGGGTGGTGAGATTGAGCCCTGCGTTGAACTCTGAGCTGGGCACAGAGCCTGCTAAAGATTCTCTCCCTCTCCCCCTCGCCATCCCCTCCCCCTTTATCTAAAAATAAGTAAAAAATGTTTTAAAAAGAGACAAAGGGATTTCATTACAGCTGACTTCTCAGGATTAACTCTTGAGATTAATCTTGATTAACCTCTGCTGTTGAGGCTGACGTGCATCAAATATCCTGGTATTGGAAATATCCCTGCCTTGGCACTAGAGAATTGGCAATAGAACCTTCAAAGAAGGCATGATCCCCACCAATTAGGAGTTTCTCCCCGAAAGCTGTAAACCAGATGAAGGCTCGTTTTTTAGAATCCAAGAGTGGTCAACCCAGGTGGGGCTCTTGTTCACCTTCCTAACTTTATAGACCCAAACTAGATATGTTGTAAGTTGTCCTGTATGAGAAACCATTGCTCAGTCATGCAGCTAATTCCAGTTTTAATTTTAGTTCTAATTAGAGCTAATTAGGGGTGTATCCTGGTTTTAGTTATTCAACTCCTGCTGCTTTCATCTTGGGATTTAAATTTCCATTAGAATAGCTACACTAGGCTTTTGACTTTAACGTGATTTTATGTAATGCTACCAAACAACAATAGCTAATATTTATTTAGTGCTTTTTTTTAAGCTCAGAGTATTTCATGTGCTTTTACTGATTTAATCCTTATAATATCCTGTGAGGAATATTAGAAGTAGGCCTTATTATCTCCATTTTATGGGTAAAGAAATGGAGTCACAAAGTAGTCAGGGAGCTTATGAATGTTCTGTGAGTTCCAAGTACACTCATGATGATTTTTCAGTTTTCCTGCCTCCCCTTCTCCGGGGACCTTGTTGCCTTGCTATATACTATAAATACATTATACAGAGTATAGTTTTACTATTCTCAGGCCCATCAAGTTTAATGGGGTAGCCTGGCATGGTTCCTAGAGCAGGATCATGTACATGATAAATATTACTTTATAAGATGATGTATTTTGGCTCGAATATGGTTTACAGTTTTTAAAAAATGCAACAAAAGGAAGCATGTCTCATTTTATTTCTTTTTTTTCCTCCAGCACCTAATGTGGTGCCTGGCGCATAGTAGGCACTCAATAAATATTTGTTAAACAAATGAAAACACCTCATTAAAAAGTAGCACAATAAAGAACAGAGGACTATTAAGACAAATAAAAGGAAGTACTACTTCACTCAGCAGGAAGTGCTTAAATAGGACAACCTACCTCCACCATAAATCCCTTGGTTCTTGTTGAGGATCAACCACTGATCTTGGTTGAGTGTAACTCCAACCAAGTGTTCTGACTTATGGAGCTATTGATCTTTAGAGCTGAAAGGGCCATTTGAAATCATTTAAACCTTCTGCTTTACAAAAAATGATTTAACAGAGGAAGAAATTAAGATCGTATTTCATTTTACCTTTAGGAAACAGAAATTGCCACACAGACAAATTGACTTCTAAATTGCTTCATTGAATTATCTAGGACCTCATACTTTTTTATTTGTATGGAAGAATTTGCAAGACCAAAGCCTAGAAAGTTTAAATGATTCTTTGGGATCCCATGGAGAATTCATGGCATAACCCCCAAAATCAAATTTCATGATTATTTAATAGCAAATGGACACCAGTGTCAGAATCATCTCTTTGAAAACATGATGCCCCTTGTATTACAAAATGTTTCTAATTAGCTCAAAATGCATGATTAAAGTCTCAGAAATTCTTGGAAATTAATTTAACTTTATTTTAATTTGGCATTACCATCCACAAAAGGACTCAGAGTAAAATTCTGAGAGGCATTTTCGTTGCCCATCCCTTATAGCCAGTCAGTTAACAAATCCTCTCATTTCTAATACCATGTCTTTTGTATTTACCTGAATTACTGAATTAGACTCCTGAGGGCTCCTCTCTGCTTTCTGTCCCTCCTTTAATCAATTTTCCATACTTCTGCTTTCTAAAATGTAACCCCAATGTTTCTCTTCTGCTTAAAATCTTTTAATGGCTCCCCATTGCCTACATAATAAAGTATATCCTTCTCAGAGCCTCCCATCTTTTGGCTTCTGCCCATCATGCCAACCTCACATTTTGCTCTTTGGAATATGAAGCATTTGCTGTTCTGATCTATTTATGCTTCCTGAACTCTCTGTTTCTCTCTCACCTCTACACGTTTGGGAGGGCTCTTCCTTATGCAAGGACACCCCTGCTCTCCGCTCCACCTAGCAAGCTATCTCATCCTTGCTAAGGGGACCGCTTCTGAGAAGTGGTCGCATTTGACTTTAATTTGAATTACATGTCCCTCCTCAGAGAAACAATTTCTTACTCACAATTAGAAGTGATATTTATGATTTTTTCATTGCATAATTGAGAATATCATGTCTTTCAATAATCCATTTATTCTTTAAAGGAATATTTGTTGAGGGCCTAATATTAGCCTCCCTTACTTTTTAAAAAATTATTTATTTATTTATTTATTTATTTATTTTTTTAGCAAGAGCGCCAGCCTGATGAGGAGACTCCATCTCACCACCCAGAGATCATGACTTGGGCTGAAATCAAGAGTTGGACTCTTAACCAACTGAGCCACCCAGGTGCCCCTAGCTTCCCTTACTTTAAATAGGAAGAGCAAGAAAGTAACTCAAGGTTCATTGAACTAACAAATAGAAAAGCAGATGAGTACACTGGAACCCAGAGAAGAGGTGTCAAAATTAGATGGACCAGTTCAGGGAAATTTTCCTGGAAGAGGTGATTTTTTTTTTTTTTTAGATTAATTTTGAAAAATGGGGATGAAACTTGAGAAGTAGGAGGATGCTTGATCATGAAGGCCCTCGTGTGTTAGACTGAGGTTAAACTTCATTGTAACAGTTATTGAGGGCCATTGAAGGATTTTAGGGAGAAAGATGAGAGGCTTGAGTTTGGTGTGAAATGTCATTATGGTGGTGTTGTGCAGGACAAATATAGAGTTGGGTTATAGATGACAGAATGAGGATTTCAAGGTTTATATGGTCTGAGGGAGGAATACCAGTTGTGTAATTTATTTTTTTTTAAAGATTTTATTTATTTATTTGACAGAGAGAGATCACAAGTAGACAGAGAGGCAGGCAGAAAGAGAGGAGGAAGCAGGCTCCCTGCTGAGCAGAGAGCCCGATGTGGGGCTCGATCCCAGGACCCCGAGATCATGACCTGAGCCGAAGGAAGTGGCTTAACCCACTGAGCCACCCAGGCGCCCCCCAGTTGTGTAATTTAAACAAGAAGTTCAAATCTGGGATGCCTGTGTGGTTCAGTCGGTTAAGCATCTGCCTTTGGCTCAGGTCATGATCCCATCCTGCATTGGGCTCCTTGCTTAGCAAGAGCTTGCTTCTCCCTCTGCCTGCCGCTCTTCCCTGCTTGTGCTCTCTCTCTCTGACAAATAAAATCCTAAAAAAAAAAAAAGTTCAAATCTGATACAAGGCAGTGGCAATGTGGATGAGGAGGTGTGGATAGAATCAAGCAATGTTAGGAAGGTGGCCTATAGAGAACTTGAGGATTGGTTAGATGAGGGGACCGAATGAAAAGGGAGAGTTTAATGTGACTCTTAGTTTTCTAATTTTAGCAACTTGTGGAACAGTGAACATTAGGTTCCTACCTTATTTTATTCTAAAAGCTCACCAGGTTTCAAAACATTCAGTAATAGAAGAATGTTAATTATTATTCTGACATTTCACAAATACTGGTTTTGTTTGGTGTCCAGATTTAGTGGCTTTAAATAGCCATTTATTAATATATCTCCTTTTTCTGGGGATTGATAGTCTAGGCAAGGTAAGTCTCACTTGGAGGGCAGCTGAATGCAATTGAGGCTAGAGCCATCAGAAGATTTCTTAACTCACATGTCTAGAGCCAGGCTATAATGACTGGCTGACATTTCTCTCTCAAGAGGCCTCTTCACATGGCTGTCTTGGGTTTCCTCACAGCATGGCATTCTCAGAGTAGTTGGACTTCTCACATGGTGCTTGGCTTTGGCCAGAGAGAATGTTCCAAGAGACCAGGAAGTTACAAGTCTTCTTACAACCAAATCTTGGAAGTCAAAAGGTATCATGTTCTATTGATCAAAGCAGTCATAGACCAGCCCAGATTCAAGAGTATGAAAGAATAGACTTCAGTTCTCGAAGAAGGAATGATTGTGCATATATAGGAAGAAAGAATTGATGGTGAAGAGCCATATTAATTACAACCTCGTGTTATAGTTCCTTTTAAGTGAATCAAGGTGAGTTTCTCAAAGACAAGTTTTTCTATATCTTAATGAAAAGGAATTATAGAAACATTTTTTATTTAAAAGAACAGTGTTTTCCAACATCCCATATATACATGATGTTTATTCTATTTAATATTATAGCCAAGTCAGTGACTTCCAACCCATACAATTCCTATCACTTTTTCATTATCATACACATGAAATCTTCTTTTATCCAATATTCTCTAATTGGAAACAGACTTACTTTTTTTACAAAGAAAAAAATAATTACAATGTTTACGTTTCCCATTCTTCTCCAAGTCAGGGATAGCCAATGAACTAAAGCAATGAAAAATACATTAAAATATTATTAACCCAAATAACATACATCCATAAAAGGCCCTGTTAAAAACTACTTAAGGTGGGAAGCTAATTCTCTACCTTTTTGTTGGGAACAGAAGTCCCATGAACTAAGAGTGGGCTATTCCAGTCTTCATCTGACAACAGTTTATTTCAGACTGCTGAATCCCAGACATCATGCAGGTAGTTTATTCTTTTCCAGGAACCTCAATATATGCTTTCTTGTTTAGAGCAGATTTTTGTTTTCAGTTAGTTTCTTTTTCTTTCTTTCTTTCTTTTTTCTTTTTGGAGGCCTTACATAGATGTTAGGTACTAAATTGCCATTACTTTGAACTTTTCCTTTAGAACATGACAGTATTAATGTTGCTGTTCCTTCTGTGTCAATAGAGTTATTTGAGATTGTTCTATGTGACTTGAAGTTCTCAAATAATAGTAAGTTCTCAAATAATAATAATAAAAATAATAAGTGCAACAGTTCCATTTTCCATGTGTAACCATTTCTAACAAGCCTGCCATTATGCAGAATGAGGGAATTCTTTCTTCACTTCCCTTTAAGTGCTGTTGATATTTATAGTGTTAGTTTTTCCTGCAAATAAACTTTTTGAACAACCAGGCAAACTGTTCACATTTCTCCGGAATGATTCTTAGCCAGGGAAACGGGGTGCCTTTAGGAAGAGGATTTTCTTTGCAGGGATTTTCTTCTGATTGAATAACCAGATGGAGAGTCACGGATTTGAAAATGTTTAGCTGAGCATTTCGGCATTCTCTACTGGGTTCCACAGTAGGATGCCAAATAAAAATCACAATTTAAGCTGTTATGAATTAATGAGAGTCTGCAATACACATACCAAGTCATTCTACCCCAGACCTAAATGTGCACGCATTTTGGATAAATACGTCTGAAAATCAACACAGATCCGAAATCTACAACACTAACCTCCCATTAGTTAACCATGGTAAAGGTTGAAAAGTGCTTCCATTATTTAAACACACACTCACACACATACATACAAACAACACTCCACTTCGAAGCTTAATCCTGCCATAAAAATTGATTGAAATCTGGCAAAAACCAAAATAAATAGTAATCAAATTAACCACATTTTATTTAAAAGCAAAACTCTCACGTTTAATGTTTCCGGCATTATTCCTTAAGTAAATTAGTCTTGGAGTACCTGTTTATTTTTCACACGTGACTATTATAAAATCTTCTGTTGTGACTATTACCAGGATTTGTGAATTAGTCTTAGTTGTTTTAAAGATAAGGGCATCAGCTGGTATATCAGGAGGGAAAACCTCTCCTTGGGAAAGATTAGGTGCCTTAGGAAGTCAACAGTAATGCCTTTGGGCCTCCAAGGTATTAAGAAATCACTGTTTGGCAGCTCTCGCTTCCAGTGCTTCGGGTTATATGCTAGGTACCAAGAATACCCAATGAAGGCTGTTTGACATAGAATAAAGGGAGTAGGAAGATTTTTTTTTCCCCTATCAGTTCATTCTTGACTACAAAGGCTATTAGTTGTGGGTACTGTGATTACAGACAGCACAGAGCCGATACTTCCATATTCATATACAAGCTGGATTCCAGTCAGTGTCAGTTGCTGTCTCCATGCTTGGATTAGGTGAGAGCACTGTGGATATGATGAATTCGCTTTAAAAAGATGATACAAACTACATACTGTGCCAATTAGATACTGGACTGACATTCTTTATTAATAAAGTTGCCTATTTTCTGGTCATGAAGACAGAGGTAGGAGGAGAATCTGTATTAAGGGTCACCTGGGTAAGTGGTTAAGAGTCTGACTCTTGATTTCATCTCAGATCACAATCTCGGGGTCGTGAGGTGGAGCCCCATGATGGGACTCTGCACCGGTGTGGAGCCTGCTTAAGATTCTGTCTCTCCCTCTGCCTCTTCCTGCCACCCCCCATCATTCTCTCTCTCCTTCTCTCTTTAAAAAAAAAAAAAAAGAAGAAGAAGAAGAAAAGAATCTATATTAAGTAAAATAGGGACACAGTAAAAAATTTCACCTTCATGCTGTTGCTGTAGACTCCCATGGGAAATGCCTAGCCCTGTTGCAGACCTGTCAATACCCTTGTCTGCTTGGAAAACAAAATAGGAGAGAAGCCCCTTTGTCCACTCATCTTTTAGTCTTTAACCAAACATAGATGTGACTCTCGGAAGAAAGAATAACTGATAACAGATTCAGACTATCTCTGGATTGAAATAACTAAAGATCTATTGAAAATGTTCAGTTTTGTTCGAATGTCTAAAATATCTTTCCATGAATTCAGTAATTTGACTTTTTTTTTTAATCATCAGCAGCATCAATACAACCTAGAAATACTTCTAATGTGCCACATTGAAGGAGTGAGACGTATTCTACAAGGACTTGGTTATTCTAACTTTTCAGTGATAGAGAATCACTATGTAAATGCCCTCTTTAGATTTAGTGGAAAGCAGAGAAGATTGTTTTTGTTTTGTTTTGTTTTTTGTTTCGTTTTTTACCATTCATTCTTTTGGCTGGGGCAGGGTTGGGCAGCATACAAAGAATCAGAATGTATTTCCACATATTTCTGCAAGTGCCAGTATAAATACCCGAACTACTATAGGACCAGTGTTCCAACTAATGATCTCTTCCAAACCCACTGACCTGGACCTCACCCTGGAGCTCTTTAACACACTCATTTTAGTGAGTTGCATTATCTTTGTTGCCTACCCTGTCTACTTGCTCTTTCACCCGACCTCTTAGTTTTATTTGGCAATTCAAGGTAAATGCACTCTATCTGTATCCTTCCATGGTTCTTAGAAGTTCCCTCCTAATATCCCACCTACCTTTACTGACTTATCTTTCTTCTTCCTCTTCCAAGGGTTTTCTTCCTCTGCTCTCCCTCAAATGTCTTTGTTTAAATTAATCACTGGTTCTTTCTTATATCCTTAATGCTTTTTGTGTGTTAGCTGAGAAATTGTTCCCTAACCAAGGTCAAATTTTGATAGGCTGCATTATCATTATTGTTCAGATAAAAATATTTTCTAATTTTTGTTATGATTTCTTCTTTGTGATAGGAGCTATTTTGAATTGTGTTCTTTAATTTCCAGATAATTAGGGATTTTCCAATATTTATTGTTTTTTAATTTAATTCAATTATACTTGGAGAACATACTTTCTCTGATTTCAATTTTATTGCATTTATTAAAACTAATCTTGTGGCCCAGGATATGGTCTGTTTTGGTAAATGTTTCATGTATACTTAAAAGAATATATATTCTGCCATTGTTGAGTGGAGGGTTTTATAAATGTCAATATAGTCAGGTTGGTGGGTGATGGTCTACTCTTCTGTATACTTGCTGATTTTCTGTTTTCAATTAAATGTATTTGTGAGTCTATTTTTATCTGCTATTCATGTATTTTTAATCTCTGTTATTAGGTGAATGCCCATTTAGGGTTATTGTGGGGCTTTTTTTAATGAATTGGTCCTTTTATCATTATAAAATTCTCTTTCTGATAATATTTCTTATTCAATGAAGTCTACATTGTCTATTGGTAACATACTCTTTTCTGTTTTTTTTTTTTAAATAATTAGTGTTTGCACAGTGTGTCTTTTTTGTCCTTTTAGCCTACCAGAGTTTTTGTATTTAGAGTGGATTTCCACTAGATAGCATATAATTGGGGCTTACATTTTTATTAAATCTAATTAAATAATCTCTGCTATGTAATGGTTTAAATCGTTTACATTTACTCTAAGTATTAATGTGGTTGGATTAAGAATTATTATTCTGCCTTTTTTTCCTCTGTCCTACTTTTTGTTCCTTATTTCTCTATTCTTGCATTCTTTTGGACGATGGGTTTTTTACTATTTTGTTTTACTGTCTTTATTACTTCATTGACTATACATCTTTTATTTCTTATAATGCTATTCAGTTTTAACTGATGTACAAAACTGATGTACATTTAATGTATATAATTTGATGAGCTTGAACATATGCATATACCCATGATACTTTCACTACAATCAAGATAAACACCTCCAAAAGTTTCCCTGTGTTCTTCTGCCTGTGTGTGTGTGTGTGTGTGTGGTAAGAACACTTAACATGAAATGTACACTCATCAAATTGCTAAGTGCATAATACCACATTGCTAAATATAGGTACAATGTTGTATGACAGACAGATCTCTAGTAGAACTTATTTATCAAGCGTAACTGAAACTTTATATCCGTTGAACAACTTTCCATTTCCTCCTGCCCTCATCTCCTGGCATCCCCCAATCTATTTTCTGCTTCTGTAAGTTTGACCATTTTATATATATTTGTTCTTCTGTGTAACTGACTTATTTCACTTAGCATAATGTCTTCCAGGTCCACATACGTTCTTACAAATGGTAGGATTTCCTTTTTTTTAAAGCCTGAATAATATTCCATTGTATGTATATCCCACATTTTCTTTACTCATTTGTCTGTTGATGGATATTTGGATTGTTTTCATATTTTAGCTATTCTTAATAATGGTACAGTGAATATGAGAGTGAAAATTTGTCTTCAAGGTCTTGATTTCAATTCTTTTGGTGCCTAATCATAAGTGGGATTGGTAGATCATATGGTAATTGTATTAAAAATGTTTTGAGGAACCTCTATACTATTTTCCATAGCTGCTACAACATCATTTTGCATTCCTACCAACAGTGCACAAGAGATCCAGTTTCTTCACAGCCTCACCCAAATTGCCTTTTGTTTTGTTTTGGTTTGGTTTGGTTTGGTTTGGTAATAGCCATCCTAACAAATAGGAGGTGATACCTCATTGTTAATTTGAATTGCCTTACCCTGACAATTAGTGATGTTGAGCACCTTTTTATATATCTATTGGCCATTTCTATGTGTTCTTTGGAGAAATGTCTATCCAAAGTCCTTTAGTCATTTTTCAGTTGGGTTGTGGTTTTTTGTTTGGCTTGGTTTGGTTAGGTTTTTGTTTGTTTGTTTTTCTATTGAATTGTAAATTTCCATATATATATATATGAAATTAAACCCCTACCAGATGTGTGGTTTACAAACATTTTCTCCCATTCTTAGGTTGCCTTATCACTGTGTTGATGGTTTCTTTCGCTGTGCAGAAGCTTTTTAATTTGATGTCATCCTGGTTGCCTAGTTTTGCTTTTGCTATTTGTATTTTTGGTGTTATATCCATGAAACCATTGCCAAGAACAATGTCGTGACGCTTTCCCACTGTTCTTCTAGGAATTTTTAACTCCTCTAAGTTTAACTTCTAAAACTTTTAACTTCCAGGAATTTTTAACTCCTTTAAGGAGTTAAAAGGAATTTAACTCCTTAATCCATTTCAAGTTGACTTTTGTATATTATATAAGATAAATATTCCATTTAATTCTTTTGCATTTGGATATTCAGTTTTCCAAACACCATTTATTATAGAGACTCTCCTTTCCCATTGTATATTCTTTGCATCCTTGTTCAAAATTAAATATATGGGTTTATTTATACATTGAATAATAATAGCATTGAATCTGTAGATTGCTTTGAGTACTATGGACATTTTAACAATATTGAGTGTTCAATTCATAGAACATTGGATTTCTTTCCATTTATTTGTTTCATCAATGCAACGCCAGACAAAGATGGTATAACAACCACAACAAAAACTGTCAGCCAATATTCCTGATGAACAGGAATGCCAAATTTTTCAACAAAACAATAGCAAACCAAATTCAACAGTACATTAAAAGCATCATTTACCATGATCAGGAAGGATTTATCCCTGGGAGGCATGAATGCTATAATATATGCAAATCAGTAACTGTGATATACCACATTAACAAGATGAAGAATAAACATCATGCAGTTATCTCAATAGATGCAATAAAAACATTTGACAAAACTCAATACCTTTTCTGGATAAAAATGCTGAGCAAACATTCAGAGAATGTCCCTTAACATAATGCAGGTCATATGTGACAAACCTACCCAGGTAACATCATATTCAGTGGTGAAAAACTAAAAGCTTTTCTTCAAAAGCAGGAACAAGAAAAGACATTTATTCTTACCACTTCTATTCCACATAGTATTGGAAGTCCTGAATAGAGCAGTTAGGCAAGAAAAAAAAAAAAGACATCCAAATCTAAAAGGGTGAAATAAAATTATCTGTGTTTGCAGTTGACATGATCTTATACATGGCAAACCCTAAAGACTTCACCAAAAAGCCGTTAGAACTAACAAATTCTGTAAGGCTACAGGATACAAAATCAACATACAAAAATCAGTTGCATTTCTGCCCAGTAACAATGAACTATCTGAAAAGAAAATTTTAAAACTAATTCCATTTACAGTAGCACCAAAATAATAAAATAGTTAGGACTAAACTTAACCAAGGAGGTGGAAGACTTACACATTGAAAACTTTAATACATTAGTAAAAGAATTAATGAAGACACAAATAAATGGAAAGGCATCCTGTGCTCATGAATTTGCTTTATTTTTAAGTTCTTGCTTAAGAATTCTCAATATGTATTTTTACCTTAATTTAGTCTGCCTTCAACTAATAGTGTACCACATTCCATATTATGTAAGAACCACACCAAAGAATATTTATATTTTTTCATCCATTCCTTTGTGTTAGTACTGTCATGATCTTTACTTCCGCATAGGTTATAAACCGTACATTGTACTATTTTTTTTTGTTTGAAGCTGTCTATTATTAAGTAAAATTTTAAAATAAGAAAAATTTGAATCTCCCTGATGACTAATGATGATGAACATTTTTTCATGTTTCTTTTAGCCAATTGGATGTCTTCTTTGGAGGAGTATCTGTTCATGTCTTCCCATTTTTTGACATGATTATCTGTTTTTTGAGTGTTGAGTTCAGGGGGTTCTTTATAGATCTTGGATAACAGTCCTTTGTCTTTAGTGTCATTTGTGAATATCTTCTCCCATTCCATGGGTTGCCTCTTTGTTTTGTTGACTGTTTCCTTTGCTGTGCAGAAGATTTTGATCTTGATGAAGTCCTAAAAGTTCATTTTTGCTTTAGTTTCCTTTGCCTTTGGGGACATGTTTTGAAAGAAGTTGCTGTGGCCAGTGTCAAAGAGGTTACTGCCCATGTTCTCCTCTAAGATTTTGATAAATTCCTGCATCACGTTGAGATCTTTTATTTTGAGTTTACCTTTGTGTATGGTGTAAGAGAATGGCTAAGCTTCATTCCTCTATACATAGCTGTCCAATTTTTCCAGCACCATTTATTGAGGAGACTGTCTTTTTTCCATTGGATATTTTTTCCTGCTTTGTTGAAGATTATTTGACCATAGAGTTGAGCATTCTTGGTGCTATAGTAAATGGAATCGATGCTCTCATTTCCCTTGCTATATTTCCTTTGCTATATTTTCCCTTGCTATATTTTCATTGTTAGTGTATAAGAAAGCAGCTGATTTCTGTACATTGATTTTGTATCCTGCCACATTTCTGAATTGCTGTATGAGTTCTAGTAGTTTGGGGATGGAGTCTTTTGGGTTTTCAATAGAAAGTATTATGTCATCTGTGAAGAGAGAGAATTTGACATCTTCTTTGCCAATTTGAATACCTTTTATTTTTTGTTGCCTGACTGCTGTTGCTAGGACTTTTAGTACTATGTTGAACAATGGTGGCAAAAGTAGGCATCCTTGTCATGTTCCTGATCTCAAAGGGAAGGCTGTCAGCTTTTCCCCATTGAGAATGATATTTGCTGTGGGTTTTTTCATAGAAAGATTTTATGAAGTTGAGGAATGTTCCCTCTATCACTATACCTTGAAGCATTTTAAACAGGAACAGAAGCTGTATCTTGTCAAATGCTTTTTCTTCATCAACTGAGAGGACCATGTGGTCCTTCTCTCTTCTCTTATTGATTTGTTCTATCACACTGATTAATTTGCGAATGTTGAACCAGCCTTTATCCCAGGGATAAATCCCACCTTGTTGTGGTGGTTAATATTTTTAATGTACTGTTGGAGCTAATAGAGCTAAGAGGTTAGCTAGGATCTTGTTGAGAATCTTAGCATCCATATTCATCAGGGATATTGGCCTGAAATTCTCCTTTTTGATGGGGTCTTTGCCTGGTTTAAGGATCAGCGTAATGCTGGCTTCATAGAGTCTGGGAGTTTTCCTTCTGTTTCTATTTTTTGAAACAGTTTCTATTTTTTGAAACAGTTTCAGGAGAATAGGTATTATTTCTTCTTTGAATGTTTGGTAGAATTCCCCAGGGAATCCATCAGTCCTGGGCTCTTGTTTTTTGGAAGGTTTTTGATCACTGCTTCAATCTCATTACTAGATATTGGTCTATTCAAGTTGTCAATTTCTTCCTGATTCAGTCTTGGAAGTTTATAGGTTTCCAGGAATGTATCCACTTCTTTTAGGTTGCTTAACTCATTGGCATATAACTGCTGATAATAATTTCTGATGATTGTTTCTATTTCCTTGGTGTTAGTTATGATCTATCCCCTTTCATTCATAATTTTATTAATTTGAGATACCACCTTACACCAGTTAGAATAGCCAAAATTAACAAGACAGTAAACAGGTTTTGGAGAAGATGTGGAGAAAGGGGAACCCTCTTACAGTGTTAGTGGGAATGCAAGTTGGTACAGCCACTGTGGAGATTCCTTAAGAAATTAAAAATAGAGCTACCCTATGACCCTGCAGTTGCACTACTGGGTATTTACCCCAAAGATACAGATGTAATGAAAAGAAGGGCTATTTGTACCCCAGTGTTCATAGCAGGAATGGCCAAAGTCACCAAACTATGGAAAGAGCCAAGGTGCCCTTCAACAGACGAAGGGGCAAAGAAGATATGGTCTATATATACAATGGAGTATTATGCCTCCATCAGAAAGGATGAATACCCAACCTTTGTATCAACATGGACAGAACTGAAGGAGTGAAATAAGTTAAGCAGAGAGAGTTAGTTATCATATGGTTTCGCTTATTTGTGGAGCATAAGAAATAACACGGAGGACATGGGGAGATGGAGAGGAGAAGTGAGGTGGGGGAAATCAGAGGAAAACAAACCATGAGAGACTGTGAGCTCTGAGAAACAAACTGAGGGTTTTGAAGGGGAGGTAGGTAGAGGGTTGGGTGAGCCTTGTGGTGGAGATTAAGGAGGGCATGTATTGCATGGAGCACTGGGTGTGATGCATAAACAATGGATCTTGGAGCAATGAAAAAATAAAGTTTAAATAAATAAATAAATAAGAAAAATTATTTTACATTTACTCACACATTGATCATTTCTGATATTCTTCCTTGTGTAGTTACAAATTTACATCTGCTGTCATTTTTCTTATGCCTGCCATATTCCTTCCTTTAACCTTTCTTATTATACATAGGGATCCAGGCAATGAATGCCCTCAAATTTTTTGTGGGAAAAAAAAATCTTTACTTTGCTTTTGTAAAAAAAATACTTTTCTTTGGAAATGGAAATGGAAATCTAGATTGTTGTTTTTTCTATCAGTACCTTACAGATATTAGTCTATTGATTTTGGCTTATAAATTTCTGATAAGAATTCTATTGTCATTTTCATCTTTCTTCTTCTGTATATATGTCTTTTGGGGAGGGCTGCATGTAAGATTTTTTCTTTGTCATTCCTTTATAACAATTTGGATATGATTTGTCTTTCAGTGGATTACATTTTCTTTATTCTACTTGGGATTTTTATGCTTATTAAATATATGATTTATAGTTTTCCTTTAAATCCTTGATCATGTTTACTTTAGCTGCTTTAAAGTATTTGCTAATGTCATCATCTCTCACTTCTGGGTCTGTTTCTGTGGCCTGATTTTGCTCCTGGATGTGGGTTATGCTTTACGGCATCTTTATTACTTTTGATTGGATGCTGGACATTGTAAATGTCATGTTGTTGAATGGTTGGATTTCAGTGTCCTCCTTTAAAAAAATAATTTTTTAAAATATGTATTTTTTTATTTGAGAGAGAGAGAGAAAGAGAGCACCCATGAGTGGGACGAGGGGCAGAGGGAGTGGAGAGAGAGAATCTCATGCAGGACCCCTTGCTGAGCACAGAGCCCACCCAGCACAAGGCTTGATCTCGTGACCCATGAGATCATGACCTGAGCCAAAATCGTAAGTCAGATGCTTAACCAACTGAGCCACGTAGACACCCCTAAAAAAGTATTTTTAGTTTTTCAGGCAGTTGTGTTTTTCATTGGTCATCTTTATTGTTTCAAAGCTTGTTTTAAAGTTTTTTGACATGGATCTAGAGTATCTCTTATTCTAGGGCTAGTTTAGTCCTATTGAAAGGTATGACCATTCTGGAGTCTGTACTGAATGCTCCATGTTTTAATGCTCCATCTTTCTACTCTGGTTATTTAAAATAACACAAGAAAAAATGCACAGCATCACTAATTATCAGGGAAATGCAATTCAAAACCAAAATGAAATATCACCATACATCTATCAGAATGGCTAGAATCAAATAGACAAGAAATAACAAGTGTTGACAAGAATATGGAGAAAAAGGGACTCTTTGTGCACTGTTGGTAGGAATGTAAATTGGGGCAGCCACTATGGAAAACAGCATGGCTGTTCCTCAAAAAATTGAAAACAGAAATGTTGCATGACCCATTAATTCCACTATTAGGTATTTGCTCAAAGCAAACAAAAACACTAATTTGAAAAATATATGCCCCCGTGTTTATTGTAGCATTATTTACAATATCTAAGATATAGAAGCAATTCTAGCATTCATCAATAAATGACTGGATAAAGAAGATGTGGTATACTGAGCCATTAAAAAAAAATGAGGTCTTGCTATTTGTGACAATGTGGGTGGACCTAGAGGGTATTATGCTAAGTGAAATAAGTCAAACAGAGAAAGACAAATACCATGTGATTTTACTTATATGTAGAATCTAAAAAACAAAACAAATGAACAAACACACAAAACTAAAAAAGCAGAAACAGACCTACAAATACAAAGAAAAAATTGATGATTACAAGGAGGTGGAGGGAAGGGTGGAATTGGCAAAATGGGTAAAGGGGAATGAGAAGTACAAGCTTCCAGTTATGGAGTGAATAAGTCATGGAGATAAAAGGTACAGTATGAGAATATAGCCAATGGTATTGTAATAGCATTGTATGGTGACAGAAATTAGCTATATTTATAGTAAGCATAACATGATATATAGAGTTGTCAAATCACTTATACTTCTGAAAATAATGTAACACCATATGTCAGCTATGATTCAATAAAAAATAAAATAAAATAAAATAAAAATCTCCCAGCCCGGGGCACCTGGGTGGCTCAGTGGGTTGGGCTGCTGCCTTCGGCTCAGGTCATGATCTCAGGGTCCTGGGATCGCGTCCCGCATCGGGCTCTCTGCTCAGCGGGGAGCCTGCTTCCCTCTCTCTCTCTGCCTGCCTCTCCATCTACTTGTGATTTCTCTCTGTCAAATAAATAAATAAAATCTTAAAAAAAAAATCTCCCAGCCCTATGTGAGCTCTGAGAATGTGTTAGCTCCAGTTCCTCTATAGTTCTTTGCTGGGTCTTGTAGAATTTTATTATACATAAGTACATCCTACAGTTTATCAAAAAACCCGTGGGACTTGGGGACCAGGGGGATCTGGAACTCCTCCACATAGCTGATTTCTCTCTGGTATTTTGTCTTCTAAATTAGAGCTGGCTTGGCCTTCCTAAACTCTAATATTTGTGTCCTTAATTTAACAAGACCACTGTACCTTGGTTGGATTGCTCCTTCCTGCATGGGGTCTAGAAATTGTTTCCAGGAGAAATGCAGGGATGATCATAAAGATAATTTCATTTGTTTCCCTTCTTTTAGGGAAAACAGTCCTATACTGCTAGTTATCAATTTTCTGAAAACAGCTGCTCCATATTTTAATCCAGTTTTCTAGTTTTTTTCTTGGGGGGGGGGCAAGTTTGTTTGCTTATAGTGGGAGATTAAATCATGGCCAGAATTGGAAACTCCATACTATAATTTTTAAAGTGACTTTTAATCAAAGTATAGTTACATAGAGAAAAATGAACAAATCATAAATGTTCAGCCTAACAAAATTTTCACATCATCCAGAATATAGTCAGCACCCAGAAGTCCCCCTTTGTCCCCTTCAAGTTACCACTTTCTCCCTGGGAAGGGTAGCCACTAACCCAATATCTACTACCCTAGATGAGTTTTGCCTTCTTTTGAACTTAACTGAAATGAAATCATGCAGTAGGTGCTCTTTTGAAGCTGTCTTCTTTAGTTCAATATTATATCCATCCATTTTGTATTATGTGGCTATAGTTCATTCATTTTCATTGCAGTATAGTATTACAGTGTAAATATTTATTCACTGTACTTCTAATGGTCTGGTTTGAGGATATTACACTTCTGAACATTCTTATACATGTCTTTTGGTGACTATCTATACCTCTTACTGTTGGGTGTATTCCTAGAATGGAACAGTTGTTGCACATCCTCAGAGACACTTGGTAGTGTATATATGTTTCCATTTTAGCCGTTCAGTTGGATGTATTGTGAAATTGCATTGTGGGTTTAATTTCAAGGAACTGGAGAATGTTTTCCTAGGTTTGCATATGTGAAATGACTGCTAAGTCATCTGCCCTTCCTCCCTGCCCTGATTTTTCCTTATTGATTTGGAGCCATTAACATATTCAGGATAGGAGTCATTTGTCAATATACATATTTCAAATATCTTCTCGCACCCCATGGCTTTCCCTTTCACTCCCTTAATTGTTCTTTTCATAGAATTTTTTTTAAAAAACTTAATGCAAACTAATTTATCTTTTCTTCCCTTTATGTTAGCACTTTCTGTGACCCATTTAATCAGTGTTTGTCTACCTCAAATTTCTGAAGATTGTCTTCTATGGTTTTTCTTTAAAGTTTTATTGTTTTACTTTTGATGTTTAGATGTACAATCCATCTGGTCTTGATTTTTGTATATAGTGTGATGTGAGTCAAGATTTGTTTTTTTGTGTGTGTGGGTATCCAATTGTCCCAGTACCATTTATTGAAAAGACTGTTCTTCAGTGAAATATTAGTTAGAAATCATGTGGTTCTATATGCATAAATTTATTTGTGGATTTTTAAATTCTGTTCCATTGAGTCTATTTCATTTTTATGCCAATATCACACTGTCTTAATTACAATAGCTCTATGATACAGCTTGATATGAAATAGTAAGTCCTTTAACTTTGTTCCTTATTAGAATTGCCTTAACTATTTTTGGCTTTTGCTTCTCCATGTAAATTTTGCATTTTCATAACAAGAATTAGTTTGTCAATTTCTATAAGCATATTGTAATTTGTTTCTAATTTAATGTAATTTCACTAAGGGTAAAGGACTCTTTGTTTCTGCATCTGTAGGACCCAGTATCTGCCTTGCATGTAAGCATGGAAAATGTTCTGTATATGTTCTCAGAATGAATAATTGAACTCTTATATACTTAAATGGAAAAAAAATTTTGTTCTACTATTTCCTTCATGAGTATGGTCCAGAATATGACTGGCTGAACTTCATTTAGAAAAAAGGTTAATTTATTATCAGTGTGGGGCAAAGTTGATTGGGTCACAATTTCTAGCTTGTATCTTAGAAGAAGAGGTTGCTAAACAACCTTAAGGGAGGACTCAATTTTTAAGAATTCGTTAGACCTAAAAATCTCAAAGTTGTTTCATGAAACAGCTAAAAGCAAACATATCCACTTTTCCATATGACTGATTGTAAATCACAAATCAATAATTATCAATAAAATTTATTTTCCTAGTACATGGATAGTATGTGAGCAATATTTATGGAACAAAAAGAAATGATGGGTGAATTAACTTTGGTTAATATTAGAATTTCTTTTGGATTAAGCATCATAACATTTTCCTTAGGTCTGTAGAAGTGCTAGTGCTCCTCCTTTTCTATTTTTATAGCTTTTATCTACTATAATTATCTATGAAACCCACACTGCAAGAATGGAGGTAAAATAATTAAAATTGTCTTTCTTTGTAGCATCACTATAGAAAACATACTTGGGACACCTGGGTGGCTCAGTTGGTTAAGCAGCTGCCTTCGGCCCAGGTCATGATCCCAGCGTCCTGGGATCGAGTCCCGCGTCGGGCTCCTTGCTCGGCGGGGAGCCTGCTTCTGCCTCTGCCTGCCATTCTGTCTGCCTGTGCTCGCTCGCTCTCCCTCTCTCTCTGACAAATAAAAAAAAAAAAAAAAAAAATCTTTAGAAAACATACTTGCCTTCCCTTTCTTGTGGCATTTGTCCCAGAGACACTTTAAAGAAGTGTGATGGGAAGCCTTTGCTTGGGAATGGTTCAGGGTTTTTTTGTTTGTTTGCTTGTTTGTTTAAGAAACCTTGGGGTGCCCAAGTTACCTTGGGGCACCTGGGTGGCTCAAGTAAGCATCTGACTCTTGATTTTGGCTTAGGTCATGACCTCAGTCATGAGATGGAGTCCCAACTTGGGCTCTGTGCTCAGTGCAGGGTCTGCTTGTCCCTCTCCCTCTGCTCCTTCCCCTACTTGTGCGTGCACACGCTCTCTCTCTCTCTCTAATAAATCAATCAATAAATAAAGATACTTGGTACTTTCTCTATCAAATAATATTTATATCAAATAATATTTATATGAGTTTTTTTAGAGATTCTTTTAAGGTAACTGTCCTCCTTATAAAGAATATTTAATTTGCCAATAATTTAAAAATGATATAAATATAAAATATTTTTAGATATAATAATTATATAATAAATTATATTTTTAAATGTTTAATTTAATTTTATAAAAATAAAATTTTTATTTTATTTATTTTTATTTTATTTATTTTATTTTATTTATTTTTTATATAATAAAATATAAAATATAAAAATTTTAACTATTTTTGATTCAAATGACTTGAATTTATACTTAAAAATTTTTATTTGGTATAACTGACAGTTAACATTATATTAGTTTCTGCTGTATACCATAGTGATTCAGTATTTTATTCACCGTAAAATGATCACCACTATGAGGCTAGTTACCATCCATCACATACAAAGTTGCAAAAATTTTTTTGTTGTAATGAAAACTTATAAGATTTACTCTTTTGGCAACTTTAAATATGTAATACAGTATTACTGACTATAGTCACCATGCTGTATATTACATCCCATGACATATTTATTTTATAATTGGAAGTTTGTACCTCTTGACTTCCATCACCCATTTCACCCATCCCATAATCCCCTTTCCCTTTGGCAATCACCATTCTGTTCTCTGTATCTGTGAATTTTGTTTTGTTTTATTTTTGTTTTAAAGATTTTATTTATTTATTTGACAAATAGAGATCACAAGTAGGCAGAGAGTCAGGCAGAGAGAGAGAGAGAAGGAGAAGCAGGCTCCCCGCTGAGCAGGGAGCCCGATGTGGGCCGATCCCAGGACTCTGGGATCATGACCTGAGCCAAAGGCAGAGGCTTTAACCCGTTGAACTACCCTGGCACCCCTGTTTTTTGTTTTGTTTTGTTTTTTATATTGCACATGTAAGTGAGATAAAATTTGTCTTTCTCTGACTTATCTCACTTAGTGTAATACCTTCAAGGTCCATTCCTGTTGTAACAGATGGGAAGATGTATCCCCCCCCTTTTTTTATTAAATAGTATCCCATTATATATATTTTATAGTACACATAGTATAGTAAAATATAGTATAAGTATATATATCACATACCACAAAGTACCATTCATCTACTGATGAACACTTAGGATGTTTTCTTATCTTGATTATTATAGATAATGCTGCAGTAAACATAAAAACATAATGAATTAGTGTTTTTATTTTCTTTGGTAAATACCTAGAAGTAGAATTACTGGATCATATGTAATTCTATTTTTAATTTTTTGAGGGACTTACATATTTTTTCTGTACTGGATACACCAATTTATATTCCCACTAACAGTGCATGAGGACCCCTTTTACTCCACATCCCTGACAACACTTGTTATTTCTTTTTCTTTTAAGATGTGTGTAAGTAATCTCCACACCCAGTGTGGGGCTCAAACCTACAACCCCAAGATCAAGAGTTGTATACTGTACTGACAGAGCCAGCCAGGTGTCCCAACACTTTTATTTCTTGTCTTTGTGGTAATGTGGTTTTGATTGCATTTCCCTAATAATTAGTGATGTTGACCATCATTTCATGCACTTGTTGGCCATCTTTGTCTTCTTTGGAAAAATGTCTATGGAGGTTCTCTGCCTCCCCTTTAAAAAAAAAAATCAGAATGAATTTTTTTTTTTTGCAATTGATGAGTGTATGAGTTCTTCATATATTTTGGATATTAACCCATTATTAGATGTATGATTTACAGATACTTTTTTTCCGTTGAAAGGTTTACTTTTCATTTTGTTGATGGTCTCTTTCGCTGTGCAGAAACTTTTTAGTTTGAGGTAGTCCCCACTTACTTATTTTTGCTTTTGTTGTCTTTGCTTTTGGAGTCAGATCCAAAATCCCATTTCCAAGACCAGTGTCAGGGGGCTGATCATCTGTGTTTTCTTCTAGTAGGTTTTATGATTTCAGGTTTTACATTCAAGTTTTTAACCCATTTTGAGTTAATTTTTGTGTATGGTATAAGACAGTAGCCTTGTTTCAATCTTTTGCATGTGATGATTCAGTTTTCCCAACACTGTTTATTGAAGAGACTAACCTTTCCCTATTGTATAGTAAATTTACTTTACTTTAAAGTAAATTTAACTTTACTATAAATTAATTGACCTTTACTTTGCTATAAATTAACCATATATGCATGGATTTGCTTCTGGGCTCTCTCTTTTGTTTCGTTGGTCAATATGTCTATCTTTATGCCAGTACCATAATGTTGTAATTAGTATAACTATGAAACATATTTTGAAATCAGGTTGTGTGGTGCTTCCAGCTAAAGACTGCTGTGGCGATTCTGTGTCTTTTGTGGTTTTGTACAAATGTTAGGGTTGTTTGTTCTATTCCTGTGAAGAGTGACTTTGGAATTTTAATAGGGATTGCATTGAATCTGTGGATTATGTTGGGTAATATGGATATTTTAACATTATTAATTCTTCTCATCCATGGCATGGGATATCTTCCCATTTATTTGTGTCTTCAATTTCTTTCATTATTGTCTCATAGTTTTCAATATACTGGTCTTTCACCTCCTTGGTTAAATTTATTCCCAAGTATTTTATTCTTTTTGATGTAATTGTAAATAGGATTTTTTTTTAAGATTTTATTTATTTATTTGAGAGAAAGAGAGAGAGTGAGAGAGAACATGAGAGGGGAGAAGGTCAAAGAGAGTAGCAGACTCCCCATGGAGCTGGGAGCCTGATGCGGGACTTGATCCTAGAACTCTGGGATCATGATCTGAGCCGAAGGCAGTTGCCCAACCAACTGAGCCACCCAGGTGCTCCTGTAAATAGGATTCTTAATTTCTCTTTCTGATTGTTCACTATCAGTGTATAAAAATGTATAAAACTTATGTACCCTGAAACTTTACTGAATTTATTGGTTCTAATAGTTTTTTGGTAGAATCTTAAAGGTTTTCTATGTATACAATTGTGTCATCTGCAAATAGGCCAACATTACCCTGATACAAAAACCAGACAAATAATAAATAATAAAGGATAACTTTTATTTCTTTTTCTTGCCTAACTACTTGGCTAGGATTTCCAATACCATGTTGAATAAAAATGGCAAGAGTGGGACTCCTTGTCTTGTTCCTGATCTTAGAAGAAAAGCTTTCACTTTTTTGTTATAGCATATGGTGTTAGCTGTAGGCTTGTCATACATGGCCTTTATTATGTTGAGGTACGTTCCTCTACACCTACTTTTTTGATAGTTTTTATCACAAATGGTTGTTGAATTTTGTTAAGTGCATCTTCTGCATCTATTGCAATGATCATATGACTAGTATCCTTCATTTTTGTTAATGTGGTATATCATGTTGATAGATTGGCAGATGTTGAATCATCCTGTATCCCTGGAATAAGTCCCACTTGATGACAGTTTATGGTCCTTTCAGTGTGTTGAATTCAGTTTGCTAATATTGTCTTGAAGAGTTTTGCATCTGTGTTCATCAGGGACACAGTCTGTGATTTTGTGTATTCATGCGTGTGTGTGTGTGTGTGTGTGTGTGTGTGTATGGTGTCTTTTTCTGGTTTTGGTATCAGGGTAATGCTGACCATGTAAAATGAGTGTGGAAGCATTACCTCCTTTTCAGTTTTTTGGAAGAGAATGGGAAGGAAATGTTTGGACCTGGACTTTGATTTGTTGGGAGTTTTTAATTCTGATTAAATCTCCTTGTTAGTGACTAGTTTATTCAGATTTTCTATTTTTTCGTGATTTGGTCTTGGAAGACTATGTGTTTCTAGGAATTTATCCATTTCTTCTAGATTGTCCAATTTGTTGGCATGTAATTATTTATAATACTCTCTTAAAATGCATTTTGTATTTCTGTGGTATAAATTGTAACTTGTTTTTCATTTCTGACTTTATTTTTTAAGCCCAATCTCTTTCTGTCTTGGTGAGTTTAGATAAACATTATCAGTTTTGCATATCTTTTCAAAGAACCAACTTTCAGTTTCACAGATCTTTTCTATCTTCTTAGTCTCTATTTCATTTATTTCTGCTCTGATCTTCATTATTTACTTCCTTCTACTAACTTTGGGATTTGTTCTTTTTTTTCCTGTGTTCTTTAGTTGTAAGTTAAATTGTTTATATTAGGGTTTTTTGTTCTTTGTTCTTTCTTTTTTGAGGTAGACCTATATCACTCTAAACTTCTTTCTTAGAATTACTTTTGTGGTGTTCCATAGATTGTAGTTTATTTGTCTCAAAGCATATTTTTTCTTTTTTGATTTCTTCATTGACCCATTGGTTGTTCAGTAGCATCATGTTTACTCTCCACATGTTTGTGATTTGTTTTTTATTTGTTTGTTTTTGTCTTATAACTGATTTTTAGTTTCATACCATTGTGGTCAGAAAAATATTTGATATCGTTTCAGTATTCTTAAATTTATGAAGACTTTCTTTGTAGCCTAACATTTGATCTATCCTGGAAAATGCTTCATGTGCACTAGAAGAATGTGTATTCTGCTACTTTTGCATGAAATGTTCTGTACACATCTATTAAATCCAGCTGGTCTAATGGTCTTTAAAGCCAATATTTCCATATTGATTTTCTGTCTGGATGATCTATCTATTGTTATGAGAGGAATATTGAAATCCTACTATTGTATTGCTGTCAATTTCTCCCCTTAGGTCTGCTAATATTTGGTAATATATATTTAGGTGCTTGTATGTTAGGTGCATCATTATTTACAAATATTATATCTTCTTGTTGGATAGACCTTTTATCATTATGTAATGCCCTTCTTTGTCTTTTATTTACAATCTTTGTTTTAAAATCTATTTTGTCTGATGTAAGTATGGACACACAAGCTTTGTTTGGGTTTCTGTTTACTTGTAATATCTTTTGCAATCTCTGCAATTTCAGTCTGTGTGCACATTTGCATCTAAAGTATCTTATAAGCAGCATATAACTAGGTTTCAATTTTTTTAATCCATTCAGCCACTCTGTCTTTTGATTGAAGAATTTAGTTCATTTACATTTAAAGTAATCATTGATAGATATGGGCTTACTACTATTTTATTGTTTTCTGGCTTTTTTATTGTTCCTCTCTGTTGCTTTCTTGTTCTCTTCCTCTTTTTCCTTCTTATTTGATGACTTTCTTTAGTGTTATCCATAGATTCCTTTCTTATTATCTTTTGCATATTTACTAGAGGTTTTTGCTTTGTGGTTACCATGCAAATCACGTATAATATCCTATATATTAACAGTCTATTTTAAGTGGATAGCCAGTTTAAGTTTGAACACATTCTAAATTCTACATTTTAACCACCCACCTTCTGTGTTTTGTTTTTGATGTTACATTTTACATCTTTTTATTTTGTGTATCTCCCACTGGCTTTCATGGGGCCATGGGAAGTGTAGGGCCAGGGCATACCTGCCCACTTTCACACCGTGGCAGAAAAGCACAGTGCCAGGGTCCACCTGTGCTATCAAGGTAGAGGAGGAGGGCAAAAATGATAACTACCAGCACCTCTGTTCCCCAGACAGAGTTCCAACAGGCCCTTGCCCCTCTAGCAGACCCTGTAATATTAGCAAATGAATCTTTCCCACATGTAATCTGGGCACTTTTCAAACTGCTGCCTTTGTGCTGGTCTCTTGGGTGAGCGAGTCCATCGGCAAGCCCTTTAAAGATGTATCTCATCCCTAGAGTCCATTGGTTTTCAAAATCAGGTGTTTTGGGGGCTCATCTTTTTGTTGCAGGTCTCAGGGTTGGAGTACCTGATATGGGGCATGAACCCCTCATTTCTCAGGGAGAAACTCTGGATTTGTGAGATCTTTCCTAATTGTGGGTCACTGCCTCAGGGGTGATATTTTTGGCAAGACCACACACATCTCTGCTTCTCCAACCCATCTCTTTTACTGTTTGCTGTGAAGGAGCTGTTCACCTAGTCTTCTTCAGTGGGGATTGTTTCATATGTAGCTGTATATTCAGTGTGTCTGTGGGAGGAGATGAGTTCAGGATCTTCTGTGCCACCATCCCGGATCACCCCTCTCCCATATTTAAAAAAAAATTATATCACATTCCTGCCATGTGTGTATGAACATAAAATTATAAATGGAGCTTGCTTTGTAATTCTAAATTTCCTATTGATATTAAAATTTAATTGATACCAAAAATTATTTTATATAAATCAATAATTTTTATGGATTATCTGTGTAGTAAGATAGATATATTGCTTAAAGAACATTTGCCCGATCATAAATGGAACAAAAAAATGTGAAGTTTTTAAATTAACAGTATCTGGAAGAAATGTTAACTGGTTTACTTGCCCAATACAACAAAACTTCTAAACTTGCTTCTTCAGCCACATTTTGTGTATTTGTATTTATTTGACTGATTTCCAGAGTTGACATTAGCAATCAGAAAAGAAAAGTTTGCAGAACTGACAAAACAAAATATCTTCAGGACATCTATACAGAATAACAGCTTTTATGGTAGTGTAATTTTACTTACAGATAATGAAATTCATTGGCAAGATCTTTACTTTCATTCATCACTATTATTTGTCTGTTTTTAAGTATGTGATATAATATTTGGTCTGTGGTCTTTAGTAAGGAAACATCCTGATTGCAAATCGAGTATATACCTCTGATTCACTTAAAATTCCTACTATCTGTTCTTTGGCCTCCTGCATAATTACCAAAAATTCAGTACTTAGATATTTCAAGTCTATGGAGATATATATATCTCCATATAGCTCTCCCACTGCATGTCAGGAATATCATGAAGGAATTTTAAAATTTCAGGAGATAGAGAAATTGCTTTGGACTTATGAAATGCCACTGTGAAATCCTGACCCTGTAGTGGTATATTACTTCAATGTCAGTTTGATATACCTCTTAGCAAGTATTAATACAAAAGTAAAATTTAGTGAGAATTAATTCAGTATTTCTAAAGATGGATGAAAATTTTTATCCAAAAAAATGACTTCATAAATATGTTATGTTTAAACATGGATAAAGAAAGCTAAGGAAGATACAACCTAATAAGTAATTCACTAATTTTTAACATGGAAGTAGCTGTTTAAATCTCACTCTGAAGCAGTTTAAAGTAAGATATTGTATCTGATGCTAAAGTGCATTTTGTAAAGAATTTTGGTTTAAGAAGATTTAGAGAGGACTTTAACATCTGAAGAGAAATTTATCTTCTTTTCTTTTTGAGATAAATATTTCTAGGAGTGATATGAAAAACATGAACTCTGTTTTGGTTTCGATGGTTGGACTCTACCTCTTTTTACCATTGTTTTCCCTCTGTTTTAGTTACTATCTAGATGTTCTGACTGATCACATAAAACCTTTTTTCACAGAGGAGGGTAGTTAAAAAAAAGAGAAAGAGAAAGAAAAATTTATGTGTCTTACACTTAAAAGGATCTTTTGGCTTTTCCCTTTACAGCTTCTTTTTCTTCCCCACCATTTGGTGTTTCTTTCTTTTTTTGGGGGGGAATGTTTTTCATTAGTTATTTTTAAAGGTAATAAAGATGTGTGACAAAGCTATAGCTTCTGCATTTTTTTTCTATTTTTACAGCTATGTTAGTTTCTGGTCATTTACAATGAGAAAATATGAAATTTATTTATATTATACTGAAGGTGATTTCTAAAAATGGCTCTAGATTTACACAATTATTGTGGACAGTATTTCCCTGCCCTTGGTGAAATCCCTTTAAAGTCCTCTGTGTTGGGCTTTCTCATCCTACAGTTCTAAAAACAATTCTGATTCAAGTCCAGCCAATTCCCTAGGTCCAGATCGGGAGTCTGTAGTAAATTTTGTTTTTCAGGAAGGATTTAAATCAACTTGAGGATGATAGCTTTTCAGTAAGTTATTTAGGAAACTGGGGATGTTTGAGAAATAGCTGCTTATCAGGTTGTGTTTGGCATTTTGAAGGAAAACCGTGGCATCCCACAATCGTCCCTTGATCTCTATAAAGACATGTGATTCTGGGGTGGGTGACCCATGGGTCTGACTAAGTGTAGCAAGGCTGTTTGTGGACATCTGGAGCTCAAAGTATGTCTAACATCTGCTGTACTGATGTTAAGATTTTTTGCAACTTTTTTTAGCTCAATCTTTATAGTAAATCTTCTGCAATAAGAAAGCTGGCCTGAACTAAGGAACTTGTGGAGCTTCGCATTTTATTTCTTTTTCGAGAATGTACTTCTGCATCATAGTCACATAGGAGTCTTTGTCCCTTCCCCAAAGTCTAGTGCCTTAAACGAAGTAGATGTTCATACACACAAGTGATGCCAAACCACATGCCTCAGACCCTGAAAACACTTATAATCATGAAACGGCAAATAGTAATAGGATGATGATGCCAGTTTCAGTTTTTCAATGAGAACATTTAATTTGCTTTTAGTCAGGTTGTCACTGAAAATGAAATCTACATTTCCTGGAACTTTACCTTTATCTGTATTTTTAATTTTTTCTACTAATGATATAATACAAGGTACCTCTCGCCTTTTATATAATTAGCATTATGTTTGCTAGGGACTCAGTTTTCTTCTTTTCTTAATGATTTATTTATTCATTATTTATTCATTTGAGAGAGAGAGAGAGAGTGTGTGTGTGTGTGAGCAGGGGGAGGGGCAGAGAGAGAGGGAGGAAGAAAGACATTCTCCAGTAGACTCCCCACTGAACACAGAGCCTGACCCAGGGCTTGACCTTGCGGCCCTGAGATCATGACCTGACCTGAAATGAAGAGTCAGAAGTTTAACCAACTGAGCCACCTAGGCTCACCCCCATTTTCTTCCTTATAAATAATATATAACTAAATAATATTTAACTAACGTTTGACTAGGAACTGTACATAATGCCATTAGTTTTCCTCTATATTTTCTATCTTATTTGTATGGCTTTTAATCCAAGAAGTAAAGCATCTTTCAGTGCTTTATTGCTTCATTTGTTTATTTACTCTTCAACATTATTAAATTGCCTCCTATGGACTATGCATTATGATAGATGCCAAGGAGAGAGGTATGAACAGTGAATGGATTATTTTTTGAGGAGCTTACATTTTGGTGGGAAAAAGAATATATATGTGCAAAATTATTGTACAAAACAAGATATAAACAAGAAACTGTGGAAAAGAGGCTCTTCTCTGTTTAGAGATGCCTAGGGGCATTCAAAAGACAGATAAGGAAATCAGGGCATCCCGACCCCTGGTGTCCAGAAGGCTAGTGTCAAACAGGTTGTGCAGTTACTTTTCCAGGGTCAGAAAATAGGAAGTACACCAAGGAAAGAGAATTGAAGATTGGAAGTGAAGTTCTGGACAAAAAGAAAGGGTTTAGATGAATTTTTCTCTTCTGGGTAGTGGGCAACCAGTTGAAGCAGTGGACCATCAATATCAGATATGCCTGAAGAGTGAAGAGAAATGCGAGGCAGAAAGAGCCATGGTAGAAAATACTGTTAAAGTCCAGCCAGGAAACAAGAAAGGCCTGACAATTGATAAAAACACTAAAAATAGAGAAGGGACAAGATTTAAGAGAAATCAAGGAGGAATCCCAAGATTTAGAGACTGCTTGGAAGTGAGGGCTTCTAGGCTAAAGATGAGGCTTCTGATCTACGTTTTTGCATGCAGGATGGATGGCGGGAGCCAGTTAGTGGTGGGGCTGGGAAGAGAGATGAGAGATTCTGTTCTGGTCAGCTTGAGATTTAGGTGCCCAAGGACTATTCAGGTGGAACTGCCCAGGAGGTAATTTACAAGCCAACTTTCAGCCATTGAGAGATCAAATCTAGGTATAATAGATCTGGAAGTCAGGAGTTCAGAGGTAGTAGTTATAAGGTGATGACCTTAATTTTGTCAGAGTCTGTGCCCATCCTTTCAAAATTAACTGAACTTTAAATTTATGTCATTTAAACCAAACTCACAGTTTATGCCTTTATAGCCTACGTTTAGATAGCACCTCTTTACGTGTTTTAGTGGACCCCACCAACATATTCACATCATCCACAGTTGTTAAATGGTGTATTTAAATGGAGCCTCAATCAAAACTATGTTGGAAATACATTGTGTTTTGTTTATTTTGTGCTAGGACAGTGTGAGGAGCTTTGAACTATACATGTGCAAGAAAGAATGAGGAATTCTTATATTTATTCTCCCTGATGGTGGGGTTTAAAATACATTAATTTATGAGAGGACAAAGGATAAACAGTTTGAATGAGAAATGATTTCATGAGACAACATCTGAGCTCTTTTTCATGTCATTTTATGATCCCCAGGATGCTATTAGCATTGTCAGAGGCCACTTGTATTGACAACAGTCCAGAATTTAAATCTCTGTTCTTTTCTTGGTAAAATTTTCTCATACTGCTGAGAATCAGGAAATGCTTTCATCAATTGTTTTAAATCTGAAAACCACCTTTTATTTTTTTTTCTCAAATCTTACTAAAGTGCTTAACATTTCTTTTTTTATTTCCATAGTCTTTCCACAGATATCCTTATAAATCCACTTCTTATCCAAGAAAGGTTTTAGATATACAGGCAGTAGTGTCTTTTGAGTATGTGACTCTCAGCTTGACTCTGACAAATTATTTAGAGATGCTGATTAGGTTACACAGGGGCCATGACCTTCAGGGGTTTTGCTGATTTGTCTGATGGTTACCAGTCATTTTTCAAGGTCAACAGGCATGGGGCAGTGCTAAGAGAAGCCATCATATAGTGTATAACTTGGTTTGAGATAGAATGTTGACCTCTTGTCATTAAAGGGGATAAAGGGCAGATCACAGCCAAGGCTGACTCCTTAAAGTGTGATGATACTTCTAGGATGTCACAGCAGGAATCTCAATAGCTGTTCAATTAAAGTCAGATGTTCCACAGAAGAAGGGACATGATATGCATTACAATAAGCTGAAGGACATGATCCTTTCACTTTGGAGAGATAGAGAGTCTTACTCAGATGGCCATGTGGTTCTTAATTAGAAGAGTTTGTTCTCTGACAAGTTGAACCATATTATTTTCTAGTTCCATAAGAAAATGTTCATGGTGGATTTTGCGTGATATATCTTATCTTTGGGTTATAGAATTGTCTCTAGCATCTTATCATCCAACTGTCTCCACCCCTTCTTCTGTACTTCTGCTGTAATTAAGTTTTGAGAGAGAAGAGAGTGTGGGAGTTTGCCCTTGTTAAAGACAGGTTAATTCTAGACATGGCTTTACATGTTGACATTTCCCAGTTAGCTCACAGCTCATAGTAGAATTCTGTTGAAACTGTGCCATGATATACTGCCAGCAAGTGGGAGTGGTGAAAAATACTAGGAAGGCTAGTGACGGCTAAAATAACACAAAATAGTACTGCTGTCATCACCTGTTTCGGCAACACAGACCTTACCAACAGTGCAGCAAGGAGACCCTTACATATTGGATAGTATATTGAGGAATAGTTAGCTTGCATCATTGTGATCATTTCTAGAGTGAAAAAATAGTAAGTTTTTAAAAAAAAGAGAACATAAATCATCTTCTTACATTAAACAAGCTGGCCACTGGATGGTTTCCCTACCCCCTTTATTTATTTTGTTTAAAATGTTTTGTCTCTATTATTCCTTTCAGTTTGAAATCAACTTTCAGTTTCTTTCCTTCAGGGAGAAGACAATCATTTAGTCCTTTAAAGTACTTGCTTTGTGTAATAGCCAAATTTTAGGGAAATATAAATGAAAACCACTTGCTGTGATTAAATTTGAAACTAACAAATACTTCCATGCATGCTACATAGCCATTTTTTTTTTCCTGACATGATTATTTGGTGCAAGATACCCTATTTGTAAAATGTTTGCATTTGGCTCATCATAAAAGGTGTTTTCTTTTTTTTTTCCTCTGAAAAATACCAATTAGCCCTGATTATGTGTTGTCACTCACTTTATGTTCTTTTTCCAATGCAAAGAAAAAATAAACAAAACACAGAAGTTGGTCTTAAATATCAAAGATCAAACAAGAAGAAGAAAAAAATCCATTACCCTATGGACTCTTGGAAATTAAAATATAAAAGTCTCCTGAAATAGCACTGCTTAATGTAATGAGGCCATGAAGCCCAGGCAGAGCCTGTTTATATCAATCATCCTTTTCTGTAGCTTCCATCAGTAATCAACTGCTGCATGTCAGCTCCAAGAGCTTACCTTACCAGTGTTTTCTGTCACTGGGAAGTGCTGGAAAATGTTTTCACAAGCCTCCAATACACCAGATGGAGACGATACTGTCTCCTAAACACTGACAAATCATTTATTAATTTTCGTCATGGTGATTAAAACCAGTCAAGTAGAAGGGAATCTGGAAGCAAATTAAACACGTATTTATTCTAAGCTGGAAGTTTTTCTTAAAGTCTTTCTGATTTTCAGAAAGTTTACATTCATTTGTTCTTGTTCACCTTCTGCCAATGTCGAGGTATTTAGCATTTAGCTTTTAGGTAGAAGATCTGCCTTGGAAAGGTTGCTTATTAAAGGAAATCTTTACATAATTACAACCGTCCCATATTACTGTGACTTATTATGTGACTTAGCAGGATTTTGCATAATCATATATCGTAAAAGCCTAATATTTCTTGGAGTCTGTTGGTCCTTCTTAGAATACCCCTCAAGCTTTCCTTTATTGTGATAATTCATAATATTCTGACCTATCTGATTCTGAATTTCCATGTTCATCAAAGACATACCCATGTGGTGTTTTCCATTCATGTTTAAATACTTAGCTTAGTATATAAGATCATTAATACTTAATATGTGCTGTTAAGCACTCTGATGTCTTAACCCCTATTTTTCTACCATTAATAATGGAAAGGATTATAAACATCTACTCCGACAACTCATTCTTATCATTCATAAGTCAGTTCAGACATCACTACTTCTGCCTCTACTGTGAGGGGTTTATTCTTCCCAAGATATGCTTTGGATGTTAACTATCAAAACAATATAGAGGCTTATACAGCACTTTTGTGTTAGGAATTTCTCTTTCTTTTTGTATCATTTTCTGGTCCTTAAACCCACATTATATAATTCAAATGCTTTTTGAAATGGAAAAGGAAAAAAGTAACTTAAGATAGCAAAAACGTTGTTTCATAATTACTTAAAATTACATTATAACTTAAAGTTACATTATCACTATTATCTCTCAGTAGAATGAATGGGTTTTCTCACCCAGTGGCTGGCTGCTGGGGAGAGGAAGGAGAAACATTGCAGTGAGGCTTTCCTCTACCCAGGGATTTATTCTTTCACCAAAGATGCTATATGACAGCATAGATTTTTTTTTTTTAATAGTTCTTGTTCTGAAAGTCCGTACGGTCTAGTGTGAGTGGAAGAGAATGAGGAGGTAGATTGGTGAATAAAACGTTAGAATTCACTGTGATACATTACACGAAAACTAACCTGTGCACCCAGCTTGACTAGGATAGTCCAAGGGGGATTCCTGCCTGAGGAGAGGATTGAGCAAACAATTTAAGTATTAACTTTAGCTAAGCAGAGGCTTAAAATCTTTGCAACTTAACATATAGGCAAGCTTTCACCCACAAAAAAAAAATTTATGCACTAAACACTAATCTGCATTTATAAGTTAATTTTAAAATAATCTATATATTTATCTTAAATTTACACTATATAAATTCAAATTGAACCTAGAAATAGGCATTTTTGAATGCCTTTTTAATGAGACAATATATTCATTCAGTAATGCTTTCAGTCGGATTCTAGGGCCTTCACTGCCATAATCCACGAGGATTTGATTAGTACCTGCTGCTTATATGGTGATACCAAGTGCAACAGAATGTGGGGGAAGAGCTTGGATTCAAGTTAGATGAACTTGAGCCTGGCCAGGCTCTGCCACTTACCAGCTGTGGCCTCTGGCATGGTTTCTGATATATTCCCATCCCTCGTTCAGCCTTGAGATTGTGAGGAGCAAATATATGTAGACTGCTTAACATGGTTACTGGCATATAGTATTTGTGCAATAAATCTTAATTATTTGTTGAATGATTGAATAAGTGAGTGAACACTACTATTATAAATCCTCAGCAGATTTAGTGAAATAGGTCTAATCTTTTCTACAAATTGGTTATTGTGATAAAAACTGAGCTTTCTAGGCAATGGATAAGTAGTTTGTTAGTTTTTAATTCCCAGGATATATTTTGGATTTAAGGTGGAAATTTATAATTATAAGTAATGTACTATACCACACAAGAGATTTAAAATCATAAAAAGCTACAATAAGCACTCAGTAAAGAAGTACTCAATAAGATATATATATATATATATATATATATATATATATATATATATTTATCTATCTATCTATCTACAGTGATTATTTAGGATAAGATTCCTCAGGATAGCAAAGTGGCTAAGAGCATAATCTAATTGGGGTTTATTTTGTGTTTTGTTTTTTTTTTTTCACTGCTGTATAACAAGTCATCTCAATAAACTTTTTCATCACCTCTCACGATTCTGTGGGTTGCTTGGACTCACTTGGGCAGTTCTTCCACTGGGTTTGACTGGAGTCTTTCTGGCAGTCACAGTTTGATGGTGGCAGGGGCTGCCATGGTGGAGAGGACTCCCTCACGTGGCTAGCTATTGGTGCAGACTCTTGGCAGAGACTAGAGGGCCTCGGTTCTCCATCAAGTGCCTCTCCAGGTGGCTTAGCCTTTTAGCACATGGCAACTGGATCCCAGAAATACCAAATAGCAAACACCAGTGGGGAAGTGACTTCTCAAGACTCTCCTTACATAACACATATTAATGTCTCATCATCCAAAATAAGTCATGTGGCCAAGCTTAGAGTCAATGTAAAAGGGCATTCCACTGGGGACAGGAATAGTGGGAGGTGTGGTTTATTGGTGACCACCAAAGTAACAGTCTGCAACAGGGTTGGATCCCAGCTCTGCTCCTTCTTTAATAATTGTGGGAGCTTGGGCAACTGATTTCTCCTCCCTGTGTCTCAGTCTTCTCATTAATAAAGTAGGGAAAATGTGATTGTTGTGAATATGACCATCAACAAGGAATTAATGAATTAATACACATAAAATGTGCAACAGTTTCTAATATAGAAGAGCAGTTAATAAAGTAAGCCAGTTTTAACAGTAGTGGTGATGATAGTTATAGTTAAGAGTAATAGTGGAGGGGCGCCTGGGTGGCTCAGTGGGTTAAGCCGCTGCCTTCGGCTCGGGTCATGATCTCGGAGTTCTGGGATTGAGTCCTGCATCAGGCTCTCTGCTCAGAAGGGAGCCTGCTTCCCTCTCTCTCTCTCTCTGCCTGCCTCTCCATCTACTTGTGATTTCTCTCTGTCAAATAAATAAATAAAATCTTTTAAAAAAAAGAGTAATAGTGGAATTATTATTAGTAAAAGTAATAAGAGCAGTAATAGGGAAAATATCATCTTAGGAATAGAGTTTCATGACAGCTGCTAACTTAGTTTTACTAGAGCTTTTAAAATCTATAGTATAGTATAGGATGTTGATATTTAGAAACCTAACAGGTTGAGTTTGGTTTCCCCTTGATCATATTGAAAACTAATAATATTTTCCTCACAGTTCTGGGAGTAGAAAACACACACTGAAAGATAGGTATGATTCATTTAGAAAAGCAAATCAGAATTTACAAAATACAATAAAAGGATCTTTGATTTAAGGATCTTTGATTTAATTTAAAGAGCTCTTCCCAGTTCAGAGTTTTACAGATCATTAACTATTTGACAGGGCTGTTCAGTAAAAGAAATTACTGTAATTCCAAAATAAGCCACTAATGAGTTTTTAACAGTTCCAGGATACTTCTAGGAGAGTACCATAAAAAGAGGCTAAGAAATAATATTTTTAGAGCTACCTCCTGGGATCAAAAATATCTACTCAGTTCCTCCCAGCTAATAATCTCCAATTATTTCTCAATTCCCAGTCGGCTTCTAAATATCTTTAATCCCTCTCTCTCTATTGCCAGTACCAATTCCCAATTTCATGCACTAATCCGTTCTCATCCACGTTACTGGAAGAGTCTTCTAACTGGGCTCATGAATTCAGTCTTTCCGCATTGCAGTCCTGCCGCCATCTTCTCTCTCTGAAAACATAGATGAGATCCTGTTACTCCCCCACCATATCTCTTCTCCCAACACTTTGAAACCTTCTTAGTCATACCTGTAAAGTCAGCAGGAAGCCGAAAACCCTATTTCGATACTTGGCAAATGCTTAATAAGAGGCTGTTAAATGAAAGAATGACCCAAAACAAGATCTATCATAATTTATAGGGAAGTATCTATTGGGTTCTGGAAAGAAGAAGGACCCTGTGGTCTCTAGACTTATACTTGGATAGCGGGCTGGTTTTTTTTTTTGATGATTTAAAGTGCGGTAAGTAATATCTCAGTTAATCTATTAGCTGTGCTTCCTCAAATAAGAGCATTTGACAATCTGATACACCTCAAGAATTGAGACTAATGCTTGCATACCTTTACCTGCATGATCTCAAGTTCTGGATCACAAGTAGGAGCAATGGCATCCTCCATGAAGGCTCTGATTTGCATATTAAAAACTGTTGATAAAGCAGACTGTGGTTTCCTGGAATGGGGTGTCATCATCCTTTATATCTAGCTAGGAGAGTTTGAATTATGCTTCCACTTTTAAAAAAATCAGTGTATTCCCTCATTTTGTGATGTGATTGTTAGTAATTTACTTCATGGCTTGCCAGATATAGTAAGGAGAGAGAAATACTTATGGGTTTTTTTTTTTTTCTTTTTGACGACTGTGTTCTTATTAACTTCTAAAACGTGCTTAACGAGTACAGTCTCTTACCAACAGTTTTTCTTGTTTGCATTAGAGTTCACTCTATTGTATCTGAAATTGTGCCCTGAATGAAAAAATGTAAAAATGTAAAATAACATTTTTCATGTGTCAGTGTGTCCTAAAAATGGGACTGGGTTGGGGGAGATTACCAAATACTGTGGCGGGGGCTGAGACTGTGAGCTTGGGTTTTTCTTATTTCAAAGATAACATGTGCAGATTAATATGGTTTGCTACAATATGTAGGAATGAATATAAAACTGACTTAAAAGCAGAAGAATCCTGTCAGGGTATTGGTATTCTTTGGAATTTTGTCCTAGTCCCTCTTCTCACTTTAAGATTCACCCTGGAAGTTGCCAGCCCCTCCCATGGCTTCAGGGACAGTCCACATGTGTGTAGCTCGCAAATGTGTATCATCCCACTTGGATGCCTAGCAGGCCTCTCACTTTCTCACATTCATTGTGTCTTTACCTGGACTGTTAAAGTCCTCAGGCCTGTTCTTCAGTGCACCGTACCACCACCCCTCATGCTCAGGTCTCATATATCTCTCCCTCTCCCATGTTAGGAATAACGTGCAAGCTATCCTTTTCCTAACATGCAAGCTATCCTTTTCTTCACTTTCTAAATATCCCTCAGGTTCCTCTTTTTCCATCCTTTGGGATCATAGCGTCTGTTGCCTGGATGATCCAGCTGCCTTTTCCATGGTGCCCCTGCCTCTATGCAAACCATCATCCTAACCCTAATCCGTCCTTTTCATTGTAGCCTGATGCCAAAAAGCAAATAAATTGATGAGGTTACTTACTCCCCCTCTTAGATCTTTTCATTGGCGTCTCATGTTCCTTGGGATAAATCTAATGCTCCTCCAGTGTCTAGCTGTAACCTATGGAACTCTGCATCTCTGTCTCACAGGATCCCCACTCCATGCTCTATCGTGCACTAGCCAGAACAGTATCTGCTATCCACATGTGGCTATTTGGATTCAATTTAATTTAAAGTAAATAAAAACGAAATAATCATTTTTTCAGTCATAGTAGCCACATTTCATGTGCTCAGTAGCACATGAGGCTAGTGGCTACCATACTGGATAGCACAAATTATAAGGTATTTCCATAATTGCAGAAAGTTTTATTGGATAGCACTGTGCTGAAATCCTTTCATTTCCTGCAACTTTGCCTTCTCTCATTTACAGTCTTTTTTATTCTTTGCCTGAAATGCCTTCTAATGCTTTCCTCTCATCAATGCCACTGTTTTCCCACTATCATTTTTTAATAGACTTTATTTTTTAGAGTATAAAGGAGGAAAAGGTACAGAATTCCTCTATACCTTACACCCCTACACACACACCACACACACACACAGCACCTCCCATTATCAACATACCCCACCGAAGCAGTGCATTTGTTACGACTGATGAACCTACCTTGATGCATCATTATCACCCAAAGTCCGTAGTTTTATATTAGGGTTCACTCTTGGTGAGGTACATTCTTTGAGTTATAACAGGCGTATGGTGACATGTATCCATCATTATAGTATCACAAGAAATACTTTCACTGCCCTAAAAGTTCTCTATGCACCCACCATCATTTTGTAAAAATTTATTTGAGAAAGAGACAGAGAGAGGGAGAGAGCATAAGCAGGAGAGTCAGAGGGAGAGAGAAACTCAAGAAGATTCCATACTGAGTGCAGAGCCGGACATGGGCTCGACCTCATGACCCTGAGATCATAACCTGTGTCAAAATCCAGAGTCGGATGTTTAACTGACTGTGCCACCCAGATACCCCCCCATCATTTTTTACATATCATTCTACTTCCCTAAAATTCACTCTCCCAACCATATCTTGTCTATCCTTCAATAACAAATCAAATCCAAATTAAGCTGCAAAGCTTTCTCATATCTCTATACTCTGAAGTTGAATATAAAGTAACCAATACTTTTTAAAATGAGAAATAAATTGAAATTTATTCACTCAGTTGAATATTGCCCTTTTAACTAGTAGCTTATTTCAGGACTGCCTTAATTGAAATATTCTATGTATACCCACTTTTGGAATTCTCTTCAGAAATAATTTGTCTTATATAAAATGATTAATTTAATTATTAATTTAATAATTAAATTTAATTTAATTTAATTTCACAATTCTTTTGGTATCAGCCTCTGCATTCACCATTCTTAGCTCCACCTGGTACTCCGTTCTTTCCAGAAACTGAATCTGTCTTCAAAATTATAACATCTGATCTTTAAAAATTATATACCAAAGGTACAAGGGAATCTCATACAGTTCAAAAATGCTTTAAACCATGGCAGTACCTTTTTAGCATTTCTAGACAGTGAAGGCGACAATTTTGAAAAGGATAACATTCATTTGTGTTCGTTAATTCTGACATGTTTGTTCAAAACAAATCAAAAACCTTTAGTCTATTGTATCATTCCTTCTCAGATGTTTGTTAACCTGATGATTATGTGATACATTGCTTGCATTGTAAAGTTGAACCTATTTTCAAATTTTAATTAATTTTTTTCAAATGTCTTTACTTGGTAGCTTAGTGTAAGTATGAATTAGAAACTGCATTAGAAAGAAATACACACCTTTTCCCAATCAAAAGCTAATAAAATCTTCATCAAAATCTTGATAATAGCATACTTAATGTTTAAGAAATCTGGAATAAAGAGTAAGCTAAGGAAAGTGAGCATAGATTTTTAAATTCAATGAATTTTTTCTGGTGGGATAATGTTAGCATTTTATTTTAAAATTTCTTTTAGCTATAATATTTCTTTTTTTTAATTTTTTATTATGTTCAGTACTATATGTTGACTAACATTTTTTTGTTTTATTGTACCTCCAAGTACATAATAAATACTCATTGAAGGTAGATTATTTTTAATATTTTTAAATTAACATATAATGTATTATTTTTTTAAAGGTACAGGTCTATAAATTATCAGTCTTTTTTTTTAAGATTTTATTTATTTATTTGACAGAGAGAGATCACAAGTAGGCAGAGAGGCAGGCAGAGAGAGAGGGGAGGAAGCAGGCTCCCTGCCGAGCAGAGAGCCCATGCGGGACTCAATCCCAGGACCCCGAGATCATGACCTGAGCAAAGGCAGTGGCTTAGCCCACTGAGCCACCCAGGCGCCCTGACTCATCAGTCTTACACAATTCACAGCACTCACCAGAGTACACACCGTCCCCAGTGTCCATCCCCCAGCCACCCCATCCCTTCCACCCCCCTTCCCTCCAGCAACCCTCAAGTTTGTTTCCTGAGATTGAGAGCTCTTATGGTTTGTCTCCCTGTCTGGTTTTGTCTTGCTTCATTTTTCCCTCCCTATAAAGGTAGATTCTTAATTATTTTAAAAATATTTTATTTATGTATTTATTGAGAGAGAGAGAGAACAGGGGAGGGGGCAGAGGGAGAGACAGAGAGAGAGAGATCCCAAGCAGACTCCACACTGAGCACAGAGGCAGTGCTGGACCCTGAGATCATGACTTGAACTGAAATCAAGAGTCAGATGCCCAACTGACTGAACCACCTAAGCACCATGATTCTTTCCTATAATCCCCAACCTTCAGTCAAGAGAAAGTGGAAGTTGGGGCAAGAACTGTGCCATTCTGGGTCTACAGCAAATAAGCTAACAGGCAGAAACACAAGCTGTCTGATCACTCGGGGGTCCAAAGAGGATGCAGTGGCTTTTCTTTTATCCATGTGGGCAATGCGTTTTTAAGGAGCCAGTGCAGGCCCTGACAGCCATTTCCCAGATGCCAATAGAGCTCATTGACTTGCCAGAACCCACACCTTCCATTCCATCACCCATGCTCTTGTAGGCATGTTGGCCATCCACAAACAGGCACTGTGCAACTTCACTGATTTTTTGGTAGTTTGTACTCAACTTTTTTTCTTTTGATTTAAATATAAATCTTAACAGGATTCTCTCAAGAGGCTGGATTTGGGGGTAATTTTATTATTTTTTTTTCTTAGATGTCTCTGGGACTTTCAAGTATTTAGAATGAACATGTATTGCTTTCAAAATTAGAAAAAAATAGTTTATTTGCATTATTTAAATTTTAGTCACATTTAAGAAATAAAAACAATTACAAATTTTTACAAAGTCAAATAGTGGATACCAAAAGATTATTTTTAGCTCATTCTCTCTCAGATCGTAGCAGAATAAGTTTTGCATTTCACCTCTCAAATGCTACCTTCTATAATCTGATTATCTACCTCTATGTCTTTATAACACTTGAGTTTTCAGTGTGGGAAAAAACTTCCCTCTTGACAAGGGAGACTCCCGGTGGCTTCTCCCTACCCCACTTTCATGTGACTCCACTTTCATGTGTTCTTCCACATCCCTTACTCCTTCCTAAGTCACACCCTGAACATTCGTCCCATTTTTTTAATTCGTATATAATTCAAGACATAACCATTTCTCAGGTTTGGCGACAGTTCAGGACCAAGGGACAAGGTCAGAGGGATTATAGACTGTTGAATGTGTGACAAGGCGGCTCATAAAGAATCTGGTCAGATGTCCTTCATTTGCCTTTAATTAACTACAGCTGCTTTTTATGTTGCGAGCTGATCTTTGATCTGCTTTCCCCTTCAGACCTCTGTGCACAAGGTAGTTAAAAACAAACTAGGAGGCCAATTTTAAAGACAAAAAGAAAAAAAAAGAAAAAGAAAAGAAAATCCCTCCGGGGTAGTCAAGTGACAGTTGAAGCAGCCATAGCTGTTAGCTTTATTCATTAGAGAACTTTAAACATGTCAAGAAATAGACTAAAGTCCCTGCTATTAGATCAGCCTTGACAATGAAGATTACAACAGCTTTGGGACACATGAGTGGGCAAACTTTTTGTGAAAACAAGTTTATTGAGGAGCATTTTACTATAGTGGCACAGAATCTAGCTTACACGGTTTCATAGCAAGAATATTGGTTCAATATGCATCGAGAAAGTTGGCCCTCTAAGAATGGCAGATTTACAGTGCAACCTTGCTCTAACCTAAATGGCCCCTGCAATTAGGTTTAAAAAAACTTCCTACAGGCCATACTATTCGAATGGATAGTCTGTTACAGCACATTGCTTTTGCCGAAACATTTACGATGGTGCATGATCCAACATTAATTTTAGTTTGGTAATGACTGTATAAATCTTGAAATCTTACACAGGTCTCTGAAGCTGATACAGAGTTCTTTAAACCAAAATTCTAATGTCAATATCAACACTTTTAAAGAATAGAGCATTCCTTAGAGCAAATAATCTTGGACCAGCATCTAAGAATGGTTTTGAAAAGCAGTCCATTCTAATCCTATCTAAGTGGGTTTCCTGGTAGCATTTTTTTCCCTTCTTTATTGTAATCTGTAGCAGCCTATTCATTATTTGGAGGCCCTTAAAAACATAACAGAATATTTTGTTTAGAAAGGAGAATATCAAGGGACATCTGGGTGGCTCAGTCAGTTAAGCGTCTGCCTTCTCCTCAGGTCATGATCTCAGGGTCCTGGAATCCAGCGCTGCATCCGGCTCCTTGCTCCCAGGGATTATGCTCTTTCCCACTGCCCGTACTCCCTTGCTCTCTCCCTCTTTCTCTCTCTCTCTCAAGTAAATAAATACACAAATCTTAAAAAAAAAAAATCAAGAATTTCCCAATCCTTAATTTTTCACCATGCATTTTCTTCTTTTTTAAATGTTTTATTTAAATTCAATTTGGGTAACATATACTGTATCATTAGTTTCCAGGGTAGAATTTAGTGACTCATCAGTTGCATATAACACCCAGTGCTCATTATATCAACTGCCCTCCTTAATGCCCATCACCCAGTTACCCCCTCCGCCCAGCCACCTCCCTTCCAGCAACCCTTGGGTTTTTTCCTACTGTTAAGAATCTCTTATGGTTTGCCTCTTTCTGTTTTCATCTTATTTTTCCTATGTTCATCTGTTTTGTTTCTTTAATTCTACATATGAGTGAAATCATATGGTATTTGTCCTTCTCTGTCTTAATTTCCCTTAGCATAATACCCTATAGTTCCATTCACATTGTTGCAAATGGCAAGGTTCCACTCTTTTTGATGGCTGGGTAATATTCAATTGTATATATTTGTAAGATCTGATACATTATCAGATCTTCTTTATCCATTCATCTGTCGATTCTCCATGCACTTTTAACTTTCCTCGTGGCTCTTCCTCCTTGTAAGTTCCAGAGGAAAGAGCCTTATGAAATCTCTTGTAACCTATGAAATTTAAGGGAAACAAACACCTTCCTATATTTCACAATTTTCTTATTCCTAAAACTGACATTTTTGCTCAGGTCAAAATTAAGAGGCTCTTTGAGCTGATGATTCATTTCAAGTTCTCCCACATGATAGGTTAGCAGCCCATTTATTGCTCCATAGTTATTGATTTGTGGAAGCTCAAATTATGACTCAGGGTCATGACTTTCCATTGGTAAACTTAACAGCTTTTCTCCAGTCACATCACTTGCCTCTCTTGGATCTTATGATCATGTCATGGGTCTTGCTTGCCCTTCAGTATTCCTGTTAGAGAATGTTCTTTCAAAGGGTAAGAATTTGCTAACAGAAATAGCAACGTATGTGGGAAATATAGATACTTTCTTCTTAATAGCCTGAAGGTGTATTCTAAATATTCTACATTTGAAGTTTAAAAGATCTTTCTAAGAAAAAAGAGGAGAGGTGACAGCCTATTTTATATATTTCCAAAGCAGATTGATTATACTCAATTAAGATTTAGACTTCACATCGATAGGCTAGGGACACTTGTGTGGTCAGAGGAGGAAAGTAGGAAAGCCAGATTGACTTTGGGGGTACAGGAAGCACTCATGTCCCTGAACTCAGCTTAAGCTGGTTGTTGTCTTCCAGAAAGGTGACTCAGGGATGCCAGGTAGTTCCGCTTTAAAAGTAACCTAAAATATGATTTTTTTAAGTGAAAACTCCTGATGTCTAAATGTTGACAACCCATTCATTTCTGAAAGAACACTCTGTGAACTGAACAAAACACATCTGCAGACTATTTTCTGGAGGTAGTGCTTCAATCTTCTTTTCAATGCTTACTGCTTGGGCAAGCTATGGCATGGTTTTCAAAAAGTAGACAGAACATTTTGAGTTCCTTATGGATGACACTGTGTAATCAGAACTGTCCACATAAACTGATTTAAAAAAAAAAAGGCAGCAAAGTTAGGAATAGCAAATGCTTCTACAATGATGACTTATGGTTTTTCAGACTCTATTTACATGGGCCCTCAGAACAACGCTGTAAGGCCAGTGGGGCCATTACTTTTATTCCCATTTCATAGAGGAAGAAATTGAAGCTCGATGAGTGTGGTTCCTGGTTATTTTAAGGACACAGAACCTTTGGAGAAGTTGTTGAAAGTCATGGATTTCTCTTGCCATAAAAATGAACACTAAAAAAGAAAAATTTAGCATATCATTGCTAGGAATTCATGGACATCTTCCTCTTTCCAAAGTTCAACCACAGGTTAAGAACCCCTAGAATCAATGATCTGTGAAACTTGATACAGGACTCAAACAGAGATTTCCACAGGAGTGTGTGTGTGTGTGTGTGTGTGTGTTTCTACTACATGACACTTCCTTCTTTAGAGAAGGGCACAGTTGAAACAGCAGCCAACAGAGCAGTGTGTTCTCAGGCTGAAGAGTCATCTGCTATCCCAACCATGCCATCATCCCTAGGATGGCTGGCCTCTAAGATGTGGCTGGGACTGGGGAGGATGACCTCGGCGGTGCAGCTGGAACCCTCGTCACCATAGTCTCTGGAAGTCTCTTCTCAGGGTTATCTGAGAAATCTCAGAGTTACAAATAGTAATAGCAGCAGTATGTCATATGTCAGGCATTGCGCTAAGCGCAGAAGTCAATACAGTTTTTATCTCCCATCACACAGATAAGGACGTTGCTAAGTCAAGATTATCATTCTGGGGGCACCTGGGTGGCTCAGTGGGTTAAGCCGCTGCCTTCCGCTCAAGTCATGATCTCAGGGTCCTGGGATCGAGTCCCGCATCGGGCTCTCTGCTCAGCAGGGAGCCTGCTTCCCTCTCTCTCTCTCTGCCTGCCTCTCTGCCTACTTGTGATCTCTCTCTGTCAAATAAACAAATAAAATCTTAAAAAAAAAAAAAGATTATCATTCTGACTCTGCATCCAACACTGTTAACCACTCTGTTGTTCTGCTTTTCGTTCTGAGTGAGCTTATGGGGGAGATGAACATGTAGAGGAGGATCCTTTATTCTATCATCATTCTTAATATAAAAATAAACATATGTGATAGTACTAAAATTCCTGAAAAGCCAATTGATTTTCCTTCTAAGACACAGGGATTTTTTTTTTTTCAGGTAGCATGGCTTTAAAAAAAATTACTATATATCTAAGATCATAAAGAAAATGGGTGCCTGGGTGGCTCAGTCAGTTAAGCATCTGCCTTGGCCTCACTGGGGTCCTGGGATCAAGCCCCACACTGGGCTCCCTGCTCAGCGGGGAGCCTGCCTTTTCCTCTCCTCCCTACTCTTGCTCTCTGTCTCTATCTCTGTCTCTCTCAAATAATAAATAAAATTTAAAAAAGAAAGAAAGTAAAGGAAAACCTAATCATACCAGATTTAGTGGAGATCTTCATGCATAGCAGTCATTAATAAACCCCTGTTACACTGCCAAAATCAATGATCATCTGTGTAATCTTCCATGTCCTTTAAAGGCCAGACATAACCAAATTTGCCTATAACCCAACTGAGTATACAGTATTTCCAGATATTTTGGGAAATAATACATTACGGATTTGATTTCTTCACTTTTCATACGTAGTGTTATATGTGTCATGTAAAATGTGATACCTGCCAAATTAAAATGAGCAGATGCCAAACATGAATAGCTTACACGAGATACAGACTTAATCATATTTTTATGTGGAAAACTCCAGTACTCAAGAGACTATCCCCTTAACAGAAGTGCATAACTTGTAATGAGTTATGTAAACCTGTTGTTAAATGGATAATCTTGGAGTTCATGGAACTTAAATACTGTTCTTGATGTGCACAGTGTATGGAAGGCTAATTTGCTGTCTGGATGATACCTGAAACAGAAACTTGATTAAGCTTCAAGCGAACACCCAAAATGGATAATTTGAATTTTTAAAAATATTTAAATGTTATTTAAATGATAGGAAATATAAATAGCAAAAAAAAAAAAATTCCTGAGAGTCATTCTACATAAAAATTTTTATATAGTTTAAAAGCAGAATTTTGTATTAGGAATCCAGTTTAAGTACAGCAGTCTCTCTGTCATCCTTTGTTAAATACATTTTTCTACGAGCTGTTACTTCTAGGACTCAAAAATAAAAATTAACATTTTATGGTTTCTTAAAGGCGGGCAAGATTCTGAAAGAATGTAGCCTAATTGGTTTGACTCCGTATTAAGCATATTTTATAAAATTCTGTTTACTTTAAAATGCACAATTTATGTATAGTGGTTATGCTTTTGAAATAGCTTTCACAGTACCTCTCATCCCCTAACATTTTCAGGTAATAGTTTACCATAATCCAGGTTATCTCGAAATATATCATTTTATTGCCTTTATCCCATAATGTTGAAATTACTGATCTAACGTAATTATACTGCTACGTGAAAGTTTTTCAGCTTTCACTTCATAATTTTTTTGTTTAACTTCTGCCGTTAGTCCTTTGGATCATGTAAAAGATTGTCTCACCCTCGATTTTTTTTTCAGGGAAGAAGTACGTGATGTCTCTTAAGCTTATCACAGATTTATTTCTAAATCTTGCAAATTTATGTGTTTCCTTTCCTATCATTATTTCCTCTCTCCCTCCTTTCTGCCCTACTGGTCCATGCCTCCTACGTTCTCCTTTGGATTTTCATCTCATGACCTAATGCCTTGAGTTTTTTTCTTCCCCCCATGAGGCAATGTTTGCACACAGCTGTTCTGTAATGTATAGCATATATTGGCTTGAGAATGGAAATTTCACTTCTGTAAAGTGGTTTGGGATATACTTTTGTGCAAGATGCGATGCCAAACTGAACTGTGGACTGTAACATGCAGCCAGTTACCTCTGTTTGCCCCTCCAGGAAGCAGTTTACAGTTTCAATAATCATGATGCCCTGTTGCAGTGGCTTCCAGAGTTATTATATAAACCTTTCAAGCAGGGATTATGTCTTCCCAATTTCTGCACACCTTTCCTGATACAATAAATATTTTATAAATGACAGGTTTAGGTGAGCCAGGGCCTTATCCGCAAGTTAACATAACATCTCATGCAGTATATGTATATTTAAAACTTGAGCCATTTCATTTCCTTTCCAAGTTTGCTAATCTCACAGGAATATAGAATAACCAAACTATAAACTAGAGACCCTAGTAGGAAAGAATTTTTTTAGATGAAGTGCAATTAATTAGTCCCAGTACCGTTGTCGTTGGATGGTTAGCAGTATAGAAAAGGAGTCAGTTAATTATGATTAAAACTTAATTATTTAGAGAAGGAAGCAGCAAGAGTATTGTTTAAGTATTTCAAACCCAGTATTACTTTTCAAATTACAAAGAAAAAGATGTTACAAAAATATTTAACACTCTGAAACTCTCTTTTCTGAAGTCTTTCATCCAAGGGTGTGCATGTGACTAAAGCCCAACCAATCAAATGTCCACACCTCCTGCCTGCATGATTGGCCCAGAGATTCACAGGGGACCAAAGTGAGGCCAATCAAAGCCCTGCCAGGGATTTTTCTGTTGTTGCCAGCAGAGGAGAGTTCTGCTTACCTCTTGCATTTTCAAGGTTACTGAGCAGGAATAGGGGGCGCTCCCAGGCAGTATACCTCTCCGTGTTGGGAAATCTCCATAGCAAGTGTGGATAAAGACAAGCAGAGACAAGCAGATGAGAGAAGGGAAGATAAAGCCTCAGAGCCAAGCATCCCAGCCATTTCCGTCTTTTCAATTAGGAGCCAAGAAATGCCCCTTTTGTGCTGAAATTGATTTGTGTTGAATTTTGTCTCAAACAACCAAAGGAACCCTGACAAATTATTTTTGTTGGAATTGACTTCCTGCATGAAAAAGAAAGCATTGTTTCTCTTCCACGGATTTCTCCAGCTTTTCACTGGTAGAGTAAAATAGAAAACATGAAATATGTGTTCATTCTGGAAAACACCATTTTAAAACACCAACAGCTCCTTTTAAGAGTATCTTTCAAGTTGTGTGAAACAAATAATGAATAAATTAAACTCTGCAATGGAATAGACAGTATTGTTTCACTTTCTAGACAATGACATGTTAGACTTTTTGCTCATTTTAATAATTGTATTGTGGTCCAACCTGAGCCATAGCTTCCACATTAAGTTTAAATCTCTTTTACTCAAATTCAGTTTTCAATTACTGGTGCTACAAAACCCTAAGAGAAGCCTTTGGGATAGCTTAGTGAACCAAGTGAAACTTCATAGCCCTGACCTCGGCACGCTTCATAGTCCTGATCTCGGCACACTTCATGAGGTCACCTTCTTTTTGAGAGAGAAGGGAATTCTCTTTCCTCCTGAATGGCAGGTTGAATTTAATTCAGAAAAGTTACCATTTATGAATTCATAATATAGTTGACAACTGTGTGATGGTACTACTTGATTTGGCATTTGTATGTGTCAGGGTAAAGGTTAACTACTGTATCAAAGAGACCCAACAATACAGTGGCTCAAGAACCAAAAGTTTATTTATCTTTTATATAAGATTACTTATAAGATAAGTAACTATGCTCCTCATAGTTACTCAGGGACACAGGTCCCTTGCAGTGGTTGCTTCACCATCCCCTGGGGTCCTGTCTTGTCATCCATAACATACAACTTGAGTCAATACCACACCGAAGTTCCAGTTGATGGGGAGGGGAAATTAGGTCTGAAAGATGTAGACTCATAATCTTAGGCTCTCTGCTTCTCACCTTCCATGGGTGAGAACTTACATGGTCCCACACAAGAAATTATGCAAAATACCATCTTTCTGAGATATCATGGCCATCTATGAAAGGCAAAATAGATTTTGGTGGAGCCCTAGTATTGTTCCAAGGATTATAAATACCCAGAATTATAAGAAACTACAAGTTTCTGCCATTGTTTCACAGGTCCTCTATATTACTTTTGTGTGTAAAAGAAAAATGAAGAAACTGATCCTTATATCATCAAAGTAGTACATGAAGAAATTAGAGTTATAAACATTACTCTTCACTTTTTGTTTATTCAAAAACTATCTAAATTGGTCCAGCCACTGTGGGAAAAATTATGGAGGTTCTTCAAAAAATTAAAAATAAAAATGTCATCTGATCCAGTAATTCCACCATTGAGTATTTACCCAAAGAGAGCAAAAACATAAATTTGAAAAGATACATGCACCCCTGTGTTTACTGCAGCATTGTTTACAATAGGCAAGATATAGAAGCAACTCATATCCATCAATAGACAAATGGATAATGGATGGAATATTATACAGCCATAAAAATGAGATTATGCCATTAGAGACAATATGGATGGACCTAGAGGGTATTATGCTAAGTGAAATAAGTCAGACTGAGGAAGACAAACACCATATGATTTCACATATAAGTGAAAATAAATAAACAAGCAAACAGCAGAATCAGACCTATAAAAACAGAGAACAAACTAATGGTTGCTGGGTGTGTGTGTTGGTGGGGGGAGTTGGGCAAAATAGGTGAAGGGGACTGGGAGATACAGGCTTCCAGATAATGAATAAATCACATGCCTAAAAGGCACAACACACAGATCATAGCCAATGATACGGTAATAGTGATGACCCTGTAGCACAAGCTACGCTTGTAGGGAACATAGCATAATGTATAAACTTGTTGAATTACTCTGTTGTATACCTGAAACTAATGTAACATAGTGTGAAAACTATACTTAAAAAAATTATCTGGCAGCTGAATGTAGTCCTTGAGTGAATACAGAAATCACATCTCTCCTATGAAATCACCAACAGAGTATAAAGTCTGAAAAATAGGTAATATTAATTTACCATTTTATGGACTGACAATGCCCTTCACAACATTATGTTTACTGTTCTCTGTTTTCAGACTTTTGGGCACCCTGTAGAATTCCAGGGTAAATTGTCTTAGCTTTAATCTTCATCTACCAAGAGATTTTTTGAGTGAGGACAAATTTTAAGTTGCTTGATAAAAAGTTAGGGCTGCTTTCCCTACAGAAGATGACAGAGTCTTTTAAAATATGTGTTCCATTAATTATTATGTAAGCTTTCCTCAGCATACAAATATGAATATATCTGTGTTTGAGAAATTTAATACTGCAGATTCAAAAATTTTTGAAGTAGTTTTTTTTTTATTCTTAAATAACTCATCTTTGGAAGGCCATGTTTTTTGTATAATTATTTTAATTAGAATTTCAATTTTTTTACATTTCTATGTGATGTACATTGGCCAACAAATGCATTAGCTTCCTGAGGTGCACACATTCGACTGATTGTCAGATCTTAATTTAATATTTGTCGAGCCATAATCTCAACGGAACCTTGGAAATCAAAAAGAAACAAAGAGCGAATGTGCTGAATCTAGTCCAGGAAATGGAGAATGTACTATCCATCTATGTAGTTGTTCTTCACATACTTGGTATTACTCGATTACAGGATCAGAGTTTTGTTCATTCAGGATTTTTTTTCAAAGTACAGATGATGTACCATACCTTGTGCTAGACACTGAAAATACAGAGAAAAAAACCCAAATTTTAGTTGAGTTTAAAAATGGGACTTGTGGATATCCTAATATTAACTCCATCTCTTATCTTTGCAGCTTTCTCTTCTAGTATCCTGACTCCAACAAAACCAAGAAGCCACTGCTCTTACTGATGAGGATATCCTCATCCCCATCATGTCCTCACTTCCCTCCTTCCTACTTTAAAATCCATGGTCAACCATTGCAATTACTTTTGGGCACATGTTCTTTCCTTTGCCCTTTCTCATTTTATATTCATTTGGCAAAACCTCATCTTGGTTAAATCTTACTCTTCCTGCACCCACACAGCTGAATGGGGCTACAGAAAAGACACTTCTTAGTCATAGCTGCTGGCTTCAAGTGGACTCAATGCTACCCAGTAATCCTATTACACTTTCCAGGTCCATCCTTTCCTTCAGAATCCCATAGATGACTATTTCACATCTTTTCTCTAATCTCTCCAATGTTCCCTTCCTCATTCTCACTCTTAGTTGATGATCTTGCTTCTTATTCTGAGAAAATGGAAGCAAGCAGAAGAGAAACAGCATCTAGAACTGTGCTGGAAAACCTATGTATATAGTAGGCACTCAAAAAAAGTTTGGTCAATAAAAGCCCTCCTGGATGTGAACATGTCCAGTAGATTTAATATACACTAGCAAAGACATATCCCATAGTGCTCACGGGGATGGAAGCCATGGAGGCAAATATCATTTCTAGTGTGTTAGTGAATTAAGAATTATAACTGAAATCAAACATTAATTATTATTTGGATAGTGTTTCTATGACTAGTAATATATTCAGTGCTATTACAACTAAATATCTGTGATATAAAATCTATCTGCCTTTGTATCCAAATATTGTTTTTATTGGTACTTAATTTTATAGAAACTACAGTTTCATTTTTGCAAATTTTTCATGTGGAAATAAAGATTAATTTAATTTGTATTTAGTAGAAATCCTGTGTGATGGATCTGTGTAAATGCCACATAGCTGAAAGAGGAGTTCTGTAAGATACCTAGGAATAAACTAACCAAAGAGGCAAAGGATCTGTACACAGAAAACTATAGAACACTTATTAAAGAAATTGAGAAAGACACAAAAAATTAAAAACTCATTTCCAAGCTCATGGATTGGAAGAACAAACATTGTTAAAATTCCCTGCTTCCCAAAGCAATTTACATATTCAGTGAAATCCCTATCAAAATACTATCAGTGGGGCGCCTGAGTGGCTCATTGGGTTAAGCCTCTGCCTTTGGCTCAGGTCATGATCTCAGGGTGCTGAGATGGAGTCCCGCATCAGGTTCTCTGCTCAGCAGGGAGCCTGCTTCCCCTTACCCCCTCCACCTGCTGCTCTGCCTACTTGTGACCTCTCTCTCTCTCTCTGTCAAATTAATAAATAAAATCTTTTTTAAAAAAAAAAAAAACACACCATCAGCATTTTTCACAGAGCTGGAACAAATAATCCTAAAATTAGTATGAAACCAGAAAAAAACTCCAAATAACCAAAGGAACTAAGAAAGAAAACCAAAGCTAGTGGCATCATGATTCCAGACTACAAGGCCTATTACAAAGCTGTAATCATCAAGACAGCATGGCACTGGCACAAACACAGACACAGAGATCAATGGAATAGAGAACCCAGAGATGGGTCCTCAACTCTATGGTCAACTGATCTTCGACAAAAGAGGAAGGAATGTCTAATGGAAAAAAGACAGTCTCTTCAAAAAATGGTATTGGAAAAATTGGACATCCACATGCAGAAGAATAAAACTGGACCACTTTCTTACACCACACACAAAAATAGACTCAAATGGATGCAAGACTTAAATGTGAGACAGGAAGCCATCAAAATCTTAGAGGAGAACACCTTAGAGCAGCAACCTCTTTGACCTCGGCTGCAGCAACTCCTGGCTAAAAATATCTCCAAAGGCCAGGGAAGCGAGGGCAAAAATAAACTATTGGGACTTCATCAAGATAAAAAGCTTTTCCACAGCAAAGTAAAGCATTGTAACTTCATCCCGCTCTTTTTTTAATGGTAACTAGTGTTTGTGACATGGAGATGAGGAAGAACTAGCTACTCATGAACTAAAAATCTGAATTCTTCTCTTAGCAAGATGCTTTGTATTTGCCTGAGACCTTCTTCCTATTTCTAGACTTCTGTCCAATGACCAAGGATGAAGCTGGCTTTGTAGCCACATTTCCTCTTTTTAAGGTGCTCATACCTTTAGGCAGAGGAAGGAAGTTGTTTTATTCACATTTCCTTTTCCTTAAAGGCATTTTATATACTTCTGAAAGTATTTTCCCATCTTCCAACTTAATCCACACCTCTTTTTCCCTGGTGTTTCTCTTTGCATTACCAGATGTGTTAAGGATCATATATAGCACTTAGCTTTCCACAAAAGACCAACATATCTGAGAATTGGTCCACTTAGCCAAGTGCACTTTGAGCTTGCTTGGAGTCTAATGTAGACATAAATATAATGAAAAAGAAAGAGAAAAGGATCATTTCCTTTGAGTTAAAACACCAAACAGTAGTTTTTAAAGATGGTACATTGAGCTGAAATTGAGTTTAAAAAGTTAATATAACAACTTTGTTTACAAGAGAGATTCTCATTAGTTTCATAAGTTTGAGTCTTTCTCTGCATGTGAAGTGTAATAAAAACTCACTTATTTTTAAACACTGCCTCAACTTCTCTTCCTCCTTTGTACATGTTCTATCTATTATGATCTTTAGACCTCAATGTATACATCTGTTATGCCTCTAAAATGTATCTTTCTAAATTCTGAAGTCAATTAGATAATCAACTCTACACAAACAAGGGATATGCATGGGGGAAATTATTATACTTCCTTCAGATACCTGCTAATAGCCACTGCTTAGTTTCTTTAGAAAAATACATGCTAACAGTAAACTTCTATGAAAATATTCACTTCACATTTTTCAAGGAAGACTGTGGCTTGCCCAAAAGCATAACTTTTAACATCTTTCAAACCTGCCAAATCACATTGCCTATTTGGCCAATTCAGTGTTCAGAATATTAATTTACTGTGCCACAAAGGTAGTGTGCCTTAACTGTTATTAGGAGAAAGCATAATATATTTGATTTCCCTTTATGAGTCTCACATTGCTTATAATTCAGTGGGGCTACCACATTTTCTGGGCAGGCTATCAATAGGATGTTGTAATGATTTGCTTGACTAGTAGAGTAGATGAAAAAATATCAGTTCTGTCTATAGCAGTTCTATTTTTGAATTTCAGATTTGCACAGTTTGAAACCATTTATTCCTCTGTGGTTCTCTTCAAAAAAATTAATAAAATGATTCTTTTATATTTTAAAGAGTTAAACACGTTACACAAAATCATTTAGGGTAGTGGTTAGATTAGGGTAAAACTGAGAGAACAAAAGAGAAGTCTTCGATTTGAAAATGCCAAGAAAGGGGCTACAGTACAATGTGAAGACTTGAGCTTGTTGAAAGGAAAACATAGGCTTTACTTGTAACTGACATCCTGGGGATACTTGACAACCTCAATTTTGGTCTGCACTGCTATTCCTTTGCAGTTCACAGAGATGTTGAGATGCTTTCTGCTTTGCAGAATGTTACTTACCAGAATTATCTTTGGAATAATCCAGTTCTACTTGGAGAATAGCTATGGACTCAGAACCTATCAGTGGACTTGCTATTTTAAACATTATTATGGATTCCTTGAATGACTGAGTGAGTTCTTGTTCGGTATCCTAAATTCTTAAAACTTTATCTCTTTATACCATGAGAAAGGAATCTTGTTGTAGCAGGCTTATTTTTTTTAATATAGTTTGGTTTCTTTTTTCAACAAATATTTATTGAGCAACTTCTAGGTGTCAGGCATGTTCTGAGTATTTAGTGCATATGAGTGGACAATATAGGCAAAGATTTCTACCTTGGTAAAGCTTTTATTCTGCTGAGAGAGACAGACAGGAAAGAATAAATGTAATAAGTAAGTAAACAATGTACTATGTTAGAAGTTGATACAGCCTATGGAAAAAGGCAAAAACTGAGCTGCATGAAGAGTTTCATCAGTGCTGGGGTGAGGAAGAACAGACCTCCATGGTCGTGGTCAGTGTTACTGACCATGCAAAGCCAGTTGGGCAAGTAGAGACTTGGGGAAGAGCTTTCCAAGCAGAGGAAATGGGTCATACAAAGGCTAAAAGCTGAAGTGGTCCTGGCAAGTTTGGGAAACAGTGATGAAGCCAGTGTGGCCAGAGTGGAACAAGTGAGGTGGGGGAGTAGTAAGAGAATTGGTGAGAGAAGGAGGCAGGCCAGCGTGGCATAAGGCTTTTCTCTGGGTAAAATGGGGAGCCATTGCTAACCAGAAGAATGGCATGAAATGACTTCCACTTTAAAGGGATCACTCAGGCTGCTGGGTGAAAACAGATGGAAAGGGTCAAAGGTGGATAGAGGGAGACCTGTTAATGAGGTGCTGCAGTTAATCCGCTGAGAAATGATGATCATGACTTGGACCAAGTGGGCACAGTAGAGGAAGTGAGAGAAGGTGGAAGTCTGGATATATTTTGAAGGAGAGCCAAAGGGATTTCCTGATAAGTTGAAATAGGGTTTTAAGAGAAAGACAGTCCAGGGTGAGTCTAAGGTAGAATAGGTTGGTCTTTGCTTTGTTTTTTTTTTGGTTTGTTGTTTTGTTTTTTTTTTTTAAGATTTTATTTATTTATTTGACAGAGAGAGATCACAAGTAGGCAGAGAGGCAGACAGAGAGAGAGGAGGAAGCAGGCTCCCTGATGAGCAGAGAGCACGATGCAGGGCTCGATCCCAGGAGTCTGAGATCATGACCTAAGCCGAAGGCAGCAGCTTAACACACTGAGCCACCCAGGTGCCCCTGGTTTCGTTTTTGCTCTAGTTTTTTGTTTTTGTTTTGTTTGGAGTAGGGCTAGAGAGGAAGAGGGAACAGAGTCCAGTTTTAGGTATATGAATTTTGACATGTCTGTTAGATATCCAATCACAGATGCCAAATAGGCAATTGGATATATAAGTCTGATTTGCAAAGAGAAGTCTGGACTGGAAATGTAAATTGCTAAGTTGTTAGCAGCTATCCTAGACAGTAAGGTGACTTTGAGAGTGGAGGGCACACACCACTCGCCAACAAGACAGAGGTAGTCTCTAACGTTGTTGAGATCTGATCTATCTCAAGGCATTCATGTTGGAGAAAAATGTCCATTTCTTTTAAACTACTGCTATTTGGGTTTTTTGCCGTTGTACCTGAACCTGAATCTCACTGATACGTGTGCCCTTTGTTGTGCTCCTACAATGTTATTATATGGCACTGCAAACATCTGTTTTCTTGCCTAAAATCTCCATGAGGACGGAGACTCCACTTGCCTTATTCACCTTTGCATCCCATCACTTCACATAATGGCTGGCACTCAACTCAGTAAGCTCAATAAAAATTTGTTGAATAAATGAATTAAAGCTGATTAGGACTAAGGCACCTACCATTGTGTCAGCTAAGTCTCAAGATAAACTGAACTGGCAGCTATTTATTCTGCATTTATTTCATTGGCCTGAGTATTATATGAATAAGCAAGTAAGGCCAAGAAATATTGGTAAAAATTATATGAAACAAGGTACACTTAGTACTTGAATACAGAATTGCAATATTATTAATCACATACCCAGACGTTCAGGTGCTTCATAAATGTGAGAAGGCAACCAATCGATTAGCACCTGACTGATTACCAAGGGATTCTTAAGGTTTTTGTGCACGCAGGGTATTGTGCTAGGCACTGGGGACATAGGCTGAAGCAGCATCAAGGGTGTCTGAAAGGCTGATGGATTTCCAAGGTGGGCACAGATAAGACATATTGAGAAGGGACTTACACGTAAATGGAAAACTTTAACAATTCAGTTTCTGGGGGTCACGTCCAGGCCTATGGCAACATGATTCATCCTGTTCTATTTTTATGCCTAGCTCCATAAAAAATAACCGGAAGTTGTTAAGATGGCAGAGGAGTAGGGGACCCTAAGTTTTTCTGGTCCCTCAAATACAGGTAGTTACTAAATCATTCTGAATACCTATGAAATCAGAGATCTGAGAAAAGAAGTGCTGCAGTTCTACAAATAGCAAAGCGACTACTTTTTGGAAGGTGGGAGATGTGGAGACTTGAATATGGGGTGATATATCAGAGGGTACAGTGAAGGGGAGAGAGCATGCTTAAGGGGTGAGGCATGAATTCGGGACTTTCAGAAGTCTGCTACAGTGTGGGACATCCCTGGCTTTAAGGTGCTCGGGTGGTGAAGGGGGGCAGAATCCCAGGTGGAACACCATAGCCTCAGGATCCCCGGGCTCACGAGAATGGGAGTGCCTGAGTTAGGCAGAGTTCCCAGGGAAGCCAGCTGCAAACAGTGAGTCTAGGTGCAGCTTTCTGCTGGGTTTTTGCTATAAACCACAAACCACTGCATAGTCCTGCAACTGCTTTCAGGGCAGGAGCCCAGCAAGAGGCAGAAGCACGGTGAGATCTCCCTCCTGCACTGCAGGAGTCAGTAAAATTTGGAGTTTTGAAGCTCGGCGGGGTGCCCAAGATAAAAATACTTGATTGCAGGCTGGGTGAACTCAGAGTTCAAACAGAAACCGGGAGACGAGAGTAATTGCTTTTCTGTGAGGGCTCACTGAAGTGTGGGGGGCCCCCAAACTTTAGCTCTAGTTAGCCGCCATTTTCATCCCACCCAATGGTGCTGAAAGCCTTCAGGGAGCAAAACAGCACCACCTAGCCCAATCCAGACCTGCTTACAGTGAGCCCGGTCCCCTGGTGAGGTAGGTGCATTTCTGCAAGAGCAAGGGCACCTGAGAATCAGCGCAACTTTCTCCCCTAGCTCCCCACCAAGAAGAGCAGCAGGAACAACTGGCCAGCACCAAGTATACTGATCATAGAGAGCTGCAAAGCTTCACCTTTTGGGGAAGGCAGGATATAGCATCTGTGGGATGTCTTTCAGTATGATTTTTTTCAGTTATTTTATTTTTTCAATTCTTCTTTTTAAAATTTTTATTTTTATATATGTTATGTGTATTTTTATTTGTTTTATTTTATTTTATTTTATTTTTTTGTACAGATATAAGTTTTCCTTCCTTTCTTATCTTGGGATCTTTTAAGAAGCAGACCAAAACACACCCAGGGTCTAGTTTTTTGTTTTGCTTTTTTTTCTTGTTTTGTTTTTGTTTTTTTTCTGGTTTGTTTTTTGTTTCTGTTGTGGTTACTGTTGTGTTTTCTCTTTCTCTCTTCTGTTCTCTTCTGGACCAAACAGAGAGATGAGACAAAAAAATTCACCCCAAAAGAAGAACAGGAGGTACTACACACTGCAAGAGATTTAATAAGGGTAAAAGTAAGATATCTGAACAAAATTTAAAACGATGATTATAAAGATACTAGCTGGGCTTGAAAAAAGCATAGAAGATGCTAGAGAATCCCTTCCTAGAGAAATAAAAGAATTAAAATCCAGTCAGGCTGAAATTAAAAATGCTATTACTGAGATGCAGTCCCAAATGGAAGTTCTAAATTTGAGGATAAACGAGGCAGAAGAAAGTCAGTGATACAGAAGATAAAATGATGGAAAATGAGGAAACAGAAAAGAAGAGAAAAGGAGAACTACAGGAGTACAATGGGAACTTAGAAAACCCTGCAATTCCATAAAATGAAGTATCCAGATAATAGGAGTCCCAGAAGAGGAAGAAAGGGAGAGAGGAACAGAAAGTTTATTTGGATAAATTATAGCTGAGAACTTTAGTAATCTGAGAAAGGAAATAAGCATTCAAGTCCAGGAAGTACAGGGAACCCCCCTCAAAATCAATAAAAATAAGTCAACACCTGGGCATAGAAGACTGAAGCTTGCAAATTTCAGAGATAAAGAGAAAATCCTGAAAGCAGGTCAGGACAAGAGGTCCTTAACCTACAAGGGCAGAAACCTAAGGCTGGCAACAGACCCGTCCACAGAGACCTGGCAGGCAGAAAATAATGGCATTATATATTCAGGATGCTAAATGGGAAAATATACAACCAAGAATACTTTATCCAGCAAGGCTGTCATTCAGAATAGAATGCAAGTCAAAGAGTTTCCAGGACAAACAAAATCTAAAGGAATTTGTGCACACTAAACCAGCCCTGCTATTAATATCAAATTCCTTTAAGTGAAGAGAGAGCTCAAAGGTAACATAGACCAGAAAGGAAGAGAGACAATCTACAGGAACACAGACTTTATAGGTAATATGATGGCACTAAATTCCTATCTTTCAACAATTTCTCTGAATGTAAATGAATTAAATTCCTCAATCAAAAGACATAGGTATCAGAATGGATTTAAAAAAAAAAAAAAGACACACTGATATGCTTTTTACAAGAGAGTCACAACAGACACAAAGACACCTCCAGATTGAAAGTGAGGAGCTGGAGAACCATTTATCATCCCAGTGGATGTCAAAAGAAAGCTCTAGTATCAATCCTTTTATCAGACAAACTGGATTTTAAACCAAAGACTGTAATACGAGATGAAGAAGGGCACTATATCATAATAAAATGGTCTATGCAACAAAAAGATCTAGCAATTGTATTTATGCCCTTAACTTGGGAGCAGACAAGTATATAAACCAATTAATAACAAAAATAAAGGAACTCATTGATAATAATACAATAATAGTAGGGGACTTTAACATCCCACTCACAGCAATGGACAGATCATCTAAGCAGAAGATCAATGAGGGAGGAAGGGTTTTGAACGACACTGTGGACCAGGTGCACTTCACAAATATATTCATAACATTTCATCCTAAAGCAACAGAATACACATTCTTCTTGAATGCACATGGAACATTCTCCACAATAGATCATGTACTGGGTCACAAATCAGGTCTCAACTGGTGCAAAAAGATTGAAATTACACCTTGCATGTTTTCAGACTACAGCACTTTAAAATGTGAAGTCAATGACAGGAAAAATTGTGTAAAGACCACAAATACATGGAAGTTAAAAAACATCCTACTAAAGAATGAATGGGTCAACCAGGAAATTAAAAAAACAGTTTTAAAAAATACTTGGAAACAAATGAAAATGAAAACACGACAGTTCAGAACCTTTGGGATGCAGGAAAGGTGGTCCTAAGAGGGAAGTATATTGCAATACAGACTTTTCTCAAGAAACAAGAAGAGTCTCAAAAATACAGTCTAACATTACACCTAAAGGAGGTGGAAGAGAACAGCAAAAAAAAAAAAAAATCCAAACTGAATAAAGCCTAAATATCCTTAAATAAAGTCTAAATATCAACTCTAATGATACAGGAAAAAAAAAAAAGGCAATAGAACAGATCAATGAAACTAGAAGCTGGTTCTTTGAAAAATTTAATAAGATTGACAAACCCATAGTCAGACTTATCAAAAAGAAAAAAAGAAAGGACCCAAATAAATAAAATCATGAATGAAAGAGGAAAGATCACAACCAACACTGAAAAAATAAAAACAATTATAAGAACATATTATGTGCAATTATATACCAATAAATTAGGCAATCTGGAAGAAATGGGTGCATTTCTAGAAACGTATTAACTATCAAAACTGAAACAGAAGAAATAGAAAACCTGAACAGACCCATAACCAGCAAAGAAATTGAATCAGTAATCAAAAACCCCCCAAAAAACCAGAGTCTAGGGCTGGATGGTTTCCCAGCAGAATTCTACCAAACATTTAAAGAAGAATCAACACGTATTGTTCTGAAATTATTTCAAAAAATAGAAATAGAAGGAAAACTTCCAAACTCATTCTATGAGGCCAACATTACCTTGATCCCAAAACCAAAGACCCCAACAAAAAGGAGATTTACACATCAATATCCCTAATGAACAAGGATGCAAAAATTCTCACCAAAATACTACCTCATAGGATCTGATCATTAAAGGATCTAATCACTGAAAGGATTATTCACCATGACCAAGTAGGATTTATTCCTGGTCTGCAAGGGTGTTTAACATCCACAAATCATTCAACGTGACACACAACATTAATAAAGGAAAGGACAGGAGCCAATGATTCTTTCAATAAATGCATAAAAAAATTTGACAAAATGCAGCTCCCTTTCTTGATAAAAACTCTCTGAAGTGTAGGGATAGAAGGAACATATTTCAATATTATAAAAGCCATGTGTGAAAATCCCACAGTAAATATCATCCTCAGTGGAGAAAAACTGAGAGCTTTTCCCCTAAGGTCAGAAACACAACAGGGATGTCTACTCTCACCATATTGTTCAACATAGTATAGTTGTCCTAGCCTCAACAATCAGACAACAAAAAAGAAATAAAAGGCATCAAAATTGGCAAAGAAGAAGTCAAACTTTCACTCTTAAATGACAACATGATACTCTATGTAGAAAATCCAAAGGACTTCAGCAAAGTTGCAGAATAGAAAACCAATGCACAGAGTCAGTTGCATTTCTACACACTAACAATGAGGCAGGAGAAAGAAATCAAGGAATCGATCCCATTTACAATTGCAGTGAAAACCATAAAATATGAATATTTATATGAATAAACCTAACTGAAATGGTAAAGAATCTGTATTCTGAAAACCATAGAACACTTATTAAAGAAATTGAGGAAGACACAAAGAAATGGAAAAACATTCCATGCTCGTAGATTAGAAGAACAAGTAGTATTAAAATGTCATTACTAACCAAAGCAATTTACACATTCATTGAAATCTCTATCAAAATACCATCAGCATTTTTCACAGAGCTGGAACAAACCTTAAATTGGTATGGAACCAAGAAAAAACCCCAAATAACCAAAGGAACTGAAAAAGAAAACCAAAGCTAGTAGCATCACAATTCCAGACTTCAAGGTCTATTACAAAGCTGTGATCATCAAGACAGTATGGTACTGGCACAAACACTGGCACATAGATCAATGGAACATAATAGAGAGCTCAGAAATGGACCCTCAACGCTATGGTCAACTAATCTTCAACAAAGCAGGAAAGAATATCCAATGAATGGTGTTGGGAAAATTGGACAGCCACATGCAGAAGAATGAACCTAGATCACTTTCTTACACCATACACAAAAATAGACCCAAATGAATGAAAGATCTAAATGTAAGACAGTAATCCATCAAAATCTTAGAGGAAAACAGGCAGCAACCTCTTTGACGCTGGCCGCAGCAACTTCCCACTAAATCCATCTCCAAAGGGAAGAAAAAAGCAAAAATCAACTATTGGGACTTCATCAAGATCAAAAGCTTTTGCACAGCAAAGGAAATAGTCAACAAAACGAAAAGACAACTGACAGAATGATAGAAGATATTTGCATATGACATATCAGATAAGGGGCTAGTTTCCAAAATCTATAAAGAACTTATCAGACTCTACCCCCAAAACACAAATAATCCAGTCAGGAAATGGGCAGAATACATGAACAGACCTTTCTCCAAACAAGACATACAAATGGCCAACAGACACATGAAAAAATGCTCCACACCACTCAGCATCAGGAAAATACAAATCAAAACCACAATGAGATACCACCTCACACCGATCAGAATGGTGAAAATTAACAAGTCAGGAAATGACGGATGTTGGTGAGGATGTGGAGAAGGGGGAACCCTCTTCCACTGTTGGTGGGAATGCAAACTGGTGCGGCCACTCTGAAGAAAACAGTATGGAGGTTCCTGAAAAGGTTGAAAATAGAGCTACCCTATGACCCAGCAATTGCCCTACTATGTATTTATCCAAAGGATACAAACAGTGATTTGAAGGGGCATATGCACCCCAGTGTTTATAGCAGCAATGTCAGAATAGCCAAAATATGGAAAGAGCCCAGATGTCCATTGACAAATGAATAGATAGAGAAGAGGTGATTATGTGTGTGTGTGTATATATATACACACACACACACACATATGTGTGTGTATGTGTATGAATACTACTGAGCCATCAAAAAGAATGAACTTTTGCCATTTGCATCAATATGGAAAGAACTAGAGGATATTATGCTAATGGAAATAAGTCAGTCAGAGAAAGACAAATACCATATGATTTCACTTACATGTGGAATTTAAGAAACATAACAGATGAACATAGGGGAAGGGAAGGAAAAATAAGATGAACATAGAGAAGGAGGCAAACCATAAGAGATGCGGAACTCTAGGAAACAGAGGTTTGCTGGAAGGGAAGTGGGAGGAGGAAAGGGATAATTGGGTGATTGGCTTTAAGAAGGCACTTGATGTAATGAGCACTGGGTGTTATATGCAACAGAAGAATCACTAAATTCTACCCGTGAAACTAATAATAGTTTATGTTTACTAAATTGAACTTAAAGAATCACAAAATAAATAAAGAAACATGGTTTAAAGCAAAAGTAGTAATCATCATCACCATTACCATCATCATCATCATCAGAGTCTCATAGACCTTAGATACCCAGTAGAGGACAACAAGCAGCCATTCTCACCCTGAGTTGATCTGGATTTAACTCTGAACTCTGACTGAGAATCAAAACCTCTCTATCATTCTTTCTGATGCAGAAAGATGCTGCTAACTTGAATTCTACAAAAATTATTTCTTTTGCTTAAAAGTAACAATGAATGAATAACTATGGGGTTCTGGACTAAACATTATATTTGGCAATGTAAGTCATACTTTCCAATTGGCCAAGTTATCTTTTAGCAGGTAGTTTCATAGATGGGCATTGACTCGTTCAGACTTAGAGGTACATGGGACATCAGGCCATCTATGCTGTCATGATGAGAGGTGGGGCTTTTACTGGTAACCAAAGGGTAAGTGTTGGAGCCTCAGTGCTCACAGGTTTACATGTGACTGCGTAACTGAGAGCAATGGGAGGATTACTGGATATATGACTAATTTGTGGGCGATCATGTTAGCAGAGGCTAATATCTCACTTCTGCTTAAAATATCTCAGAATGTCTTCAATGAAGATGGAATACAATAAGAATAAGAAAAAACAACCAAGAAGCTTTTTTTTTTTTTAATATCTTTTACTGGCTCCTCATGGACTCGGTTGAATTACAAGTGCCTGAGCATGAATCTGACTGTGACCAACATATATACATACACTTAGAGCCTCATCTCTTGCTGTGTCTTACCCTTAACCCTCAGATACTGCAATGTTCATCATGTTCTTTCTTATTTCCTTCTCTTTGTGTGTAGTGTCCCCTCCATGCCTGATACTTATTCTGTCCTCTTTCAGCCTCAAGGCCCTTTCCCCCACTTCACCCAACCCCAGGCTGGCTCAGGGACCTCTCTACTGTGTCTCCATAAACTCTGAACATTGCACCTCCTCCCATGAATTACTGATCTTATGCATCTGTTCCCCTCACTAGACTCCATTCTCAACACTAGACACCAGTGTAAGTTTGTTAGATAAAATGGATAAAATGAATGTTTCAGGGCATTCTAGAGGTTAGAAAATAATTTTAAGTAACCCAAAAACTGTACCAACCTAATGTAGTATCTACTTACTACTGGAAATGCCTATTGGCAAACGGGAAAGTAGAATAATTTTGCAAATACGTATAGGTAAATGTGAACAGATTCTTCGAATTCTGCTATTACTTTTAGTAAGTTGTTGGGATTGTTGGTTCTTTTGGTAAATTTCTTGAGAGATACAACAACTGGGGCTATTTGGTGTTTAATATTTTCTTTGTACTCTAATACCACATCAGTGAAGAAACTGCGTACTTCTTTGGCAAACTGATTCCGAGTGCCTTACTCCTTTATGTTCATGAGATGCACTTAAGTGCACTTAATAGGGGAGCCTGCGTGGCTCGGTCGCATAAGTGGCCAACTCTTGCTTTTGGCTCAGGTCATGATCTCAGGGTTGTGGGATCAAACCCCATATGCAGCTCCATGCTCAGAGGGTCTGCTTCCCTCCCTCTCCCTCTGCCCTACCTCTCACTCACACTCACTCTCTCTCAAATAAATAAATAAGTTTTTTAAAGAAGTACACTTGATAGATGTCTCTTGCAGTGCTTGGTAAGAAGGTATATTACAAGTCTGAGTTTCCAGGGTAAATCCTATTTATGGGATTAGAGCTTTATTCTCTTCTAGCTAATATATTAAAGTTTAAGTTAGAACCGTAAGTAAAACTTATAGGGGTGCCTGGTTGGCTCAGTTAGGTAAGTGTCTGACTCTTGATTTCAGCACAGGTCATGATTTCAGGGTTTTGAGATCAAAGCCCACTGAGTGTGGAGCCTGCTTAAGAGTCTCTCTCTCTCCCTCTCCCTTTGCCCTCTGCCCCTGCCCTCCTCTCTCTCTCTCTCCCTCTCCAATAAATAAATAATATATATAAGTACATGTGTATTTATATATACATAATTCAAGAATAATTACATATAGAATATGAGACCTTAAGGTTCTATAGACCATTTACCTTTTCACTTTACAGATAAGGAACTGATGCCCCCAGGGGTAAATTATCATTCCCTGAAAGCATCAGGATAAGAATCTTATTTCAAGGGGAATGCGTATTTTAAAGCAAGAGGAAGTACATTGAGACTTGACCAGTTTCAAGGAAGAAACCCACCCATGCAGTCTTATTCCTGAAGTTAGAGCAGTGTGCAGAGGCTCTTGGTTATGCCTAGCGATTATGTTGCTCCCCACCCACCCCCAACCCCCCCCACCCAATGCCTTCCTCTTCCCATCTCTAGGCAATGGGACTCTGATTGGGTCAGTGATTTGTTTACCAACAACTAAGGAGAATTCCTGCTAGGAAACCTGTGGCGCAGACGTTAATATTGGATCCTGTTAGTTTTAGTCAAAGTAAGACAGTTATTTCGGGTCAATACGTAAGGGTTTGTAAACTGTATAGCAGGCTTAAGCAGGAAGAATTCCCTAAACTTCTGCGGAAGGAAATCAGGATTTCAGGTAGGTGTGGGACCTTTGTGCTTCCTGGACCTTACCAGTATGAGGCTGTAAAAGACAATCATATGTCTAAGTATGGAATGGGAGAGGGGAACTAAGTCACAGCTAAGCTCAAATGGAGTTAGTTTGCAAATGGAAAGAGTGGTAAATGATCTGCCCTTAAGAAACTATCCACAAATACTTTTGCTTTTGGGCAAATCAACAAACACTATCAACCTCTGTTTGCTTATCTTCAAGTAAAGATGATGATAATACACACTTGCCCGGGGTCCCTGGGTGGCTCAGTCAGTTAAGCATCTGCCTTGGTCTCAGGTCGTGATCCCAGGGTCCTCGATTGGGGCTCAGGCTCCATGCTCAGCGGGGAGCCTACTTCTCCCACTGCCTACAGCTCCCTCTGCTTATGTGCTCTGTCTCTCTCTCAAATAAAGAAATTAAAAAAAATTTTTTTTAAATACATACTTACCAGGTGCCTGGTGGCTGGGTTCGTTTAAGCAACTGCCTTCACGGCTCAGGTCATGATCCTGGAGTCCTGGGGTTGAGTCCTGCATCCGGCTCCCAGCTGCATAGGGAGTCTGCTTCTCCCTCTGACCTCCTTCCCTCTCATACTTTCTTACTATCTCTCTCTCTCTCTCAAATAAATAAAATCTTTAAAAAAATGCATACTTACCTTGCCTCATGGCTGTGCATACTAATGATGACATGTGTTAAATGACCATTACTGTGTAGGGGCTGAAAGTAAGGTAACTACTATGATTATTACTACTGCAAGACTAAAATTGTGCTATAATCATTTGTACTACCCCAGTACATAAAACCACTTTTGCTGTTAATGTTGTTACATGCCCGTAGTTTGTAACTGAGCAATCTTCTCTGCTCAGACAACAAGAGAGAGGGCTTTACAAATGATTTGCAAAAAGCTATAGAAATTCTTTCTTGGTGTGCAATGGTTAAGATCATGGGCTTAATGGGGCTACTATGTACTTCTTAGCTGTGAGATCTTAGACAAATTATTTAACCTTGTGTTCCTTGGTGATCTCATCTGTAAAATGGGATAATAATAATACCTTCTATCACAATAAGCTCTTGTGAAGATTAAATGAGATAGATTTACTCTAAGTACTGCTTAGAATACTGTCCAGCATGCAATGAACACTTAATACACGTTTTCTATTAGGCTATTAATGTATTAAATATGTGTGGGATCCTCATAACTACCTCTTGAGATAACAGACCTCATTATCTTTATTTCAGGCCTTCAAACACTGAGGCTACGATTTATCATAAGTGGCAGTGGTGGGGGTACTGAGAGAGCTTCTCTCCCCTCTTTCCTCCTTTTCTTACCTCCTTTCCTTTGACATGTATTTATCTATCCGACTGGAAGGGTAAACAATAATTCCTGTCTACGTGATTAGAATTTTGGACATCTGATCCCTTTTACATTTTCTTTTCCCCTACAGCCTCACCTCCATGCCCATGGAGAGTATGTCTTTTGCTACTAGTCTCTAACTATGAGCTGTCATTACCAAAGCCCCAAGTTTTCATTTGAATCTTTATACTTGAGAAATCAGTGGGGGTCAAGGAAACAAGAACCAGTGTTTACATAAGTGTTTATTGGACTTTTCTTTATCATCTTTCAGGTCTTGTAGAAATTTGCCTGATGCACCCCCTCGATGTGGTGAAAACCAGGTAAGGTTCTGCATGAACAAGTTTTATTAACTTTGGCTGATATCCAAATTTAGATCTGTCAGAACACTAAATGCTAGAACTTGTCCTAGGCCGGTAGCTTCTCCCAATAATGGCATTTATATTTACTTCTTAAAGAAAATGCTATTTGACAGATAAAATGTGAAAAGGGAAAAGCATTTTTGGATAGAGGTCATCTGAAGGTATACGATATTTTACTGCTTCACACGACAACCATAAAGTATGATTTGTGGCTAAGTTGGTAAACGAAGTAAATATATCAAAATGACGCAAAAACTAAACTTTAGTGAATTATGACAGCAGACTTTCATTTGGCGTTGCATGTAACAGATTGTTATTTAGTATTCAGCATTTTGGTGTGAGACTCCAAAATTTCAAGTAAACTCTTCAAATGGTGCTTGAAGAATTTATTCCTACAACTGTTTGGCAGTGCAAAATGCCGTGTTTCTAGGAAAATACATTTGCTCTTGCAGAAAGACACAAATCAGGGCAATGTTTTAAATCTGTTTACCAAGTGAAAAAAAAATAATGTGGGTTTTAATATGATCTTGAGCATTTTTTAAAAAGCTAAATCTGTGGCTGAATTACTGAACTCTCTATTTTCTAAAATTAGAAGCTGTTAGAGTTGAGTCAAAGTTTCCATTCGTTTGCATTGTGTAAAACCCAGGAGCAGCATACCTAGGTTGGCGCTCCATAGCAAATAGTGCCTTGCAACAATGGCGGTGGAACAACCAAAGTTAAAAATGCTTAAAGTGTCAGGCTTATCATTGAATGGACATGTTGCTTAATTTGCCTAAAGAGGCAGCAGAATCTTAAGCTGGATGCTGAAAGCAAGGGAAAGTAGCTGTATCATGCAAATAATATTACATTTCTTTTTTTTTAAGATTTTATTTATTTATTTGACAGACAGAGATTACAAGTAGGCAGAGAGGCAGTCAGAGAGGAGGAAGCAGGCTCCCTGCCCAGCAGAGAGCCCAATGCGGGGCTCGATCCCATGACCCTTGGATCATGACCTGAGCCGAAGGCAGAGGCTTTAACCCACTGAGCCACCCAGGCGCCCCTAATATTACATTTCTTTTTTTTTTTTCCATTTATTTATTTTCAGCACAACAGTATCATTATTTTTTCACCACACCCAGTGCTCCATGCAATCCGTGCCCTCTATAATACCCACCACCTGGTACCCCGACCTCCCAGCCCCCGGTCACTTCAAACCCCTCAGATTGTTTTTCAGAGTCCATAGCCTCTCATGATTCACCTCCCCTTCCAATTTACCCCAGCCCCCTTCTCTCTAACTCCCCATGTCCTCCATGCTTTTTGTTATGCTCCACAAATAAGTGAAACCATATGATAATTGACTCTCTCTGCTTGACTTATTTCTAAAAGAGCTAGAAGAGTTGAAAAGTTGGCCCCTGTCTTAGCTCAGGCAACTGTAACAAAATACTATAGACTAGGTGGCTTAAGCAACAGACATTGATTATAGTTCTGGAGGCTGGGAAGTCAAGGATCAAAGTGCTGGTCAGTTTGGTTCTTGGTGAGGGCCTGCTACCTGATTTATAAACAGCTACCTTCTTGTTTTATCTTCACACAGGGAGAGAGGCAGCTCTGCTGTATCTCCCTCTACTTGTAAGAGTACTAATCCCAACACTGGGGCTCCACCTCATCTAACCTCGTGACATCATCTAATTACCTCCCCCAAGACCCCACCCCCAAATACCATCACACTGGGGTAAGGGCTCCAAAATATGAATCTGGGGAGACACAAATGTTTAGTCCAAAACAGCCTCAAATTACCAAACCCACACAGAGAAAGAAAACTATAAACTACTTTCAAATGTAAAATTGCATGTACTCCCTGGATCATCTTTGTGTAGGGTTCAAAAACAAAAAGCAAAACTCACTGGCATGTCCTTCTTAGATTCCATGCTAACTTTGAAAAGCCAGAATAGTATTGCTAGCCTCATTGAGGAATAAATTGTCTTTCCTAAGGGTCATTTTCTATGTTCTAAAGTGTTCAAGTGAGCATATAGGAAAAGTAAGAATGATTTAAATAAGATAAGATATTGAAAGTACAGTTATTCATTTGGTCAATCATTCATTCATTCGCTTGTTAAGTATTTAGTGTCTTTGGGTTCCAAGCAAGCTCTGTCCTCAAAGGACAAATGAGTTGGTATAAATTTTTAATGAGTTAATATAAATTTTTAAAACTGTATTATTTCATGGTGCTGGATTTGAATAGAATATTTCTTAGAGTGGATGTGCCAAGTTACTGGGGCTTTATATCTTCTTAGTTACATGGATATTTTCAAGAAAATGGCATTCATTGATTGGAATTAGTCTTATGCTCTTGTCTTACTTCAGTGGGGGCAGGAGCGGGGGGCGGAATATAATTCTTCCAGATGCCCTAAAAAAGAAGGGAATTGGATATGGGATTATGTTTGACCTGCATAACAATAAAAAGCATATTGAATAAGACTTATAATCATAGAGTAAACTGAAAGTCCAAAATAATGTGCAATTGACTTTGCAACAGAAATAGAATGTGCAAAGATTACGAGTATTTATCACTGGGTACAAACACACAGGTGATAGGGAATGTACAGGACAGACTAGATGCTGAAATCTCTTCATTATCATGTTGGACAGGAGATAACTGTATTTCTAAATAAGATAAACTGTAAACTATAAAATATAAGAAACATTGTAACAGTCATTTTAGCAGGTCACTTTCCTTAATGACATCAAGGGCCCTGGATTCTAAACTCTTGCCCTGGATTCTAAACTCTTGTTGTCAAAGTTGGGCGGGACGCCATACACCAGGCCAAACCTCACTTCCTTCACGGTTTCTTTGTGGGCTATTTTTGCCTCTCCCTGGATATTATTACTTGAAAGGTAGTACAGTAAATGAATCCGAGTATGGAAATGGGTCATTTTCAACAGTATCTCATGTGCTGAAGTATATAGCAAAATAAGTGTTTACTTCTTAGAGTTCAGTCATTTTGGGGGGGGGGGTTCTATTTGTGCCTGATTCTTTTCTTTGTTGAGTGAAAGAGAACAGATTCTAAAAATGCATTTCCAAAGTCATACTTTACAGTGATTTCTTTCTTTCTTTTTTAACTTTGTAAATCTTTCTCTCTTTTTTAACTTTGTAATGATCATTTCTCTTACCCCAGGCTGAGGGCAGAGGGAGGTGGTGGTGACCTGAGCCCAAGGGTCAAGGCTACCCGGTGGAAGGTAGAACCGTAGTAGATCTGTCTACTGGTAGCTGGAGCCCCGGCCATTGCCTGTTCACTGCCTGAGGCACCCAGGGAGGGAGAAAATCCTCCACTTGATCCTTTCTCCCCAGTCTTCAGTCTCCCACCAACGTTTCTATCTGCTGAGCTATGGAAGCCAAGAAACCCAGCCTAGCAGAGGGCAGGCTTTCTGCATCATAAAGCAGAGCAGAACAAGAAGGGTACTAGAAATGTGTATGAAGACAAACAGAACCAGGACTGAAAAGCTGTCATTTTAGTGAGATTGGAGAAACCATGCATAACCATGCATTTTCTTATTGAGATATAATTGACATTCCATTATATTGGTGGTAGGTGTACAACATAATAATTTGGTATTTTTTTAAGTTTTTAAAAAATTTATTTGTCAGAGAGAGAGAGAGCACAAGCAAGCAGAGTGGCAGGCAGAGGCAGAGAGAGAAGCAGGCTCCCGCTGAGCAAGGTATCTAACACAGGACTCTATCCCAGGACCCTGGGATCATGACCTGAGCCAAAGACAGCTGCTTAACAAACTGAGCCACCCAGGCATCCCAATAATTCAATGTTTTTATATATTGCAAAATGATTTCCACAATAAGTCTAGTTAACATCTGACACCATACATAGTTACACTTTTTTTTTCTTGTGATAAGGGCTTTCAAGATTTATTCTCTTAGCGACATTCAGATATGCAGTATAGTATTATTAACTATATCATCATGCTCTGCATTACATCCCCAGGACTTGTTTATGTTATAACTCGAAGTTTGTACCATTTGACCCCCTTCATGCATTTCACTCATCCCCCACCCCCAGGCTCTGGCAACCACCAGTCTGTTCTTTTTATCTATAAATTTCTCTTTTTTTCTTTCTTTTTCTTTTTTTTCCCCCTAGATTTCCCACATAAGTAAGATCATATGGTAGTTGTTTTTCTGTCTGACTGATTTCACTTAGCATAATGCCGTCAAGGGCCCATCCATGTTGTTGCAAATGGTAGGATTTCCTTCTTTTTATGACTGCATAATATCAATTGTGTATAGTGTATATTGTGCATATATAGATATATATTTATATACAAAATATATACACATATATGTATGTACACACACATATACATACCACATTTTCTTTACCCATTCATTCACTGGTGGACGCTTATGTTTCAAGCATGCATTTTTAATTTGGCAAGGTTAATATGCACTTACTCTGCATTTTAGAAGATGATTAGAAGTTACAATTGATTAATTTTTTATGAAAAGATTTTAGGCACTGTGGCACTTGCCTTTCTCTAAGAAATAGTGTATTCTGCCTTACATAAGTGTAGCTCCAGGGATAGACCTAATGTAAGCATAGTCTAGCCACATGCCAACCTCCTTGCGAATGTCCCCACCTTATCATAGCAGAGGAGATTTGGCTAAGATGCTATATACGTGGCAGTCATGTAGAATCAGGTTCTCCTTTGAGATTCTTCCTAGAAATATGTGCCTACACTCTCTTGTAGTTCTTTTATAGTTTATAGACAAAGGACGCTCTGGTTAAGAACACGTAACTACAGATCACAAAAGGCTCTATGCACTTGTATAGCCAGCCAGGAAGACCGAAGGTAGTTTCTGGTTTTGGACTCCAGGGATTCAAATAAAATAATCAGTCATATCTCATATCTGTCTCATATTCTCTCTCTCTTCCGCTCTCCCTTCAGCTTTCCTTTTCCTATAAAGGCTTCATTTGAGGGTCAGGTGCTTCTCTTACTTGGTGCCAGGTGGCCCCGGCAGCTTCCAGCATACATGGGCTTTGGCATTTGTGTGCGCTCTCTGAGACAGGATAGCCTGGAGTTATCCTCCAGGTTAAGAACTCCGGCTGTAGGATTAGGCAGCCTGGTTTCAAATCCTGCTTCTTCGGTTGTTAGTCAGCGTAACATCAGGTAAGTTACTAAACTTCCCTGTGCCTAAGTTTCCCAAGCTTTAAATGGGAACAATAATGGCGTCTACATCACCATGAGAAATGAATGAGAGTGTATACGTCTATGGTGTTTATATATACATATGCTTACATGGTGTTTTATACTATGTCAGCAAAGGAAAGGAGACTGCAGAGACAAATGGAGTTTGTAAGGCAGTCAGGGAAACACGCAAGGGAGAATAAAAAGTGTGGGAGAGGGGAAATGTTTAATAGGGAATCAGGCGGTTTCAAGTTTCCAAGCCGGAAGACTTGTGTTATATGAGCATTACATTTAAATCTTTTCTCGGAATGGTGTTTGCAAGTAGATAGTCCTTATGGGTCTGAGGGCAGGAGAGCATCAGTTTCATCTATGTGTTTCCGTTGACATCATTCCACATATCATTTTAGGGCTACGTGGTGACATTGTTTAGGTCTGCACACCGCAACTGGCCTAATGCCCAGCCTCCAGGTGGTGCCCCACAAATGCCGATGCATTAAATTAATGCAGATTAATGTAGATTTCATTAAAGAGGTGGGAAGTGAGAATCTTTTGAAATGAAAGAGGAGAAATTACTTGATAGGATGGTAGGCAGAAACATCTCAAGCTTGCAGTGGAGTTCCAGAGCCTGGATTAGGGCAGAGTGAGGGGACAAGGTTTCCAGCAGGGGTGCCAAAAGGCAAGCAGGATGGATTGAACCAGCACAGGGACTGAAGGTGCCCAGAGAGCAGGTGTGACAAGCTTTGAGATGGAAAGCAAACCACTGGACTTCATCTAGGACAGTGCCAGCTATCAAAATTAAATGAACAACACATAGGTAATACTAAGTTTTCTAATAGCCACATTTGAAAAAGTGGAAAGAAACAGTAAATTCATTTTTACAATATATTCAGTTCAGCCTCATATGTCCAAATCACTGCCATCACTGCATATGAATCAATATAAAAATTATTAGTGAGAGGTTTACATTCTTTTTGGAAATAATCAGTTCTTGAAATCTGGTGCCTGTTTTACACTTGGAGCACACAGCAGCACTGATGAGTCCATTCCATCTCGAATGCTCCATAGCCGCGTGTGCCTGTGGTTCTTGGATTAGACAGCACAGGCCTAGAATGCAATGGGCAAGGAATGCTATAAGGGGAAAGAGAGTGGCCCTGTGATTCCTTAGTAAGAAAAGTCTCACTTAGAATGGGATGACAGGGGGCGCCTGGGTGGCTCAGTGGGTTAAGCCGCTGCCTTCGGCTCAGGTCATGATCTCAGGGTCCTGGGATCGAGTCCTGCATCGGGTTCTCTGCTCAGCGGGGAGCCTGCTTCCCTCTCTCTCTCTCTGCCTGCCTCTCCATCTGCTTGTGATTTGTCTGTCAAGTGAATAAATAAAATCTTTAAAAAAAAAATAAAGAATGGGATGACAGTTGCAAATGAGCAGGGTCCTCGTGGAAGGGAATTTTACTGCATACACATTTGTACCTATGTGGGGAAAGTGGCAATTAGAAGCCCCGAAGATTTATGCCCATCACAGTCCGAGGGGGTTTTAGCTTATATCCCTTTCACACTTTCATTCCCGGGAAGGGAACTGGTTCATTCGTTGTGCTTCGGGAAGAGAGAATTACTGAGGTGCTCATTCTGTTTCACTGCCAGTCATTTTTAATCATTTTTGTTTTGTTTCATTTTCGAATGAGGCATAAATCAGGTGCAAACTAAATAAATTACCGATCCTGTAAGGACTGATCTTTCAAAAGCGTCAAAGAGCTGCAAGGCACATTTTCTGGGGGTTGCGGGGGAAGGCAAGAAGGGGAGGGACATCTTTGCATCTCCTTACAGAGACACAGTTAGAAGCTGCTGGTGAGTGGACAGGCCGGTACATACCTCGCCTTTCATCCTCCCTCCCATCAGGACTTGACTTGCACTAAAAAGTCTTATCATACTTCTCTCCAAACATATTAATCACTGTGTGAATTCTAAAGACTCACATCGGTTGAAAACTTGGCATCCACACACTATAATATGTGCTTATGGGCTTTTACTCAAGTTTTTGAGATTGATTTACACTCACTGTTGGTGGCTCCCACCTCTCAGACCTGCTGAATGCCAAATGCCTGGGGAGGGGGGGCGCTACCGACATTTATGTTTAACACCCTCCTGGGTGAATCTTAAGCAAGGAGCCCAGACTGCTCGCTAGGTCAGCCTTTGGGAAACATTGCTAAATACCCTCATAGGCTGTTCTGTGAAAAGTCTTCATGGAAAGATTTCCTTTTTTCTCTGTCTCTGTGTCTCTCTCTGTATGTGTGTGAAACACTTCATTTACCTGTGGTTCTCCTTGGTTTCCTTTATGTAAACTGCTTTGTTAGTAATGAGTGGAATTGGAAGGACGGAGCTTCCCGCGCGGAGCTCACTCTGCGGTCTGTGAGAGTGCTAAGGGAGGGTATCGTCTACAGCCAGGAAAAGCATTTAATGTCTTACTGAGTGAGGTGACAGAGGCAAAAATCAATGCCAGAAGATGGGCAAGGAGTGAGCATTGGTTGTTAGGGAGGGAGGGTAAATGGCTGTGATGGGTAAAAATGATTTAGAAGCATTAGCCCACCACAAACTTTATTAAAAAGAGAAATCTGAGGACAGCTGTGGAGAGAGGCTGCTTTGTGGGGAGCCCAGTAGAGAGCGAAGGGCTAAGAGCTGGGGAGGAGGACCCACAGCTTCCCTTTATGGGGGGAGAATGGGACCAGCTGTGAACTTGAAAATGAACACTTAATTTAGAGGTTGGGGAAGGAACATTGAGCAGCCACTGGGGCCAACAGAACAGCAGGGTGGAAACAAGGAACGAAGAATGTTTTTTCCCCAATAGATCCTTTTAAACAAAGAAGAGAGAAATCCTTTCAAAATGGGAAGAGAACAGTGGGAAAAGTTACGATGGAGTATAGAGGGGAAGCGGGAGAGTCTATAAGATTAAAAAAATTAACAGAGCAGTCGAGTGGGGTTATTTCCATATGTTAACGATTTGTCCGTGGTATGAAACATTAAGATCACATTCAGGGTTAGACCATGGTTATGCCTGGTTTCTCATGATCCGTAGAAATTCAGGGCTAGACCACTGTCATGGCTTATTTCTAACCATGGAGAGAATGTGTCTGAGGTAAAGTAAGCAAGGAGTAGAACCACATTTTTACGAACTGTATTTTTATTGGGACTTTGTCATTGTAGCTAAATCAATCAATGGCAACATAAAATGGTAAGAAATGGTCACAATATCCCTGAATACATGTGAGTATAAGTAACTCCAACTTTGCTTTTGAGGTTGCACGACCATACTAGGATTTCTTTGGGATTTGTTTTTTTTTTTTTTTTTTAAGATTTTATTTATTTATTTGACAGAGAGAAATCACAAGTAGATGGAGAGGCAAGCAGAGAGAGAGAGAAGCAGGCTCCTTGCTGAGCAGAGAGCCCGATGCGGGACTCGATCCCAGGACCCTGAGATCATGACCTGAGCCGAAGGCAGCGGCTTAACCCACTGAGCCACCCAGGCACCCTGGGATTTGTTTTATTGAACTGAAATGTCTTTTTTTGTAGTTACTGAAAGCAAGGAGGTACTAGGCAGTGAGCACACCGCAACTCTGCATTGGTTGTCATTCTTCTCCGTGCCGTCATCATTAAAGCTTTTATTTATTAAAATAATCAAATCAAAAATGGTGCACAAGATAGACAATATATTTGGGAAGGATAGAAGTGAAAATTAACTGTGCTGTGCTTATTACATCATAGAACTGCTGTAAATACATAGGTGGATAAATATGTGCTTTATAATGCCATTTGCAGGATGTTGGTTAGCGTATCTGGTTAAGCGTCCAACTCTTGGTTTCAGCTCAGGTCGTGATCTCAGGGTCATGGGGTCAAGCCCTGCATCAAGCTCCACGATGAGCACAGAGTCTGCTTGAGATTCTCTCTCCTTATCCCTGTGCCTCTCCGACTTGTGCTCTCTCTCTCTCTCTCAAATTAATAAGTCTTTAAAAGTAAAATGCCATTTACTCCCACCTAAGTGCTTTATTACAGATCAAATTCATCATTGCCATTGAGTGCCTGACAGACATTGAAAGGCCCCACATTTGCATAGTGATTTAATTAAAAGGTGACTATAACCTAAGGGCGACCTTAAAACTAGAGAAAATAATCCTATTTTGTGCATGTCTATATTCTAGATTAGTGTTGACTTTCTGGAGAAAGGCAGAGAGTTTAGGGATAATAGGCCATGACACCATGAAGAGATATTACTGCTGGGATTTTTTTTTTTTTTTTTTGAGAGAGCAAGCAGGGGAGAAGGACATGAGGAAGATGTTCTGTTGGGGGTCTCCATCTCAGGACCCTAAGATCATGACCTGAGCCAAAATCAAGAGTCAGTTGTTTAGTATATGTGCTGCCGAAGCGAGCACAAGAGTCAGTTGTTTAAACGACTAAGCCACCCAGGTGCCCCTACTCGAGGGATTTTTACTGTAACAATGTTCTGCCTCTCTTTGGGATGACAAGTGTTGTATCAGAACACCCACAAAGGTTCAGAGTCGAAAGTCTCTCCCTCCCTCACATTTGGTGGTCCTTCCCAGTGGACATAAAGCCAGGCCCTAGGCTGTGTTGTAATCAACACAGCCTAGTTTCCTTACTCATAGTACTAGGTGCATCAGTCTTTGCTGTTACTAAGTAGTTTTAATCATTTCTTTATTTCATTTATGTAACCTACTTTGTTAATAATGAGTAGAAGTGGAAGGACAGAGGTTCCCTTGCAGAGCTCAGAGCAATGATGAGGAGATAGAATGAAAGGACACCTAGAGACCTGTCTCTCTGAGATATTGGGAGGAAAATCGGTCCCAGAGATCTTATGCAGAATAATCTTGCTACTGTACACTAAAATTATTTTTCAGATTTATTAATAAGGAGAAAATCCTTTCTTTAAAAAAAAATCCAAGCCACAGCAACTTCTTCCTAGGAACATCGCCAAAGGCAAGGGAAGCAAGGGCAAAAATGAACAATTGGGACTTCATCACAATCAAAAGCTTTTGCACAGCAAAGAAAACAGTTAACAAAACCAAAAGACAACTGACATAATGGGAGAAGATATTTGCAAATGACACATCAGATAAAGGGCTAGTATCCAAAAATCTATAAAGAACTTATCAAACTCAATACCCAAAGAACAAATAATCCAATCAAGAAATGGGCAGAGGACATGAACAGACATTTCTGCAAAGAAGACATACAAATGGCCAACAGACACATGAAAAAGTGTCCACATCACTCGGCATCAGGAAAATACAAATTAAAACCACAATGAGATATCACCTCACACCAGTCAGAACAGCTAAAATTAACAAGTTAGGAAATGACAGATGCTGGCGAGGATGCGGAGAAAGGGGAACCCTCCTACACTGTTGGTGGGAATGCAAGCTGGTGCAACCACTCTGGAAAACAGCATGGAGTTTCCTCAAAAAGTTTAAAATAGAGCTACCTTACGACCCAGCAATTGCACTACTGGGTATTTACCTTAAAGATACAAACGTAGTGATCCAAAGGGGCACGTGCACCTGAATGTTTAATAGCGTCAATGTCCACAATAGCCAAACTATGGAAAAAACCTAGATGTCCATCAACAGATGAATGGATAAAGAAGATGTGGTGTGTATATATACAATGGAATACTATACAGCCATCAAAAGAAATGAAATATTGCCATTTGTGATGACATGGATGGAACTAGAAGGTATTATGCTTAGCGAAATAAGTCAATCAGAGAAAGACAACTTTCATATGATCTCCCTGATATGAGGAAGTGGAGAAGCAACATGTGGGGTTTGGGGGGTAGGAAAAGAATAAATGAAACAAGATGGGATCAGGAAGGAGACAAACCATAAGAGACTCTTAATCTCACAAAACAAACTGAGGGTTGCTGGGGGGAGAGGGGGAGGGAGAGGGTGGTGGGGTAATGGGAGGGTATGTGCTGTGAAATGTGTAAACCTGGCGATTCACAGACCTATACCCCTGGGGCTAATAATACATTATATGTCTATAAAAATAAATAAATAAAGACATGTAAAGAGATATCCATGAAAAAAAAAAATCCAGTCGGTTCCCTCCACATAAAATAACAAAGCTCAATTATATTAAATCAACTATAACTCAACTTTATAATCTTGAACTCTAGTTACTAATTTTTTTCTTTCCTTCCTTTTTCTTGTTTTTTCTTTTTTCTTCCTTTCTTTTTTTTTTTTCTTTTTTGTAAATGGAATTCTTTTTTTAAATTACTCCCTAGGGAAGCATATTGTTTTTATGACTCACATTGTAGAACCTTTGTAAAGTGTTTAATCTCCTTCATTTGTGTTTTTGTCTAAATTTTTAGAATAAAGATTTGGTGTTTAAAGTACAGTAGCTATTATTCCCCAACTAATTAAATGGGCTTAGAAGATTCTCCCTTAGGTCATAATGTAACATGTGTTCTGTTTTTATACCTCTCTCTTCCTTCTGCTTAACTGCAAAAGCTTATCCTGTGATCCCAGCCTAAAGGATGAGAAGGGAAAGCGCCTATGCATTCTTCATGCCTGTCAATGGGCTTCCCCAGACATCTTCTTTCTTTCTTTCTATTTTTTTTTTAAGCTGAAAGGTAAATAACTCTTAAATGGCTTTCTTATCTTTGTCATGGGAAAGTGAATTACTTCTAAAATGAGCATCAGCATGAAAACTATTTCCTCTGTTTCTCCCCACAACCCCAGCCCCCATCCAGAGTTTTATCCAGTTGTTTTCAAATTTTCAGCAGTTTCATTAAGCTACTTATTTAGCCAATGTCCTACACACTTTCCCCTATAATGACGTATTTTGCCTTAGCCATCTTAAACTCCAATTTTTGGTTGTTAGAATTCAATAAGACCATAAAATAATAATAGAGTAAACTGATTTGCAATTACTTTGATTTAAAAATGGGATATTTTTCTAAGTGTTTTTTTTTTTAAAATACAATCAAGTTTTCTCAGATAATCTTCTATTTTAAGTATAAGTTTTGGGGGGTAGAGAACTTGGAACTCATACCATGTCTATTTTCAGTGGCTATTCAAAGCCTTTTGGAGATAAGCCCTAGCTCTAAATTCAAGAGTAAAGCAAAAGTTCAAACCGTTCAAAAAGTTCAAAGCTTGTATTTGGCTATCGTACTTATTTTAAATGATTTTTAGTCAAGCTCTAAGCAATCTGCCACCAGCAAAAATAAAATTGTCTTATTAAGGGTGTTTCTTCTCATCTGCATCTATTCAAAAGAGCAGGTGCTTATCTCAGAAGGACTGGAATAGTCCTTAAATGTCTTGTGCCATGGAGGAAGCTCTTCCTGTAGCGTGAGAAAACTTGAAAGTGTTGAGAAAGAAGCTGCTTGAGAAGAGAAGGCTCTAACTGTGGGCTGAACCCTAGAACCTCAAGCCAGGCCCATGGGAAAGCTGCTTTGGAGTTGAGTATAGAGTGGGAATCAAGCCTAATGAAATCTGAATTGTTGGGATTGTAATCCAGCTGAAAGCTATGGTTATGGATACTCTAGAAGATTGTTTTTCCTTTTTGTGACACAAGAATAAAAATCATAAATTTCTTTAGACAAACAAATTCAAGGCTGATAATGTAGTATCTTAACTGTGAACCTTGACCAAAAATTGATAAAATTGTTTAAATGTTCCTGGAAAATCAATTAATTCTCAAAATATTCTTGTTGAGATGGCTAAAATAGCTCCTTTGCAGTTAGGGCACAGCTGAGATTTAGTTTTGACATAATAAAGTTTGCAAGATGATAAATAGAGCTGTATATTCTCTGGATGCAATTCTGCATACTCTGCGCCAAGTTCCTGCTGAATAAAATTTTCCCATTTGGGGGCAATTGAATAATATTTTCTCCGGTAAAACTTTTGTGAGTACCTAAAAGGTCACATACTTTCCTTTTATAGCAAAAACGATTGAAAAGTAAACTGAATGTCCTCAACCTTGAGTAATCAAAATCTATCTGGGATATTCATTTCTCTTTTTTATGAAAAAACCCAACACATGATGGTAAAGGTCTCATTTTCAGATCTAATCCAAAACTGCTAAATACCCAAAGAAAAAAATGGGCTCTGGAATGTAAATCATCTATTTATGTCCTGTTAAATTCAGAAAATTAACAGGTACATGCAAGAAAAAAAAAAGAATTAATTGGAAGGGGAGGTGAACCATGAGAGACTATGGACTCTGAAAAACAATCTGAGGGGTTTGAAGTGGCGGGGGGGTGGGAGGTTGGGGTACCAGGTGGTGGGTATTATAGAGGGCATGGCTTGCATGGAGCACTGGGTGTGGTGAAAAAATAATGAATACTGTTTTTCTGAAAATAAATAAATTGGGGAAAAAAAAAGAAAAAATAAGGATTGATTTTTTGTTTTTGGATGCTCTGAAGTGGGAGCTGGTTAGAACTCTGATCCATTATCATTCTGAAAGGACAGGCTAGCAGAGATGGTCCCTTCATACAAAGGCTTTCCAGCCTTTGCGGACGGTGTCAAGGGAGAATGTCATTACCATGTAACAACTCAGGCAACAAATCATGAAGGAAGAAGAAGATAGGAGATCAGCATTCTAGTTCCAAGTTGTTGGCCCCAGATGTGTGAGTCAATGGAATTGCTCTGGAACTTGATTCTTTACCTGGAAATTAAGGGTATACCCCTAGTGATCCAATGTGATGTTCTATGTTTCCAAGGCCATGTTTTCACTGCTTAAAAATGTGATCTTAATACATAGCTAGCAGTGGGATTTCTACATTCCCTGAACACGCCAAGCTCTCTCCTGTCTCAGGACCTGTGTGTCTGATAGGCTTTCTTCCTGAAATAACTAGCTCCTTCTCAACCTAGGCTCAGTTGTCTCTGAGAATCTTCTCTGGCCATCTCATCTAACGTAGCCTCCTGTGTTTCTCTTTCTCATTACCCTATTTATCTTTGCTCTCATCTTCTGATTTCATCAAGTTGGTTTCTTTGTGTCCGCATTAACTGTAAGCCCACCTCCCTCGGAATATAGGCTTCTATAAGCAAAGCCCCTTCTTTCTCTGTTCACTGATGCAGGCACACAGCGTCTAGAGGAGTGTTGGCACAAAGTAGGTCCATGGTAAATACTTACTGAATGACTGTAGTTGAAAAATTGACACTACATATATAGTTTTTAAATTGTACATTTGGAAAAATAAAACAAACAAAAGTGCTAAGACTGACTTTTGCTCTAATCATGAGCCAGGCTTCACACAAGGGCAATTCACATACTTTATGGAATTCACATATTTCTTTGGCTACATAATCTGGGCATTTCATAGAGCCTAAGCTGTTCTTTCTTTAGTGCTTAACTTGTGGTTTATAGTTTTATACCACAGAGAATTAGAAATGATATTCATATATTTGCTCAGTGCCAGTGAATTTTCCAGGACCTCTGTACCAGCTGCTCCTTTGCTAATCCTGGCATGGAAAAGCTGTCATCTGGATTCAGGATAGTTGAGCCTCCCTCAGTCCTGTGTATTCTCTTCTGCCAAGGTTTAAGCATCTTTCTTCCAGTCTAGTGCATGCATGACCCCCCATCCACTAAGCTAGGAAGAGAAGACCTCACCCCCCCCCACCCCTGGGTGGTGTGCATGCAGATTGGTGGCTATGATGCTGGGGACAGGTGGGCTCCACGAAGTCACCCTGGACCCTCCTTAAGGAAATGTTTTTTGTGATACAATCTCATTTTTACTTCTACAACTTACTGAGGCTGATCTATGTGTGTGTGTATGTCTGTGTTTTAATGAATAATGCCAGATGGAGTAAGTAGAGCCTGTTGCATTCCTCAAGGTAGCTCTTTTTGTTAGTTCAGTAATTGGTTCCTTAATGAATCAAAAGGTATAGACATCTCTCTTTATCAAGATTTATTAGGTATCTTGAGCTTTTTCCTCTTTCAGAGACAACCAGGATGAATAGAATAGTAGTGTCGAATAGGGCCCTAGCTTCATTGCGAAACAAAAACAACTCATGACTTCCAAAAGTGATATTTTCTAGTCTCTTCTAGAATTGGGGGCGGGGGAAGGGAGAGCGAGAAACAGATATTTATTAAGAAAATATTAAGCACTGCTTCTGAAGCAAGGATTTGGGGATCATTTTGGGATTTGGGCTGATGTTTGGTCCTAAAGAATTCCAGAGTAGCATTTCTGTTTCCTTGTCATACACTGAAAAGTTATGTAGATTGTTTATTTGATTTCCTTTTCATACTAAAACAGAGAAACTATTAGGTTTGATAGAAAAGAAAAAGAAAAAGAAATGGCCCTGAAATTAATCTCAGGTTAAAGAATTGGTATAAAGAACTATTGCTGCACATTTTGATTTCCCAGAGTGTGAGAAAACTGTCCCTGTCCAGATGATTGCCAAGTTCTGAGAGAATATTTAAGAGTGTTTTTTAGGTAGCACGGGGAGATAGTCAGGGTCTTGTATGCGGGTGTTCCAGGTTTCAAACTGTAACAAGGGAATGGAAGAAAAGAGAGAAGCATTCCCAAATCAAACATAACTCTCAGGAAATGAGCCAGAACACCTGTGAGAGGTCAGGGGTCAGAAAATACAAACTCAGAGTTCGATATTTTGATCACATTACACAAAAGAAAATGGTCTCAGATAGCAGACAGAAGAAAATCTGGAATTTTATGGAGAAGTTAGGCGCTAAGGAGTCTGTCATTCTAAAACTCCTTTCTCCCATGACTCTATGATGTTTCAGAAAATATTTTCTGAATTGACACTGGAACTTTCTGGTGGTCTCTTGTTGCTTACGCATCAGATCGAGAAGTTATTTATCTCTTTTCCCTGAACTCCCAGAGGTTCACTTCTGGGAACCTTCTGAGCTGGATTCTTTGGCCAGTTCCTCCAAGGCTCAGGGGGGGTGGGTGTCCAGCAGGCAGAGATGGAGAGACATCACAGCCCTGAATCACAGGCAGTTCACTTCTGTGGAGAGAAGCGGTTTGCAAACGTTACTTCATGGGACCTCCTAGGGAAAAAGAGGGTGTTTTTTCCATCTCATTTCCCAGTTCCAAATTCTCTGAAATGTGCTTGATTTTTGCCAGGTGTCAAATTATAACCCTCCTTGTCAACCACAAATGACTAATGATTAGCCTAATGACTATGCAAAGTTTGAAACTCACATTTACATCTTAACTTACTGGCTACATTGTGTTTTCATACATTGTGAAAAAAAAATTTTTTTTTCCTCAAAAAGCCAATAAAAACAAAGTTTTAGAGTCTTAATTGCCACGTTCATTTGCAGTTGTTGACCCCGTAGGTGCTCGAGGAGAAATAGAATGGGAGCTGGGGCCGGCCCATCTTCAGGCCTGCGCTGGCCCGCCCAGCCAATGACGCCAGTGCCCCTCTCCTGGGGAGAGTTAAGTGATGTCAGCACCACTGGGCAGAGCAGTATTTGACCCTTAAACTGCTTCATATACAAGCAGCTGTTTTCCTCTCTCCTCCATTCCCTGAAGGAAGCAGGAGGGCTGAAATGTCTGATATTCTTTCTTCTCCCCCTAGATGATGTGTATTTAAAACTTTAATGGAACGATAACCACTTTGCTCACTGACCCTCTGCTCTTGAGCAGTTAGGCTTGAAATGTGCATACGTTTCTTTTCTTTATAATACGTGTAAGAGTAGCGAAGTCTCAGTGAGTTTTCTCCATATTTACGCCGGGCCCCCGATGTGTGCCTTGAGAGCTCATAAAAACAAATCTGCCTCTCGGCCGGGCAGTCAGTAATGGGATCTGGAGCCTCTCTCCGCAAGGTCACCTGTTTAAATAGAGACTCCCGTGGTGCTGCCTGAAAGGTGTTTCCATCTGACGGCCTCTAGCTCGCTCCATGTCTTTTAGGAAGTGAGACTTCCAGTGTGGGTGCAGTGTGGGCTGTCCAGAATAGTCTTCCTATTGCTGACCTCCACTGCAGCTGATGACAGGAAACCTGGAGACCCGATCCCAGGCAGATCCAGACCTCAGGCATAAGAAGAAGCTTGCTTTGGACTTTAAATACAAAGAATTTCCTTGAAAATTCAAAGAGAACCATATTCAGTATGCCATTTGGCTGTTGGAGTGCATTGTGGAATTATCAAACAGTGGTACATTTTAAAAGACCCCACGGGGAGTGCCTGGGTGGCTCAGCCATTAAGCATCTGCCTCTGGCTCAGGTCATGATCCCAGAGTCCTGGGATCAAGCCCCACATTGGGTGCCCTGCTCTGAGAAATCCTGCTTCTCCCTTGCTTCTTTTCCCTCTCTCACTGTGTCTCTCTCTGTCAAATAAACAGGTAAAATCTTAAAAACAAACAAACAAACAAACAAAGATCCTGCAGAAATGTGGTGTAAAATCAACGTGTAAAAAGATGGCAAGAGCTGTTCATGAGAATTAAATGTCCTTTTGCACCAGCCACAAGCTTCCTTGGACAGCACAGTAGACAAGCCTCCTCCAAATTACTTGAGGAAAAAAAATAAGCGAAATATTTGTGACTCTCATTTGTTCTTTCCATCTGAGCCCACATTTTCCAGTGCCCAGCCTCCAGTTTCCACAGATCTGTCTCCTTCCTGTCCTTCTACCCCCACAATAAAGCCCAATTCCTGCCTCCTTCAGATTCTAGTTGAATTCATTTGGTGAACAGCCCTGTGTGCCCACCTCTGCTGTATCAGCAGTATGCCAGGAGGTGGAGGTCCCAGGACTTCCACAGGTCGGTCACCCCCCATACCTAGCACAGCCCTACCTAGCTATGGATCTCTCCAACGTAGTACCAATGGCCCCCTTGAAACTGGCCTCCCCCAATTTAAGGAAGGCAGGGGTGCGGGGTGGGGGTGGGGAAGATCTTGGCTTCAGCATTTCAGTGAAGTTGTCTCCGCAGTGCCCACTACCAGAATTAGCAATCTCCCAAATCCCCCCTCTTACAAGCCCTATCTGAGCAGCCAGGACTCAAGCCTTCACCAGAGATCCAGATCAGGACTGGCCTGACTGCTTTAGAATCAAAGAATGAAGTCAGGGTAGAAACAATATACAGAAGGACAGCTCAAGAGAGGGAGAGCAAACAAAGCCGGCAGTTCCTGGTTAGGGTCATAAAGCTCCTACTTCCTTTACAGACCAACAATAAACAGAGTCAGTCACCAATCAGTAAACATTCCTCACCGCACGAGTGGAGATTTGTGTTCAAAGACAGCAGATTGGATGCCGACTTCCCCGCGTTGCCTTTTCCTTCCCCCAACGTAATAGGGATCCTAAAGAAACCTCTTTCTTTGTAAAGTTAACCAAGGATTCTCAACCCCAGCTCTGTTGACACTTTGGGTTGGTTAATTCTTTGTTGTAGGGGATCTGTCCTGGGCATTGTAGAATGTTTAGTACCCAGTAGCCTCTACTTGCTAGATGCCAGTAGCATCTTCCTCCCAATGTGACAACCAAAAATGTCATCAGACATTGCCCAATATTCCTTAGGGGAGAAAATCACTCTCCACTCCCCTGGAGAACCACTAGATCTAACAGAAGAATGAATGCACTGATCTCATGTCTAACAGGCATAAATATTGACGTGTAACAAATGTCGCAGATACCAGTGAGGCACCAGAAGAACACAGTCCTCTGTTCAGGGAGCTGCTGATTCTCCCTGAACAGCAGGGAGAATCCCCTGGGGGATCTGTGATTCTCAAACTTCGTAGGTGTCAGAATCACGTGGAGGGGTGGTTAAATCACGAATGGCCGGGCCTTACCCCAGATTCAACCAGTCAGGGTGAAAGCCAATAAGGCGCATCTTTGAGAAGGTGATGCTGATTCCTGAAGTGGCTCCTGGAAACCCCTGGGCCGGACCTTCCTGGGTTGACTCTTGACCTACCAGTGGCCAGGTCACCACAGATGAGGCAACTGTATTGTTTTAAGCCTTCCTCTGTGCTGTAACTACCTTTACCTCACCTACTGCCCAGTGTCGTTTGGCCTCTTTTTCCCAGGACCTCCTTAATGGTGCCTTCTCCTTAGACTTTTCTCTTTGGGAGATGTTCTAAACATTTCCCAACTCCACAGCCCCACTAGAATTTTCTGTCTGGCTGTTTGTTCCTCTGGTTCATTTCCTGCTCCTGAATTAGTGCATGCCTAAGTGTCAGGAAATACTAATGGGCACCCAGTTTCCGGGGGCTTGGTAATCCTCCTTGGATTTCACAAAACAAACCAGCAGACTGTGGCCTACCAAAGAGGTGGCTCGCTTAGCAGGGACGAACACAGTTTATCACTGACATTGCTCATAGTCACCAGGGCCTGGTGATAATAAAAATTATGTCAAAGTTCATTATTGTTAAAAAGCTCTGTACAGACAATGCATCCTCTTACTGTCTGCACCTTGGGCAGACTGCTGCGCTGACTCCCCTGTGATAGCTTCAGGGGATGGCTGAATGCCTTCCCTGCATCAGCCCAAGGCAAGTACGAAAGACATGGATCATTCTCCTCCACTGCAGGTTTCCGTATACTGAGTTTCTTATTGAGGGCTTTACTGAACTCTGTGACCATCTACCTTTCACTTCTGTTGATGAGATTAAGTGCAGACTCCTCTGCATGACCTAAGAGGCCTTTCTTGGAGGACCCCCACCTATATTTTTCAGAATCTGCTGTATCTGCTTCCTCTGATGTGAATACATTCCATCTGCACCAAAATATTATTTATTATTCCCCCAAACATGACCTGTGGCTACACATAATAATGGTAAGAGTAGGAAAAATGATTAGGGGCTATCTTATCGAGCACTTACTATGTGCCTTGTAGAATTCTGGACCATGTTGTCTATTTTAATCTTTCCAAAAGCCCACAAAAGAAACACTATGATCCCCATTTTGCAGATAAGGAACTTAGAACTTGGAGAGGACAAGAAGGAAAGAGCCAGGATTTGAACCCAGGCAGGGTGGCTCTACACATTGGACCTTTCTAGATTTGTACTTGACCTAGCAGTAGTGAGGTAGTTACAGAGGAGGAAGCTATATTGTGTCAATCCTTGTTTCTTCCATCTTTAGTTTTCTGGGTTACACATTGTAGACACTATATTTATAATGTAATGTTTGGGGGGATTCTCTCATGTTTCAAGAATCAATTCAAATATAACTACCTCTATGAATACTTCTCTACCCTTGAGGTGGAGTGACATTGGATGAAACTGTGTGTCCACGTGCACACGCATGTGTGCACACGCGTCCTATGCATGTGCGGGGGTATATAATGTATATAATAGGCATGTTTTGGATCATAATATTATTAGATTTTTGCACTCTCCTCTGTCAAAATATGAAATCGTGTCACATTTATATTTGTCCTGGTATCATATGGCCCTGTGCCTGGTACCAAAGAGATAACATCTGAGTGCTAACTGAAGGGAGAAGTCAAGGAGTGATTTAGCCCAACTTGAAATATTGTTTTAAATATAAACAGGCCACATCCACCTACCACTTATCAGCCCTGAGTTGAAACAGACAGTTAAACCTATAATTCTGATTTCTATAATTTAAAAGATTTTCACCCTACCTACTTTTGTAAAAAAGAGAAAGGAAAAAAAAAGACAATCTATGGACTGTGTTCTCTAACCCAAGTGGAACAAAAGCACTAGAGGCATAATGCAGCAGTGTTTGTTGGAGGGTCTCAGAGGACACTTAGGGCCTCTGAAAAATAGGGTGTTGGCAGATGAGAGTCTCAGGGATCAGACCATTAAAAAGCTGTGGCATTTGTCACTGGTCCAGCAGAACCCAGAATAGCCATGCAGGAGAAACTGCAGTCATCAACGTGCATTTCCCCCCCCATACAACCAGTGATTTAGGGGGGTTGAGGGTCTGTTTGGTGTCCACAGAGCGGAGGAGGGGCTTCCCGGGAGCAAGATGGCGCTTCTCTGCCGGGGGGTGGGGAGGGGGGCGTTCAGTGCGCTGTGAAACGCTTTTCATGAAGACAACATTGACTCAGACAGCTTCTCAGATTTTGCAATTTCAGAGTTGTCCTTGGGAGATCTTAATGGAAGCAGAGCTCTGCCAAAACATTTATCTGGACCGTGCGATTCATATCTTATCATTACAGTTTTCAAACGCGTAATTTAATTATACCATTTCCCCTTGAACAATTGTTATTTTGGTTTTGGTGCCAAATTCTTTTGTAATATTCTATTTTATTTTGGCTACCAAGACAGTCTTATAGTATAAGTACTTCGCTGCACTCCCGGTTTTCACAATAAGAATGTCACAATTTATTACCAGGGATATATGTTCTAACAGATTTACAATTTTCCTTTTTCAGTGCATGGAAGCAATTTGATACCACTTCAGGTTTATGATATTCATTATATTCAAATTCAGTATATTTGGTTTCCATGTAAAATTTTAGCAGTGTTTCCTATATGGGTTTTTAATATATATATATTTAAAGCTGAATATGGTTAGCTGTATGTTTGTCTTGGAAATACTAAAGTGACAATTTTCTTATCCAAAATTTTATGTCTTATGCTAACACATGATGGTAGACTCTCAAAGAATACTATGACCATACTCTAAACACACAAACCAAAAAGCCATTGGAATTTGTGAGTTTATGTGAATGTACACTTCCATTTTTCTGAGTTTTTACAATCTTGTAAAAATTACATTTCTCGTGTGATATATGAATTTTTAGCACTCTAAATGAGTCAATTCAGTTCCATAATGCTAGGAGCTTTAATTGTACTTTCAGCTGTTATAGCTACCATAATGCACAGGAATTACACTGACGTTTTAATATGCTGTCACTTTAAGATACACCATGAAGTGTGAACAGGGCGCAGGGCGCTTTAAGCAGGTGTGTCTAATTGTTAGGGGATTTTTTTGTTGTTGTGTATGTGGTTTGGTTTTTCCTGAAATAGCAATAGTATAGTTAAGAAAAGGTGTAGAATCTAGAAAGAGTGTTTCAGCGCTAAAGCAAACCAGCCAGGCTCACTTTTGCTGGCTGGAGGAAACAGCTTGGACTTGATCACTGTTTTTGTTGTTCTGCGTATGGGTGATTTTGCTGGGTAGGTCCTTCCTTCTCATGCACTACATGAAAGGATACATAGCTCATTTGGATAGCAATTACTGTGTTTCCAGGACTTTTTGGCTTCAAGCTAAAATCTGCAACTGCAAAAATCATCATAAGTTTTGGGGAGGTAGATCTATTTTATTATTTTAAAAATATGTAACTATTTTCACTAACTCTTCCAAATGTTTAAAGTGCTTGGTATCCTTCCAGAGTACCATGTTCATTATATGGGAATTAGGGAAACCTCCTTAAAAGTAGCTGATCTACCCCAGGAAAATACTTTTTTTTGGACATGGTCACCAGGTTGGCAAGCAAGCCAGTATATATAAAGCAACCCTTCGTAGGGGTCTGGGGATTAACAACTCACAGAAGACTCTTAGCTGTTCATTTGGAGAACACACATTAAAATGGAAGTCTTTTTTTTTTATAGGAGACACAACATTTTGAATACAAGATATTATGACATCAAGAGTGATAATTTCCGTAGTTTTTCTAGTCCCATTTTTTTTCTAGTTTGTCAGTTTATTTTGTAATCAGACACATTCAGCTGATTAATTTTCCTGACACCCAGGTACAACATTTTGTTCCCCAGAAGATGATACTTTTCATAAAAAATACCTGCCTTATCCAAAGCTAGTAGGTGTCCCTGCTCCTTAAAATGACATAGGTTAGAGCTATTGAATATTACAGTGCCTTTCTGGGTTCTAAAATTTTTGCTCCTTGATTATAGAAACTCATGAGTATCCACTTGTTAGTTGGCTCTAGTTAAGGTAAAGGAATTCTGATCAGTTCGCTCAGAATTGTCTCCAGCTGTGCAGGTTTCCGTCCTTGGTTGAACAGAAGCTGACCAAACTCTCTCTTAATTGCTTGCCTCTTTTTCTTCAGCCACTGAAATTAGGTGTGATTGGGCCCTAACAAATCATGTGACACATATGGCTCCCAGGTTATCCTTACATACTTTGTTTTGTGCATAGGAAAAACCAACTTTAATAAACTATTGATGACTCCAGCATCTGTTAGCTTGTTCTTAGTAAGAATATTTTCCTTTAAATAGAGATACCAAGTAAACCCTCTGCTGGGCAAATGCATGATGTAGGTCTTATTTAAAGAGACTATAGAATGTCGTAATCTTTAATCACCATTTCCACCACTAACATTTTTTAGTAGAGGGAAAGAATAGGTAGAAAACAAGATTCTCTCTCACCTTCCATGGTCCCTGTATTATGCATTAAGTCTGAATTTCTAGTAGTAAATGAAGGAGTCCCATGGAGCATAATCAAGACCAAAATATTGCTTCCTAAATAGATGCGTAATCCCTGCCCTCCTCTTTGACTGAATGATGCTAAAAGCCATTCAGAGACTTTAGTAGGCCTTTGTGCCCTGTGCTATGACTCTGTTAGAATGCAGGTAATATGGAGAAAGTAATATGTTATAACAAAGCAATGAACTATCAGTCAATATTCCAAGGTGGTTACCCCGGTGAACATAATTTTTGAGGGACTGGGAAGAAACGGTAGTCAAACCTGAGTTCTGACTGAGAAGTTTCTGTGATTATAAGCTTTTTTTCTTAACCGAGACTGCAGAAGGCACTTTTCTTTCAAAATCTGCTAATGCTTTCTATAACTGGTGAGCTAAGGTATGGAAAGAATTTTAGTGTTAGAGCAAGACCGGCTTGGGTTTGAATCCTACTCTGTGACTTAGTTGACCAATTACTTAACTGATCCTCATTTTCTTAATCTGTGAAATAGAGGTCACAACACCCAAGTAGAATGGTTGTATTAGATGCTTTCATATATGTAAAATGTCATGCAATTTCTGGCAAAGAGTCAGTCCTTAGTAGCAATCACTACTTCCCTGCGAACATGGGTTGGTGTGATTGGAAGCATGTGTCAATATCTTGCTCTCTTTCTGAGCCAGAGGTTTAGGATAATGTCTGTTTGGATAAATTTTAGGCTCCTTTCGCATCTTTGGAGCTCACATCTCCTTTGCTCTCAAGATAAAGCCCACAGTCCTCAGCTCTTTTCACGGAGCTGTCACATCTGGTCCCTACATGGTTTATCCTCCTCCTCTCCTATCATTCTCCCACCTGAACTCTGTGCCCCCAAACACCACTCTCTTGTTTCATTCTGCTTTTGCCCATGCTGTTCCTCTGTCTCGTACAGTCTCTCTCCACCTCATTCCTTCCCCCCTTGCTGACTCCTCATCCTTTAGTCCTTTGTTTACCCATCACTCCCCCTGGCAGATCTTCTCCCCCTTCTCAGTTAGGGTCAGGTACCCACCGGCTACTGTGTGCCCTCCTCTAACTTTCTCTTAATCATAGCACTTTGTGCACAAAGTATTGCTAATTACCTGTTTACTTACCTGTATCCACACAAGACTGAAACTTCCATGGCTCTAAGAGCTGTCTGTCATTCACTTGATCCCCAAAGACTGGCACATACCTAGAAAACAATAAAGATTTGAACTAATGGGTAGATGAATTACTTAAACAGCAAATTAACAAGAAACTTAAAGTAAAACAAGTTCAACTTTTTAATAAGCCAAGCCCTTGATTCTGAAATATTAACTCAACATGATAACAGATCCTGATAACATGTCTGGCTGAGTTTTAGTGGGAAATAAGCTCTGGGTAACTGATTTTCAAGATCCACCAGACATAAGGATAGATCCTCCCAAAGAGTAGCATAGCCCAAAACTTTGGAAATGCTGTTTCTATCTCATTTCACTTTGTATCACTTAGAGTGATTAGCTGAGTTTCTGCGCAGGATAGGCAATCCAGAAATTATCGCGTTGGACTGATGGAAGAATTTCTTTTAGAATGGCGTTGGTAAAATAATTTGTGTCAACTGGTCTTAGGTTGTTTTGAATTATTCTCAGACTAGTAGTGATAGTTTTTGCTTATTATGAAATATAAGTATACAGGCTCTTTTCATCACTATTTCCTTTCATATCAGATTTCCTTTTTTTAATATCAGATACCTTAAATCAAGATATCAAAATTGTGTAATTCATCCCCCTGCGGCCCAGAAAAGCCATGCTTTAAAAATAAAAGCACTTATTATGGTAATGTCTCATCAGTTTATTCCCCATAGTCCTCTCCATATCAAATGAAAAGGGAACAACTATACATGAGCAGATGAGGACAGGGAAGGAATAAGAGAACTATCTTATTATCAGGGGAGGCACCTGAGTAGTCCAAAGCAAGCTCAAATTCTCATATATTATCTTTAAAATTTATTTTAGTCTTCATTACAGATAACACTATATCAATTTTGTTATTTAACCCAAATCATAGAATAAATTAGAAGCTCCAAATTATATTCACTATGTTAATTTTGCAACTTTGTAAGTCCCCTGCCTTCTTTAGTTGGAAAAACACAAAATTAAGAGAATATTCTAGGCGGCTTTCTATGATGGGCTGGGCCTGAATGAACAGGGAGAGAGATGAAAAGACAGACTTCAGTCAGATTACAAAATGACCCCTCAAAACCCAAACTTAAAAACAAACAAACAAACAAAAAGAAAAAAAAAAAAGTGGATTTGAACACAGGAAATTCTAGACAGACTGTTTTGATTCAATTGCATAGTCATTTATTGATCTCTTAATATGTGAAAAAGAAAAGAGGTTTCACTCAAAACAACCATGCCCTGATCAACCAGGAAGGAATCCATTACCAAAATAAGAAATGTGATTTGAAATATATAACTGATTTCTCAGGCAAAGGACTGATATTGATTCCATTCACAGGTATCTTTTGTAAAAAAAAAAAAAAAAAAAAGAGCAATCGGTTGACTCTTTGGCAATAGGAATGGCTTTACTGCATTTCTACCAAGAGTAGATGAGACCCTGTTCTGAGCCAAGTTCCGCTTTGGGGACCTGCATTCCACAAACCTAAATACTGCACGGAGCTCCCTGGAGGTTCTGCATCCTACCTCTCGTTCTGTCCCCGCTGCAGAGTACTGCTGACAGCTGTTGGACAGCCGAGGCAATTCACCTCCAGAGTTGCATAATTTGGAAAGTGCTTTGGGATCCATTTGGTTGAAAGGTTGTTAATTATGATGATTTATGACACTGGAAACGAATCTGGGCCTTGACAGTATGGAGAATATACTTAATGCCTAATTCTTTTGCTTCTCCCACTGGAAAGTCCCTAGGTACAAGAAAAAAAATTCTAATCTTGTTGTGCCTTTGAATAGGGTCCACAGTTGTGTAAAACAGAGTATTATTGACCTTCTGAGGTAAGGCGAGAACTTGAAAGGGGGAACTCTGAGGGTTGTTGGATCATATTTAGCAATGCCTTATGATTATCTCATTTCATGGTGTTTTTATCTACCTGGTTTTCTCTACCTGGTCACCCAGGTTCAACACCCTGACTCTTCCCTCTCCCTCACTGCACATATCCATCGGTCATCAGACCCTTTTGTGTCACCTTGGAAATGTTTCTGAACCCTGCTCCCATGCCCCCACTGCCCTTGCCCCAGTTCAGCCTTTGTCACCAATTCCCAAGGGCCTGCCTGCCATTCTTGGTTGCTATTCAAACCTAACCTTCATTTACTGCTCCCAGCATTATCTTCCTGAAACGATAAATGAAAGAAAGCAAAAATGTGTATGCTTCATTCACTTTCATGCCTGAAAATGTCCTATAAAAAATCATCTAACCTCCTTTGCAAAGCCACAGCCAGACCTTCTTTGGATTCCAGTCTTTCTACTCCCAGCTGCTTAACCCCCATGCACCTTCTGCTACCACCACAGTGACCTTCTCACCTTTTCTTCAAACATCCCATGCTATTCTTAAATTCTAGGAGCCTTTAAACAGAGAAATCTACCTCCTGGAGGGTCCTCTCTTACCTTCTTTGCCTAGTAAACATATACTCATCTTTCAACACTTCTGAAATGTCACCCCCTCTCCCCCGTTCTCCAAGGCAGTGTCAGGTGGTAGTGGCATTCATCACAGTGTGGGACATTCTATTTTCATATCTGTGTCGCCTGCTAGATTGTAGTTTACAAAGATAGGGACTAAGCCTTACTCATTTTAGTCTCCTCAGTAGACAAGGTAGGTACCAGTAAATGAATCAATGAATGTTTGGGCCAAGATCTATCAAATATCCTGATTTTAGGTCACCGACATTGCAAAACGTATAGATCTACTGATGGCTATATATTTTAATAGAATTATCAGATTCTAATAATAATAATCTAAACATCTATTTATTCATCTGTTCATCCATGCGTCTATTCATTCATTCACTTCCTGATGTTATGACACACAAATCTAAATTCCTTAACTAAAACTCTTACACACTGTTGGTAGGAATCATAACACGGCGCAGCCACAATGGAGAACAGTGTGGAGGCTCCTCAAAAAATTAAAAATAGACTACCATGTGGCCTGCCAATCCCTTTTATATATTCAAAAGAATTGAAATCAGGATCCCAAAGCGATGTCAGCACTCCCTTTATTGCAACATCACTCACAATAGCCAAGATGTGGAAACCACCCAAGTGACGACCAACAGATGAATGAATAAAGAAGATGTGGTATATATGTACAGTAGAATATAATATTCAAGATTAAAAAAGAAGGCAGTCCTACCGTTTGTAACAACATGGATGAACCTGAATGATATTATGCTAAATGAGATAAGCCAGTCACAGAAGGACAAATCACTGTATGATTTCACTCATGTGAAGTACTTAAATAGCTAAAATAGACTCACAGAAGCAGAGAATATAATAGAGATTTCCAGGGGCTGGGGGTGGAAGAAATGGGAGTTTTTGTTCAACGGGCATACAGCTTCTGTTAAACTAGATGAGTTAGTGCTGGAGAGCTGCTGTACAAAATGGTATCTACGGTTAACTGTATGGTCTTCTGCTTTTCAAACATTGTTAACTGGGAAGATCTCATGTTTCGTATTCTTACCATGAAAACAAAAACAAAGGGGCACAAGGAAATTCTAGAACGTGTTGGCTTTGTCTGTTACCTTGGTTGTGCTGGTGGTATCATGGGTGTTCACATATGTCCGAACTCATCAGTTTGTACACATTAATTATGTGCAGTTCTTTGTACATTGATGATACCTCAGTAAAACTGTTTTTTAAAAAACCTCTTGAAGATAGATATTTCAAAATTCAGAAATTTTTGTATTTTATAAGAGGTCGTAGGGTGCACTAGGTGTATTACAAACACTACAGTGGGGTCTGGGACAGCGTTCCATAATCAAATGTAATAATTCTGCAATTAAACATGTGCCCATTCACACTAAATGTAATGAAAGCTACAGAGAGCCCCACTTCTTCTCAGATAAGGTTTTGCCACCATATGAGTTTGCCACAAACTTAGGGGGAAATCATGGCTTTTGGATGGTTTGAGCATTTGGATTTGGGAGTTGTGGAAAGAGACTAGGGCCCTTAGATGTATTAGTCTCTTTGTTTATTGTTAATCTCCCTCCTAGAATGTAAACTCATTGGGGCTACAGATTTTTCTCTTGTTCACTCCTGTATCACAAGCATTAGAACTAAGTCTGACATTTAGTATGTGCTCAATAAACTTTTGTTGAGTGAATGGATGGATAGACGGATACATGAATCAAACAAAAGTTTGCCTTGCTGTGGAGATAATCTGGATAACAGAGATTATTAGATTTCTCAGCATTATTTATTCATAGACTGTAAAGGTCTTATAGGTCAGGGTACTTTGTTTTGATCCCGGTTTGCTCTCTGGTGCTTTGTATAGAATTAGTGTTGTCTACATATAAGGAATTATGAATTCCTTTCACCACTAGAAAGTAGTAGTTTGTATTTTTTGAGAAAATTTAAATTCCTTCTAGAACACTGCAAAGCAGAGTAATGGGGTTCAGGGGTTTAAAAGTAAACACAACCAGTCACTCTTCACTGGAGCCCTGGGTATAAAGGAGCAAATAAATACCCTAATCACCATGTTTTAGAAATATATTGCCTTACACTCTGGTTTACTATCCATGTCCAGTGCTGAACTATAAACTTTTATTTCCCTCAAACAAACCCCCAAACATTTATCACATTAAAAATGAATCATCTGTTATGCTCCAACCATAAACTGAATAATAAACAGAGGCAGGAATTATGATCTCTGGAAACCTGGAGAAGCGCCGTTGTGTGATCACAATATTCCGCCCCATAAATCTTCAAATCCATATTTACATTGAATTCCCAGTCTTGCCTGCCAAGAGAATGTCTACGATCCCAGCTAATTGTTTTACAAGAATAGGTAAAAGACAATAGCAAGTCCTATTAACTGAAAAGAGGAGATTGAGGCAAATACGATAAATTAGCCAGTTGGATTATATTCTTTTACAGAAGTTTTATGCAAAAGACTCCAGTGTGAGGCTCTTTTAAATGTGGAAAAGTTCTCTGCATTCCTGAAAATCCCAGTGCCTCATATATGGCTTGGCACATTTTAGACTTCTGCTGTGTGCAAGCAAGAACATTTTTAGACTATGGTTTGACTTACAGCATATCTGAGTCCATGTAGTAGGTAACTGGAATCTGATCTCTACTATATTTAAAAATCAATTTCAAAGACATAAGGGTGTGCATCCATCCTCATGAAAGTAGCATTTGATCTTTGCCTTTTTCTATATGGCTTTTTCATGCACTCTGATGATGTTGTTTACAGAAAGCCATCCATCTCTGTGTTGCTATTCAAAGCAATTTAGGATAGTCAGATTTTAAAATTAATAAAAGCAAATTCATGCTTGATTCTCCAGGAGATGGGAACTTTTCCAGGGTCGGTTTCCGTTAAATTGTTAGCCTGCCTTACATGCATACGCCCCTAGAAAGGTGGAGAAGCTACTTTGCAGGCCAGCTTTATACAACATTACATGATTGCAATAGGTCAAATCTGACGTGGCGTTGAAAGAAAGTTCCTTTTGCAGATAATGAATGAAATGCAGCTCAAAGCATGCCATCACCTAATAAAAACATCAGCTTGTGAGAAATGTTTACTGCCCTTTTCAAAAACTTCCCCTTGGATTTGGGCATATGGAATATTACATTTCATGTGCGACTCGGCCTTCCCAGGCAGCTTTCAAGTACTTGCTGTGTCCCGGCTAAAGAGGAGATTCTGTAAGGAAACTATTAGCCCCTGGCCAGTCTCACAGGCTCATGATTCAAAATGACCAGCATTCATTAAACTTTATTACTGAGCTGCATGAAGTTTCTTTGGATTAGGAGGCAGCATGACCCTCTGTCCAGATTTTTGAATGGTGCTGAAGCTTTTCATTAACCTGGAAGCCTTCTATTTACATGGTTCACAGCCTGGTCTCAGCTCACTTGGAGGTAACAAAGGGTGTCGGGACAGGAGGGCAGTGGGGGTCCCGCTCCTGTAAGGCTTCCATCTGACTCTGATCAGGTCGACATTTTTAACTCCTGCCTCATTAGGTAAAATAAAATGGAAATGATTGAGTGCTCAGGGATCGTATTTCAGATCTGAGTTTTTCTCTTCCAGACACCTTCTCTGGGCAGCACAGTTTAATGTGATCTGTTTGCTGGTTTTCCCCTCTAAGTTGCTGGCATCGCTGCGACCCACCTGTACCCAACTTCTAGCAAGGGCGCTTGGAAAGTAATAGAGAGAGATGCTGTGTCCACGTTTTATCTGGAGCAGAAACAATTCACCTTGACAGAAAACTTGTCAGAAGAAAGAAAACACTTTTATTTCTCTAATTGGAGGGGAATGATACATTAGGAAGGATGTGTTCTTAAGGTGTAAAAAGAAAGTGAATGTGGGCTCAATTGTTACTCACCTGTTTAATGCTGGACTGGTGTGCTAATCAATTAGGTTCCTTTGAAGTAAGTGGACTTCTTTAGTAAACATAAAGCATCAAAATCTATAGTTCTGCCCACCTACAATGAGATAGACAGACATGTGTGTCTCCTGATGTGACGCATGAAAAGGATACAACATCACCTATGTAGTATTTTTTTTTTACCAAAAATATTAATGTTTAACCTACGAAACAGGAACGTCAATCAGTCAAATTCAAATTGTGGGACATTCTACAAAAACCTGGGTCTGTATACTTCGGGAAAGTCTTGTAAGACCAAATCAAAGGTCAGGGAACTCTATTAGATTAATGGATACTGAAGAGACATGACAATTGAATATAATATGTAGTATGGTGTGCAAGAACGTACAAAGGATGTTAATTGGAAAGGTAGAGAAATAGGAATGTGGACTAAGTCTAGATAATACGATTTTACTGATGCTAAATTTTTTAAGTGAAATGATGGCATGTTGTTATATTGAACAATGTCCTTGTTCTTAGGGGATATTCTGAAGCATTTAAGGATGAAGTGTCATGATGTCTTCAACTTAATATCAAGTGACTCAGCAAAATATTCATGTTCTGTAGCCATTGACATATATATGTATACACACATGCAGAGTGAGAGGGGAGAAGGAAAAACATGTGGCAAAATGTTAAAAACTGAGGACCCTAGATGAGTTTTACAAGTGAGATTTATAATATTTACCTTGTTATGCTATTTTAATAATTAAATAAAAATTGTACAGGCCGAGTGAATAGTACACCAATTATCAGGGCGTCTTCTCTGCTGCCCCTCCCGCTCAGGGTCACAGTAAAACTGATATCCTCACCTTCCAGAAGGCAGCCACGGAGTTTCCATCATGCAACATCCTAGCTGATTAGGATTCTAACACTGAATTGACAGCTGTTGTGAATGTCATTATTTGACATGTGAATTTTTTAACCAAGGATTTCTTTATAGCATCAACCAAACTCTAGTCCGTATGGTGCCAAACATGTCCCCTAGCAATTTCATTCCTCATAATATCCAGGGCCAGCCCCCAGAGAGTAATGGATGCAGGAGCACTGGTCTCCTAGACCCACATCCTTCTCCTTCCCCCAGCCCCGGTTTCTTTCTGTAGCACCAGGATGAGTGCCATGTGGGTACACTCCTTGATAAGCCATGTTTTCTACCCAGTTTTCAAACCTTTCCTACTTTATTCTTTTTCTGTTTATGCCAAGGATTATGATTTTCTCATTTTATGTCACCTTACACGCAAGCTTCTTTCTCCCTTATTGACACCAGTGTAAGTTAGGAATTGTATTTAGCTGTAATTGTCCTCTTTCCCAAATAAGTCAGGAGCAGAGTACTATGATATCATCTATGATCCAAGCTCCTTCAGTCTTTTGACTCCTTTATTCCTTGTCTGTGCCTTCCATCCTTTTGCGAAGTTACTTCACAGTGCAAAATGGCTGCCAGACCTCCAGCTGTACATCCAGCTTCCAGGCAAAAAGAAAATGCTCTCCAGCTGAGTCAACCACCTTTAGAGTTGTCTCCTGGGAGCCTCACCTAATACTACTTCCTACTCGCACCTCACCAAGTAGCTCAGAAGGTTGACAAATACAGTCTTTCCCCTGGGCACACTGCTGCTCCGAGTAAGTCAGGGAATTTATTAGGAAGAAGAGGAGAAAGAACACCAGCTAACAACAAGAAATCTGGTGCTATAGCATCTGTTAGTATATCTTTGGTTCATCTATTTGAGTATAGACACTGAGCTGAGGGGGAATGCATTAAAAAAAAAAAAAATAGGACATGTCTCCCTAGCAGCTTACAACTTATTTAAGGAGGCAAAATATGTGGAAAAATTAGAAGAAATTTGGTGCTAATCTAATGGTACTCAGAGAAAAAAGAGAGTGTAGGTCTCTAGGTAAGGCTTCTAGCTTGGCATAAGATTTAGGTGAGAGATATAGTAAGAGAATTTTCCGAGGGGAAGAAAGAGTACAGGTAAAGCTCAGAGGAAGAAATGAGCAAGTAGTCGGGAGTCAGTGCCCTGGCCTCACCAGGACAGAAGAGATACTTTGAAGAAAAGTGGAAACGAAAATGACAGGTAGAATGAGGATGGATTATGGAGGATATTGAACCCAAGACACATGTGTTTGGTCCTGATGGACTGGGCTCCAGGAAGCCATTAGAGATTCTTGAGCAGGGTATTAATTAGGTGAACGTGGCATTTTTAGGAAGACTGCCAGTTACAAGTAAAAGTAAGAAAAGAGGTTGGGCTTAATAAATGGATACATTTGTGAGGTTATACAAACCTGTGTCAAGAAATCAGTGGAAATGGAGAGGAAAAGACAATGCTGAAAGATGTTTGAAAGGAAAATTGAGGGGGAATATGATCAGGGAATGGAAGGGAGAGGAAAAAAAAATAGAAGATGATTCCAAGGTTTCTAGCCCTGGAGACTAGTGGAGCCTTTAGCCTAAGGGGACAGTTGTGGGTTCTGGAGGACTCTGGAAGAGCTGTAAAAATATTAACAAAAGTCATTAAGTAATTCTTATAAAATTGAAAGCCCCAAAGTTATTTCTACCAAGTTAATTGAGACCTGAACTATGCTTTGCATTTAGCCCTCTCTATTTTCCAGTTGCTACATACCCAGTAGTTTGGGTTTTAGAGTGTGTGTGTGTGTGTGTGTGTTTAAGAAGAATAATGTCTTTTTTTTTTTTTTTTTTTAGATTTTATTTATTTACTTGACAGACAGAGATCACAAGTAGGCAGAGAGGCAGGCAGAGAGAGAGAAGGAAGCAAGCTCCCCGCGGAGCAGAGAGCCTGTTGTGGGGCTTGATCCCAGGACTCTGGGATCATGACCTGAGCCGAAGGCAGAGGCTTTAACCCACTGAGCCACCCAGGCACCCCAAGAATAATGTCTTTGTTAGGAGTGATGGCTGATATTTTTGAAGTTCCTATGCACTACATATAGTAGACAAAATAAGGATATGTTGATACTGTTATTATATTTCAAGAAATTCAAGGCTTACTGTGTTAATTCTTACAAAAAGAAAAATCTTGTTTATCCAGAGTTCCTAAAGGGAAAATAATTATTGTTTAATTATTGCCATAATAACAAAAGGTAAAATAATTAACATTTAATTTAACACCCTACGTAAAGTTATTTTTAGACCCGGAGCAGGTACATGCTCGGTTACACAACTACATGGTAGAGCTAGCACCCAGACCTCAAGATACTGAACTCAAAGTTGCTGCTCTTTTGTCTTTTTCATTCTCCCTCCCTTCTCTGTGGCTCATCAGATATCAGACCTATTGAAGATTTGCTCATCTACAATTTTTGGAAATCACAGCATGTTGAAATTTAGAAAGACTTTAAGAACCTTGTGTATCACATAATTCTATTTTATAATAGTGAGTGGGAAAAATTTTGGAGAGCACCATTTGGTTGCTTAGAGCCTAATCTAAGGAAATTGATGTTATCAAGCCATTTGAAGGACAATACTTTTCAAGAAAATTTATATGAATAAAGTCTGTCCAAAACAAACTGATTTTTCTTTTCTCATTAGTGAAGCTAGTAAGGAATTTGCTTAGGTTACCCATTTGGAGAGCTTTTTTTTTTTTTTTTTAAATGATGTTGAGAACACTGCAATATTTGTTAGATAAAAGATAACTCCAAGAAGGATAGCATAACAGTTATTTTGCTTCAGAAATTCAAAAGATAAAGGCAAACAAATATATTTGTGGTTGAAAGAAACTATTCCTTTTGTTATCCATCAGAGAAGTTTCTTGTTTCTCATCACAGAGGATCGACTCTCAGAAGTTTTCCCCAGTGAGTTCGTGGATAAGAATTTTTCTGGAAAACCCCGGCTTTCATTCTTGATGGTGAATTCAGTTCTACTCTGCTTGTGACCGGGGAGCCTAGCAGACAAGGTTCTTGTGGAGTTGTGTTTGTGAACCCCAACATCCCTCTGGAAGGTCAACTCTGGGGCGCTGCTGCGGGTGGTTGGGGCTTGTGTCATTCTCTTGCCTCTGAGGTCCCAGCCCACTGCTCACCAGCTTTGAACCATCCCCCAGAAGTGAGCTAGAGCCTCTGAATCTCCAGAATATGTTTCTTTTGCTTCTTGTCCCAGGAGCTTCCTGTTCCAGTTGTATTTGTGTTTGACCAGCTTCAGGGACAGGAAATTGGTTTAAGATACATCAAGTTAACTTTTCAGAGCAAAGGGGTGTCCTTTAGTGTTACATTGTGGCCTTTTATGAAACTGAACCATAGAAAAGTTAATCTAGTTCCCTTTGGCCAGTCCTACTTTAGCTGTGGAGATGATTTACCCGCCAGGATAGTCATTATTTAAATAAAACTGGTTCTTTGCATTCCTGATGCTGTGTTCCCTTGGAAAGATAACCCATCTCATAGTAAATACTCAAAGAATGTTTATTATTTTTCCCCTGGCACATACAAATGCAAGTGCTATCTGTTTCTGAAATTTGGTTTGAGAGACAAGTTAATGTGTTAAGACTGTGGGGCTGTATAATAAAATTTGTCAATATAATTTGAATGAGAGCCTCTTATGGTTGACTGCAAATGCACTTTAATTAAGATTTAATAACCTTCATATGGGAAATGAAAAATTATTATAAGTAAGTGATCTTGGATAAACTCCAGTGACTCCTTTAAAGGGAACATTAAATAAAAATGTAGTAAATATATTTTATGTAGTGATTATGTAGATTACCGAACTTCATTCAGCTAAATGCTTTTTGGCAGATTACAGAATACACACTCCATAGCAAGTGAGATGTTGAAATCGGTACAAACCTGTAATAATTTGACACTTCCAGTAAGAGACTAGTAGATGGACTGGTATAATACACTTAACCAACTAAAATGCTGACTGAAAGAGAAATTTGTGTTTCTTCTGGGTGCTACCGACGACCAAAAAATAAAGCAGACTTCCCACTCCACTCTGGAGAGAAGCGTCACTGTTTCGTGCCGCCGTGAGCAGGAATGCTGCCTAATGTGGCAAATCGTGTCTCCCTGATCCGGTAGCCTAGAATATCAGAGGAATGTAACTTGCTTCTAACAGTGCTCTTCTCCCATCTTCCAGCATCCCTGAAGTTTTCTTTTTCCTGTCTCTGAAGTTGACGTTTCTGTAGACACGGCCATCTTTCTGGGGTGTCGGGCTTATGATATCACATCCTGTTCTTTACACCCCACCTACATTACCTCAGGTAGGCTCAAGTTTGGCAGGAAGAGGCCATTCAGTCATGCTCTGAAAGTCTTTACTACAGTCCTTGATTTATTTAGCAAAAGCTAAATAGCAAATAGTCTTAATAGAGACGAGGTGGCCACCCAGAGAAGGTGCAGGTGCAGCACGTCCTCGGGTGGCATTGGGCTCCCGAAGACCCCATAGACCCTGCCGGGGCTGTGCAGCTGCCAGCCCCAGGGTGGTAGAAGGTTCTGTTGTGCAGGACTATAGCTCTTTCATAGCTCTCTGTAATTTGCATTTACTTCTCTCTTCCAGAAGAAGGTAAGAAATCTTTACAGACATCAAGGCTCTTTTATTTTCCCTCCGAACTCCACATTGGCAAGCCCCAGTCCTCCCCCCGAGGCAGAAAGCAGAGCGAGAGCCCTGGCAGCTGGGAGCACTTTGCCCACCTCCCATTGGCTCCATCTCTTCACAGTCTACCTCTTGACTCTGACTTAATTCTTTCCATTCCTGAACTACTAGTTTCGCGTGAGGACTGGAACCATAAAATCACTGGCCTACATCGTGGTTCCATAGGGAAAGCAGAGCTGTGGCATACGTTGACCTAGAATCTCTTCCACTGACTCTGGGATGATGGCTTAGTTCCCGGTGCTCATTGCAGACCTGTAGCCCATCTGTGGGCCCCGCTGTCCCAACGGGGTGGTGGAGATGACAGTGGACACTGGGTCACAGGACAGAAGAGCTCATTCACCAGAACAACTGGAAGGATGAGTCAGCAACAAGGCAAATCTTGAGATCATGGTAGTGGGGAGTCTTCCAATGGGACACGGGCCAACTTTAGCTAGATCAGTGAGTCATGGGAGTGTCCTGGGGACAGAGCACTGGAGCTGAGAAAACCAAGGAACTGCAAAGCCAGGGGATGTCCACTGCTGCCTCGTGCTCTCTGACCCCAGCCCAGGTCAGCCCGAGGTCTCCCTAAGCTTGCTCTGCCATAACCACCACTCACCAGCCCTGTGCGCCTCTGCCTCTCACTTCGCCTCGTCCTCTTCTTCTGCCCCTTCACCTGACTTTCTCTGATACTCTTCATAGCCCCCCAGGAGCAGGCTGCTGCTTTTCCTCTTCTCTGTTCACACCAGGGGCCCACATACTCATACTTGCCTCTGCCATTGTCCTTGACCCTCACCCTCACTTTCTCTTTCATCACTCGGCCGTTTACCAACTGTCCGCACATGACCCCACAACCCTGCAGCACTCTAGGGCCTCGTCCCTGATGGCATTATTGGCCCTTCAACCTCATTGTGGCTAAGCATTTCACCTCTTGTCCCTACAGCTCCTGCACCAGCCCTGGTCTTTCTCTCCCTGCAGGCTGCTCCCCTCCCCAATGTCAAATCTGAAATTCCCCCTTTTCTCACTCCTCCATTGCTCCCCTCTCTTGTGTGTGCCACACCTACTCCTCATTCCTAGCAAAACTATTATCCTTCGACTCCTTCTTCTCCCCCTCCTCCACTTTGAGGCCTTCTCCTCACTGTCCTTCTGACTCAGCCTGACTCTCAGGCCGGACGCCCACAGTCACCCATTCCAGCCACAGGAGAGCCCAGCCCCGAGTTCTCTGGCCCCACGGAAACTTGTCCGTCCTCCCGATGCATTCCTTCCTGAGCTCCCACTGCACTCCCCAAACCAGCAGCCTCTCTGGGCCCCTCTCATGGTACAGGCCTCCAGTCACATCCCTTCCCACCACACTCTGCAGACGAACTTGCCTCTCGTTCTACTGAGGAAACTGGGGACCCCTGACATGATTCTCTTCAAAACCCTTCTACTCTTGCTTAAAACTGCCTTGCTTCTCTTATCTTTCTTTAGCCTTGAGGCTAAAGAGGAAATATCTAGTCTCTTTTTCTACCCTCAGATCCTCCTAATTCTATTCCTCTGGGACCCACTCTATCCCCGCTTTCTTTTGCTTCCTCCATTTCCCACTCTAATCTGAGTTTTCTAACTACAAATATACTCCTCTCCAGCATCCTTTAAAAACAAAACAAAACAAAACAAAAAACCCTTCCTATTAATTCCTCTTGTTTATGGTCCCTCCCTCTTTTTCTTTTCTTTTTTTAGAGATTATATTTATTTATTTATTTGTCAGAGAGAGAGAGCAAGTACAGGCAGGCAGAGTGGCAGCAGAGGCAGAGGGAGAAGCAGGCTCCCTGCTGAGCAAGGAGCCCAATATGGGACTCGATCCCAGGATGCTGGGATCATGACCTGAGCCGAAGGCAGCTGCTTAACCAACTGAGCCACCCAGGCGTCCCAGCCTCCCTCCTTTTCTTAACTGCCAAACCTTTGGATGAGGAGCACAGTTACTGTCTGCATCCATTTTCTCTGCCACCTGCTCTTTCTTTGTGCAAGTGCTGTGATGCCCATGTCCGCCAGTCTACCGAAACTGCCTTGCAAACAGGGCTCATGTAGCGCTTCAGTCTAACAGAGCTCGAGAATATACGTGAAATGCGATGAGACCATTACGGGCCCAACGGTAAAGCCTTCAAGCTGGCAAATAAGAATGTGAATTTATAGAAACATCATGGACTGTACACAGGACAATATCTTGAATAGAGGTACACTGATATATCATAGAACTCCAGTATGGTTTCCCATAATACCCATGGTCTGAACCAAGTGGGGCTGTAGCAAATCTCAATGGATATCCTAAACATTCTGCATTTCTCCTCCTGCTGCTTATTGGCAAATTAAAGAAGTTGCTGGTCTCACTTTGACAGCAGTTGGTCCATTCAGTAACGGATCAGCTTTTCCACAAAAGCACTTCTCATTTTTACTAAACACGCCTAAATTATAACATTGTATATAGAAGCCACATACTCTGTTTATCTGTTAGATTTCCTTTCCTCCAGACGTTGTGCCAAGGGATCAGGATGTGGCCAACGGTAGAGGCTGGTTGGATTCTATCCTGCCAATAGTAGCTGAGGGTCCACTCAGTAACGTTATTGGTCTGAACTCAGAGGGATGCAATAAGGTAAGATGAACTCACTGCCCTCAGGAGCTCACAGTCAAGTAGTGGAAACATGACAAGTGCCTAGAGACCACAGCTGGAGGGAGACAATTGTGTCGCTCACTGGGGTTCCTCTCCAGCCACCAGCAGGAGATGATCTTCTGGGAATGAAATCTGAGAAAAGGCAAACAGATTTGAGGTCTGTGAACATAGCTGTTACGTAAGAAGGGGTCTCTTGAGTAAAGGATATTTTCATCTGAAAAATCAGAAATCTCTCTGAACACATACTTTAGCAAATGCTAAGCCACTGAATTCTTACTTAAAAGATATTAAGTCCTTGCAAGTTTGTCAGAAATAAATTGTGTCATTTGTGTTTTCTGGAGAGTGCCTTTTCTGTAGGCTAAATATTTTTGTTAAAGACATTCCTACCTCTTGGCATTGTGTCCACTTAGAGGCTTTATGACCAAGAAAGGTTTCTGCAGGGGAGGCAGGGGCCCTATGGAGATAAAATGCCTTGTGTTTCCCTGCAGGAGGTCTAGCTCTCACAGACGAGTTTAATAGCCATTCATGCGCTGAGAAGATCTTATCTCATGTCCTATTGGTTCAGGGTCACTTGTTGGTTCACATTATATTGAAATGTGGGCAGAGAGAGGGAGTAATTTGTTAATGTCATGTAGGATGAACTTGGTTAGAAAGGGAAGTGTACCCGCTTTATAATAACACAAGTGTTTCCTTGCTAATCCCTTGGCAGGTTCATTATCTGTACAGCCCCAGGCAATGGTTAGCCTATCACGAAAGTGAAATTTAACCCTCAGCGTGAAATTAATCCTCAAAGACTTATGTCTGCTCAGTCTAGAAATAATACATTCTAAACAATCGTATAATCCCTGACTTTTTCTTTTTGCAAAAGTGTTAAATTGTTATCGAGATGTTATAGAGCATGCTAGGAAATTGATTTTTGTTTATTTGATCAAACTGGACAAATCTTTAAGAACCAAGTCACTGATATCCTCATTGAAGGTTGTAGTTGTAAAGCTGACCTGGTGGATTGGCTTTTTTTAAGCATTCATAGGGCTACCATTTCCTGGTGGTCATACTTGTGTTTGCACTGCATTTTATGTGATATATGTATAGAGCTGTAGCGTAGATCTACATATATATGAATAAAGAATTTTTTTAAAAAATATCACTTGGCAAGGAGGCTGTTTCTGTCAGCTTCTTGACATTTGACAAGGGAAAACTGGGAAGCACTGTGAGAATGCCAAATGGGTGTAAATGGTTCCTTGTAGAGCCAGGAAACCTGTAACAAGAATTTAAGAGTAAAAGGAAATGGGACTGTGTCCCTTTTCCTGTTTTCACAGGGCTTTATTCTTAGCCTTTTCATGAATCTTTCTTTCCAAGGTGTATGGGCAATTAGAGAAAGAGAAGGGAGAAGAGGATGGATTGAGAAGGGGAGAAGGAAGCCAATATTTACTGGGAAATATAGGTACCAAGCACTTTGTCTTATTTATTCCTCGCTGCAGATGGCAAGGGTTGGTATCACTTTTCCAGATAAACAGAAAGATTTAAATTTTCTGTCCAAGTTCATGCAGTAGACTCAGGATTTGAATCTAGGTCTGTCTCTACCTATGTGTATCCCTACCTTGCCAGACGCCTTTACCAGATTTGTGTTCCAGATTTCGGTTCTCTCATGCCTGGCCTATTTTAACATCCTTTTTAACTATTGCTTCCTGTCCGTTGACATTGCCTGTCACTCTTCTGTGGGAGGAAATTAAAATGGTCTGGCACAATTGTCCCTTTGCAGAGCCAAGTTCGGTGGATGCCGATGCCCTTTCCTAAATAGATTACAAATCGACTATTGGATAATTTACACTCACTTCTGCTTATTGTTCAGGTACTTACTTCCTTTCGACTTTATATGTGCCTTTTTTCCCTGAACTTCTATAACAGTCCTCCTAAGCTTTCAAAAATCATATGTTTACTCCTTAGGAAAAGGTTTTATCAGCCCTCGGTGATATACACATATCTCCTTTTAAAACTCTCTAACAAGACTCTTTTCTGTGCTGGCTTAGCTTCCCATCCAGCCATGAAAACACTCTGCTCACTGCTCCAGAACCGTCCTTCCTGGCATCCCAAGTTAACTGCTTCAGATAAGTTTTCTCCATTTAACCCCATCTAGTCTCCAATCCGTCAACTCAATTTGTATATCCTCTCTCCTTTAAGCGTTTATTTATTTTCTCTGTGTGTGTGTATAACATTTATTTTAATAGTATTGTATATTTACTTTGAATTCCCTTCTCACTGACTCTGAGTTTTAAACTTCCTGGCATGTCATGTTTTTTAGTATTCTTATGCCTGCCTGGTATAGTTTTCTATAGAATTTATAGATGGCTTGAAAAATTTACTTTAATGGACTTATATGGAAGTTTTACATTTTGATGAAATATTCGTATTTTCCCAATTTTAAGAAAACTGAAGTTATTCAAATGCTGGCAAACAATGAACATTTGTAACATAAGTAAAAGTAGATTTTGATAAAAAGGTCTCTATTGTTTAATGGCACAAGAAAGGGTCACATCCACTTTGTCTCTGAGATTTACTTAATTATTGTGCAATGCCAAAGACATTCCTTTGAAGTGCTGATTTTCAAAAGGGACACAAGTGTACAAATAGTCATTTATAGTGTTTGAAAAAATAATCTTAAAGAGGCATAAAGCTGCAAACATGCAGTAAAATCCTGTTGCAGAGTAGATTTCTTTTAAGTACCCAACAATGCCCTCCTGTTGTTGTTGTTTACGATTTTGTTGTTGTTGTTGTTGTTGTTTTAATTACTTCCAAATTGTCAGCTCACGGGAAAGCATGAAAAGGTGTAATGATCACACTTTGGATTCGTTAATACGGAATATTCTAGAAAATTGTTTTAGCTCTTGAAAATCCCTCTACAACTATAAAAGTGCAAATGAGATTATCCCTGCTGTTTTAGCCAGGACTGTGAGGCTCAGAGCAATAGGATATTTATAAGAAAATTCCAGACATAGCAGTGCTGCCATGATCCATATGACCCAAACTTTCCAGTTTTTGTCTCTTGTCCTATCTAAGGAAAAACAAAAGGACATACCATTTAAATTAGAAGATCTCAAATCATTGTTGGGACTCATTATAATGGAGATATGTATATTATTTCATAGAGTCATTAGGTTGATGTGGAAGAAGAAAGCACTTTTTAATTTTCATTACACACTGGTGATTTTCAAGTCACTGTCTCTCCATAAACAGGTCCAGCCTCTCTACAACAGTGTCCTGAGGAGAACTGGCTCTTTCTGTTTTCCAGCAAGAGATTTGATTTTCTTTAAGATGATACCGATGATCCCTTCTGTTTGGAAGATACTACTTAATTGCTAGTTTTATCAAACTAGCAAAAGACACAAGCACAGAAAGGCCTTCTGCGTATCTATGTATTGATCTTCCTCATATTTTGTACTTGGAAAAGATCACACGGGTTTCTTCAGCTGCAACTCTCAAATAGCTTGAAGGAAAAGAACATTGTGTATTTAAGAGACTTTTCAATGTTCCTAATTTGGTTTGGAATTTAATCCAGTAGATTCCATTTTGGATTTCCCAGAAAACATTTTTGTCTGCCTTACAGGCACTCTGGCTTCATTCTAAGTTGATGCATCTTATAAAAGATTGTTCAAGGAGCATCAAAGAGATAGTTTCATCTTTTATCAGTTCAAAACTGATTAAAGGTTATCTTGGGATGAAACTTCTTTTATTTTAAACCTATATAAACAATGAAATAATGAGGCTATGCAATAAGTAACACTAAGCTTATAGGAGGGGACCTGAATTTGAAATTCAGGATGGTTTCCTAACTCTTGGATTACTCTGTTTATTAGAGATGTTTCCCCACAAACTCTGATAATGCCACATATATGACGGGGAAACCATATGCAAAATACACACACACACACACACACACACACATATATATATACTTATTTCAGCCTCAGATCTTAGTTTTTAAGCCAGAACGTTCCAATTGAAATATAACGTGAGACATACACATAGTTTGCAATTTGCTCTTAGCCACATAATAGAAAGTAAAAAGTACATGCTTGCTACAAAACATCTGTGGGATGCAGCAGGTAGTGTAGTCCTAGGAAAACAGCGAAGTGATATTTAATGGAAAAATGTTTTACAGTTCTTTGGCTCTTAAATTTAAATCTAAAGTGAGTTAAATTAAAAAAGTTTGTTTCCTCAGTTGCACCAGGCACATCTCAACTGCTCCAAAGCCACATGTGACTAGTGGTTTCCATACTAGATGGTACAAATTTAGGCCTTTGAGGAGTTTACTTAAACAGTAGTGCTATTTTAATGGTTTCTTTGTAGGTAGTTCCTCTTTAGAAGAACTATGATAACCTAAAGATAATCTACTTTTTATATATGCACTAGAAACCAGTGTAAATAAAATGCTTTCATGGTGGACTAATTTCTAAGCTGATTTCCCTGGTTTTAGCTATGCGTGTGTGTGTGCGTGTATGTGTGTGTGCCGGGCGGTTCCAGGAGGTGGGCGGTGCTGTGTCTATATGGTCAATCTATGACTTTTGAAAACAGATAACCATCTCCTGCTTTGAATCCCATTATGAAGTCCTAGTAAATCTAAGCTTTTGCTTATATCCCAATCATGAAATTGATGATGTGGGGTATCAAGGAGCAGATGATATGGATTTCCTATGTATGGTGAAGGGCGGTGATAATGATATTCCTTAAGAATATGTTAAGTTGGTAAAATAACTATCTTGCAATATTAGCCTTGTTTCAATTTATATAAAACCTGTGACTTTAAGTAGAATGAAAAATGTATTTTCTTCCATTTCATCTTCTCCCAGGGGAGGCAGGTGAGTGCTTTTTAGTTTCCCTTTTCCTGAAATAAGAGAAAGGATACAATTGGTACTACCAAAGACTTAAAATAAAATATTTAGAAAAATATAAATGCAGGGCGCCTGGGTGGCTCAGTCAATTAAGCGTCTGCATTTGGCTCAGGTCATGATCCCAGTGTCCTAGAATCAAGTCCTGTGTTGGGTTCCTTGCTCAGTGGGGAGCCTGCTTCTCCTGCGGCTCCTTGCCCTGCTTGTGCTCTCTTGCTCTCTTTGTCAAATACATAAATAAAATTTAAAAAATAAATAAATAAACCCTTAAAATGTAATGTTTGGATTCTTTTTTTTTTTTAAGATTTTATTTATTAATTTGACAGAGAGAAATTACAAGTAGATGGAGAGGCAGGCAGAGAGAGAGAGATAGGGAAGCAGGCTCCTCGCTGAGCAGAGAGCCCGACGCGGGACTCGATCCCAGGACCCTGAGATCATGACCTGAGCCGAAGGCAGAGGCTTAACCCACTGGATATTCACACGATTTTTATAGTGCCTTAAGTTAGGTACTTTTTTAACACCGCTTGGTTCCCCAAGTGTAAGGCACTTTTTAAAAACATTTTTTATTAACATATAATGTATTATTTGTTTCAGGGGTACAGTCTGTGATTCATCAGCCTTACACAATTCACAGCATTCACCATAGCCCATACCCTCCCCAGTGTCCATCAGCCAGCCACCCTATCGTGTAAGGCACTTTTTACATTGAATGAAAGTGTTGAGATATTTGGTATGATAATAATTCCTGATTCCATTGTGTGCCTGTGTAGCATCTTTTGCTAGATACCAATGGCAGCAAAAAGAATGTGAATCATACAAAAAAAAAAAAAGTCCAAGAGAAAATTGATGAGCTCTTTGGATGCAAATATCATGACATATCCATGGCATATCCCGGCTGGTACAAAGATGTTTCTCTACCTAAAAAATAACATAGCAATAACACGAGTCTATGGTTATTTCTACTTCTTTCTCCTATTTTGTTTTTTGTTTTTTGTTTTTTTTTTAAGATAGATTTTATTTATTTGTTTATTTGACAGAGAGAGAGATTGAGAGAGGGAACACAAGCAGGGGAGTGGGAGAGGGAGAAGCAGGCCTCCTGCTGGGCAGGAAACCTGATGCGGGGCTCGATTGCAGGACCCTGGGATCATGACCTGGGCTGAAGGCAGACATTTAGTGACTGAGTCACCCGGGCGCCCCTCCTATTTTGTTTTTATAAACTTTTCCATTTTGAAATCTAAAGGCTTGGATTCTAAATGGCATCCTGGGAAATGACACTGTTTACAATATACGATCCTATAAAAAGTAATGATGTGCTCTGTCTGTGATAAGGCAGAACACTAGAGGAAAAAAATACAACAGAGATTATGGCAATTGGCTAAAAGCAGGAGTGAAAAAAAAAGAAAACTTTAGAAGATATGAAGATGTATTGTTTGATAGACAAGTTTTGAGATGCCTGCAAACTTCCTCTTTCTCTGCATGTTGCCGCCACTCACAGGCTTTGCTGCAGGTGTGGGCTTGAGGCCATGTTTGCAGAATAACTCTATCCCATGGACATGGCTAAGAGAGCCAGTGGTAGACAACTGACTCTTAGAGAATTTTAACTGGGATATGATTTTGCAGTGAAAGGGAGACAAGTAGTTCTCTCAAATTAGGATGACTAGAAGCGGTTTTTAAATGGATTCACGGGGTGCCTGGGTGACTCAGTGGGTTAAAGCCTCTGCCTTCAACTCAGTCTCAGGTCCTGATCCCCGGGTCCTGGGATCAAACCCCGCATTGGGCTCTCTGCTCGGCAGGGAGCCTGCTTAACCCGCTCCCCCGCTCTCTCTGCCTGCTTGTGATCTCTGACTGTCAAATAAATAAATAAAATATTTTTTTAAATAAATGAATAAATAAATAAATGGATTCACAAAAAAAGTATGGGCAAGGTATAAAGAAATCATCAGGAAGAACTCAGGATCCTGAGGCTATCAGTGGCAGTGACAGCAGGAGGTAAAGCTGTCACTATCTCTAAGCTCAAAGACATGCGTGAAGGGAAAGGTTACAAAAACTTGAAAGACGAAAGTCGTGAAGAGAGGGCTTCCTGAGAGGAGCAGGGAACTTCTGTTGACAGAGACAAGCCTGAGGAAACCTCACAGGAAGGAACCAGACAAATAAATACCCCAAATTCATCTTCCTCCCTTCCTCCTGTCACCTGCCGGGGCTTCTCATTGACCAGATCCAACTGGAAGACAGAGAACATAGGATTCTTTGATGTAATCAATTTGGATCACCTCTCAGGGCAACAAACAGGAAGGAAGAGGGTGGAGAGTGTGTCAGGAGGAGCAAACGAAAGAGATTTGGTATGTGTAGTGGCAGAAAGGCGTTAGTGGTGGGCACCAGGTCTGTGTCGTATGAAACAATGGCTGGATACCTTTATCAAAGTCAATGCAGGCTGTTGGGGAGCAGGAAACATGATTAACCAGAAGGAACCGGTCTACAGAGAGGACATACAGAGAGAAACAGAGACATGGTACAAGGTTGGTTCTTGGATCAGTTAAGGCAAATCTACTTGCAGTAACAAGTAAATCCCTGATGTCAGGGTTTATCCCAAGAAAGTGTGTGTGAGATGGATCCAGGCTCCTCCCATCTTGTGGCCATGTACCCACCCACTACAGCTTCAGAGTCCTCTGCTTCCTTCTTGCAGGTGAGACAGATGTCAGGTGTAACTAGTGTTGATGTTAAGATGCGTCTTGCCAAGTACATTGGGTGAGACAGGAGAGAGAAGGAAGAAGTCCCACTCATAAGAATCTCAGTCTGAAAGTGACACGTTACATCACTTTGATTCCATTAAAAAAAAAACTAGTCACATGATGTACAGGGCACTAGGGATGTACTTACTATCTGACTATGTAGATATCTCCCCAAATAAACTTCGCACAATGAAAAAGGGAGCAGAAGGTTTTCGTGGGCTGCTTATCGCTTCCACCACAATCCCTGATGGATTTCCCTGTCTCGGTCACGGTTGCCAGGAGACCTCATTACACTATTTTGTCACACGCGGTGTCTGTAATAACCACTTCCTCCTTGATGTGAGTTACTTTGAGACACGTCAGTTCTAGCAGCCAAAGTCCTTGATGAAACCATGTTCGGTTAGGATTGGTGTTGCAATATCATAAAAGGCCATCTGTTTATGCCTTTAAATTTCTAGCATGTTTAAACTTGAGATTTTTAAGAAAATTTTCTTTATCTTATTTGTATCTAAAAGTGCAGCGTGTTCCATTGTGTATTTATTTTTCTGTGGTAAATTTTTGTCTTTGGTCCTACAAACTTTCAGAAATTGTACAGCTTTTTACTTCTCCTGATAGTTAGCTGAAACTGAATCTGACACAAGTAATATTGCTAAAAATATATACACACCCAAACCAATCTTCATTGCCAAAAGGTCTCTTGGCATCACATTTTTAATGTTGTGAATATACTGACTTCACCATTGAAAATACTCATTTCTCCCCTTCCTTTATTCCAAAAGTTGTCTACATTCAAGGGAATGAGAAAAAAAAACAGGGAATATCTGCCAACTATTTTATAAATTATATCAAGATTTTTTAATAGACATTTCAAAGTATGGAATTGCAGCTGTCTTGTGTTTTCTGCCAGAATTTGACCTAACACACATGAATGAAGAGTGGCCTTAGCAGTTCCAAAAGTGTTTGTACTGGGAAGTAGAATCCTTTGCAGTGGTTCTTTCTCCTTCTTTCAGTCTTCCTTTCTTTTCATTCTCTTTCCTTCCTTCTTTTATTCTTTCTTCTTCCGTCCTCTTTCTCTCTCTCCCTCCCCCCTCCCTCTCTTTCTTTCTTTCTTCTTTCCTCTTCTATATTTCTGTCTCTTCTCTCTCCCAAAAGGAGTAGCGCAATATCCTCAGCGCCAAGAGAAAACCACAGTGATTTGGTCAGAATTCAGAAAAATATAGGTTTTTTTCAAAAGAATATTTTCCTCAAATTTTCAAACTAAACATGCGTTTGTGAGAATCTAAATAACAGACACCGCATGGTTCATAATGCAAAAATGGAAAACATACCAAGAAAAAGGAAGGGCACTTTATTGGAAGAAACAAACAGGAACAGAACCCATAAAACAAATAGGGGAACAGGATGAGGGAATCATTATGGCTGGCATCAGCTGTGCTGTGTGTCATTCTTATCATCCTGATTGTAAGTTATAAATTAGTTCTTCGGCGCCTAGGAGTGATGGGACGCTTTGTTAAAGCCATGGAGTGGACGGATCTCAAAGGGATAGGAACGCGTGGTGGCAGGACTGTCTTCCTAAGAGCCGGAGAGCCTGTCCCTGCCTGGGGTCCTCTACCTGAGCATGACCACAGAGCCTAGGGAAGAGGATATTAGAGGAACATGGAGACTCTCTGCCCCTTCTCTCCTCTCAGGACAGCCCATTCTCAGGGAAAATCAAAACTCAGCCAGAGGCCCACTTATCTCAGAACCTCAGCTCTGGCGCGGAACTGAGAAACAAAACACATGCAGAAAATGGTCTCTGAACAGCCAGAATAGATGTTACAAGAGCCAGGCCCTGATGCTCATGGACATGACTCACGGCATGGCCCCTGCAGCCCTCACTAAGAGCCATGACCAAGCTGAGTCATCTCGTCCTTCATTCACTGCTGGTTTTAAGCGGTGAGTGAAAGGTCACGGAAGGAATGCAGGAGAGAAAAGGGGAAGGAGGAGATGGAATCAGGGAGAGTGGCTTTGAGGCAGACACGGTGATGTGCAAGAGAAGATAGCTCATTGCTTGGCAATGAGGGATAGAACAAACCCAAAGAGAGAAAACAAAGAGCCAGAAAAGCACTGTGAGGCCATTCGTTTAGGGAGGCTTGAACAGTGTCACAGCACAAAAGGCTAATTCCCATCCAGAAGGCCCCCACTAACCCCAGGCACTGCGAATATGCTATGTTGGGTTTCCTGGGTCCTATTTAAGGGGGGGAAGCAAGAATATGACAAATCTAGTAAGACTTGCCTGTTATTCATGTTTTCATGCCACATGTTGGTCTCCTATTAGAATGAAAACTCCTTTTTTAAAAAGATTTATTTATTTGTTTCAGGGAGAGAGAGAGAGAGAGAGAGAGAGAGAGAGAGAGAGTGTGTGTGTGTGTGTGCGCAAAGAGGGGTGGGGAGCAGAGGGAGAAGGAGAGAGAAACCTAAGCAGACTCCAGCTTAGCATGCAGCCGGATGCCAGGCTTAGTCTCACGACCCTGAGATCGTGACCTGAGCCGAAACCAAGAGTCGGATGCTCAACTGACTGAGCCACCCAGGCGCCCCTGGAATGCAAACTTCTGTAACAGGGTCAGTGTCTGAGTTGAGCAATCTTAACATGTGAGTGCCCTGTACAGAGTAGGCACTCAGCAAATATTTATTGGCATAAATTCTTTATAAATTTCACTGTTCCAGAACACTTCTTCGCTCTTCTCTACTCAATGATAAGGTTTTACTTGTGGAGGGAGGAGCTAAAACTCCCAGTGTTTAAATCTAATCTTCAGCAGTGTCTCCTCCAAGTGACCTTCCACACCTCCTACCTTCCGAAAGGCTGTCGCTTTATTACTTGTAGCCTTTCGTTTTGTTCTCTCAGACCTCTGATTGATTTCTTGGGTGTTTAGAATACTTTGATAACTATCCAGCTGTGTTCCAGGGGCAAGACAAGTGCAGGGTCCTCCAGGAGTCTTCTGCACTAAATTTTTTTCATCAATCACTTTTCCTTTTCTTGGCTCACCTCTACCCCACCCTACCCCACCCCCTCCAAAACCTTCCTTCAGCACTACCATCTTCTTGAGCTAATCTTTTTTTTTTAAAGATTTTATTTGTTTATTTGACAGAGAGAGATCCCAAGTAGGCAGAGAGAGAGAGGGGAGCAGGCTCCCCGCTGAGCAGAGAGCCCGATGTGGGGCTTGATCCCAGGACCCTGAGATCGTGACCTGAGCCGAAGGCAGAGGCTTAACCCACTGAGCCACCCAGGCACCCCTTGAGCTAATCATTCTGTGGTGCTCCTGACCAAACTGGTTTTTGCGGGATCAGCTTGGGGACATGGAGAAAGGGCTGTGACATATCCCTAAATTGAATGAGGCTTTTTTTTTTTTAATTGTGGTAAAATATGCATTAAACTTACTCTCTTAACCATTAAAAAAAAAAAGCTGATTGTCATACTTGGAACTCATGATAATTATTTGACTGAAAATGAGCAGAGTTTCATTGGACACAATCAGAACTCAGCCTAGGAGAAGTTTGAAGGAGGACATTTAACTCTTATATTGTCGCCCTCGACCCTCAAGGACGACAAGAAGCCCCGTTTCAGATGTATCTTCTCTCTCTTTATTTCCACAAGTCTACACACTTATATACGTTTACATGACCAATCAGTGAACAAGGTGACCAATAAGGGGCCAAGCAATGGGGAGAGCCAATGAGAGTCCTGTTACTATGCTGATTAAATTTGAAACAGCCAATGACCATGTCCTCCTTTAGGCAAGCTTCACCAGAAAGTTCGTTGTTTACTTGCAGCATATTTTGCTGGCAGTGAGCCAAGCGCCATCTTGTAATGGCGGGGACTTTCCCGGCCGGAGGTGGTCCCCGACATCTCCCCCTTTTTTGTTTTATGGCAGAGATCGTGCCTGTCTTAGGTCGTCAGTAGCAGAAAACATCCTTACCCATCATCAGACACAAGATATCGATGATCTCTGTCCTGTCTTAGGTTGGTATGTTTCTCTACTGATCTTACCCGTCTTTGACTACCGATCCAGCATGCTTAGCCATACCTGGGGAGATGTCCCAGCCTCTATTGACATAAGGGCTTGTACTATAGCTCGGCTCTGCTCTCGCTGCTGTGTTCTCCATTGGCGAACTTTTCTGAATAGAAGCAGAATGCCAATCAGGAGGAGGACAAGAAGACCAATTGTGCCAGCCCATTGTTTGGTAAACTGGAACATATTGCTGAATGTTTGAAATAGCTCTGGGAGGGAAGTTGGTTGCACACGCATACTCGTGTGAAATTTTGAAAATCGTCAGACCAAGCACCCTGCAAATACTGGGAGAGCTGTCGGGAAACATTCTGTATAGGCTATGGGAGTTACACAAATTGCCGGGAAGGGTGCTATACATCCCAGTCCCAATAGGGCCCCCAATATGTCCACTTGTTCTTGAACCAAATCCACTCTCTGGTTGACTATTAGGATTCCTGCTTGCAGATGTGCATTGATCTGAGTCTGTGTTTGAAGGGCTGCTGCCGTTCCTGCTGCAAGGGTGTTCACAGCTTCCGCAGTGGGTCTAGTTGCAGCAAGCGAGACTGCTGCTGCCGTGGCAGCTGCTGTAGATATAGCCAATGCTGTCACAATGGCGGCTGTGATACCAAAATCTCTCTTATTTCTGGATAGCACCACTGGTAACTTGTCCTCTGGAATGAAAACTGGGATAGGAACAGGAGTAGGGATACGCATAATCACAGCCAGCTTGAAGGCCGTGACATTCCAGCACTGGGAAAGATAGCAATTCTTAGTGCAATTCAACGTATCATTCAGCTTGCTAGCATTTGTTACGAGGAAAAGGAATGGTGGCGAACGCATATGGGAGTGGGCTGATAAGTAATATTATTGGGACAAGACACATTAACTGTTGTCTCAAAGGTACTAGAGTCATTTTGTTTATAGGAACAGTTGAGGAATTTGCCACCATTTAACATGGGACACTGCTGAGATATCAGTACATGCTCCTAACAAGTTACAGACCTGCCATGCATCAAAGGGAGAGGAGGGAATAGGAGAGAAGAGTTAGTCACTGGTAAAGGATATAGCCATGCTTTAACCACTGCTCACAGCTCTCTGGCTTGAGTCTGCCGCAGGAGGTGTAGCATCCCCAGCGTTATCATCAGCATCATGACTGGTGTTCAGAGGCAAGGCTGCACGCACCAGCCGCTCTGGGATCCAAATTGGAGCCTCTTTTTCCTGTGGAAAAACACATACAGACCCCCTACTCCATACTAACACTGGATCTGGTCCATTCCACTTTCCTGTGAGGATGTCCTTCCAAAGTACTAAAGGCTTAGGGGGAGCAGCAGCAGCACTTGCATGTCTGTCTGCAGCTGATTTACCTGTTTTGTCCAACGTTAAACAATTCAAAATAAAGAGAATGGTGTTGAGCTTATCTTTAGGGGACCTGAAGGTGTCCCCTATTCCCCCTTTTTGTTTATAAATCGCATTTTTTATTGTAAGATGCGCACGCTCCACAACACTCTGTCCTTGTGGGTTATAGGGTATTCCATGTATCAAGTGAATGTCAAGTTGTTGTAGGAAGGCTTTAAAGGGTTGTGAGGTGTAGGCTGGACCATTATCTGTCTTTAACTGGCGTGGCTTTCCCCATGCCGCGAAAGCCTGTAGGCAATGGGCGATAACATCTCTGGATTTTTCCCCCATATGCACTGAGGCGAAAATTATTCCAGAGCAGGTATCTACAGAGACATGAACATATCTTAACTTTCCAAATTCTGAAACATGTGTGACATCCATTTGCCATATATGATGAGGTAACAGACCCTTAGGATTAACCCCCAAAGACGGTGCAGGTAGTAAAGTCGCGCAGTTTCTGCAGGAGACTACTATGTCCCGTGCCTGTGCTTTTGTTATGTTAAATTTGAGGCTAAGAGTTAAAGCATTCACATGGAACAGCTTATGATAATGTCTCGCCTGTGGCACCGGGTCCTCAATGGCAAAGGTTGATATGGCCCTGAGGCATTAATAGGTTTTACAGGGGCCAAACCCTGGATCACAGGTGGTCCCATTGAGGTATGTTTAGCAAGCCTTCATCTAGGAACCATGGAGCCGCCTTTTCCACTGTATTCAAAAAGGCCCGAGCAGTTTTTGCTTTTAGTGGAGTTCCATTGGCTTTCAGCAGGTCTTTTAAAGACCCTTCTAACCGCACTTTAGATACTTCAGATCCCATTATGAACACACAGACAACAGACGCGGACGTTAAAGACACTAACTAACACACTGACTTTTTACGCACATATACTTCAGTCGACCTTTATTCCCCGCTTTACCGCGGAATAAAATCCCGGCCCTATGGCCGCCCCGCTTCTTATTGCGGTCTTGTACAAGATTGCCACCACTTTAATCGTGGTCCCTTAAGAAAATCCCGGCTCTATGGCCGCCCGCTTCTTATTGCGGTCTTGTACAAGATTGCCACCACTTTAATCGTGGTCCCTTAAGAAAATCCCGGCTCTATGGCCGCCCGCTTCTTATTGCGGTCTTGTACAAGATTGCCACCACTTTAATCGTGGTCCCTTAAGAAAATCCCGGCTCTATGGCCGCCCGCTTCTTATTGCGGTCTTGTACAAGATTCCCACCACTTTAATCGTTGTCCCTTAAGAAAATCCCAGCTCTATGGCCGCCCGGGTTTCGGCACCATTTGTCGCCCTCAACCCGCAAGGACGACAAGAAGCCCCGTTTCAGATGTATCTTCTCTCTCTTTATTTCCACAAGTCTACACACTTATATACATTTACATGACCAATCAGTGAACAAGGTGACCAATAAGGGGCCAAGCAATGGGGAGAGCCGATGAGAGTCCTGTTACTATGCTGATTAAATTTGAAACAGCCAATGACCATGTCCTCCTTTAGGCAAGCTTCACCAGAAAGTTCGTTGTTTACTTGCAGCATATTTTGCTGGCAGTGAGCCAAGCGCCATCTTGTAATGGCGGGGACTTTCCCGGCCGGAGGCGGTCCCCGACATTATATGTTCACTGTAGGTTTCTCAACATGGGTCTCATTTTAAGTGAATGTCTTACGTTTAGTCCTTAAAATTTTAAGGAACCTACATTGACCAAGATATCCAGTTAATCTGGGTCTTAATTTGTAAAATAGAGAGCTAGTTTTTTTTGGGGGGGGGGGTAATTATTTTAAAATGCAAATTTCTATTTATGTAGAAACTGCTAGTTGGAATAAGTTCATCATCTTATGAATTTAAATGAACGGTCTTGAAGTGCTTTGTTATGCATCAAACTACTATCCTGTAATTTGGCTAAATATATATTAGTTGTCTTTTATTAAATATTTGGTTAGTTGGTAAAACAGTTTCCTGTATGAGTTCTGTTGCCAAGTTTGGCTGGCTCCTGGTGGGAATAATTCATGCATCTCTTGTGTTGCCAGTGTTCTAAGTGATTTTTTATTATTTTTCACATGTTATTTGATGATAATCATGAAACCACACCCTTCCACTGGGCTCTCTTTCGTTGTTGTTGTTGTTGTTTTTAAGATTTTTTCATTTATTTGTTTGACAGATAGAGATCACAGGTAGGCAGAGAGAAGGAAGCAGGTTCCCTGCTGAGCAGAGAGCCCGATGTGGGGCTCGATCCCAGGACCCTGGGACCATGACCTGAGCGGAAGGCAGAGGCTTTAACCCACTGAGCCACCCAGGCGCCCCTCCACTGAGCTCTCTTGAGCATGGGCTTCTGTCATACTGGAATATTCATCATTATAACAAGCATATAGTTGAGAAAAAGAGAGTGAGTTAGAGAGAGGGAGGAGAAAGAGGGAAGTTACAGAGTTAGTTGATACTGGTCTTGACAGTGTTCCCCAGGAAGACAGTAGGCTTGGAAATAAAATCCATAGAATAGATGTTAAATAAATATAGAAAGGTCAGGGGTTTGGGGGGGGGTTTGTTTGGTTTGGTTTGGTTTACAAAAATGTATCAGTCCAGTTGTCTACAATGAGAGGTCTGGGAGGAATCACATGATGTCTTGCTGTTCAATTAGGACTGTGCCCAAATTCTTCTGTAAAGATGGCCATCCCACCTCCCTGTGAGCGATCCCTCTCCATGCACAGTCTATACTCCAGACAATGAGGAATCAAATCAAATTAACACAATCAATTCATCTCTGAAACCTGGCTCTCCCCAGAGCAGTTAATTTAGGGCTGATTTTTCTTTCAAAGTTCCAGAGATAAACTTCAAAGTCAGTTGGGTGGCATGCAAGCAACATTATTCCCTCTTTAACAAAGGAAAAAAGCTTTGTTTTAGAGAAGTAATTTTATTGGACATTCTCTGACCTAGAGACAAAAATAAGGGGAGAGACTTCAAGGAAACCTATTCCCTCTAGTCTGATGCTTTTCTAGTCCAAGCTGATACTTTTTCTTTTTCCCTTTTTCAAGTGATTTTTACCCTACAAATATAAGGAACCATGAAACAGAGGAGTATCCTGAGATGAGATCACATATGTAAAAATGCTCTTGGGCACCTGGGTGGCTCAGTGAGTTAAGCATCTGCCTTTGGCTCAGGTCATGATCCCAGGATCCTGGGCTCCTGGGGTCCCACATTGGGCTCCGTGGGGAGCCTGCTTCTCCCTCTGTCTGCTGCTCTGCCTGCTTGTATCCTGTGTGTCTCTCTCTCTCTGTCAAATAAATAAATAAAATCTAACCCAAAAAATTAAAAATAAATAAAAATAAAAATGCTCTCAAAGTTGAAAGTGATTTATAAGCAAGCAGTATGATCACCACTGTTTTGATCATTTGGGGGCCCTGTCCACCTATAAAATGCTTTTGAAAACTCTGTTCTCATTTGGAATCAATAATAACTGATCCAAATCTTGGTAACATATGAGGTCAATCTTGGTATAAAAATAAAAATGTCCCTTGAAATTTTCCTCAACTCCGATAAGCATAAGCATGTTTTCTTCCTTACTTGCCAAGTTTCTTACCTCCACTCCCCAAATTTCTTTCTAGCATAAGCATTTATGCTTATAAATGCAAAAAAAAAACACCCATTCTCCTAATCTTTCTCTCTTTGACATCGTTGAAAAACATCCTTCCTTATCAGTGCTAAATAAACCATAAAATAGGCACATTTAATCAGTAAAAATAAAATGGAATGGTATATTAGGTGTCTAGAAACTCTGTATTCTCTGACATTCTCCCTCACTGGGACCCCAGCTTACAGTCTCTTGTGCATAATTAGTTTATGTGAAGTGGCTCAGTTCCCAGGGCCAGTAAGAGGATTCTAGTAGATTTGACTGCTTTCGATTTCCCTGTTCTGGAAATCTTTTATGGAGGCTGGAAACCAAGAACTTCAGTCTCACCCTGGGCAATGAGCTGGATGGAGTTGAGCAGGTAAGAATGGCATTCTGTTGGTTCTCTGTGGCCAGGCCGTAATGTTCATTAAGAAAACCTGTTGACCCAGGGAGGTAGGTGGGGAGGGTCAGAAAGAGAAAGAATATAGCTGACTTTGGGGGGGGGGAGGGATCAAGTTTTTTAAAACTCTAATTATTCTGGGAATATTTGAAAACAATATTTGTCAGGACCGTGGTAATTTTAGTATTTGACTGTTAAAGTTGATGTCACCCTCTCTACTCTCCTTACCTTGCGAGTGGGTTATTTTCCAACCTGTGATCCCGCCTTCCCTCCCTGCCCACATATAATTTGATTTCATGCTAATTAACCACTGTAATGGCCAGCCTACATCAGCGCACGTGGGAAAATGTAGGTAGGTGCGTCTGGTCATTTGTTGACGCTAAATACTAAGTTGAGTTAAATACATGCATACATACACAGATATGTATAGTCAAGAAGTGGCAGCCCTATATTATTATATTATAAGCATAATTTTATATTGTGACATGTATCTTACAAAGCAAAATACGGAGAGTCATGCCAGTCAGGCTTTTCTTTAATTGAGACCAGTTTATGCTTGGAGCACTTTAATTATACAGCCATGTCAATTAGCCTGTTTTATTGCTTGTGGTTTAACATTATTAGATTTAGGTTATAATTTCTAATGATCATTTGTCTCTGACTTGTTAACTAGCATATTGTCATTAAAATAAATTTTAGAATTATATTGTCGGCGTTCTTAGCTGTTATCCCATAAGTAATATAAACAACTGGAAGAACGTGTGCCAGGCGGTAGAATCAACTGTCTTATCATGATTCATCTTACAAGGTCAAATTTTGCACAGCGTCTACATGCTAGGAATACCATATGCCTTATAATTGTGTAAGATGCACAAAACTCGATCTATTTCATCACACTAGTCAGGGACACATAGGTAAATGTTTATCATAGCAAAACTTGCGTTTGGCAAAACGATGAACCATTTATAGGATATTTAGGTGTATAGTTAAAGTGTGAATTGTAAAATGTACAGTCACAGAATATCAGACTTTAAATCTCCCAGGCTTGTGAAAGGAGACCGCAATTAGACGTGTCTAGGATCACAGGAAATTACTTAAAGTATAATCAGGCTATCGGGGTTGATCTGATATTTCAGAGAGATAATATTTTTGAGGCTCTGTTCAAAAGCGTGTTCAGAATTACATGGCACAGAAGATTTCCCTTGCTTTTGTGGCTTTGCCAAGATGTGTTACTTTATCTATAGCAATTATCTAGGCTGACTGAACACTCCAGGTTACATATTTCTTCAAATTATAAACTGTTTTAAAATAACATGGAGAAATTTATTGGTCTCCTTTACAATATCATAAACACTAAGCCAAAGCATAGCCCGGCCCACCTACACCTAGTAAAGACAGTCAGACTTTAAAAAGGCAAAAACCTTCATTTTTACCAGGCATAGATCTTTATTTCTTTTATAAAGAGGCTCTCTCAGAGCAATGACTGAGCACATTCAGGAAAGATATCTTTCTTTTCCCTGAATTTTTAGAATACTTTGATAAGCAGCCAAATTCATAAGGGCACAGCTTTTGAACTTTGGTCGGTGGTCACTGCACAGACAGAGCCAAACTCATGACCCTTGTGGATTTGTTAGCATTAGTTTAGGGTGCTAATTGATGCCAGGCCTAAGTCGTGAACCCAGCAAGCAAAAACAATGCTTAAATTGCAGACAAACCTAGTTCCCAGAATCTTTAACACTTGTTTTTGCCTTATTTTTTTTTAAGATTTTATTTATTTGTTAGAGAGAGAAATCACAAGTAGGGGAGGGGCGGCAGGTGGAGGGGGGTAGGTAAGGGCACAGGGAGCAGAACAAGCAGACTCCCCACTGAGCAGGGAGCCACCCCTGGGCTGGAGCCCAGGACCCTGGGATCATAACCTGAGGCAAAGACAGATACTTAACCGACTGAGGCACCCAGGCACCCTTGTATTCTGCCTTATTTTATAATTAACTACAAACATCTCCCCGAGCTCCACCTTTTTTTTCCATTCTAGAGGACAAGGTCTGTGGCTTATTACCTTTTGTGTCCCCAGAACTCTTAACTTTGCCTCTTGTATAGATGAGGATCTCAGGAAATGTTGGGGCAGAAATCTGTCTAGAACCGTAAACCGCACCCTTCCAACATGATTAAAGGACTCTCGTGCTTGGTCACTGCCAAGGCAGTGTTTCGTGGATTACTGTTATATTTAATCTAAAGTAAAACAGAATACCCATAGCCAACATTTTTTTTTTGAGACATGTTCAAAGAAAACCTTTCTCCCCAGCACTTTCTAAAGAAAGCTGATGGGATCATCTCCCAAGTTGCGGCCTCATCTCCTCACCGTCGGACGTGGTCTTTCTGAAAGGATGACAGATGCAGAGGCCCCATCCCCCTTCAGTTCAGTGGTTAACCTTTCATGGAAAGCGGATATTTCTTCTCTTGGGGCAGCCTCAGTGGAAGGTGATTTTTCAGAGTACAGGAAACAAATAGACATGGTGGGAATTTTTCTCAAGATGTGCTCCCTTGGGTCTTTTCCCAAAGATTGTAAGGTTTAGGTGTGGACAACTAAATTTCAAAACCTCATACATGTCTTCACATGTTTGGTGTGACTTTGGCCACGCTCAACCAACCAGTAAGAAAGCAAACATACTCCATAAGAGAAACATCTTATTTCAGTAAGATGGGCTGATTATGGTGAATTAAAATCTTTACTTAATCTTCCTATAGTTATCCTTTTAATGTGTTCTGTAATTGCTATCCTTTAGTCTGTTAATCTCTGATTCATTAGTGGGTTTCTTAAGTGTTTATTAAGGAGCATGTGTAACATTCTGGTAATTACTAATAATCTTGGTTCATACCACATCTGCAAAGATCTTGGCAAGGGATTTCATTAGATTCATCCCGACTTACTGTCAGTGTACAATTTTTATTAGCTGTCTCCCACCTCTACAAAATATGGAATTTGGGGCTTTACAAAACAATGAAATGCTTCCTCTTTCTTATGGCTAACCAACTCATAAAATATAGGTCTGTGTGTCACTGTCCCTTCAAAATCAAAGTGTCCTGTAACATCTCCTCTCCCATTTTACTGCTGAGGAGAAAGGCCAAGAAGGATTACGCTACAAATCTCACTAGTTTTCACTGCTTGTTCGTGGCTACACTTAAATTGTAACTGGTGGCTCCTGGTCTGTGTCTCATTTCCCCCAAATCCCTCACCTCTGACAGAAAGGTGTAATTTTTATGTCACCTACAGCGTGATGGTAGCATACAGTCCCACTCAGGAAATACGTACCACTCGGGACTATCTTTGGTGCCGTAGGTACCCTGCATCTCCATCTGAAACAAAACACACCTTTCTCTCTCGCCTCTGACAGCTGAAATCCCTTTTAAGGGGGGACAGGATCTGAGAGACAGCATCTCAGTTGAAAAACTACATTAAGGATAAAGGGTGTGAATGCTTTTCTGAGAGTGGAGTTGAAGAAGGGAAGGTAGCAGAGAGCACAAGAATATTGTTGAACTTGAAAATGGCCTGGAGATGTTGCTAGAGCTAAACTTCACCCGCTCACTGCTCTGCTCAGGGTCAATGGCAGGACCAAAGGGATGGTTCTGATGGCTCTCACCCCCTTCCTAATCTCCCATCAATTCCCTACCCTAAAGCACCACAAACAATCGTATGGTCGAACTAAAAAGCAGAGTGTGTGCTATGTGAACATAGCTCCAAGACAAATGTCATCATCTACCTCAATCTGACTCTTTGCAACTCAACTGCCACCCTTCATACAAATACACTATAAATTACATATACACACATATATATGCATATACGTGTACCTGTATGTGTGTGACCTGAAGCCTCCTCTCCCCGGGACAGATGCCATCAGCCATCAGTATTTCTTTAAGATGAAAGATAAGGGGCGTCTGGGTGGCTCAGTCATTGAGCATCTTCCTTCCGCTCAGGTCATGATCCCAGAGTTCGGGGATCAAACCCCGCATCAGGCTCCCTGATCAACAGGAAACCCGCTTCTCCCTCTCCCACTCTCCCTACTTATGTTCCGTCTCTCACTGTCTCTCTCTCTGTCAAATAAATACATAAAATCTTTTTTTAAAAGATGATAGATTAAAAAAATTACTTTGCAAACAAAGGCACCACAGAAATTTGAGATTTTGAAATTTTCGAACAACCTTGTCCTACAGCATTTAAGGCAAGTAAAGTCATTTTATTTCTTAAAGACAGATCTTTTTTATGACCGTGTCTTAGGAAGCACCCAGACCAGCTGAATGCCTAACCTGGCGTTCCTAGCTGTGCAGAAAATCAGCAGCAGACTAGTCTGAAAGTGGGTATCCCTGGCTAAGCACACAATGAAGCCAGTGGGAAACGCTGCAGTAATGGTTCTCAACCCATTCCGAGAAAAATAAATAGTTTAGTGAGTGAGAACATTCTTCGGCTTTTAAAAATACGCTTGTACATTTGTTTGTGAACATTGAGCAGCCCTTCTTTGCCCTGGTGGGTTACCACAGTAACTCACTTCATGTTTATGGCATGGTGGATGATAGGGCTGTTCCCACCGCTCAGAGGAGTGTGTCCGACTGTGCTCCCTGGAACCCCAGCAGACAGGCTTGCTGCCTCCCAGGCAATGAGGCGTATGGAGGGTTTGAGCCACATGTCTTTGTGGTTCATCCTGATTGCATGTCAGGCACTGAATGCTTCTCGAGTGTTACTCCCCTGTCCTGTTTGCCAGTTTGGCAGCATGTTTTCATTCTAATAAGAGAAGTTTCTCAGATGGAGATTCCAGATGTGTCTAAGCTGCTTTTATTAGGACAATGGAAAGGTCCAACCTTTTCTTCTAAATACAATCAAGAGTAGTGTGGCTTTGCCTGGGTAATTTTACAAAGAGTTATATTACGTAACTGGAAGATTGTCTCCCCGGGCATAGAAAGAATTTGTTAGCCCAGAATGCAGCTTGGAATAATGCTGACGTAAAGCTTCAATCCAAGAGAGAAACCTTTTAAGTTGCTGAAATGAGTGGAGAGGAAGAAGGAAATTGCTGTTTTACATGATTGACCAAAATGCACTGTAATTATATCAACTTGAAACAGATTCCTTAGAAGAACTGATAACTCTATGATCCGAACAAGTCATGTGTAGTAGAATTAAATACTGCATGTGCTTTCTCTGCAACGTGTAGACACGCCGTATTAGCGATGTGCTGTAGAAGAGACAGACGTGCTTGCTTTAGCCTGCTTAATGAGACCTCCAGTGAAGAATGGTGGGTGGCTTTACTGAGGAATTAGTATTTACCCTGCCTGCCCGTCCTTTTGCACTGCTTTACAGCATAGCTTGTGGACTCTCCTCATGGAATGTTATTTTGATGTTGCCACTCCTGTTTGTAATTAACACAGCATCACTCATCAGTCAGTTTCTAAGTGGAACACTCCTTAAGGATTCCACTCACTGTTCTTGTTGCCTGTTCTAGGGGGTGTGGGTAAAATGTAATCACAGATCTTTAGCCCAAAGTTAGCCTTCACATTTTCCTTCTTCCCGTCAGTGTCTTTTCACAGTACAATTTTGTGTCAGCTACAGTCCACCATAGATAGGAGATCATCTCCAAGAAGAGTAATATGGTATTTACTGAGTGCCAGGAAAACTCCTTGGCTGACACTGGATACTCTGAAACACTGTCATTACTTGCATATGGAAATCATCTGTTTGCATAGTTCCTTCACCTAAACTAGAAACTTCTAAAGGGCAGGATTATGTCTTACTTCTTTGTAATACCCCAAATAGTGGAATTCTTGATACATACTCTAAGTGTTCAAGAACTCTTAGTAGCTGAATGAATGGCGGATTAGAAATAGCATCCGTCAGATTCTACAAAAAGAAAGAAATTGAAAATAGCAAATAAAGTGCCTAGACTTCCAATACAAGGTTAGGTGATATAGTTAATTAAGTTAATTATGAAATAATAATTTCATATAATAATAATTTCAAATAATAATATAATTATGAAATAATAATATTTAGTCTGTATTCGTCTTGGTGTAAGCTGACGGAAGACCTGCCTCAGTGTTACCCAGGCACACAGACATCATAGACAAAGTCGACATCTTGAGCTTCAGCAGTGGAAGAGGGGTAAGATCATTTTTCTGAGCATTGGGATGTACTTGCTTTGGTCCCTCTGCTGACCTTCCTACGACCAGAGTCCCATCACTGGGAGATGGCCATGAAGATTTCACTGAAGTACTCCACTGAGGAGCAGGAAGAAGTCACATGGTCTCTACTGGGATTTTCAACTTTATCTCATTAATTTCCTCCCCCCACCCACTCAGGTCTCCACGCACCCTGAGCAACTGAATGCCACAGCAGGTTTTCTTCACACCTGAAGGAAAAATGGGGGGCTGCCATGGTGGGGGATCTCTTTCTTCACTTCTCTTCAAAGGACAACTTTTCCTCCCTGGACTTTGTTTCTCTCATTTCCCCACCTGGAATGCATACTCTTTTTGCCTCTGAATCCTACAGGACCAGCTCAAATCCCTTCTCCTTCCTGAAGTCTTTCCTGACCCTCTGCAGAGAGCAGTAATTGCTCCCTCTGATGAACACCTGGGCAATTCGGTGCCGGTGCTACTTGACATTGTGGATCTTTTTCTTTATATTGTAAATTATTGTTCTCATTGACTTATTTATTGCAACTCTTGATAGTGAAGATAATGCTCTGAGCTTTTTTTTAAAACCTATAGACCTCATTTCATATGACATTTATTTTAAAAAAATACTTGGTAATTTGGGGAAAAAGTATCTAGAAAGGAATTTGGTGGAGGTAAGTGAACTTAATGAAAATTTTACAGATATTATGAGAAAAATCTACGACCATGTAATACTTTGATAATATATAAAACTATTTTAAATTATTTTCATAAAAGAATGGTTAGAGAATAATGTTGGACTTCCAACTAAGAACGTACAAAAATGTTTCTTCCTTAGCAGTGAATATAGCTTACAAATATGGAAATGCAGAGTTGGAGATTCTTTTTCGCACGAGAATCAGCATCATATTTTGGAAAATCACTCCCTATGCTGTTTGTTATTTGTAGTATTAACAAATTTTATGCCAAGTTATTTGTTGTGTAGGTGTACATGTCGTTTTCTCATTGTACTCTTTTGGGTTTAGTGTTAATTCATTTATAGTCAAAGTACCAAGTTATCTCATCTATATGCAGTAGTCCAGAAGTACCAAACATGGTCCATCTACCTGACCATCAAATCATGTTCTTGGTTCTAGACAGAACTGCTTACTCAGCCTTCTGGGCCAGTGGTTATGCCAACACCAAATGTACCTCTAGATCCAGAACAGTTTAAATGAGTGAGCTTTATTGGTCCATGATCTTCTGATGAGTTCAGTACAATTCAAATCTTAGAGATACAGTTCTTATCTAAAAACTAACCTTCAGAAAATGATCATGCTAGTGGAGTTTTAAATTTGATGAACAAAACCATTGTGAAGATGAGCATTTATGACATTTTAAATTTTGGCAATAGTAGAATATTGCTTGATGGGTTGAAGAGGATCAAGAAGGTATCGTGTTGAATGTATCATAAAACACACACACACGCATATATTTAAAGAGAAAAGGAATTACCCAACAAGCTCACCCCTTTCTTTACATTCCTGTTGCCTCCCCTGATGTTCAGGCATTATCTTCACCAGGATTATTATATAGCCTTCATGGATGTTCCGCCCTCCAGACTCCCATTCCAATCTACCCAATAAGGCAGTAAATATTTTTGTAGGTATTTGTGTGCATTCTGCTGGAAGAACTGTGCTGGGATCCTCAACTTCCTCTTCTCAGAATGGCTACCCTCCTGCACGGTTATGTTCGGCAACTCCCTACAAAATCAAATATAATCCAGCCTCACTTTCCAGTTTTATAATATACTCGTTTTATATGCCCAACTGCCTTCAATCAAAGCAAAATATTCACTCTTTTCTGTGATATATGTGTCAGTTTTCAGCATAATTCCCTGGGGCCTAGAACCCATAAAACACATCATTCTTAGAGGTAGAAGTGTTTGTATTATAAATCCAACAATCTGAGAAAAGCATCTTAAAGTAGACGATAGAAGAGGTGTTTTTGGAAATGTTCTTTTAAAATTTTTTGGTAAAACTGTGGAAGGAAGAACAGAGGGCCTTAGCTCAGAATTGGGACAAGGGAGTTAAACACAAGTAGACTAAAGAGACTACAAGTAGTCTCAACACAGACACAAGAGACACAAGGAGACTAAAGAAACCCCAAAATGGAGAACACCTGGGGTGTAGAGGAATGAGAGTCCTTGTCATAAATCTCATTAGAAACAAACCCTGGAGTAAAAATACACGATGAGCAAGTTAAGACCCTCACGTTGGAAAACTCCCAAATGTTAAAGGCCAAAGTCCTTAGATGCATGCTCCTAACCAAAAAGAAGAAGAAAAAAAAGAACTTTGCTTTCTAAAATGTGGTACATTTTTACTGAGCACCAAACTATATGCTTCTGTGAAAATTCAGGAAGCCTGAACGTAATGACCAGCTCTGCTCCATCATGAAGGAGAAGTAGGGATTGTAAACTGTACCACAACACAGCTGCAACTCTTGCTCTAAGCACAGGTTCCTGTCTGCCAGGATGAATTCCAAATTCACAATCATGATCAAAGTTAGGCCATATTAGCTGCTCTGTATTTTTAACCTTTGTATTAAATTACCATCAAGGGGGCACTAATTAAGATAAGAAATAGAGCTACTTATTTGTTTCATATGCACCTTCAGATTTCTGAATTATACAGTAAAACAATCTATGACATCTGTGTATGCTTTTCATAAAAAGAAAAACGCACACATGCCTCAGGGTGCATCTGCCTGGCTAAGAAACAGATGAAAAAACTCTTTCTATAGTTTCTATTAAAGTACAGAAGAATATAATTTTAAAGTCTACAAAAATAAAGTTAAGATTATATAAGGCAAATAAATCAATAGACTCTATAGCAAAACCCAGAATATTTTAGGTTAACCTGAAAAGGCTAAGTGTCCTAAGACTGAAAAATGGGGAAAGACATTTGGCAAAATCCTTAACTTGGATCTTTTTGTTGTTGATTTTTTTCTTTTTCCCTAGGTTCCAGATTCAGAGATGTGCAACTGATCCAAACAGTTATAAAAGCTTGGGAGACAGCTTTCGAACGATTTTCCGAATAGAAGGGTATGTGTGGTTCTTTGTGTATGAACTCTATGTTCATTTAGGCATTTGACATGTTATTACATAGCACGTTTTTCTCATTTTGAATGGCTTGTTTTCCTACTGTTATTAGAGAAAAGTATTTAAAAGGGTGCCTTTCCACTTTTTGGTGTGTTTTTCCTGATAATGCATTGAAAATTTAGTATGTATATGTAAGAACTACCACAAATGATATTAATAATCAGTTTTCTGATTAGAAGATGATTTCTATTTTGTGCCATTGAGATTTTTTTAAAGTTCTCATAACAGCAGCTATCTAAAGGTAATAGTTCTTTATTTTGATTCTTGACTATAGTGTCCAAATGTGTTCCTTATTTGCATTGTGACTTATGAATATTCAGTCAAAACAGAACTATGTCAAAAATTGATGTGTCAGACTTGTTATCCTATCTACTAGATGATCAGATAAACAGAATTTTTTTAATATAAACTAAAAGTGTTTTTGATATATAGTTTTGGTTAAAGACTCTTTCTGGCACAATTTTCCAAAGGATATTAGATTTGCTTTTTGAAGTTGCTTTCATAAGAGAATTGGTTGGAAATATTAAGTATGTAAGAAATGGTAGCAGTAATAATTATAACTAGTATATACTTAGCCTCTACTGTGTGCTAGAAATTCTCCTTATGACTCTGTGGGGTAGGTTCTATTAGAATCCACTCCAGTTGGACAAATGAAGAAACCAAATGAAGACTCAGAGGAATTAGTCATTTTCACATATCTGATATATAATGGAACTGGGACTCAAATCCAGGTCTGTTTGACCTCAAAGCCCATCCTCCTCGCCTCTGTAGTTCACTACCTCTCTTGGCAGATTATACTATGAATGTTATTCTACCAGTTGTTTATTTCAGCTAAACATATGTCATGGATTTGTTTCCATGACAGTACATATATTTTTAATAATACCATAGTAATTTTTGTATCTACATGCTGCAGTCTATTAAACTAATCCTTTTGGCAGACCACTAAGTTGTTTGCAGGTTTTCACTATTACAAATGATGGTGCAGTAAATATCCTTATACTATTTTTTCATATTTATGTGCATATAGATTTTTTCCTATAAAATAACTTGCTAGCTATGGACATACAGGATCAAATGATATGCACATCTTATATTATAAATGTTAACCAACTGTCTTCTAGAAAGTATTGGTTTTTGAGAGTTCTCATTTCTCCACACCCTCACAAACACTGGACATTATCAATCATTATTTGGTATAGATGTCACCCATATGTGTCTCCTATTAATAATCTAACAGGTGAAAAATAAAATTGTCTACAAGCATTCTTTTGATTATAACTGGGATTGAACATACTTTTGTAACCATGAGGTATCATTTCTTTCATGAATTTTTTTTTGTGCTCTTTGCCCGTTTTTCTTGGGTTAGATTTTTTAGATTTATAGGAGCTCAGTATATATTGTAGGTACTAATTCTTTAACTGTGACATAGATTTACAAATATTTTTCCCACCGTGTCATTTATCTTAGAGCTGTAGTACCTTACACCTTTCAGAACCTCGTCATTTTTGAAGGTTGTGGTTTGGTGATCGTATCTGTCTTTTCTTTGTGATATGTGACCTTGTTGTACATTAAAAAGAAGGATATCTTCTAACCCCAAGATTATAAACATTTTCTTCCGGTATGTTTTACATTTAAATCTTTAACCCATCTGAGAATTTTAATAATGCACCGTGTGGCATATAGGAGTTAAATTTTATTTTCAAATGGTCAATCAGTTGTCCAAATACCACTTGTCAAAAAAATCTCTTTTACTCCCTTATTGGCAATGCTAGCTTTTTGTATGTTAAACTTCCACAAATAGATCATTGAAATTTTCTATTCTGTTTCTCCATTTCTTATTCTGTTTCATTGGTTTATCTATCTCTATGCCATATCGTACTGTTTTAAAACATTCACTTTTGGAGTATTTGGGTAATATATAAAAATATGCCCTGCAGTTGAAAGCCTAAACTTCTGGGGCACCTGGTTGGCTCAGTGGGTTAAAGCCTCTGCCTTCGGCTCGGGTCATGGTCCCAGGGTCCTGGGATTGAGTCCTGATAGGGCTCTCTGCTCAGCGGGGAGCCTGCTTCCCCCTCTCTCTCTGCCTGCTTCTCTGCCTGATTGTGATCTCTGTCAAATAAATAAATAAAATCTTTAAAAAAAAAAAAAAAGCCAAACCTCTTTTCTTTCTTTCTTTCCTTTTTTAAAAAGACTTTATTTATTTATTTGAGAAACAGAGAGAGAGAGAGCATGAGCAGGGGGAGGGGCAAAGGCAGAGGGAGAAGCAGGCTGCCCGCTAGCAGGGAGCCCGATGTGGGACTCAATCCCAGGATCCTGAGATCATGACCTGGGCAGAAGGCAGACGCTTAACTGACTGAGGCACTCAGGCACCCAGAAAGTCTAAACTTCTTATTGTGGTACAGCACCGGTCCTGCTATGGCCCTCCCTTCTTCTCCAGGCTCATTTGCCGTACACAGATCTATTCTAAGACCAACAGATCTGCTCACATTCTCATACCTTTCATATTGGTCATTATCTTAGGAACAACCCCTTAATCATAACAGGAACAACCCCTTCATCCACACAGGAAACCATCTCTCCTCTTTCAAGGATGTCCTCACATTTCTCTCTCTCTCTGTCTCTCTGACCATCTTTTCTCTACCACACGCTTTTTAAGCATTCTTACATGCTATGCAAAATATGGTGTGCATCTATCTCTCAATCTACTGTGGCTATTTTCTGTCTGTCTCCTCTCTCCCACCCCAAGAACATATTCTCCTAAGGGCCGTTTTTCATTTAGCTCTGTCTCTCCCGTGACTGTGTTTAGCACTGCGTAGAAATAGTAAGTGCACATTAAATGAATGCATGTCATCACGTCAAAATCATAATGAGGCAAAACAAAACAGAGATGATAATTCTTGTATTGACCACCCCCTCTGAAGTTATGATAATAATCATGATAATCACGATTAAATATTTTCAGGTGGGCTAATGACAAAGAATCAGCAAATTCTTGCTATAACTCCGATGATACGGTACCTAAATGCCATCCATTAAGGTTATACCTGCATCTATGACAACTTGGATCAAAATCGTGCTCATTTTACCCAAAATATATATAAAGTTAAAGAAATCATAGTGTAGGGGCGCCTGGGTGGCTCAGTGGGTTAAGCCGCTGCCTTCGGCTCAGGTCATGATCTTGGGGTCCTGGGGTCAAGCCCTGCATCGGGCTCTCTGCTCAGTGGGGAGCCTGCTTCCCCCCCCCCCTCTCTCTCTCTCTCTGCCTGCCTCTCTGCCTACTTGTGATCTCTACCTGTCAAATAAATAAATAAATAAAATCTTTGGGAAAAAAAAAAAGAGAAATCATAGTGCATTATATAGTCAATCGCTGTGTCCCTTTCCAGTAAAATGGTAGTAGCAGCTTTGCCAAGTTCTGTATGCTGTAACAGATACCTCTGAATTGGATGTGGGAGTTCCTTAGCCAGGCTCTTTATTTCATGTGTGTTAGGAAGAATTTGATGTTTCTGCTTTGATATCAAGTAATACAACAAACATACAGCATGGGTGGTCCTTGCTTAGTAAAACTGGCCTTTTCCTAGACTGTATGTATAATTGCTTCTAGAGAAAATTGACTTTCTTTCTGTAATGACTTTTGATCTGGACATGTTATTAGCCCAAAGCTGGAGAGCTCTAGTCTCAGAGATGGAAGTACTTGTAAAAATACAAAAGAAAAATCTTATATTATTTTTGATACAGAGCAAGAACATTTCATATGTTAAAAAAAATGTTAAAAATTCCATAGTGTTAAGAAGAAAAAGAAAAGGAAGCCTTTTAGCACATGCTGTGTTGAATTTTTTTTCCTAGTGAAAGTAGTTCATTTTGATTTTCTTATTTAGCTTTTAGAGTACCCTCTGCTTTCAAAGATATTTTTCTCACTAAGGTGCATCCAGGCCAGTCTGGTCTGCGGCTGCAGGAATACAGTGCATGTCAGTTTGACTCAGCATAATTAAGACAATTCATCTCTCCTGGTTTTTCCTATATCCCCCAAGCTAAAGGTTTTGAAAGCTATTTCTTTTCTGTTGTTTTAAGAACATTAAAGTCTGATCATACTCTTAACATCCGCACAGTCTCCCATTTCCCTCCCTGCTGTAAGAAAGTGAAGGGTACTCCTCACCATTCTGAGAAATGCATTCCCCACTTCTCTGCCCAGAATTCATGAGACAGTGACTCAAATACATGGGTCCAAGTTTCTTAACCACTTTTAAGGTTCTTTTAAGAAGCAAAAGCATAAAAAAATTTTTTTTTCGAAGAAAAAAGAAGAAAAAGCATTGATATATTTTACTTAATGAAAGACAACTTTACCCCCAATCCCCCCAAAATAAGGCCTCCCAAATGCTTAGCAAGGATTTCTATTATATGGAATCTTCATACTTAGTTAACTTTTACCAAAGAGGCCATCGTTATTTTGTCTAATGGAGAAGAGAGAACTCAGAGGCAAAGTATTTGTCACTGTTAAGAGTCCTCCATTGTCACCATGATTTTTTCATCTTATTCTGATTTGGCAAAAATAAACCCATAGGTCCATCTACTGAAACAGTGAGCCCAGAAGACATATTTAGCCTAGCTGATTAGGCGCCTTTAAAACCAATTAGTTTCATTTTGTAAACTCTCCTGTCAAGTAGCAGCTGCTATCTCCACTTACCCTGCGTTTCTGCATCGCATCTTCCTGCTTCAGAGTATCTCCTGAAAGTTTTTCTAGTCTCTTTTGTACCTGTTGCTCTAAAGAGAGTGATGGAGATGGGCACAGATGGGTGAGGGGGTTGTAAATGATGCTAATGTATAACCACGGCTGCCTGTCCCCTCACTCTCCCGACACTGAAAGCACCTAGTGACCATTCTTGCTGAAACAAAGAGGAAAAAGAATAAAACAGAACTTAAGATATTCTAGTGACATAGGTAAAGAAAGATGTAAAACTATTTTTTTTTTAGTGTAATAAGCATGATGCTGGGGAACTTTTCATACATTATTTCCAACATAACACTATTCTCAGTACAACATATTATATGTCTATTTTGTATGAGGAAATGGAAGATCAGAGAAGTTAAATCACTTGCCCAAAGTCACACGGGTACTAGTGGCATATCATGGTTTTCCTATTATATTATATCACCTTTTACTAAACACCAAATTTTGTTATATATTAAATGAAAAGAAGACAACGTGAGTGTAGTGACTGCAAGCCCCTAATTTTTAACTATTCTAAAACTTGCGGTATTCCTACCCTCAAATCACATAGCAATTTAAAGCAGCTTTCATCTCTTCCTGCAAATAAAATATGAAAGTCCTGGGAGACCATGTATGTTCAGTTAACCCAAATCTTGTCAACTCCAAGACAGCACCCCAAACCTCAAAGAAGTCAAGCCCCTTAATCTGGTGATTGTCCCATCCTTTACAGAGGGCTCCATATCGCTGATAAGTTCATGATTTTCCATCAGTCTGCTCTCGTTTTGCATGTTTCTCAGTTTTCTTAGGAGAAAAATTCATGGGCATTGGTTTGCCCAAGGCAAATAACTCGGAAACAACTAGGTCGGATGAGACTTAGTCTCAAATGAGAAACATGTTGATTGCTGGTGCCTTCAGAAATATGGTATTCTTCAGAAAGTATTACTGTAGAAAATATGTGGTTGCATTTGGGGGGTATTTGAACTGTGTTTTTTGTTTCACGATTTGTTTTCTGTAACCACTGATGCTGCCCCAAGTATCATCTTACAATCAGACCACTTGGTGATTATAATATTTTCTAGTTAAATGACATTTAAGGCCTCGTTTTATGAGCTCCAGCATAATTGGCTAATTTGGTAAACTCCAGATGTGTGAGATAATGTGCCACTCGTTTAAGTGCCTTTCAGACGGCATAAATGGCACAGCCCCAGGAGGTATAATCACTCCCTCTTGTTTTCATTAAGAAGGGGAATGAGTGGCTTGTGACACAAACAAAGGAAACGGGACGTCTACAACTGAAAATCAACAACAACCTGGTAAGATTTGGTCATTTTCTTTTTACAGGTGGACTGACTCCAAGATCCTTGGCTTAATTTGGTCTCTTAGTGGGTCCACTTTTTTAAAACATGGTTTACCTAATGTAACCTGGCCAGGCAATTCGAAAGCACCCTTGTCCCTAAATAGAAAGACTTTTGCCCCTAAAGAAGACCGCCTGGGCAGCCTCTGGAAAGCCCCTCACTTTCACATGGAAGGGAGGGCAAGCACTGGACTTGAAGAGACAGTGGAGGTGCTGACTTGTCCCAGGAATGGCGCTTCCTTGAACAGTCAGCTTCCTCTCCTAAGCCAGGTTCCAACTTCACAAGGCCCCATACTTGCTGCTGTTTTTTCTCTCTCCTCTCTTCGCCACTTCTCATCCAACAGAAACTCACTCATCTACCCAGTATTGCCAAGCTGGAGTGGAGTGAATGGTTCTCAGCACCACTGTTCCCTGGATCCTGGGGCTGGTCCCTCTTATCTGATATATAGACCCAGCGGAGATCACATACAACTGAGTGGTGGGTCCCTGTGTACTCACTGCTACTTAACCAGCACAGAGTTTTCGCCCAGGTGGATGATTACGGACTGTATCCCAGGCCCCAAAGCAGATAATTTGCAGTGCAAATCAGCTGTATGTAAATCATTGGGTACTGATTAGGTTTGCAAGCCTGGTGGACCCAAGTGAATCCATTCTTTGGTGGGTGCCAGATGCCCGCTGTGCCTTCTATGTGAGTGTCCTGGTACCTTGAGTGTCTTCTCTCTCCTCCTTTTTGTTTTACCAAAGAGGCCCCTCCTGGTACCTGCTGGACCCGCCTTGAGTGCCTCTTTGTTTGGGATTGCTTTCAATTTTATTGAGATATAACATTGTGAAGGTTTAGGTGTACTATGTGATGACTTGATACACATATATATTGCAAACTGTTTACCACCATAAGTTTAGTGAACACGTCCATCACCTCACAGAATTACCGTGTGTGTGTGTGTGTGTGTGTGTGTGTGTTAGGAACACTCATGATCTACTCTCTTGGCAGCTCTCAAATATCCAGGGCAGTTTGAGGAACTATGGTTACCATGCTCTGCATTAGATCCCTTCTCCCTTGCTTTCCTGCAGTGATAAGGAGGAACGCAAACCACCCCAGCTGCTCTTGCTCCCACACTACGGAGTTCTACCCTGGCCTGCCTGGGCTTCTTCATGATGGCACAACAAATGTCTTTCATTTAGGTGGGGGAGAGAAAAAGAATAAGGAAATAGGTAACACAAGATGTGAAAGTTTGGAGAATAAACTCTAGGAAATCCTTCCAGCAGGTCTTACACATGGTGGGCCCGGGTCCAGATGATGGCATCCCATAGACTGAGCCATTTTCTTCTTCCAAATCTTCTTCTGTTTTGCAAAGAGGAAAAAAAAAAAAAAAAAGAGATGCTCTCAATCCAGGCATGGGTATATGGTTATTATTCCTGAATGATCTGTGTTCCTTTTAAAAGTGGCTTACCAATGCCTTAGTATATTATACTCATTAAATTTTAGACATGAAATGTATGTAATTAAGCTTTTCACAGAAAGTATGCAGCTAAGCACTTTAAAGTCTGATTATTTAGCAATTCAAGGTAGAAAATGAAAGAATATAGGGTAAGGAGAAAATACTAAAGAAGAATTTTTTTTTTTTAAAGCAGAAAGTTGAACCATTGGCACATTATTTGGCATTCCTGTTTTACCAGATTATTCCATACTGCTGCGAAGGCAAATAGCTGCCGGTTTAAGCTGTATCGGGTTGTAAAGTGGTCATTACTATCAGGGAGAGGATAATGAATTTCCCGAGTGCTCAGATAGCAGCATCCTTATGCTTCCAGTGTCCCAGAGCTCTGTCAGAGGTCTTTTGTTCTGCCCACAGAGTGACCTTTAAAATGGTTTCAGCTCCTAGATTTCCCTCCTGTCATCACCATAGATTGCTAGCTGACAGTCACACTCTGACTCCCCCAGCCTCTCACTAACAAGACTTTCTGACTTACTGACTGGCCTTTGGCAAGGATTTAAGTGCTGCCAAAGAATAAGTGAAAACGTTTGCAGTGATGTCAGCTCGTCAGCAAGGCCTGATTAAGAGACCAAACACAGCTTCTCCCAGCACACAGTGCTGACAAGAAGGAAAGGAGGACCAGTGTTTGGGGGGAAGTAGTTGTCTTTAGGGAACGTTAGTATCTCAATTCAGAGCCCGAGCAGATATTCCCCATGTTTTATAGAGTGTTAATGGGAGTTGAGGGGATTCTATGGTCAATGGGAGATGTCCACTTGGAAATATTTTCAAGCCTTTATTTTAACTAACTCTGGATTTCTGATGAATTAGATGCAGTCACCTTGGGGAAGAAAAATGTCTTTCCCAAAACCCTAGTCCTTTTTCTAGTGGTTGTTAAACTGAATGTTTTCAGGTGAAAATGAAAAAGACAAGAAGATCTCCTAAAAACTCTTCTACTTTTGTCTGATTCTCTTTTTGTAGAAAATAAGTTAAGGGCGCCTGGGTGACTCAGTGGGTTAAGCATCCCACTCAATTTCAGCTCAGGTCATGATCTCAGGTTGTGACATCAAGCACCATGTGGGGCTCCACGCTGGGTGTGGAGGCCTGCTTAAAATTCTGTCTCTGCCCTTCCCCCCCACCATGGTTTATGCACCCACTCTCTCTGTGTCTGTCTTTTAAAAGAAAAAGAAAAGAAAGAAAGGAAATAAATTAGGTATGATTTAACTTAAGTTAAAGAACTAAATTTTTATTGGGGGGGGTGGTTTGCAGAGTGAGAGAGTCCCAAGTAGACCATGCTGAGCACAGAGTCAGACCCAGGGCTTGATCTTGCAACCCTGAGATCATGAACTGACCTGAAACCAAGAGTCAGGCACCTAACCAACTGAGCCATCCAGGTGCCCCAGGAGATAATATTTCATCATCATCATTGATTTCAGCCAGCGTCTCTGATTTCATGCAATTTCACCTTTCTGCCTTCTGTCAGAACATCTTCTATTCCTGGCCATATACAGATTTGATCTCATGTTATTTTCCTTGGAAAGAAAAGGTCATATGGATTGTTAATATTTTAGAATCCTGTTAAGAAGATAAAAGCATTGACAAAACCCATCCATCCATACATGCCCATATACATGTATTTAAACTAAATTGAATTGCTTATAGTTTAAATTGCTACATTTTCTCTCTAAGTCCCATGAGTCAGATACTACCAGAGAATCTGACTGTTAATTGTGATTAAGTTTCTACTCAGTTCCTGCTTGGAAATCTGTTTCATCACCCAATTACAATGCTCTTGTCACTAGCTCATGAATTTTTTGTCTATAGTCTCATGACTTTAACTTCACCTTTCCTCCAGGTATTTCAGGTGGTTTGAAAGTGGAGGAAAGAAAAAGGTTTGGACACACTTGTTATAACAGTGATTGTATTCAAAACCATTGGTACCATTTTGACCCTTTACTGTTGGTAAAGTGTATCCACATGTCTTACCTCACTTGCTGCTCACAGGGACCTGGCAGTAAGGTAGACAGGTGGGGAATATGATCTCCAGTTTTCTGGTCAGGAAACTGACAAGAATGTTAAGGCACTTGCCCAGCATCCCACAGCCGGTGTTTGTTGGGGTGAATGTTTATCCGAGGTCTTCTGCATCCTGTATCATGCTCCCTGCTCTGTCAATAACTTCATAGTGGCATTAGTAATAATAGAAGCAACCCTCAGATTTACACTGTTCCCAGTAAGTGTTCAATGGGAGATGTCCACTTGGAAATATTTTCAAGCACATCCTATATGTCATCTCACTTGGCTGAACAGCATCTGGAGGAGGTGGGAGGCAGGGAAAGGTAACATCTGGTGTGGTTGATTACTTTCTGCAAACCAGCAAACTTCAGCAGGGAAAGGGGGGTTAGTGAGAGTCAGAATAGATGGGTTCCTGAGATAAGCACTCGAAGAAGACAAAGACGCACTTTTTCTTAAAATGACATCTTGGACAAACGAAGGTAGGCTAAAAATGTATGGTGAAGTGTGGCACCATCCTTCCATGAGACCAAGATAGAGGTCCATAATCCTTTGGGTGTAGCCCTGTTCAAAAGAAGTTAAGAACGCAGTTTTAGGTTAAGACTCGCTGAATGAACTTATTTATTTGACCTGTCAGTGCCTTTGCCTAACTGAACTTGAATATTGAGTAAGACCCAGGAAAACCTCATGAAACATGAGATAAGGCATTTAACCAAAGTTTCTTTGATGAATTGTCAGATGGGGTGAAAATCATCATATGACTGTAATAAATGTTAAACTATGTGGTCATCAAAATCTAAATGAGATGTCAGCCATATTCAGTGGCCTTGTTCTCCTGCTGATTAACTCTGTTCATAAGTATCTTTGGCCACAGAGAATTTACAGGAAAACAACACCCTGGGTACCAGGAATTCTAATGTAGACCCAGTCTTAGTGGTAACAAAATAGACTAAGTTTGAGATGAGTTTTGGAAACTGTCGAAGAGAATTTGTAAGTTTGTGTTAGATGAATGAGTTCTTTGATTTTGTTACAGAAAGCTTTAACTAAATCAGAAGAATCAAGAACCAAAATGAGACAAAGGACATGCTCTGGTGTCATTACCATTTTGTATTCTTACAGTTTTCAGTGAACATGCATTTCAACATGCATTTCAAAATTCAAATAATAAAATTTCCAGAAATTGGCACTATTTATTAAGGAACTAAAATCAAAAGAATATTGCAATGTAATCCATTAAGCAATGGAACAAGGACATAGCAATTACTAGAGATCTGGCTTCATGTGTAAAGACATATCTGTGTTAGATTACAAAAATGTTTCTTGACTACTTGTTCACTCCCTAATCCCCATGGTCTGCCTTCTGTCTACACCACGTATTTACAAACTGCTGTCTCAGAAGTCACCACAGGGCTCCTATCCTTTTCCCTGGGATCTGAGATACTGGGGATTATAAGATGTGCTATTATTTTATGTACCATTAGAAAGAGGAAATGCTGAGAACTGAACTCCTTGGAGTGATTCAATAATGGATACTGGTGTTGAGTGAGGAGAAATTTTGAATGACTTTCTAATCTTCTGTGTGAACGACTGCTGATAGCCAAATTATGTCGCTTACACATTCATAAAAATCTTTGATAATTTCCTATTGATCCATGTTGTAGGGTGCTGTTAAGATGGCCCTGATGATCCCTGCCCCCTTAGATTTATGTCCTTGTATAATCCCCTTCTTTTAAGCATAGACTAAGCTTATTTTTTTTATTATGTTATGTTAGTCACCATAAAGTATATCATTAGTTTTTTATGTAGTGTTCCATGATTCATTATTTGCGTATAACACCCAGTGCTCATTACAACATATGCCCTCCTTAATAACTATTACTGGGCTACCCCATCCCCTCACCCCACCCCCTGAAACCCTCAGATTGTTTCCCAGAGTCCTTAGTCTTATGGTTCTAAACTAGGCTTATTGACTCTCTTCCAATGAAGAGAATATGGCAGAAGTGATGAGGTGTAACCTTTGACATTAGTATATAAATAAACTGACTTCCTGGCGATTCACAGACCTGTACCCCTGGGGATAAAAATATATGTTTATTAAAAATTAAAAATTAAAAAAAAAACTGACTTCCAACTTGGTAGACCCTTCTCATTCTTCTTGCTCTTTTGGTTTCTTGGAATTTTATTCCTTTTGAGTAAGCTCCCCTCCAGAGGAGCCCAAGTGGCAAGGAACTTAAGGTAGCTCTGATTTTATATATATATATATTTATTTTTATATGTATATTTTATATATATGCATATATATAATTTATATGTATAAAAACAAATATATATTATATATTTAAATATAAATATTTTATATTATATTAAATTTTATATTTTATATATATATATAGGAGATATATATATATCTCCAATGAGAAACTGAGAGCCTCTGTTTAACAACCCAGAACTGAATCCTACCAACAACCACCTGAGTGAGCCAGATAAGACCACAGGCCCAGCTGAGAGTTTGACTGCCATCCAGTGAGAGACCTTGAGTCAGGGACACATACTAACCTATGCCCAGGTGCTTGACCCACAGAAATTGTAATTAAAAATACACAAAAACACATCTGAGACTCTTGACATGGTATTTATTTGGAGCTCTCCATATCTGCTTTTTTAATCTTTCAAGCTTTGTCTTACCTAGTATCATCACATACATGTTACGGTCAAGCCCTTCTGGACCAATTATAACTCCTGAAACCATTTTTCTGTGCTTTTTCTCATGCGTATTCATCAGCCCAGAATGGCATTTTTTTTCCTTTTGCCCAGCTCTGTTAATTCTGATCATCCATAAATAACCAATTTTCTTGCTACCTTCTCTTTAAGGCCTCCTCTCATTACCCGAAATGGAAATAATTTTCTCTATCTGTTCTCTTATGGAATCGTCTTCCTCCATAACAACATTTCTCTTCAAAGAGACCTAGCTTAGAATCCAACATATAAATTTGGAGACCTTGGGCAAATTATTTAATGTCATTATACTTCAGTTTCTTTATTTGTTGCATGAGCTAGTAGTATATACAGTACTGTGTTGCTAACATTTAGTATAATAGATGGTGTATAAGTATGCACACGATACGGGTTCCATTATTATTACTTTATAGTATAGCTCATTATTTGTAACTATTCACCATTATTTAAATGTGTGGAGCTCTGATAAAATCTCTTTGGGGCTTCTAAAGTAAATCACATGGTTCTTTGTATATAATCATCATCCAAGTTATGTTTTTTTGGTTTTTTTTTTAAGATTTTATTTATTTATTTGTCAGAGAGAGAGAGGAGCGAGAGTGAGCACAAGCAGACAGAGAGGCAGGCAGAGGCAGAGGGAGAAGCAGGCTCCCTGCTGAGCAAGGAGCCCGATGTGGGACTCGATCCCGGGACGCTGGGATCATGACCTGAGCCGAAGGCAGCTGCTTAACCAGCTGAGCCACCCAGGCGTCCCCAAGTTATGTTTTTTGAATTTCATTGAATGATTACTAGTTTCACATTTCAAGCTATTCTGGCCACATTAGTATAGAAAAAAATATAGTCAAATCAAATCTAAATAAATACCAAGACAAATTTATGATTTTGATGGTATCATTAAGACAAAAATTCTAAAGATGATAGTTTGCCTCTATCTCCTGAAGAATAACATCTTCATAACAATCTCACAAGATAGTAGAATATTTTTAAGGGCCACGAAGGTGTCGAAGGCAGTGAGTTGACTTTTGACATTGAGTTTTTAGATTCAGGGGACTCACCATTGACAAGTGTTGTCAGGTGGTATTGAGAGTTTAGACAGGGAAATTGGAAGGGCTGATGAAGACCCAAGGGAAGACAATCTACCCCCGTTGCTTAGAAAATGTTCTATCTTCACTACTGTACTTATGACACTTGCCTGCCTGGGGTTTAATAAGCACAGGGACCCAGAACAGTATAAATAAAAACTAAATATTCTGGTCAGTAAAAAGGTGAATTAAAGTAAAAGCAAGCAAATGTTTGAAACATAATCAGACGTAAATGAAGAGTTAGAATATTAAAAGACTCTATTAACAAACCTTTGGTTCTGGCAATCAGAGTAGTTTGTATCAGAACAACTGTCCTGCTGAAAGCAGCTATAAACATTGGACAAAATACACAAAACTACTTTTGAAGGCATTAGAGAGTCATCAAAGGAGGCAGAACTTGCAAAGAACTACAAGACCTGAGGGAAGGAAGCCTACTTCGGTGAGCTGTATATTTATCCAGGCTTTTTCCATACTTTGCTAAGTCTTCTGGGATAGGTTGGGAGAGGGAGTTCAGACCAAGTCTTAGTTGAGGAGAGGAATGGGAGATTGGCTTGCAGACCAACATCTGCCTGGGACATGAGAAGCAAAAGTTCCCAAAGAAGAGGGAAACTAGAGAGAAGTGAACTTTGGGTTCATATATAGCTTCCCCTTGATGCATTTGCCAACTCCTAAGCTACATGTGAACAGGAAAAAAACTCCCACAAACCCAGCAAAAAGCAAAACAAAACCAAACCCCAGAAGCTGAGAGGCTATAGAGAGGAACAGAAAGTTCAGCAGTCCCATGATGCTGGGGAGACAAACTGGTTAGACTTCAAACCCAGCCAGGCAGAGGTGTTCTGGTTAACACAACAGGTTTTCATTTGATACTTGGAATGTCCACATCCAAGAGGAATAATTTGCCCTAGGAATGGGGGCAAAATATAAACACATTGTTTCTAACAAAGCCTAAGTCCAACCTTCAGCAAGATAAAAGTTTTCTTCCATATTCCATCTCTTTGTTAGGAGAATGTTTATTCTTCTTTGAGGGGAAAATACTATCATCCAGAGGATCTTTGAATTGTCTTATGCACAATTCCCTACATTCAGTTTAAAAAATCACAGGGTCTTAGGAAAGAAAAGACAAAAGAACCAAATATTAAGGCAAACAAAAACAATAAGTGACTCAAATTTGGGGATTATCAGATGGTGATTTTTAAATTTACTTAATTTTTATTGTTGTAACATAACATAAAATCTACCATTTTAACCACGTTTAAGTATACAATTCTGTGACATTAAGTACTTTCATGTTGTTGTGAAATCATCATCCCTATCCATCTCCAAAATGTTTTCAGCTTCCCAAATTAAACTCTGTTCTCACTAAACAGTAACTCCCTATTATTTCTTCTGTGCTCCCCAGCCCCTGAAAGCCATTATTCTACTTTTCTGTGTCTCTGAATTTGACTACTCTAGGTACTTTGTACAAGGGAATCACTCCTGTGTTTTTGTGGTTCGCTTATTTCACTTAGGATAATGTCTGCAGGTTTCATCCGTGCTGTTGTGTGTGTCTGAATTTCTTCCCTTGTTAAGACTGACTAATATTCTGTCATATATGTATACCATATTGTGTTTATCCATCATATGTCAGTGGACAGTTGGGTTGTTTTCACACTTTGGCTCTTGTGAACAGTGTTACTATGAGCATGGGTATACAAATATTTCTTCAAATCCCTGCTTTCAACTTTTTTGAGTATATAGGCAGAAATGAAATTTCTGGATCATATATAATTCTGTTTGATGGATAAGAACTTTTTAAAAAAGTTTTAAAAAGAACTTTTTTAAAAAGTACATGAATATGTCCAAAAAAGTAAAAGATGGGGAATTTCACTAGAGGTATGAATCTTTCAGTTTTTAAAGACTTAAATGGAAATCTTGAAAAATACTATAACTAAAAATAAGAATTCAGTCAGTGGATTTTTTTGTCAGCATGCAACTTATTTGTCTTATAAATATTTAAATATGATGGAACATGTTTTGTCCAACTACGTTGTGGTAGGTACTCCATATTGTAATTCACTGACTGAATAAGTACAAAAATAATAATAATAACAAAAATTTTTGCTGAGAGAAATCATAAAAGTTTTTTTTTAATTCACTTTAAGCAATTAAAATAATTATAATTTGCCAGGGGCCAGACGCTTTGCTAAGTGCTTTACAAATACAAACTCCATGTATTCTCACAACAACCTATGAGAATAAATTCTCATTTATTCTTCCCATTTTATTGATGCATCAATCAAGGCCAAAACATTTATGTAACTTGTCTAATGTTTCATAGGTTGTAGGAATTTGAACCCTTGAGATCTGTGTCTAGCTCTTTACCCCTACATTACTTTAAAAGAAATACTCTTAAGAAACATAAATTGTTCTGTTTTGGCCAACTGGCTAGTTGCAAATCTTAGAAAATAAATGAAAAGTTGAGAAGCCAGATTGTTTGGTGTCATATGCACAGGCACTAAACTTCTCTTGTAATGTGACCTTTCCATCTTTGCAGATGTTCCTTCTGGACAATGGGATATTACTTGATGTATTTGGCATGGGCTCTGTTATGTATGTTTGACATAGAAGAAACAACACCATGATAAACAGAGTGTCCCATCTTTCTCCTTGAACTCCAAATCGCCCAAGGCCACAAGATACAAAACGTAGATTTAAAGTTGACACTCTCCGTTTCCTCTTCTCATGTTTGTGGATCTCATTCTCAGGGTGCTGACATTTTACTTTTTCTACATCCCTGTCTTCGTTTCTTCCTTTACCCCATCATTTGTTTTAAATGTTTAATCTTTTTTGCTACACCTCCTCAGAGCATGATGGCTTTTGATGGCAGATCTCTTCTCCAGTGATGGGACATTCCTTGGGAAATCCATTTCTTTCAGCCTTGGCAGGGAAGATCATACATTTATTACACAGAACAAAGGGTGTATTCATCAGGGCCTTAAGATTCCCAATATATTTGCCTTCAGCTCTCTTTTCCTCAAACTCTTTGTTCAACCAGGTTACGTTTCTAAGTGCCCCACATCCTATTTTAGTCTCTTGTTTTGGACCCTTCGATATAAAGGACACTTTCATTGTTTCTTTGCTTACTTGTTTGTTCCTTTTCTTTCTAGAAAGAAAAGCTACTCGTTCCAGACAGAATTAAAATGCACAGAATTAAGAGCTCCTTTTGTGATAGTGGACACTTTACTATTTCTTAATTTCTTTCTGGTTTTAGTCCCAATTCCCTAAAAAGTTTACATAGTTTTTGGATATAAGAGATGGAGGGCAAACAACATTATCCCAGCTAAGAACAGATTTCTGTATCCTTCGTATATTTATGCTGTTTTGTTACTAGCCTTAAAAGAAGACTTGTAACTCACCAAGCAAATGGTATGTAGTGACTGCCTGTATATACACAGCCTTCTGGGAAGCGACACAGAGAGTACATTAAAAAGGCACGGCTTTGGCCTTCTAAAAGCTTAATTCTGCAACGAAATAACTGCATGAGAAAGAATTATTGTCTCATTCACACGATCCTATTAGCCCTGGTGGAAAAAACTCCTTTGAAAAGCGACTGAGAAAATGGTAGAGATTTGACCAGAAAATAGATTTGTATTTTCCCCATACCTCCGTATCTCCTCACATCTCTTGTATAATCATTCTCAATCACAGGACAACAAACCACAAAAACTCTGAAGGGACTTTCCAGACAGAAGTCAACTGTCCCCATAGGAAATACAAATCTTCAAAGTGTCCCTTTCATTGAGCTTGTTTCTTTTTCTACAACAAATGGACACATCGGACATAAAATTTAATTGAGACACACTAAAAAAGGGGTCTGGCTTACCTGAGTAGGCGAGATTACAGCATTCCATTATGGAGACAGCAAGGCACTAACAACGCATTGACCATATCACAGAATCCTGGGCTTCTTTTAATCACCATCCTCTCTTTGGACTATCGTTTAGTTGGGATCTCAGCAGCCTCCTGTTACTCTGCTGCTTCTATTTTACACATCTTTTCCTGTGTGTTTGTTTTAATTTGAGAGCCAGTATGCCTATTGACAATTCTTTGACAGCAAAGGTAAAACCACCAGGAGTGTATCTGTTTATTGAGGACTGACAGCTTTATAGCTAACATAAAAATAATCTAATGTTTATTGGGGCAAATGTTTGCACTGAGGATTAAGAGAAACTAGTGAAGAGAGAAAACCTTTTCATCCTATTCAGACTTTTCAAATAAGGTTTGGAATCAACTACATTAAAACTTTTTGTGTTGATTTCTTTAACGCTCTTCCCTTAATTTGTGCCCTTGCTCACTCCCTTCTCCTTCACTCCCCCAAATTATGTTTAACGACAGGGGTTTTGAAGGAAGTAAATCCTTGAAGAGGAAGAGGCTACTGTTCAGAGATTCATTGCTATAGAATTTACACGGGCCATGCAAACTTTCTGGATAACAGTAAAGCAAAATCTAAACCACATTGCTTACCACATCAACTGTCTTTTCTGCCGTTTCCTATAGCTTACCTGTAGTAAGAGCTCTTAAATTTCTTTGGTCTTGTTTCTTGCTTTTGTTATTCCTCATCATTGTTGGTGGGGAGGAGAGACAGACTGCTCTAAACTGTTTTAGAACTGGTTTTAAGCTGTTACATTCTTTGTTTTTCAGTTTCTCCTATAGCTAAATATCAATAGCATTAGATTTTTGTCTTTATTTTAAATGAGACGTTTGAAAGGTTTCGAAAAACAAGCAATTCTTTCTGTAAGTAGAGATAGTACCCACTTGGAAATGGTCTGTTAGATTAAAAATAGTTCACCAAATTATCGTAAGAATAGTGGTACTTCCCTTTACTTTTTTTAAACTTGATATTAGCTATAATTCCCACTCATAACTCTATTTCTACATCTTTCCTCCAAAAAAAGGAATTCTATCTATTTAGCTATTATTTTAGCTATCTCTTCTCTTCTCTTTACCACACTTCCCCATCCCCACTGGGTCCTGATCCTATTTTAGGTTGATTAAAATAAATGGGAGGAAAAAATTAGGCAACTTGTTAAAGGTTGCTTGCTAAGGAGTGGCTGCACAGCTAGAAATGCAAACCAGGTTTACTGGCTGCCTCCAGCGCCCCAAGGCAGTTATCTAAAGCGCACTAGCGCTTTCCCTTTGAAAAAAAAAAAAATTGTGTATCTCCTGACAAAGTTGATATGTGAACATTCACATAACTCAGTTCTCAGTTTCACCACCAGAACTAAATGTCCCTGTGGAGATGCGAAGGTTTTTGTGCGAGTGTGCTGTGTATCATACATGTGAATAGACCAGAGAAATTCCAGGGCTATCAGAATCTTGCAGCAGCTGTGGCTTTTACACCAAGTATGTATATAAAGCTAATTAGCAGGTCGCCACCAGGCAGTAGTGAGCTATTCAAGGGTCAGGATCCTTTCACAGCTATCTTGATGTCCCTGGGACCCTACATAGTACTTGAGTCTTAGATCAGATTCAATAAATGTTTGTTGAAGTCAGCTAAACTAGATTAAAAAAAATTTTTTAAGACTTTATTTATTTATTTGACAGAGAACACAAGTAGGCACAGAGGCAGGCAGAGAGAGAGAGAGAAGCAGGCTCTGCACTGAGCAGAGAGCCCGATGTGGGGCTCGATCCCAGGGTCCTGGGATCATGACCTGGGCCGAAGGCAGAGGCTTTAACCCGCTGAGCCACCCAGGCACCCCTAAACTAGATTAAAATTTTTAACCTGTTCAAAAATGGACTTGGCATGGAGCACTGGGTGTGGTGAAAAAATAATGAATACTGTTTTTCTGAAAATAAATAAATTAAAAAAAAAACCTACTAGAAACCTAAAAAAAAAAAAAATGGACTTGGTCCTTTTTTTAAAAAAGAAACTAACATATTATTTATTTATTTACTAAGAGGAACTCCTATTTTATTCCTCAACAGATTTAATTTATTCTTAATTCCTTTCTGCATCGTGTCCATGGTGGTGATGATTGTCCACATTTTATTTATTTATTTATTTAGGTTCCTACGAGTTTATTGTCTTTGATTCCACATATAAGTGAGATTACACAGTATTTGTCATTCTCTGACTTAATTTTTTTATTATGTTCAGTTTTAAAGTCTTACAATATGTTATCATGCAGAGATTGCTAGTAAATTGGCAGTTACGGTGTCTGTGGCATTTTCATTGTGTTCCTAGAGCATCAACTTACTACCTCTTCCTGAGAGCTAACCTAGAGACTTGTAGGCCCTTCTTTGATTTACATGGTGCTAACCCTACTTAAAGAAGGAAAAACATCTCCTCCCTTGATCAGTAGCCACTGTCCTCCTTTGTTTTATTTCCCGTGACTCCTTAGCATTCAGGCTACCCTTGTTCTGAGGGTATTACGTACGTACCGTGCCACATCTGTGGAAATCTGCTCTTCTTCCCCACACCCTCCAGGCCAGTCTGCATGAACTGCCTACTGAGTTTTCAGGCAGAGTTTATGGCATCGCCGTGGCTGTCTGAATTACTCTGTGAGTTTGCCTCCTGCATGCTCCTCTGTGTTGGTGACAGGAATCTTGGAGTGGCAAACGGTGGCTACCGTTGTCCCAAGAAGGGCTCCATTCAGGCACGTGACTCACACTGCACAGATGCTTCATGCATCCACACTGTCTGTCTCAGACCTACACCAGCCCTGATTTTAGAAATCAAATCTTCCTCAGTCTTGGGCTTCTCTGACTAGAAATCTAGAGGTTACAAGTATCCTCTCATAAATCCATCTTTCTTTCGAAACAAAAACTGAAGTCCTCTGATGACACGCTAAGTCTAAGCAAGTCACATTTTATTTTACACTTTCTTTAAGATGCCTGGACCTTTGTTAAGCTCTACCAGGTAAACAGCATGTGGTACAGGTATGCTGTACTCTCATCCCAAGGAGCTGAACTCAGAACTTGACCTATGGAATCATGTAACACAACAAAACCCTGCCCCAAGCAAAATTTTGCTCAGAATGGAATTGGTTTACTTGTAGCTTAAATTGACCAAACTGATCACGTATTTACGATCCTTAGGACTTAAGAACAAAGTTAAAATCATTTTCTAAGCTATATACCACTCAGCAGCATTTTAAAATCATGTTCTAATTTTATTTATAAAAAGGCAGTTTCCCTCAAAGCCCCTGTAACAGAAAACAATTTAAATAGATTATTTTTATTGTATCTTTAAAGTGATTATAATAAGCTATAGTCATATACGGTGGCCTGGGAATTCGCTCATTTCCCCTTGATTCACAAAGTCATAGTAAATAAAGTTTTCACCAGAAAGGTCTAGTGGCCTCCAATAATACAAGCACGGTATATGCTAAAGACAAATGCAGTGAATGCATAAATTCTTGCTGTGAGTAAAATTTAGATTATTTGAAATTTATGAGATTCTTATATTGTTGATTTTTTTAGTCAATTTCATGTACTGAGTCATTGACATAAACAGACCTTTAGTTTTTATTACCTGAACAAGAGCCTTATTTTTCTGAGATGTTTACAAACATCATCAATAAGTAGCTCTTCAATTAAATTTTTAATTCATTACATAATCATACTTTCCAATCACCCTGAAACAAGCATATTACATACTATTGTTGTGCGTCCGTTAAAAGATTCCTTGCAATTCATGTTATTAAAACTTTATTGAAAGTAAGGGTTATTTTTTTTTCTTCTTTTGTGGAAATAAAAACACTCATGGAGAGAAATGAAAAAGTGAACGGCCCTAACAAGGAAACAACTTCCTACTCGTTTCTACTCTCTCGTTAACGCTTTATGCACCTGCCTCTAACTGGATGCATTCATTGCCTGTGTGGTATTTTATCTACATTTGCCTTGGCCATGAACTTTTTTTACTCCTTTGCCTCAATGCTTGCTGATTGACACTTCCATCTCTGTCAACCATTTATTTTCCTTTGAGATTACATCATATTCACTTTCCGAGTCTGTATTTTTTTTCATAGCCCAATAAAATAAATATGTTTCATGACCTTCTTTGATTTGCTTCTTCTTGCCAAGTTTTTTCTAGTTCTTTACTGATCCCCACAACGAGTATTTTACTCTGGTTCTCTCGAAGGTGTGTGTGAGTTGATGAAGTTCCACTGCATAAATAAAACCAAGCCAAAACTTGCCATTCAGGAGATAGAGCCAGAAGAGAATAAAGACCATGTGTCAATACGGAGAAAAAGACTGACTGCAGCTATTTTCCCCCTGCTTAGTATTTATAGTTATTTCTATGGAAACTGCACGTGGACTTCTGAGTACTGAATTTGACCCTGGGGATGTACACAAGTAACTCTGAAAACATTTGGTCCATTAACTTTGGGTTCATCATATACTTCTGCTCATGCTTCGCCCTCACTTCTAACTGCAGATAACATGGAGTGTGAGACCATCGTGTTATTCGTGCTGAGGGACTTTTGTGTTCTTCTGGGGTTGGGGAGGGAGACAGAGGGTAAAGAGGGATGGGAACAGGCTCCTTCTTCAGGAGGACCGTGAGGTAGGAAATAGCACATTGGCCTTCTGGCTGCTTGGAAGTGTGAACCCGAGGTTCTTGCACTGACTCTATTTATCCAGATTTTCCCATCAGTGACTTTGCCGGACCAAAAAAAATGTACTTACCTTCCTCTGCTGCCCCCATTCCCTCCCACACTCTGCCTCTCTTTTCCCTCAGAATAGAGCTGTTTCGGAGATTTCAAATTACAGTGGAATTCTTTTGCGTTCCCCACACAGTACAAAGAACTAGTCACGGTATCTTCACCCGCTGCCTGTTTGTATGCAGACCTTTCAGTTTTATTTGAGCTGAACACGCATACGTATGTGTATGCTTAACGATGATGTTTTTACTTTGCTCAGACTTGAAAAAAAAAAAAAGTAAATAAAGCCAGTATAAGACCCCACTTCAGAGGGTAAGGACACCACAGAGGCAAGGGTTAGTCAACCAGAACGTGAAAGAGGAGTTCTAGAGGGAGAGAACTGGTGGCAACCGCCTGGAAACTGTGCAGTGTGAGATACGGTGGGAGCTGCGATTGTGGTTAAAAATCTTTTTTTCCTTGATGGAAGTGCTGGTGGTGGAGGACAACTGAGAATTCTTTCAGAATGCACGAGACCGCAGATTAATCCTACACATTGCTTTCCATTTTGTAATGACAGAAGAAATACTACATTGAGAAAATGGAAATAGTAAACATTTGGGTGCCGATGGCTTAAACGTCAAAATTTTAAATACTAGAATTCACGGAGTGGATGTACTAAGTAAACGTTGGCGATATAAAGGTATTCACTTCATCTGTCCAGTTCTAGAATTTTTTTCAGGGGATCACTAGCTGGATGGTGTCCTCGGCTTGCCTTGCTGTTGCCTGCACTTTGGACATTTCACAGTTTATTAGCAATTCAAACAGAGACCAATTTTTCTATTTATTTAATACTTGACCCCCATTTTGATGGAGGAGGGGTATGTTCCAGCCCTTGGCTGTGGGTCTTCAATTACCCGTGTGGCCTGCCTCCCATTAACGGGAATAATTTGGAACTGGATGTACAAAATACAGACTCACAGCCATTGCACAATTCTGCTAGAAACATGAATTTTACAGGCCTCCGTTAAAGTCTCTTCAAAAAGATCATGTTTTTGTGGAGATTGAAGCTAGGAGCCCTCAGATACATTCTTTCTCTCTCACGCGTATTTCTCTCTCCTAAAGTGTAAAATATGACCCTCTTCTTTGCTTCTTTAGGGCTAGCATGGGACTCATCACATGAGCCACCAGCATGATTTTTTGGTTCTCTGATAATAGAGTTCCATGGGGGGACTAGCTGATGGTCCCACTCTACCTCAGCGTATTTATAAGTACTTACCTAGTTATGCTAATTTTTTTCATACTATCATTTAAAAATATACGTAATCTCTTTTTTAAAAGTTTTCAATGAAGTATAGTATCATACAGAAAGTACACATAAGCGTACAGTTGCAGTAAATTTTCACAAGCTAGATACCCATGTATCCAGCACTGAGATAAAAAACCAGAACATTTTCAGCTCCCAGAAGCCACCTGGTCCCTCCCTCTATTCACTACCTCACCTGGCCCCCACCAAAGGCAAGGACCATCCTGATGTTGACTCTTTTTAATTTTTAAATATCACATCGTTTTCTCACCAGGTTTATTGGCTGATTTTTGTGGGAGAGCAAAGGGGGGTGGTTAATCCCCTATAGTTGACTTCTTTGCATTGTGGGATTTTCCTAGCTGTTAATTATTAACTTTTCCTTAAAATAAAACTTCCATTGTGTAAGGAGAAAAACTCCACGAGCACAGTACATGTGATATAAATCACTTTTATGTCTGTGAAACAGCTGAGTTTACATTTTTATTACATTGTTTGAAAAAGTATCTTTTCATCTGGAAAGAATCAGTTTAAAATGTGATTGTCAACACAACTAAACCAGTTTTCTGTTTAAAATGGCTGCTGGTGGAGCGAAGAACCATAATTAAGCCAGGTTTTTCTCCATAGATATTAGTTACTAAAACCTAGAGGCTTTCAGTGAGATTTTTAAAAGAAATTTCTAGACTTTAAAAGGTAGGTAAAGTGTTTTTGTTTAGATGGAGGAAGTAAAGAAGTAGTGAACAAGAATCTTATTGTAAAGTACAGAGTGTTTCCCTGTGAAAGGTGATTTAGTGGTATAGTTTTAAGTTACATCCAAAGTAATGCGTGTATTTATAAAGTGTTACCTAATTGGAATACCTTGGTTTGAACAAGATGTTTACTTGTTAATTAGCAACTTATAGCATAATTTTCTCTCTAAAAATTTTTAGATTTAAATAATTCTGGGAGGATCCGCTTAGAAATATACTGTGGTTCAATTAGATTAATTATTCCAATATAAGCATAAACAGTAGTTTTAAAGCCTGCAGTCGTTTGCTTATGTTTAATTTCTTGCTATTTATTTTGAATTTTTTTAAAAAAGGAAGGACAGATCTTTTGTTGGCATTGCTTGCTGCATTGAATTTTAAACTCTTATTTAATGAAAATTGATATAACATGTTCCTTTTATTACTAAAATACTGTCTCTGGAACATGTAATACAGAATTTGACTATACACATCCCCTTTTTCCAGTACCATGATGCTATGATATATGTAGTTTTATAATAGTCCAACTTTCCCAGATTCCTGCTTTGAAAAGTTTATTTTTCAAAACATAGGGCAGTCATCACTGTGCAATTGTGTGTGCTAGCTAACTTTTCATCCTAAACCAGATTTCTCAAATCCCATTATTTTGTGGCTTTTCTAACAGAGGACTTATTTTTGCACCCTCAAAAGTGTTGCAGGCTTCTGGGAAACAAAAATTCTCAATAATCCATTACTGAGTGAACTATCTGTTTAAATATGGGCAGAACAGAAACCATTTTAAATATCCAGTGTGGACTCATGTGCAAAAGAATTTTGGGAAATCACAGTGCCTAATCCATACTTTTCTGTTGTTGTTGTTTTTTTCCCCTTTTTTGTGAATTAAAGCAGAATAAATTCAACATTCTACCCGGCAAGAGCAGATATGACAGAATTTCAAAGGCCGAAGGAGAGATATGGATAATTTATAGAATTAAACAGAATAATGCACCAAAACCCTCAAAAATTAGGTTTAGAAATAACTGAAATTTTTGCACAGATTTGAAACTTTGATGGCGATGATTTATTTTGGCTTGGACATTTCCTTTGAGCTAGCCCCAATGATTATTATACTTATTACCTTAGAATTGTCACTGTAAATATACTGATACTCTAAGATGCCACCACACTTCAAAAAGAAAATTTAACTGTGACAAAAACACTTCTAGGTGCTAAGGCCAGTGGATTTTAAATGCCACCCTATGAAGTTGTGGATCTCATATTTAAACCTCGGATATAGTACTTTGCACATGTTTTTACTTTTTTTTTTTTTTTAATCAACCATTTAATAGTTTCTGTGATGAAGACTGATAGAAATAAATTTTTTCAGGAGGAAAGGTGCTAACAAAATGAAAGTATAATGACCGCATATGAGCATCAAATTCCCACTGGTTTTCTTAAAAAGACATGTCACGTTCCTTCTTCATTCTAACTTTTGTCCTTTTTTCCCTGAAGATACTTGCTCCACTCACCCTCCCCTCCTCCAAAAAAACAACTATGAAATAGTTTAAGCGAAACATTATCAGCATGTTTTCATGAACTTCAACATCAAATGACTATTATTCATTTCACTGGATTTAACTATTGATAAAAGATTATCACGGTGATACAGTATCAGTATTTAATTCCAAATATTTCAACTTCCTGTAAATTTTTTTTATTTCTGCTATGAAGTTGGTATTTGTATTTATTATACTTATCAGCTCATAAATGAAATTGAGCAGGCCTTACCAAATAAGCCAAATGTTAATACGTAATTGAAATAAAATCCCACAAGGAAACAACAATAACACAAGGCAACATTAGGCAAATGTCTTTTCCTGGGAAAGCTATAGATATTTTATTTGGTTGCAGGCACAGTAAAAGGAATAAAACCCAAACTCCAAAAATCTTGTTTTCCCCTGGAATTTATAATTTGACAAGTCCATTAAGCCATAAACCACCTGGTTGGAAAACTGATCTTTTCTAGGTAAGTAAAACAACTAAAGAGAAAGCAGTGACTTACTTCTCATGAGGGTCAAACCAGTGTGACAAGTTTAGTTCTCAAGGATATGAGGTCCTCTTAGGGAAGGAGAAGAAAGACAGATGACAGCAAAGCACGTACTTTCAATATTGATAGAATCCAAAGATTTCCATCACGGTTTTAACCGTATGCAGGGACACATTCCTTAGTCAGTTGTGAGATTAAAGAGTACTTTAAATGCTAAGTATATTATAGCATTAGAAAGAGAATGTTTGGAGCCTTTCTGTTTTTCAACACACACAGACGTGAGGTGCCTGTCCTCCCTTGCTGTGGCCATCGGACTCAGGGGCGGGGTGGGGCTGGGGCTCAGGTGACCCATCACGGGGGTGCGCTCCAGGAAGGGGGCGCCCCCAGCCTCCCCGGCCTCCGTGGCTCAGCCTTCCCTAACCGCCGCTCTTTGTTGAGAATTGTTGGCAGTGACAGCCGTTTGCAGCCTCAGATAAGAGCCGCTGTTCTCAGGTAATGCCCTCGATCAGAGCCCCGATGACAGACTGTGGAGTGCAAGTTTTTTCAGGTGCTCTGTTTGCTCAGTAATCCTTCAGTGCCAATCTCCCCCGAAGAGTGAGCAGGACCCATTGGTAATGGACATCGCCATTAAGCTCATAATATTTGTCATATATCAGGTTACTGCTTTGTTACTCTCAAGTGATGAATGGATGCTGTTATGCTTTAAGAAAATAAAGCAATGCTGTAAATATGTCCAAACTTATAAAAGTGGCCACTTTATTTATTGCATTTCTTGAAAAATAAGTGCAGAGTGCCCAGGAAATGCTAGTCTTTTCCTTCCCAAGTACAGACAGCAATGTGCTTTAAGTTAGCTTCTGCAGTTGCTCAGGGTCCACATCAAACAAATTACTCGGAGTGTCTACACCACATGTCGCCTTGGTTTGATACCTAAGCTAAGTTTACGCATTGCTCAAGCGTTCTGATTAAAACAGGCATGCTTGCAAAGAACTATTCAAAGAAACCATTTGTCCCTGCCTAAGAAAATCCAAACAGGGAATTCAGGTGTTAAAAATAGCATGAGACCAAAGTAATTCTTCATCCTGCTTGTTCCTATGTTAACTAGACATGTTTCTGCATCAGAGGAGGAAGTATAATTTCTTAATTATACTTCTTAATTTTTGATATAAGAGGAAAAAACTCTTTCAGTAAGAGAATGTTCCTAGAAAATGATACTGTACTTAATATTATTTTGTACACAACATTTGCATCTGTTTTGTTTATATATTTGTATGGTTATTTGGAATAATATTAATTTGGTGTTTAGTATAAAATGGACTGTGCATTCATTCTTTTCATCTTTTCTAAATTAATGTCAGTGTCAACGTTTGTTTTTGGTTTTTTTTTTTCGTTTTCACAAAAGTGTGTCCTTTTTGAAAATACCCAGAAATGGATTTCTAGAACTTGCATGCTAAGTATGTTTTGAAACTCTTTGAATTTTTATCTATTGTTTTTAGAAATTTTTTAACTGCCATTGGCCCTGTTGTTAGAAAAGGAAAAAATTAATGGTGAAATTAATCTGTATCATCTCAGAGTTCTGAGATAATATAATAAGTGAGGACCCTAGCCAGGGTAGAAAAAAATGACTGCTCCCCTACCCCACCATAGTTTCCATAACTTCTCAGGATATTCTAAGAATATATTTGAATGGCCATTTCCCTGACTCTGTCTTAATGGCCTCTGTTTCCCCCCACCTTTCTGCTGTTCCTTCCAACTAATACAAAACTCCTTCAAGTCACTGAGAGAGGGGGGCCTTGTGTTCTACAGAAATCCGACTCATCTGGGGCCACCACATAAATATTAAAGAACACACTGCCATGATTCTATAACTTTCATTATCAAGGCTTCCAGGGCTGATTCTGCAACCCTCGGGCAAGAAAATTTAGGAAGGACACTGACTTATCATTGCCAAAGAGGTGAGAGGCTCCCCCAAAGAGGTTCTATGGAGGCCCACGGCGTGCATGGCCCAGAACGTTTCCTGTATGACTCTGGAGTCTGGGGAGCAGGGATATACCAAGCCCTTCCAGAGTTTCCCCACAAGACCCCACCCCCATTCTTCATGCCATTTTTTCCCCTTCTTTTCTAGATGGCCCTTAGAAGGAGTCTTAAAGTCCAGGTCCATCCAATAGGATGAAAGGAACAGAAATTTGTACAGGACCTCTGTGGTCCAAGAGAAGAGAATTAGAATGATCTCAGGACTCAGAGAAAGAACTTCACAGAGACACTGTTGGAGGGATTGAAGTAAGCATTTGAACTCTGCCTGCAGAACGATGTCCCCGGGAATTTAGACACCATTTAGGGATGTCCCGGCTTCATTTTGTGACATTTCTTCTGACTAGTTTTCAGATGGCGCTCTTCTAAACAGCCTGTTCTGATAAGGCCTGTCCTAATTGCAAGAATATTACAGAATATCTTTTTTAGTGCGTTGTCTATAGAAAAGAAAATTACCTCTGGTCTGTGTAGTCTTTAGATTCAAGTGTTCAAAACCAGGTATTTTTTAAATGCCAGTCTATCGACTGTATTTGAAGAACAATATAGACGCTTGAAACGTGCCAAACAGCAGGGAACAGGAATAATTTTTAATGAGTGCCTACTCTGGTTCTGGGTTCTTTATACACATTACATTATGTGATCTTCACAACAACCTTTGAGGTAGATTTTATTGTCCCCATTTTATAGGTGGAAACCAAGGTGCCTGAGGTCCCACAGCTAATAAATAAATCCAGGCATGTCTGATTGCAGAGCCCACGCTCTTGCCTGTACTCCAGGGTGCCTCCCAAGCATCAAACCCATGAGCAGGATCCTAAATGACTAGAAGGATCACATTTGTCCCCCAGAAATAATGTTCATCGATACCACATTTTTGTTTCTAACAAAATGCTTCCCTTAGCAAAGCAAAACATCGATATCTGTTTCCAGCTAGTCTCAAGTCACATAAATCTGTACATTCAGCACTTAATAAAGACTTGTAAGAGTCCCCCAACTTCACCACAGTGGGACTTTGTAATATAAACATGCATTAGAGAAATGAGAGCTCCAACATCCATTTTACACAGGTGTTACCTGTGCGTGTCTGTTCTTGCCCCTTCATTATTCTTCTTGCTGGGTGACTACATCTGGCCTCTTGAAAGTGCTTTCATCAAAAGAATGCTTTCATATAGAACCCGAGCATGCAAAGACAACTAACTTCAAATTGAACTTCAATTATGCAGGATGCTGACATACTGATCTATATGCCCTGCTTCTCACATTGTAGTTTTAAATCGTTTAACAGTGGTGATGCTAATAATCATTTGTATTCCAGTAGCATCATTTGGTAAGAAGCTCAAATAGCTTAAAAGCTCTTGTCTCAATTATCCTCCAGGGTAGATGAGGGAAAATATACACACACCTCCACTTCTCACGTGCAGAAAGCCAAGCACAGCAAGGTTGCTTTCTAGACCACTGGCAAAGGGATGGTTCAGACTATTAAATGCCTTAAATGCTGATGAAACCACCAAACGTGTGTGTGTGTGTGTGTCTGTGTCTGTGTGTGTCTGTGTCTGTGTAGTGTTTGTTTGTTCGCTAGTTGGTTTGGTTTAACTGGGTTTTGTTGTCAAACCCAAGATCCAAACAGAATCAGATTCCAGTAAAGACCAAAGGATCCTGAGGGCCTATGGTTCACCCTGATCCCAACTCACAAGCAACCTCCTTTATGTCAGAGAGGAATGTGCAGGTCTTAAAGGTCTTAAAGGATTTCCTGCCCGTAGGAAAATTGACCGCATGTTCTTGACCCACTTCTGTACACCATGAGGGCACAGTACTCATTCAGACATTGTGTTGGTCCACCTTTCCCTGGCAGCCACCCTTAGGCAGAGAGCCTGTCAGGTCAAGGACTTAGCAGCAGAATAATTGATTTCTACTTGCGTCATTTCATGTGAGAACCGGGAACAGTCAAGAGAGGATATTCACAGAGCATCCAAGAATTCATTTTAGGTACCAGTTCGATGCGGTACCTTTTTGCTCCCTCCAGAAAACGTTTTTAAGAAGCAAACTGCCTAACGGGTTGTGTATAGTAAGCACACAGAACCCTGGGACTCTGTTTTCTTCTCTGCAAAATGAAATCATGAGAGCTGGCTTGTGGGGTGAGACCAAAAGTGGCGCATAGTAAGTGATCCGTCAGTGTTTCTTTTCCCGCCCATCTTCCACTCTTGTGGAAGGAAGGGAGACACAGAGCTGTGCCTGTGTATGTTTGGCCCCTTACTTCCGCTACTCCCACTCTTGTCTCTAGAGGTCTGGTTGGCCTTAGCTTGCTGTCTGCTTCTAAAAGGTAGGGCTGGGTTCCCACCTAGGGACACCTGAGGTCACTAACTCAGTCTAGCTCTCTCCAGCCCTGAAAGACTTTAAGCTGACAAGTGAGGTGAGGTTAGCTCCCGAAATGACAGTGTGCTGCTTCGAGAGTCTCAAGTCGTTCTCTGTAGAACCATCGTCACCCGTGGGCTAATTCTCAAGATCTTTTGAGCCCAGAGAATACAAACAACTGAGTCCAACGTTCTGATGGCACACGGGTCATCCAGACTGCGGGAGTGTGAAAGTCTCTATCAGGAACTATTGAACTTCTTGTATAACAGGCCTGATTTAAAACACTATCTCTTGTGCTAATAAATCATGGAGATCAAGTGTATCTACCGAATGCTGGGCTGGAAAATGCCTCAAACCACGGCTTGATTTAAACATTCCTCAGATCTGCCATTAAGAACTCATCTACAGTGCCTGGGCTTCTCTGCCACAGACTAGTAACTTTCATCAGCAGTACATGACAACCTGAGTAATTTAGTTTTGATGATGCAAAGAGACTTTTCACAAAGACCACAAAAAAGAGTGAAAAGAATATCCAAGCCTTTGAATTTTCTTTCATAATTTGATTATTTAAAAAAAAATTTTTTTTTAATGTGTTTGTCCCAGAAACAGCAGAACAAGTTTGGGCGGTGTGTCTCACTGACTGGTGAAGGCTCTGGGGTAGGAGGTGGGGAACAGAATCCACCATGTAGTTCCGATTTGCATTAATTCACACTGACACCTCCAGCCTCGGGCTGGTGCCGGGCTCCCATGGCCCTCCTTCCTAATGCCAAGACTGCCCCCGGCTTTAGCTCCAACCTCACTGTGAAAGTGTCTTTATTGAATCTGGCCTTCCTCTGAACAGTTAGAATTCATTGTTCTAATTGCTCCCAATTAGAGAGTTGATCTAACCGAGTGGGCGATTTGATCTCCCCACGCACCACCTACCCCAAATGTAAGTTCATGCCCAGTTTCACGTCAAATGATGGAGCACCATGCAGAATGTTTCAGACTCTGAAAGAGTTAGTGTCATCCCAGAGTCAATATCATTACCTAGTCACTTAGTTTCTACCTGCAGCTGTCACCAGGCACAACCTATGTAAGGCTTGGTCCTGAGGACAGTTTTGAGGTGGGGGAATCTGGATGAGTTGTGGGGCTGTAGCTGCTGCTGCCTTGTGCCCTTGCGAAAGTTTGTGACCAGCGACTCCTGTACGAGGCTCCTTAGATGCAGGTGCGCGCCTTTACTCGGTGCCGAGATCCACAGGAACCCCCTGGTATGGCTTCCTTAGACAGTGAGGTGGAGCTGTGCAAAGCCATTAGCCATGCTGGTTGGTGTTATCAGTGCCACTGTTGTGGAGGGGAAATGTAACTAACGATCAGATGATGCATTTGCATTAAAAGCAGCTTCCATGCAGGGCACCAGCGGCTATAAGAGAGCTTCTCTGAGATGTTTTCCATGTGGGCATTTTGATATACTTCCTGGAAACATGACACATGGGTTTATTTCATTTCCTAGAATTTGGTAGCCCTCACTGCAGGTTTTCTGGGAAACATGTTGAATATGTACATTGGTGCCGGGTTGTAGGCTCAAAACTGGTGAAGGGAACAACTGTGCTGATTTTAGTCTAGTGCATGACCCACCATCCTATGAGGAGCATACGACTGATGGTTTTGTCCCCTGCTTCGCCGGTCATCCCATCCCCCCAGCTCTTTCCAACACTAGATCCCTTAATCCGTCCTCACCAAATGCTGGTTCTTCCTGTGGAACATTTCTCTGCGTCTTTTCTGCCTTTCCATTCATAACTGCTGCCATCTTAGCCACTTCGGCTTTCTGCTTCCTGGCCCCTTCTCTCTTCTCTTCTTTGTGTCCCCTTGTCTGAACACCACTGTCCTCACATCTTTCCTCTGCTCAGAAAGGTATAGAGCCTTGTCATTGCCTCCTGTGCTAGGTCGGGTCTTCTATTCCCTATCTTATACTCCCGCCTACTTCTCCATTCTCTCAAGCATGCTCTTGGAATGGGTCATCTGAACATCCTCCGCCTCGTGCCTTTATTCATGCTTTTTCTCTTACCTTGAATCCCCTTTTCCCTCTCCTGTGTATTCAATCCTACCCATACTACCCATACCCAATACCATACTTGAATATCTAGATCAAGCCCCACCTGAACCGAGCCTTGCCAAATGACTTCCACCTTCACTAACCTTCACAGACGAAGTATTGCTTCAGTTGCAGGGAGTCAGTGCACACATTCTGACTGTCCTGCCTCATGATCAGCATTCAGAGGGCAGACATCTAAACGTAGCATTCACAGACCTCAAGAAGTATGAAGCTAGCAGACATTTTGTTGTGACTACATGTGTTTTTCTGGGGAGAGTTCATAATCTTCGTTAGATTTGCAAAAAAGTCCTTGGCAAGAAGGGGAAGACATAAGGTTAGAGCCACTACTGCTGTTAGAAGGGACGGAAGACATGTTAGAGTGTAGCCACTGCCCTTGGTGCTTTTGGGAGTTTTAATGAGAACCAAACTTGACCCCTCATGGAAGACCTGAAGGGAGTTTGAATTAAGTGCTGGACTGGGTGGCGCTAAAGACAGGGCTACGGGTTTGGAGGCATTTGTAGTACCCAGGAGAGGGGTCATGTAGGCTCCAGTGGGTACAGTGACCACCCGACATAGATTACTTCCTTCTTTTTCCATCTCCTTAGTTCAAGTGGTCACGCACTCATTCCTTCTCTCTGTGAACAATCCTGTTCTGGGTACACCAAACAGATAAGGTAGCTTACATTCTCGTGAAAGGGAAAGAAAATGAACACATAAATGCAAAAGACCATTTTAGATAGTGATGACTTCTATTAGAAAAACAAAAATAGATAGATGAACAGGAAGGGGGCTGGGCAACCTAGCTACGATGGTCAGGGGAAACCTCTCTGAAAAGACTACTTTTGAGCTGAATACTAAGTGATGAGAAGCCAGCCCTGCAAAGAGCTGGGAGAAAGAACATTCTGGGTTGTAGGAACTGCAAGTGCAAAGGGAAAAAGTAGGAATGAGCTCAGTTGGGTGGAGAATAGGAAGGAGGCCACAGTGTCTGGGACATAGTGAGTGTACAGAAAAGGACCACAGTCTTAAACCTGGATTGACTGCATTTGCTTCCTGAGGGAGCTGTCCTCTGAGCCTCTTTCCACCCTGAGTGCTTCCTGTGCTGCCACAGTACTCATTAAAATAATGATACCAAAAAACGTTCATGGAACATATCAAGTGTGTCAGACACTGAGTGCTTTACATATAATGAACTATTTAATCACATCCCAGCAACCCTCTGAGGTTGTAGTATTATCTGTTTTCTCCACTTACCAGATGGGAAAATAAGACACAAAGAGATTAAGTGATTTTCATTGAGTCCCAAAGACAGTAAGTGATGGAGCCATTTTTTTTTTTTTTTTACCACAAGAAGTAGTGTTTGAATATAAATCTGAATGTGTCACCATTCTGCCTTAAATTCCTCAATGGCTCCCCCAGACTTTCAGGATTAGAGTGTGAACTGTTTCACCATCTGTCCTTGTCTCTCTCTCCAGGTTTGATTCCCCCCCACACACACGCACTGTACTCTGGACACACCAGATCACGCACTGTCCCAGAACATGCCATGGACTCTCATAGATGCCTTTGCCCGTGGTGTTCCCTCTGCCTGGAATACTGTTCCAACCTGGCTGTTTCTACCATTTGGTCAAGACTCAGCTGAAGTGTCATCTGTTCCTTACTACTCCTTCACCCACCTTTCCACCCTCTGGAGAGATCGACCCCTGACTCATTATCAGTTAATGAATCTGCCCCCTGATTAGACTGGGAATGACTTAAAGGTGAACATTCTGTCAGATTTACATTTTTATCCCAGCTCTTAACATATTCCCACACTCTCACCAAAACACTGTTGAGTGAAGGAGTGAATGGCAGTGAGGAACCTGCCATACTTGGAGCGCTTACTTCATGCGAGGAACGGAGTTTTTTGCACATTGTTACAGAATGAATGCTTGTGTCCCCCCACCCTAAACTGATATGTGGAATCCCTTCGTTGCCCCCCAGTGTGATGATGTTTGGAGATAGGGACTTTAGGGGGGTGATCAAGGTCACATGAGATCATAAGGGTAGGTGTTAGAAGATGATGACTGTGGTGATCACACTTTCAGTGACACAGTCAAGGTAAAAGACAGAGCAGAGTCTCTTCTCTCAGGGAATAAAAAGATTGAAATCATTGATAAGTAAAAAGGCTTTATGGAACAGAGGGTGAATCTGTTTCCGGGTCCTGCTGTAATAAATTACCACAGACGCATGGCTTAAAACAACAGAAATGCATTTATCTTGTAGTCTGAGAGCTGGAAGTCCAAAATCAAGGTGTCTGCAGAAGTGTTTCCTTCAGGTGGCTGAGGGAGAATCTGTTCCATGCCTCCCTCCTAGCTCCTGGTGGCTGCTGGCAATCCGTAGCATTCCTTGGCTTGTGGCAGTATAACCCCGACCTCTGTCTCCATCTTCACATGACCTTCTCCTTTTCTCATGTCTTCTCCTTTTCTCTCTTTTATACGAACACCTGTCATTATATTTAGGACCCACTCTAACCCAGGACAATCTCATCCCAAGACCCTTAAGTTAATTACATCTGCAAAGACCCTATTTCCAAATAAGGTCACATTCATACGTGCCTGGGGTTAGGTCTTGGACATATCTCTTGGGATCCCTGTTAAACCTACTACAAAGGTGAGGGGGTTTTTGGTTTTGGTTTTGGTTTTTTTTTTTTTTTTTTTAAGATAAGAGGGATTTAAGCTAGGTTTTATGTGAGAAAAGGAACGATTGACAGATCAAAACCTTTAAAGAGGCATGAGCCAAAGGTGTCAGTGGAGAAATACACTCTTAACAGGAGGAGGTATCTCTAATTCTCTGAGACAAGACGTGTGAAGGTAAATAGATTCAAAGGTGGGGAGCTGGATGTTGACAGATATCCTCTGTGATAACCACTATTTACTCTGTGAAATAGAAGGCCAGATTATCTGCTAAGAGTGAAGAGGGAACTTGAGAAGAGTGGTGTGAAGGTTAGAAATAGCACCTGTAATACTGGAAGAGAGAAAGGGCCAGGAACTTACAGCAGGGTTGTCAAGAATCATCTTGAGCTCCCATTTGGCCTTGGCCACTGTACATTTGGGGTGGCACCAATCTTTAGGTCAGGTGATAGAGTGATACTAAAACCTAAGGATAGGAGCAGTTGATGGAAAGAAGGCAGCTGGAAATTTTTAAGAATTGATGGATTGAGTGCAGTTGCAAATAATAATAATAATAATAAAAGAATATATTAAGAATAAGGAAAGAGGAGAATCCAAGAACCCAAGAGAAGTCTATTAGAAGAAGTCTGTTAGAGAAGTGTATTGGACTGAGACAAGTGGGAAAGATGGAAGAAGCAGGTCCAAATGAGGTTGAAAGGCAGATACTGTAAAAGCAAGGCAGTAAGAGGGGTGAGGCGAGGGCAGAAGGATGAGTTGGTGGTCTTTCACGTCTCGGAGTGTCTCAATTCCAGGTTATGCAATGCCATACCTTGGGAACAGGATGCTACATTGAGGTGGTGGGAAAGAATTTTGAAAATAAGAAGTCAATGAAATATCTGGCTAGGGTGCTTGGGTGGGGATGGGGAGACTGTTGAGTAGGATGGCTGGTATTCATGAGCACAAAGCAAAAGAACTTCAATCCTCAGGAAATGTGGGCAACCAGCACAAAGGTCACTCATAGCTCTCCACAACGGAATAGAGCAGACCAAATACCCCTCTGTTGGGGACAGTCAAAAAATGGTTATTTATTGGTTACTTGGTTATGAAATAAGAATGGCTTTTTCTCTTTCAGTGGGTTTTATTCACACACAGTCTTCCAAACTTGGCTTTCAACGTCTGCCGCCCAACGCCGAACGGGTATCTCTTTTCCCATAATGTGGGTTGACTGTTTCTGACTTGGGAAGCTCATAGGTATTTGTCAACTTGTAAAATGATATAAATTAGCAGGATAAAGATCTTTTCTAGAGAGCTACACAAACTTCATATCCCTGGTTACTTTAAGTGGTTCTTAGGCGTAGCTCTTAGGGATTGGATGTAAGTATTCTGAGAACTAAACTTAAACATAGGACTGAGTTTGTACTCTTCCCTTTTTTTGCTGATGGTTTCCTGAGTGGCAATCATTTACCTTTCACTAAAGCTGACATACTTCTTTTTACAAGTCCTATGGGAATTAATGTCCACTCAAACAGTTCTTGGGCAAAGAGCAATTACAGAATGCTCCGTGTGCAGCTCTCGAATGAGGGAGGTAAATCTCATGGATAAAGAATGAAATATGTGCTTAATGTTGTTACATTATCAATAGTATAATGCTGCAGAAGTGGTTAAAATCATATTACAGGTCCGTACCCTTGGGATCAATTTTAAATTATTTTAAGTTTTCATTCAAATATTTTAAGTAATGGTTATTTCTAAAATAGAAACATCAGCTTTTTCCTTTAATTTGCAACAATTTGTTTAAATAAAATGACAAGATAATTGACACATCTGACATCACTAAGGAGAGAAAAGCTTCTAAAATTAGTCGATGTCCTCACGGGCCAACCATTAATGAGTTCTTCCTATAACTTTTTGTTTTTCATTTAAAACTAGTCCCTGGGGTGCCTGGGTGGCTCAGTCGTTAAGAGACTGCCTTTGGCTCCGGTCATGATCCTGGGGTCCTGGGATCAAGCCCCATATCAGGCTCCCTGCTCGGCGGGAAGCCTGCCTCTCCCTCTCCCCCTGTCTCACTTCTCCTTCTCCCACTCCCCCTGCTTGTGTTCCCTCTCTCGCTGCCTCTCTCTGTCAAATAAATAAAATAAAATCTTTTTTTAAAACACTAGCCCCTAAAATGAATCAACTTTTATTAATAAGATGGATATAGAGCTTTCCATTCCTTTTAGAATTTGAAGTCCAGAATATCTTGTTTTCAAAATCTATCTAGCAAACTATCAGTTCTTTTCCTCTTACTGGCACTACTGGAGTAGTCTCAGAAAAAATACTGAGAAAAACGGTTTATTTTTGTCTGCCTTTTGAGTATTTCCTCCAGTGTCCTATGGAATAATGCCTGCTAACACACAAGCGAAATGAATTGTGGAGACTCACAATATAACCAAGGAGATCAAGGACACGTATTAGGTGATGGCTCCCCGTATCTGCTGATTAATTCATTAGACTATTAGAATTTACAAATGTCTAGTTGCTATTAGACATAAAACAATCACTAAATATTGAGAAAGCAACCAAATCCTTTTTGTTCCAGAGCTTCTAGCCTAGTAGAGAATTATAACGCCTACACAAATCACTACAATAAATGGTAAAAGGTGACGTGTGCTCTTAGATAGAAGAGTACAAAGAAAGCCCTCCTAGAAATTCCTTCCACCAAGGAAAGAAGGAATTTGAGCTCATAGCTGGCCTTCCCCTCACCTACTAGGTAGAGGTAGACATATTAACCTAAGACACCCACAAATATCCTTCAAATGGACATTTAATATAACTCATGTTTATTCATTATATAAAGCATCCATAAATACCACTGAACCTTCCCCTTGTTTAAATGTTTCCCCACTGTCATATATATATGTACATATGTATTTATATATGTATGTACACATGAATATATACATGATGGAACAGTTAAAAGCATGTGCTTTCGAGTCAGACTTGGTCGGGTAGGTTATTTAACTTCTGTAAGCTTCAGTTTTCTCATCTATAACCTACCGACAACCTTGGAATTCGACACATAAGATTATCAAGAGGATTAAATGAAATTGCAGAGTGGCGGGCACCTGGGAGCATTCAGTTAGTGTTACTACTGTATTTGCTATTATTTGCTGTTTCTTCTCAGTATGAAATTTTGAGCTCCTTTAGGACAGGGACCATTTATTTTTCCTCTTTAAAACTTATTCAAAACAGAATTCTAGATTTTGACTAAATACTTGGTAGGTGTATGTTGCTTCGACTTTTTTTTAATTAAATTTATTTATTTTCAGCATAACAGTATTCATTATTTTTTCACCACACCCAGTGCTCCATGCAATCCGTGCCCTCTATAATACCCACCACCTGGTACCCCAGCCTCCCATTCCCCTGCCACTTCGACTTTTAAACTTTTGAACATATTCCCTCTGAGAGTGCTGAAATCTGAGGATAAGCCCAGGACAGAGTATTTTTCTGTCACATATTCTGTTTCTGACTTTTCCCGTATAGGCCCGTTAGGGGATCTTTCCAAACGAGTGTTAATTGGTACGGCTCTTGGTGACTTGGACACCTTAGCTGGGGAGCTGTGTATCAAAGCAGCGTCTGGGAGGCTAACTCATCACTCACAGCTGAGGAGGCACAAACATTCCACATTATTGTTTAGCCACCCAGTGGCTGGTAGGTGATTTTTTTTTTCCTCTCAAAATCTGTCATCAGGCGTCCAACCAGGCAAAGTATTTTAAGTTTATTTTGAAAGAACATCAAATCCTCAAGAATGCTGGTAAATGTGAGATATTTTTCTTTAGCATAGTAGTTCAGTAATAAAGCCATCTTTAACCAGCTTTTTCTCCTGAACAATATTTAGCGATCTCTCAATTTCTTAATTCGTAAGATCCATTGACTCCATGCCAGGGCATAGTGAAAACAAGAGAAATTGATGTAGGTGATTGGTATGTTCAGTTTTAAAAATGGATTTTGCTTTTTTTAATTATTATTGTGCTTTTGAATCGGAACAAAAGAAGATGTAGTTAGTGATTGTTACCATTCCCCGCAGCAGCGTGGGTTTCTCACCCTAAATTATATAACACTGAGCTGCCAGAGAACTATGCAGGAGACCCTTGGTATACGCAGATTTAACACTCCAGGTTTTGAATATTTGCAATCGACCATGAAGGTTTGTGATGTGTTAATTGGCAGTTTTGCTGAGGTTCAAATTTGAATCACATGTACTTTGAAGCTAGCGTTAGGGAGTGATTGAGGAGCTCGTGGGTTAACCTAGTCAGCCACTCAGCATCCCTCTCCAATCAAATGTTTTTGTTTCCAACTCCTGACCTAGGAAGTAATTCTTGGAGTGATGGAAAACCTGGTTTCTGTGAAAAAGAAAAAAATAGTCCTCATATGAAAAAGAAAATGAATATATCTTTCAAAAACATTTGCTTGGTTTGGGGAGATAATATGTTTTGGAAATCCACATCTCAAGAGGAAAAAAACAACAATAACCACCTAATTTCTTAAAAAATGAGTAGGCTATGTAAGTATCTCCATATTCACATATTTGGAGATTTTTCATATCTCAGGATTTATCCATTATAAATACCAAGGATTTCCAGACACGTAGTTTAGAGGATCTGGATGAGATTTTAAAATACAAAAAGCTTTCCCTTGCTTTGACTCTAATGCTGTTGCAATATGGTGGCTAAGTGCCAGGCTACAAGGATTCTATCTTCTTAGGAAGGCTCTCTGTGGCTCTACTTGCTCCTCAAGGAGCCTGTGCAGCCTGTGAGCAGTCCCTTGTGGCCAAGCTGTGGCCAGGAAGTGGCACATTCTGGAAATGTGAAATCTTCAGGTGTGGCAAGCTCTTCTGTCATTGGGCCCTGAGGAAGATGGGGCTCCCCCGATCCTGCCCCGTGAGCTCGGATCTCTGGGCATCAGCACTTATCAGACAGGGCCGGGGCGGGGGGGCCCTAACACCGCACTGTGTGTAACAAAGCCTTCTCTGATTCACTGTAAACTAAAAAGGCAGCAGGTTTTATAAAGCTTAAATGTGTTGAATTTAAAGGGATATTCCTTATTAATTTTTTATGTTAAAATGTCCTTTTTAATAAAATGATGGAGAGAGTAGCTGATGGGAAATTTTTTTGTCTGATTCTCTTGCACATTAAGACTAAAAGGTGGCAACTTTCTGTAAGTTCCCCCAATGTGTTTGAAATTTTGCATATCTGGGAACTCTGAGAGACTCAGTATCTAGTTGGAAGGTTCTTTTTTTTTTTTTTAAGATTTTATTTATTTATTTAACAGACAGAGATCACAAGTAGGCAGAGAGGCAAGCAGAGAAAGGAGGAAGCAGGCTCACCCCTGAGCAGAGAGCCCGATGCGGGGCTTGATTTCAAGGCCCTGAGATCATGACCTGAGCCGAAGGCAGAGGCTTAACCCACTGAGCCTACCCAGGCACCCCTAGTTGGAAGGTTCTAAGCTCGGCAAGGGAGAAGAAACTCCTCTAGAGAGCATAAGTTACTGCTCTGGATCAGAAAGAGACATAGTACGGCCTCTGGGCTTTTTGCACAAGTGCATCTGAGTCCTCGGGTCACACCTGAAACCAGCTCTTCTGTGGCAGTGTGTTTCATTGCCACTCAAGCTATTGGACCAGCTGTGTTTACATATATTGAGCCATTCAAAGTAAGTGATCTTTGTTCTGATAATAATGGAGGGAGTTGTACTCTGCATTCATAAGCTGCTTCAAAAAAATCCATTCTTGGCTATCATCCAAAAATGACAATTGCAAAAATAAGATTGAATCAGTGATTTATTTTGTATCTTTCTTTTTTTTTTTTTAGTTGTGGTATTTCTGTTTTTATAAGACTCAACACAGTTCTTGAAGAATGCTGAGATTTACAAATTAAGGGAAATCTTAGGCAATAATTTTTTAAAGCATATTTAAGATGTAAATAAGCAGTCAGGCTGAAGACCAGATGGGCTGTCAGATAACAAAACTTGAGCTCACAAGAGATGATTCTTAAAAACCTACATCTTCACCTGTTGTTTATCGCAGTGGAATGTTGACACATCAGTTACTGTGCTGTGGAGTCAGAACGCAGCACCTTAGACCTGATCCCCAGGAAGGGCCTTTAAATTTAGACTTCCCTGATAAAGAAGAGACATAGACTAGGATTACATGAGAGCATAAGGTGGACATCGGCATATACGTTAAACAATATCTAAATAAAACAGATATGCAGAAAATCAGCAGGGTTACAATAGTAACAGTATATAGCCAACACACTTTTAAGACTGATTATACATATAACATAATTACATATGGCAAAATGAAATACAGGCAGCCTCCAAATCTACCTACATTCCCAGTAAAGGTTACATAAGTAAGAAAGACATAAGTCAAATCTGATTTCCTCATAGAAAGAGTTATAATAGGGGATTATATGCCTCACCAAGAGCATGATGCTTAACGTTTTCTAGAAATCACCAGAAATCATAAATAATCAACAGCAAATGCTGTGTATACTTAGTGTAATGCTTTCTGAAATGGATATAAACCAAGAGGGCAGTCCGTCAGGTCCCAGTCTTAGAGACAAGCTCTGTCTAGACTGGAGCCCCTGACTGAGACGGGGATGGGCTCTGGACAAGCTCTTTGAAGGTGTGTGGCCGCCACCATCGAAGATGCCAGTAACTCTCTGATGTGACAGGAAATGTAGATTGTCCTTCTTCAAACAAGACCCTATGCCAGGCCCTGTGAGGACGTGACAGTAAGTAAGGTAGACAACAATGGTCATCCCAGAAGCATAAAAGTAAGAAATGTTAGTTACAGAAATGTAAAAATAGAAATGACACAACAATTTAAGTATTTCCGTGCCACTTGAGGTTTCATATTCTGAGAGATGTCTTCGGTTTCCTTGTCACGGATTCTATCTTTGTAGCAAAAACATGGGTCTACATATTTTAAAAAGAATTTCAAGCAACTAAGAAAGTTAAAACTCTAATATGCCCTTGGGAAAAGAAGTATGTAAACATAGGCCATCCAAAGATAAATTGCCATCCTTGTTAAGCATTTGGATAATATGGAAATAATATGATGAGAATAGACACTCTCCCTGGGATTTTTACAAATCTAGCTCTGTTTTGTGATCACTAGTATTTTATTTTAAAACCCTTTTCCAATGTCGATAAGTGAAAAACTCCTAAATTGGGAATGACCTTCAAAACTAATACCATTTTAAAAACAAGAATTCTTTAAGGGCTATTGAAAACTCCTTCAAAATAATAATAATAGCAATAATAATAATAAATAAAGAGGGCAAGAGGAAACTTTTGGAGCGATGCATATATTTAAGGGATAGATTGTGGTAATGTTTTCACAAGTACGTACTTGTTTCCAAACTCATCAAGTCATATATATCAAAATACATACAGCTGTCTGCAAGTCACACCTCGACAAAATGGTTTGAAAAAAAAGGAAAGAAGAAAGAAGTCTTCTTCAAGAACAAACTCTTCCATTCGTGAGAATATTGAAGGGAGAGGGAGAAGCATGTGCCTATCCTGACAATTCCCAGAGAAAGAAAGAATTTATCATTGTTGGAAATAGGACAGAAATGCTAAAAAGAACCAAGATAGAAAACCAAGACAAGGAAACTTGAATTGTGTTATCTGGAGAAGAGCCCCGCTATTGCATTTCCAAATAAATTCGCGTCATTACAGACCTTTCAGTAACACCCAATTATCTGTGTTCCTGTCTCTTCAGCTTCAACAATACCAGGTGATGTCACAAGTGACATCATATTGCTTTGTAAAGGAACAATACAATAGAGACAATCTAGCGGTTGGATTTTTATCACCTTTAATTGTAACTATCATTTGCCGGTACTTAGCCAGGCATTGTGCTAGCCTCGTGCATGCATTACGCATCTTCTAAACAACCCTAAAATCCGACTTCTGTGGCTGTGTCAACTGACGAACATGGAAGCTAAGATTCAGAGCAGTTGAGTAAACCACCCCCACCCCGCCCTGTCACAGGGTCTGGATTGACGGGGACCCAGGTCTATCTGAAAGCAACATTAGGTCAGTGTCAAGCAGTTGGTGTGCTTTTTTTTTATCCTAGCCACGTGGATTACAGATGTAGTTTCAAAAGTGAATTAATTGGTATTTAAGCTCAAGTCACCGTCAGTTTACTGATGTGGGTTTTCCGTCTGTGCTTTCATGCTGTCAGTGCTAATAGAAAGTGACCCAGTTGCTTCCCTCCTTGTTTCTTTCAACACTAGCATTGATACTGGGTACATCCCTCTTGCTTGCTGGTTCTGCAAAGCCCACGGCAAAGGCACGAAGCCGGTAAACAAAGGCTCTTGCCAGTAGGAGATTCCACGGCCACAGAAATGTGACGAGCCAATTGGAATCCTAAAAATTCTTCGAGTAAGGGAGCTGCAGGCAGCTACGCGCCTTTCCACGCTCCAATTCAGTGAGACGATGTCACAGGAGTTGGCCCAGATGTGTGTCCACATTACAACACTCACGTCACAGCAGTGTTCCCGGCATCAGATGTCCAGTAAAAAAGGGTTAAAACCCCAAATCTGAAGCCTGTTTTGCCACCTCCTCACCAAGTGCCCTGGTGAGACAATCCTCTGTGATTACCTCATTATTCATCACCTCCCAGCAGATACCAGTGGGCTTGATTTGCTGGGCTGGAAATTCTTTCGGGTGTCATGTGTCAGCTGAACAGGCTTAGTTACAATAGAGCCTGATTAGTTTTCACCTTGGCCTCATAAAATGTGGCATATGTAGTAGCATAATGGATTAGGAGGAAAAGAGCATTCACTACAAGAAGTGAGTAAGTGTAGTCCTGGGATTTATACATTTGATCTTGGGTGTATTTGACTCATTCCAACTTTTCAAGATTTGATGCCTCCTTTCTGCCCTAAAATAACTCGTTCAAATTCTCACTTTTTACTTGTATGCTGATTTCGCCTGGGTGCTGCACCGAATGTATGGACTTAAGCTTCATAGCCTCTCTCTAAGGCAAATCTTCATACCCCAATCTGTTCTCCGCTTTAAGAGGAGATACTTGTGAACACAGACCTTAAGTGATAAACGTGCAGCTATTCTGTGAATGCAAAACAAAATCAAAATAAGAAGTCAGGATTTTCTCTCAGTTGGTATATGCGGGGCCCACAGAGGTGGAACTTTGTTCTTGCCAGAATCCAGTATGGCAGCATTTCTGTCTCCAACTCCATTCCATTTTTGTTTTGTTTTGTTTTGTTTTGTTTTCCCCAATTTATTTATTTTCAGAAAAACAGTATTCATTATTTTTTCACCACACCCAGTGCTCCATGCAAGCTGTGCCCTCTATAATACCCACCACCTGGTACCCCAACCTCCCACCCCCCCGCCACTTCAAACCCCTCAGACTGTTTTTCAGAGTCCATAGTCTCTCATGGTTCACCTCCCCTTCCAATTTAAACTCACCTCTTATATCAAAGTCGTATTACCAAGCACTAGGAGAGAGATCAGACCGACTGAATTTAAAAATCCCTAACCTGGGAGTATCAAGTCCACTAAAAAAATAATAAGCGTAGAAGTCACTGAATATAAAATAGAACAAAATTAGAAAGCTTAGAGTAAGACCGAAGAAAGAAATACTTCAGCATCTCCGACATGCCTGATATTAGGCATCATTGATTATACTTATGACAGTATAAGTGGTAGCTACATCATTCTGAACAGAAATGTCTTCACACAGTATCCGGATGTTGAAGACAGTGGTTCCTGATTATAGATACCTACTGGAGGGCCCACATTGGGCTGAACACATTATATATGTTGCTTCAGATGATCGTCACGCCAACAGGACCCTTCTTAGAGATACAGAAATTCTGTCGAGATACAGAAATAACTTGTCAAGGGAGTAAGTGATGGAGCCTAGAGTTGACTTGTTGATGGGACTCCAAAGCCTGACCCCACCATGCAACAGTTCAGCGGAGTCAGTATATGGAGTATTGGGAGAACTAGACAGGCAATGGAAACAACATAAGCAAAGTCCCAGAGAGAAAACATGGGAAATGCACAGAGAATAGAGAGCAGTCCACTCTGGTTAAGAGCTTGTGGACAAAAAGAGCGGGAGATAGAGGCGCCTAGGTGGCTCAGTCAGTTAAGAGTCTGCCTTTGGCTCAAGTCATGATCTCACGGTCCTGGGATCGAGTCCCAGATCAGCCTCCCTGCTCAGCAGGAAGCCTGCTTCTTCCTCTCCTGTGCCTCCCCCACTCCACTTGTGCTCTCACTTGCTTGCTCGGCCTCTCTGATAAATAAATAAAATCTTTTAAAAAAAATAGTGCAAGATAAACTAGAAAGGAAATTAAGCCAAGTCAAAAAAGTCATGGAATCCATAATAAGAGTGGGCACTTCCTTTGGTTGCAATAGTTAACCATTGAAGACATTTGAGCAAGAGAGCAATATGACAGAATTATACTTTGGGAATATCAGTTGGACAGGAATGTACAACTCAGACCAGTATTTCGCCAACTTTCTTTGATCACAACCAAAAGTAAGAAATACATTTTTCATTGGAACTTGGTACATGCATATTTAAAACATGCATTTCTAATTGAAACAAAATTTGTTGGGCGCCTGGGTGGCTCAGTTGTTAAGCATCTGCCTTCCGCTCAGGTCATGATCCCAGCATCGTAGGATCGAGGCCCACATCAGGCTCTCTGCTCAGCTGCGAGCCTACTTTCCGCACCCCCCCTACTCTGCCTACCTCTCTGCCTACTTGTGATCTCTCTCTATCAAATAAATAAATAATATCTTTAAAAACAACAACAACAACACTTGAGGAGCACTAGCTCCCTGACCATGAAAGCAGTTTCTGTCCTCAGCCACCCCCGCCGGTGAGTGCTTCATCTGGGGTCAGTTCCTGAAGTTATGGAGCTCTGGGTCCCACAAAGCCATGCTGGGTGTTGTGCCGGCATAAATATATATATGTGTGTGTTTCAGTGTAAGTTTAGAATCCCTTTCATTATGTTATCTCAGTCTCCAATCAAAAGCAGCTTGTGCTTTAATGTCTCATGGGATGATATACGAAAACCGCTCTTCTTAGACTTCTTTCTTTTCCTCCGTCGATTCTGTTTTTAGCAGGAGTTCCCAGGACTCAGACCCAGCTTCTGTGGCCGGAGGAGCGATCTCAATGAGAGCCAGCCCCCAGAGCCAGGGCTGAGACCTTGTTCTTAGAACAAGGGTAGGTGCCTCTCTGGCTCCTCCCTCGAGATGCAGTTGTCCTGGGAGGCCGGGCAGTGTCTGTGGTAATGGATTTGATAGGACTGCTTTTTTCTGGTCTTCCCATTGTGCCCTAATGTGTCTGGCTCCTGTGTGAGCACCACTTCAAATCAAGCAGGGACCCCACACCAGCAGTGAACATCTATTTCAAGCCCAACATCCCCACCCAAATACCTGGGGCAGTCCAGCAAGCATTTCTTATCCAGCCCCAGAATCTCGGGGTTCTTCCTGGTCTCATCTCCAGTGGCGGAGTGACTAAGAGACACATAGTTCTCCTTGAAAGCATTCATCACCTTTGTATTCATTAGTTATTTTCTACCAGTGTAATATCCTCTCTCTCCCCCACGGACTATAAACTCCATAAGGACAGGGAAGAGCTCGTGTGATTCACCCCAGTATCTCCAGCACCACCCAAGCACAGCTTAGCAACACTCCCTAAATATTTGTCACATTGTCACATGGACAAAAGAGAATGAGAGAATGAGCAAATAAACAAATGAGTGTTCTCTCTCCCCTAAATCTTTCCAGAGAAAAACCTTAATCTGGGGCTCTGTGGTACTATTCAATCCCATCCTGGAATCGGTATATCAGTTTTTTACTGAGTGTTTAGAAGTCTGCACTGAATATTACTTAATTAGCATGTTTCTCTTGTTTTATGAAATTACGGTGTCACTCTTTGAAATTCTGAAACCTAATCTCTTTGCTCTGCATGGTTTAATTCAGGCTTTTAAATTTTTCTTAAAGATTTTATTTATTGGGGTGCCTGGGTGGCTCAGTGGGTTAAGCCTCTGCCTTCGGCTCAGGTCATGATCCCAGGGTCCTGGGATCAAGCCCCGCATTGGGCTCTCTGCTCTGCGGGGAGCCTGCTTCCCCCTCTCTCTCTGCCTGCCTCTCTGCTTGCTTGTGATCTCTGTCAAATAAATAAAATCTTTAAAAAAAAAATTTATTTATTTATTTGACACACAGAGAAAGAGCACAAGCAGGAGGAGTGGCAGGCAGAGCAAGAGGGAGAAGCAGGCTCCCTGAGAGGCAGGAGGCCCGGTTTGGGGCTCGATCCCAGGATTCTGGGATCAAGACCCAAGCCGAAGGCAGTGCCTTAACCAGCTGAGCCACCTAGATGCCCCTAATGCAGGCTCTTTAAACTAGAAGGAGAGAATCATGACATGATGTTTACCTTCTTACAGGAGTCATAAGGTCATGTATCCACATAACTACAGGTCTGTATAATTTAGGTAATGGGCCTATTTTTGCCAAATTATCTGAGAAAGTATGTTGGGTTAATTCAATGTCATATTTTTCACTTCTGCTTTGTGCTGCAGAGATGCAGTAATACTAACATTTATTGACCGCTAGCTATGTTCCATACACAGATGTAAGTTCTTTACAAACACTATCTCAGTCTCCATACCAACTCAAAGAGAGCAGCATAACATCTCATTTTACAGATGAAGAAACTAAAACTTAAAGAGATCCATGTATAGGGTCCCACAGTTACTAAGTGCCAGAGCCTGGATTTGAACTAGGATTCAATTTCAGCTTTAAATGCTGGATAACCACATTGCATGATATAGAATCAATTACAGTTCATACTTCCAAATTCGGATGAATTTGCAATATTCAGGGAAGGCTCCACTTTATAAATGCCCCCCCATGAATCTGGTTACGCACTTAGTTTCAAATTCTTGCTATCTGTGTGACTTTGAATAAATCTCACAGCTGCCTTTCTCAAGGGCCAGACACAGTTTCCACTGAGGGCCAGGCCAGGGGAGTATCTTAGTGAAAAGCAGTCCCATGACCCAGAGCTGCTTCTCCCCTCTTTTGGATCTATACTCACCTCAGTTTCCTCATGTGAAAAAATGGAATTAAGAAAATCTACTTCGGGGATGCCTGGTGGCTGGGTGGGTTAAGCCTCTGCCTTTGGCTCAGGTCATGATCTCAGGGTCCAGGGATTGAGACCCGCATCTCATTGGGCTCTCTGCTCAGCAGGGAGCCTGCTTCCCTCTCTCTCTCTCTGCCTGCCTCTCTGCCTACTTGTGATCTCTCTCTCTGTGTGTAAAATAAATAAATAAAATCTGTTTTTAAAAATTTAATAAAAAAAGAAAATCTACTTCAGAATTATCATGAGAATTAGATGAAATCATATGTAGAAAATAACTAACTCAGTACCTGATAGGTAATAAGCACCCCAATCTGGATTGGTATTGATGTGATTTTGCTGTTGAGATTAAAGTCTTCTGACTACATGACAGATCCCTTCCGTACGACCACTAGAGGAGAGAGTACCTCAGGTCTGTAAGAAGTCTAACCAGAATTGTTGATATTGTCTTCACTAAGTTTATTGCCACATGGTACCTTCTTACATATGCAAATATAGTTAATCAAAATCTACCTATAATCCCTCATGATTCCGTGTATTTTGAAACATTGGAATGGATAAAAATGGGATTTGAGCTATAATTTTCTCCTCTCTTGTCTATAGCCCACTCTTGAGCAATAATATAAACAGAAATCTGGCGGCAGGCAGGAAAAAAGAACAAAAATAAAACTGACCTCAAATACTACCCATACTAGGTGAATAATTAAACCTCATAACAGGAGTTAACTATGGTTTTGAAGTCACTCAACCTGTTGTGCATTAATTTACATATCTTTGTAACTGATTTGATAATTCAGTTAAACTTTTCTAAATGTCATAATAGCCCACATTCTTATGTATCATCTTTTTATTATCCAGACCAATCCCATGTTAATTTTTAAGTTGTTTCTATGCAAGTATATCTTAATGCCAGGAGAGCAGACAAGTGATTCACAAACTGAGCTCTTAAATGGGCTTTTTCCCAACTTGCTGTGTGGCCTCTGACAAGTCAGTTAAGACTATTGGTTTGTTACTTTATATACAAAACGCAATGTATGATCCTCCATGAAAATTTGTGCAGCTTAACTGATTCTCAGTAATTGCTACAAATCATTTAAAAATTCTCTTCAGCAGGCTCTGCACCTTGATTGTGTCAGCTTGAGGAGCACAGTTCCTGCCCCTTCAAGGAAGTTGTCTGAAGGGAAGTCTGTGGTGAGGGACACATCTGGCACAGAGCAGGACACTAATGTGATAGGCACTCAAAAGGGAAAACAAAAAAATGGACGAGAGAGTAGCAAAGTCACACCCCCAGGGGCTGGTTGTGCCAACCTAAGCAAGGGAAAAATGCTCCCAGGCTTCCGTGTGGATGCACAAACTGAATGGTGATGTGGCACGTATAATGGCGACATTTCAGGAGATAATGGCGAGGGCCAGAGCTGAGCCCCACAAGGCCTGAGATTAAAGGGAAGAAGAACATCTCTGTGGCTTTAATTAAAGAGATGCCTTTAAGCCCGGTCTAGACAACCAGTTGGTTTCAAGGAACGGCTCTGCCGTCTCTGAGAATCTGCCAGACAACTTTGGCAGAAAGGAAAAGTAATAACGAAGCAGAAACCACTTGATACCCTTTTTTTTTTCCTTTTCCTTTCTTTCCTCATCCGTCCTTCCCTTCCTTCTTTTCTCTTATGATCAACGTTCCTCCCTTCCTGTTTTCCTCTCTCTCTCTCTGGAAAGGAACATTCTCCTGACCGAGCGTTCCTGAAGGGTATCCTCCCAAACACACTGGCTGGCATTCCATGTCATCAGTAGGGGTGGAAATGAATGAGGGAGGTGAACACGGGCAGAAACTACGTGTGAGAGAGCTTTTTTCGCGCTCAGACATCTCTGACTAAGCCATTCCTTTCAGCACGGAAAAATCTCGAGTGACTAGACAGACTCTGGGTGTGCCAATGTGTGGCAGGCCGTCCCTTCCCTGTGACAGGCAGCGGATGGCACTTCGTTCTCGTTTCGTTCTCTTCATGTCTCATTTTTCACTCCCACTAGGTTTGAGAGGGCTTGGTCGGTAGGGACCAAGCTTTTCCTTGCCTACCCCTAAGATGATGCCATCAACATGGCGGTAATGTAGACACGCCTAGTAAAGTGTGATTTGGGTCAGCTTTGCCGGGGCGTGTGATGATGCAGAACAAAGCAGTCCAAGTGCTCCGTCACAGGGGAGGCAGCCCTCACTGCCCTTGGGGTTCCAGCGTCCACAAGTCATCGACAAGCTAGCTGCCAGGGAGCAGCCGGGTTCACGCCTCACTCACCGAGAGAGAACACATGCATGAGAAGATGCACACTGAATTGTTTACTCAGATGATGTGAGGAAAAAATTGCCCAGGGACTTAGCAGTTTACTTTTGTAACTGCTTTAGTCATCATCTGGAGATGAGAGCTCTGACCTGTGAGGGGGGACGTGGGCCACCTTTTTCTGCCCGTATTAACTGAATTATTCTGTGGTCCTGGCCTTTCCCCCCTCCAGAGGTGTGGGTGTCTCAGGTTAGGGCATAAAGGAGGTCATTTCGGGCCACACAGCAGGGCTCCGAGGGCCCCTTGTAACGCAGGCCTCTTCTCAGCGACAAAAACATTTAGAGCCTGTCTGGAGAGAGTTTGTAAAATCAGGGAGACTGAAGACAGAATAAGCATTTCCATGTCAGCACAACAAAGTGTCCCTCTAAGAACTGTGATATGGAGAAGATGTTTACTGGGAAAGAGTGTCCTGGTTTTCTGAGAAGGAAACTAGATACACATATAAGAATACTTTCCTTGGATCTAGATGACAACTTTGCTTTTGCACAAAAGAGGCCAAGATAGTAGGAAGGGTGCCCACGCAGAAAAGCATATTCAGAAGAAAAAAGAAAACGTTTCTGAGGGGGTGTGTAAGGCAGGCCTGCTGGGGCACGTTTCCTCTCAAAGACCTCTTGGCCAGTGTTTTTTTAAAAAAAATCCTGCAGGACGCGAGATGCTGAGCCTCGAGTCCTCTCCCCATGCAGACCAGGCCTGTGACTCAGGGTGCCATCTCAGCCCAGTCCGAGAGTGCGATGAAGAGCAAAAACACCCACTCGCGTCTGGGTTGTCTGCCAGACCTCTGTTGAGCCTTCTACCTTCCCACCGATAAAGCGCGCTCCTGAAGCGAAGCTGACTCAGTCTGGAGGAAGCTCATCCTTTCCCGTTGTGGCTCCACCTCGGTTGTTAGCCTCGATGCTCCTACTCAGAGCCGCTCTCTTCAGGACCGCTTGAAGTTCTAGCAAGACCAAAGAACTGGTTTCCTTACTGCCCATCTGAATAGGCCTAATTCTCACGCAAGAGAACCTCAGGTCCTTTATAAGCCTTTGGGGTGACTGAGACTATTTCTCTTCTCAGCTGAAAACACAGATGGGACTTATTGCTGGTTTCCCTCCATCTGGGTGAACCAAACCCAAGTACATAGTACTTCATAGTACAAACCTAGAACCTTCTCTTTCTCTTGGCCAGGCTAACCCACTAGAAAGGAAAACTTGTCTTTCTGCTTGACCATTTTACTTTCAACACAAAATCCCCTCTAGTATTTCCATACAGGCCCAAGGACCTGACATAACTGACTGGTTTAGAGACATCTGAAATATAAACATTAGAAACACTCCACCCCTCTCCTGGGTCGTGCCCTGTGCCTGGAGCAAGTCTGCGGGGGCCAATTGCTCAGGTTCATCCTGACTAGACCTGCCTGGCTGGGAGTGTAGTTTACACATACAAAGCTAACTGCTTCCACAAAGGGCCACCGGAGGCCCTAACAGAAATGTGAAAAATCGCGCAGGTAATCGTGTAGAGCCCCAAATTTACTGCTTCAGCAAAAATACTGTCAGAGAGGAATTGGGCACCGAGCTGAGGTTAAGCACCAGGCTGACCTTGCCTTCATGCAAGCTCTTCGGGAAGGTCTGAGTCAGCCTAATCAGAGCTGGCCGCGGAATGGCTGTGGTGTGTGGGACCCCCCCCCAGGCAGCCTGCATCCATTGTGGCACAGTCACTTTTCTGCTACTAAGTGAAAAAGGCAAAGCCTGTTGTTAAAGGATCCATCCAAACCACCTAGCTGTGGATATCCAGCCCTCTCCTCTGGAGGAGGGTGTGCCATTTACTGGACGTGGTGACAGAAGCTTAGCCCAATCTTTTCACCACTAACCACTCTCAGAACGGTCAACAAACTGGTCTGAAGGTAAAGAGCCTTTGGACTGCAAAATATTTTGCTTTTGCTCACAAAGCAGAAATTCTAACAGGTGCTAGTGGTGACTTTGGCATCAAAAGGCATATAGAATCGGGGCATCTGGGTGGTTCCATCAGTTAAGCATCTGACTCTTAGATTTCAACTCAGGTCATGATCTCAGGGTTGTGAGATCTAGAGCCATGTCAGACTCCACACTGGGCGCGGAGCCTGCTTAAATTCTGTGTCTCCTTCTGTTCCTCCTTCCCAATGCTCCCCCACCCCACTCTCTCTCTAAAATAATAATAATAATAATTAAAATGTTAATTTTTAAAGGCTTACAGAGTTAATAACAGTCCATTTATAGAGCTCATGCCATCAAATTTTGACTACAGGCAAGATCTAGAAACCATCTGCATACCCCTAAATGTTGAGACCAGTTTTTTAAAAAATGTACGTTCAGACTGTGGAGAGCCAGGCAGCCACAAAAAATCGTGATGTAGATCTTCAAGGGCTAATATGAAAGATGTCAAAATATATTAAGTCAAAGGCAAGTTATAGACCAATATGTGTAGTACAATTACTCTTATGTTCAAAACAATTATCTGTATGTTTGTATGTTTGATACGTATAGAAATTTTTGAAAATCTCCAGAAGAAAATGAATGATCAAAGTGTGGACTACAATAAGGACAGAAATTAAGGTGTTTAGAATGGTTATAGCAATTTGATATGACCACTATATCCAAATCTGTGATCTGTTGAACTTAATTTTTTAAAGATTTTATTTATTTATCTGTCAGAAAGAGAGAATGAGAGAGAGCACAAGCAGGAGGACCAGCAGAGGAAGAAGAGGAAGCAATATCTTCCTAAGAGGAAGCAATATCTCCACTAAGCAAGGAGCCCAATGTGAGGCTCGATCCCAGGACCCCGGGATCATGACCTAAGCCAAAGGCAGACACTTAACAGACTGAGGCATCCCTGAACTTAATTTTTTTTTTATTTGGTTGGCATTCTGAATGCTTTTGGGTCCTTTTTTGTAATTGTCCTGATAATTAATTTTTATGGTATTTTATGAAAGTATTGGTTTGTGAGGACTGAAAATAAGGAAAAAGTATTCCTTTACCAAAGCACATTTAAGATGTTCTAGGAACACAAGCAAAGAATCCTGTTTACACTTTAACTTCATGCTTTCCATGCTTTATGTACTATTTGAATGTTTACTTTGGATATGTGTTACTTTTATGATTAAATATTTTAAAATGTTTAAGTTTGGGTGTAAGAAATGATACTGGGTTATTGGTTTTCTCTAGCACATCCTTCTCTGACTCATTTGTCCTAAATGAGTCAATGTCTAAACTCATTTGTCCTCAATCACAGCACCTTTTGTGCCTCCCTCATGCTGAGAATAGCCCAAGCTTCAAGAAGAAGCATTTCTCTGGGAGGAAGGCCAAAGGGTGCCAAGAGAAATGGGCAGGCAGTGACCATTTGAGAAAGACTCCCCATATTCTGAAAAAAAAAAAAAAAAAAAAAGTTTTCCACATCCTTAAACACAGCTGGACTAAGATTGTCTCTCACAGATGAGAGCGCTAGGCTCATGTCTCATTAAAATCTCCTCACTGGATTACAGATCCAAAATCCTCTGGGGAGCCTTGTGAACCACGTAATGTTTCTCGCTTTGCATCTTCAATTATGCAACTTTGATTTAGCTGACAGATGTGAAGCAGTGTGCATAGCCAGGCAATTCCCTTGTGGCCACACATGTGCAGAGGGAAGCAACAGAGCACCGTCTTCCAGCTCCATCTGGCACAAGCTTCCAATCACTCAGAACCTTTCTTCTCCGTCCACCTTCCCTCAGCCTGCACCCTTCCCTCCTCCACCCCAGCCCTGGCAAGGACTGGCTGGACACACCCACTTTTACTCAAGCACCTCTTCCCTTTGGAGGGACTCCCAAGGCAGATGGGAGTGGTGTGCCAATGTGAGAGACCACCTCTTTTATTATGGGATGGCACCACCCCAGCATTCCATCAAGCTTTTCAGTATAGGAATCAGGCCAAATTCTGGCTCTGTCCCAAGCTATGACTGCCAGGACCATATAGAGAAACATCTGGCTGGACGGTTGGAAGCACTTGGCTCAGCTGTGCAGGAAATCCACTTTCAGCCCTGAATCCCAGGCTCTCGTTTGCAGTCTTGGTAGAAATGCCAGGCCTCTATACAGAACCCACTCCGCCTCAAGCAGGGGAGGGACAGCTCTGAGTTCATGACCAGGAATGTCAACTGGTGGCTCAGTAGGACAGATACGTTGCCAAGCCCCATGGGAGTGTGGCTCTCAAAGGAATCAATGACACCACCACGGGGCACTGACAGAGGTGGAGGGGAAAAATCACCATGTGCGTGAGTGTGCTGTGTGTGTGCACAGATGAGTCATTCATGGGATTGTTCAATGTACAGAGTACCCACTTTCTGAATACAGTGCTGGTCTTTCAGGGTGGGCAGTAACCACACATTTTTCTCAGATATCACACTGTTGCTTTCTTCAGTGAATAGGGAGAGAACCTCTGTACTTATGGCAAGATGAAAACTATTTGGTGTCTGATTTTTCTAAAATGTGGTCAGATAGCAGATTTTCCCCCTTTCATTATTATTTAATATAAGTGGGAGTATGGTTTGGACCGTGGTTGCCAAGAGTTGAGACTAAATGTATGTTAACAGTCATATTACTGAGGGTGTATTGTTGTTGTTTTTAAATTTCATTTCCTCACTCCTTAGCACACCTGAAAAACTGGTACTTATTCCTTCTTTGCCATATATTCTGGTTATGGCTGGTGAAAATTTTTTCTGTGAGAATTCTTAAATTCTGTAGGAAGATATAAAAGGAACAACGATGTGAATTAATAATACCTTTGATATTAAATTTGATTTTTCCTTGTATTAATAGTTTTCTCCCTTGTTTTCCTCTTGGACACCATCTCTCTCTCTCTCTTTTTATTACTCTGGAAATTATTTTAAATGCCCACAGTGCATATGCTGTGTGGTGTGGGGTAGTGGACAGACCACAGGCTTCAAGATCAGAGGCAACTGGGTTTCATCCCAGTCCTATCCCAACTACTTCTTAACTATGATGATATGGGTAAGTTACATAGGGTCCCAGAGTCTTTCCACATCTGTAAATAAAGATGAAGTAAGACTATATATGTGAAGCAACCCTCATTAAATCTTTTTCCCTCCCCTTTCATGTACTTGGAATGTATTTACTCATACCCATCCCCTTTTGTTCTATTATAGCCTTGAAGAAGTAGAAGAGGGGTAGGTCAGAGCAGGAGGTCACGTACATGTGCGTGTGCATTACACATAGACATAACAGAATGGTGTGAATGAACAAAGCTAAATTGGTCTTTAGCCACATGAGTAGAAATACATTTAGAATGTAGAGGCAATGGTCTTGCTCTACTGTGCCCAGATCAGCCCATTCTAACTGTGGATTTTGGTCCAGGGACTCCAAATGATGAGAGGTCTGAGCCCCTGTCATACGAAGAGCTGAGGGTTTAACTTATAGAGAAGAGGCATCGGGGTGCTCAATAACCATTTTCAAACATTTTGTAGCTCCTCAAGGGGACGAAATTAGACACATTCTGTATTTCCTGGTGTATTAGTCTGGGTCCTCCAGAGAAGCAGAACCCATAGAATATGCACATATACACGTCCATACATATGTCCACATGTAGATCATAAAGAATTGGCTCATGAGCTTATGGAGGCTGGCAAACCCCAAATCCAAACCCAAATCCAAATCCAAGTTCCAAATCCAAAAATTATGGAACCAGGAAGAACTGAAGCTCCAGTTCAAAGGCCATGAGACAGAAGAATTCTCTTCCGTTTGGGGAGGGTCAGCTTTTTGTTCTGTTCAGGCCTGTGAGCGATTAGATAATGCCCACCAGCGTTATGGAGCGTAATCTGCTTCACGTGGTATTCTGATTCAAATGTTAACATCATCCGGAAACATCCCCACAGAAACACTCAGAATAGTGGTTGGCCAAATCTGTGGCCCAGTCAAGCTGACACATAAAATTAACTATCCCACCTAATGACCAGAATCTAATGAAAGTCACCTGAAAACAGAACTGGACTCAAGGCAGGAGGGGTCTCTCTCTTCAGCAGCAAAAGTTATCCAGGTCAGAGGGGTGCTCAGAAAGGATGTGGGGTCCTGGCATCTAGCATCTGATCAGAAGCTGGGTGATATCATGCTGGGGACATTATAAAGAGACATCAAGTTTCAGAAGAGAGGACTAAGGACTAGAGGGTCCTTCCTAGTCCAAAGGTGTTGTGGTCATATAATTCTATATTTAATATTGGCTTTGCTTCTTGTTGGTCTTAACAAATGACTTGGTTTTAAATATTCAGTTACAGTAAGCAACTTCTATGCATTGAGTTCCCTATAGGAAGAAGAATGAGTCTGGAAAACATGAACAAATCTTTGGTTTTTTTTTTAAGATTTTATTTATTTATTTGACAGAGATCACAAATAGGGAGAGAGACAGACAGGTGGAGGTGGGGGGAGGGGGGACAGGCTCCCTGCTGAGCAGAGAGCCCGATGCGGGGCTCAATCCCAGGACCCTGAGATCATGACCTGAGCTGAAGGCAGAGGCTTAACCCACTGAGCCATCCAGGCACCCCAAGCATGAACAAACCTTACGATTAGTTTTCAGAACATCCCAAGAGACTACCTTGGAAATCATGGTATCTCTATCCTCCTTATGTGAAGAACGAAGCGAAAACTTAGAAACTGCTGCCTTGGATTCTCCCTCATTGTAATTTTTCCCCAAAGTTCTCCATTTCTAAATTTTATTTCCCCTTTCCGTAGATTTCCTCTTCTAAAATCCAAGTCCTCAGCTCAGCGGTATCTTTCCAATGAGGCCTTCCCTGGAGATCCAAAGGGAATTAGTAGCCTCCTCCCAGCCCTCACAGCAGCCAGGTACCCTCCTGCTTAATTGTCCTTATAACTTCTCACTCTTTGACGTAACTTTTTTTAGTTGTGGCAAAATGGACACAACATAAACTTCACCACTTTAGTTATGTTTCAGTGTACAGTGCAGGGGCAATAAGTACCTTCATGTTGTTGGGCAACCATCACTCCTATCCATCTCCAGAACTGTTTTCACACTGCAAAACTGGAACTCGGTACCCATTAAATACTAACACCCCCATTCCCTCCCCCCACAGCCCCTGACGACCATCCTCCTACTTTCTGTCCCTATGAATTTGACTGTTCTAAGTATCTCATAGAAGTAGACCCATGTGATACATGCCCTTTTGTTTCTGGATCAGTTCACTTAGCACAATAATGTCTTCAAGATTTATCCACGTTGGGATGCATGGGTGGTGCAGTCGGTTAAGCATCTGACTTTGGCTCAGGCTGTGATCTCAGGGTTGTGGGATGCAGCCCTACATCCAGCCTCGCTTGTCCCTCTCCCTCTGCTTCTCTCCCTGCTCACACACACTCTCTCTCAAATAAATAAATAAAACCATCCTAATAGCTGTGAAGTGGTATCTCATCACTTTTTATTTGCATTTCCCTAATGATCAGTGATATTGATTTGACATCATTTTTTTCACTTGTTTGTGGCCTGTGCATTGTCTGGCTTCCCAAATAGGTGGTAGGCTCGGTGCTAATGGGAAGTATGTCTAACTGGTCATGACTGATCTCTAACCCAGAGAGTCATGACTGGCACATAGCAGATACTCAGTTATTTGTTGAATGAATGGATGGATGATGAATTTATTGGAGAGAAAAATTCAAAGTCCAAATATGGAATCCAAATTAACTTTCAGGCAATCAATCCTTTTGCCTGGGGTAATAAGCAAATGTAACCTTTCCATTACTTAGCGTTCCTTGGAAAATGAGAGAAAAATACACTTGTGCATTTTGTGCCTCATGGACAAACTACGCAGACTAATAAAACATTGTGGCTGGATCATCCTAGCGTACAGACTTGATAATTGACAAGATTATGGCATGTTTGCTATTTCAATGACAAATTATATGTACTGTTGGTAATTAGTACCAGGCATACAGTAGGTGCTCAATAAATACTTGCTGATAATTAGTACCAGGCATACAGTAGGTGCTCAATAAATACTTGCTGATAAATAAGTGAAGGGTCCTGATAATGGTAACTAAAACCATTGGTAACTAAAACTAGAGACTGTATGTAAGAGACTGGAAACCCCTCAGGACAGAGCCCCACATGGTGGCTTTGGTGGGAAGAAGAAATGATGAGTGGGTAATTCATAGGTCTTTTTTCTTCAAACAAGTAATCAATTGAGAAGCTAACCCTAGAGCCACCCTCTCTGTGCAATGTCACTTCTCTAAAACTCAGTCTCCTGCAGAACCTCAGAGACACCTGAGCTCTCTATGGGTTCATTCCATAAAGCGTAAGGGAAGTGTTTTCCTACACTGTGCAGCTCCAGCAACCGTAGGTGTGGTCCTGCTTGCTTTACAGCAGGGGCTGCTTCCTGTTGTACCTGTTCCACAAAGCACACTCTTAAGAGACTCTTAAGAGAATGAGTGAAGGGTGCCCTCATGTAAATTTCCTTCTAGTGAAAATGTGCTTTCTGCCCACCACAATTTCTGCTTGTCTTCATAGACAGAGGGCGGAATGAAATCTTAATTTCTTTTGAAAAGATGTAGGCAATTTAATAGTCTGTCTTTGGTGTGTCTCTGTGTGGTTCTAAATAAGCCAAAGAGGAAACCAAGAAGTAGCCCTCAGAGGAGCAAAGCCACCGGCAGGTGTGGGGGTTGGGAAGGGGGGAGTTCTATTCAGCAGTGACCAATGGAAAGAATATCCATAGCTTCCTCATCTCAGGCCAGAGAGATGGCCATGTCAGAGGCACGGAGTACACTTGTAATTAGCGGTTTTTCACTGAAAAAGTCAAATCCACTCTAGACTAGAAAATGGAATAAAATGAGGACAATTTCATAAAGTTTCTATAGGAATTACCCGGTCCAATGGTACTGAGTACTCTGGCCTGATTCCTAACTGATAGACATCTAGGTAAGAGCAGCCGTAGGTCATTAACCTTGATAAGCAAGTTTTGTTTTTTTTTTTTTAATTTTTCAATGTGTAGTTCCTGGACCTTCAACATCAGAATTAGGAGCAGTATTAAAAATACAAATTATTGGGGCGCCTGGGTGCCTCAGTGGGTTAAGCCTCTGCCTTCGGCTCAGGTCATGATTTCAGCGTCCTGAGATAGAGCCCCGCATCGGGCTTTCTGCTCAGCAGGGAGCCTGCTTTCTCCTCTGTCTCTGCCTGCCTCTCTGCGTACTTGTGATCTCTCTCTGTCAAATAAATAAATAAGATCTTAAAAAAAAAAATACAAGTTATTGAACATGCACTCAGATCTACCAAATCCAAATCTCTGGAGGTAAGGCTCAAAGATCCTTTTTTTCAGGAAGGGGGAGAAAAAAACCTCTCTCAAAATCCCCCTCAAATGTCATTGGTGAGAATTCAGTTGCATGCTCACATCTCATACAAGTACAACCTAGGAGAATAAGACCAGGTGATTAAATGAATCATGCCAGGGCTGGAGAGATTTCTACTTCCCTGAGTACATGGCCTCGAGGGTGCGAACACTAGAGTTAGGTTCTGACAGCATGCAGAAGAGGTGAAACCTATTGGGTGGGTAAAAATGAAGTTTGCAGCCATATCTTGGTCACTGATGAGGAATAATAACTCACATGAAGCCTGGGTTTCTTCGGTTGCCATTTCCTAAAGTCTGTCATGTTTGCTGGATCAAGTATCCAAACCTTTCCTCATTAATAGCCATTATCAATAGGTGATTCCGAAGAAACCAAGAAGAATTGACATTTGGTAGGAAAGTGAAGAAGATTGATCTTGGAATAATTCAAAATGCCAGCTACAAGTTTCTATTCACAACACTGCCAGACTGAGTCAATGGGAATACAGTGCATTTGTTCTTCGGTTCAACAAATATTTGCTGAGCACCTATTATGTCACCGGGTCCTGTATTTAACCCTGGGGATACATCATCAAATAAAATAAACAAAAGCCCCTGCCCTTTCCTCATAAAGCTTACCTCCTAGTGACAGCAACAGAGAATAAATAAAACAAGTAGGTAAACAATAAAGCACATTCGAAGGGGATCATTTCTATAAAGGAAAAGAAATCAGGCAGAGAGGATGAGTAGTACTTAAGGAAGGATGTTGAAATTCTAAAGAGAAGAGAAGGAAGGTCAAGCTTTACTGAGAAGGTAATTTGGTACAGAATTTAAGGAAATGAGCTGTGAGCCATAGGGATATGTGGGAGGAAAGATCCCAGACCAAAGGCAGCAAGTGCACAGGTCCTGGGATGGGAGTGGGCCTGGTCCAAGAAACAAGTGGATCAGTAGATTTGGAGGCGAGTGAACCAAGGACGAGGTGAATGTATAATGCAAAATGGTAGAAGCACATTGCCCGGGGCCTTTGAAGGGACTTGGGTTTTGCTCTGAGAGACATGGGAAGACACTGGAAGGTTGGAAACAGAGGAAGGATACTGTCTATCTCTTATTTTAATGGGATTATTCTGTCACTGCTTTGAGAATAGAGTGTAAGGAAACTGGTTAAGAACCCTTCACAATGGTTCAAGAGAGATAGGATTAGGGCTTGGACCAGAAGAATCGAGATGAATAGGAGAAAGCAAGAACTCATGTAAATGCTTTCTAAGTTTCTGGACTTAGTGACTAGAGAGATGGAGTTGCTGCTAACTGACCTGGAGAATATTGTGGGTAGACCAAGTTTGTAGAGCAAGGAATTCATTTGAACATGCTAATTTTGACATCTCGTCTACATATCCAAGTGGAGATGTTGAGTAGGTGACTGGAAGAACTGGAGATGTATGACAGTTATCTCTATAAGCAGGATAATTAAATTTGTAGGACTGGATGAGATCACCAGAAAGAAGTAGACAAGGTCCAGAAGTCCTAGGATTGTCTTCTGCATTGTTTTTTTAAATGATTTGAGTTCTATGTAACTTACCCAACTTGTAGTTTCTGAGGTCACCGACTGCAGGAGTTAGGAAAATAGTTAACCCTTAATTACTCACTGACAATAATGTGATACGAAGGACAATTTCTTCAAAGTTATCTGAGAAACTGTGTACTAAAGTACATATGGACTTTTACTTATTGCATCCAGAAAGCTTGGTGACTACCCATTTAACTTGTGTTTTAATAAGTTAAGTAAGAATTCAGGCACTTAAAAACTGTGTCAGGGACTGTGGATGACAAACCCTGGCTCAGCTATTCCTCCACCCAAAACCCAGCATTTAGCCAAGTAGGCAGACACGGGGGCCCGAGCGCTAGAGACATAGTCACAGAAGGAGCCCTGGAGCAGAGATGGAGCCACATTTCCCAGTGGATTTGACCCTGACTCAACCCGAGAACACAGAACCATGCAGAGTGCTCAAGAGCAGAGGTCTGGGAGACAAGTAGACTTGTGTTCTTATCCCAGCTCTTCCAGCTGCTGGGCTAGTGGGAAAGTGGCTAACGTCTATAGGTCTCTCTGGTTTTGTCTATGAAATGGAAAGAGTGGGATCTGTTTCATGTAAAAATTGAATAGGATGAGAATTGTAAAGCATTTAGCACGATTGCTGTTTTTGTTTCTAAATTTCTGTCTGTAGTCTCAATTCCATTAGAATTCCATGCTGTTATAATACTACTGCTTTGGAGCCTAATGCAATGAAATGAAGGTCCATTAAATCAGATTATAGGGGCGCCTATAAGGCATCTGCCTTCAGCTCAGGTCATGATACCAGAGTCCTGGGATGGAGCCCCACATGGGGCTCCATGCTCAGCAGGAGGCCTGCTTCTCCCTTTCCCACTCCCCATGCTTGTGTTCCCTCTCACTCTCTGTTGAATAAGTACATAAATTCTTTAAAAAAAGAGAAAAGAATATCTTTTTTTTTTTTTTTAATAAGGTTATAATTTGTAACCTACAAAATGCTCTGGTCCAAGGCTTTTATTCATTAGGGTTGAGACAGTTGTTGAGGTGCATTTAACTCCAATACCACTAGGGGGCAACTCAAGAAATTAATTTTGGAGCCTACTGTACTAACTGACAGCCATGATGAGTTAATGAATTTCTAAATGAGACTTTACACTTTGGGAGTAGCCTGCGCACTGCACTTAGTGCACACTTTGGCCTCAAACATGTATAAATTGATTGTAGCAGAATTCCACAACAGAGTGTGAATTCCTAAGGTACTGGGTCATACACTTAGGTAAGGTTCTGTTTGTGAAGGACATCCCTGAATGCTGAGGCTTTCTGCCCCAGATGTGGTCATACATAACCCTACCAGGTCAAGCTGTTAAATTGGTCTCCTTATTACAACAGTATACCAACTCATTTTCATAAGCACTTGTAGAGAGAGCTGACATACCAAAAAACAAAACAAAAAACACAAAAACCTCTATTCTGGCAGTAGTGCTTTGGAATTCATTTGCTCACCTTTTGTGCCAGTGGTTTTTCATGCTGGGTAAACAGCTAATGCATGGTTGAGCCAGAATTCAAACCCAAGGAGTGTGTCTCCAGAGCCCACACTCCTGCCCACTATATCATATTGCTTTACTGACAGGTAGCCTTGAATTAATGCTAAAAGCCAGAGGGCAGTGATAAAGAACAGGAGTGGCCATTGCCAAACAATTTATAACCTGGATTAAATATGGTAATCATGTGTATAATGCATACTCTATTCAGTTAAAAATATACAAGTCATTCAGACTATTCATATGGGTCATGTCTGGGTCATGTCTGTGTACATGGATCTATATACATACTTGTATATATGTACAAGTGTATATGCATAAGTATATACAGTTCTCATTTGAATATAGTTGTAGTCAACTTATGTTATCTGATATGTTATAGTCAACATATATTATTATGTGCTAAGCACATAATGTAAGATGAAAAGCCAACATCTTAGTCAAGTGTTGGGGGCAACTACAATATCAAGATTTTATCTACCATCTCAGAGAAGACTTCTTGGACAAAATTAAGGTATTAATTGGTAGGGGGACAGTGGGACTGCAATATCAACATTTGACCCTAGAAACACATGTTTAGCCTCGTGCTTAGAACAGAGTATGTTGAATGAATGAGTGAGTGAATAAATGAATGATAGTTATTTCACGAATGGGAAGAGCAGAAATTAGAAAGAGAAGAGGTAAAAAAAAAAAAATGGGGATTCATGAGAAGATGGGGTAAGTAGGATGAAGCAAGGAATCCCTTCAGCGGGCCATGTGTAGCAGAGAGCTGGCTGGTGAAGAACTTTTGACTCCCCGATCGGGACTTCTTTCCTGGCTTTCGGTCTCTCTCCAAGAAGTAGTGTTGCTTCAGTTGGTTTTGGGGTTTTGTCTGTTCATTCATTTGTTTGTTTTTTAAGTTCACTTCCTTCTAGTTGCCATCTACACGAGTGAAAGACTGCCCTTAAATGATTCTTCTTTCCTAGTGGAAACGTATTTATCTTTATAAGCAAGACAATCCACTGTCACTGAATATTAATACACTTCTGGTACAGTCACTCCTAAGTAGTTGTCTTCACTTAGAGATTAATGGAGCAATTAACACCACACTGTGCCCATATTATTTACTTCGGTCACTTCCCAAATATCTTTTTTGCTTTTGCTTTCCTTAGCATTTTCCATCAGGGTTCTGGTTCTTCTATCATGCTAATGCCTTCCCTGGGCTGAGCTGTGCAACATGTTTAGTGCATCGAGCACCCAGCCAGCTTTCCAGGGAATCGAGCCATAGACCTACCTCCTAAATGATACTGACAGCTAAACTAATTTTTCTGTGTCTTAGAAAATCAAAGTTGTAGTTTACTTTACACATAGTAACAAAGTTTAATTGACATGCTAGAATCCCACTAAAAGTTCAGTGAAAAATGGGTGTTCAGGAGAACTTTAAAGAATCCCTCTGTATAGCATATAATGAAAGTGGCATGGTTTGGGCTAACAAGTATATCCAAGGACCATGTGCAGAAACTTTGTTCAATTAATTCCCTATAATGAAAAATGATAGCTATATTGTTTGTGCCTGAAGACCTGATAGGAGTTGAAGAAGGAAAAACTCGTGTTAGGCTTGTGTCACAACGTTAGCTGAAACTTTTGTTGGGTTGCACTTCCTTGAATTTCAGTGGCTGGTTTTAAAAGCCGATTCCGTGTCACTTGGTCTTTTTAAGCTGTTTTTCCTCTCCTTTGAAGGATGCCTAGTTTTCCCTCTCTCCTTTGCTTAAATGGAAATGGCTCCAAGATGCATGCAATTTTGTGAACTTCAGTTTGTAGATTCTACGTAATTCAAATAACAGACCCATGAAACCACTCTTTCATTTGGATTCCGTGAACCACTGAGACTTGTGAGGTAGAAATGATGTCAGAATAATGCCCTAAAGGTGTAGTGTGAAGGCCAGAACTCTGCCCTGGGGTACCACGACTGATGGAGCAGTAGAAGCCTTGCACTCATAAGCCAGGGCTGAGCGCCGCCCTCATTGTTTTAATTACAGAGCTACGGCATGTGGGTAAGAAACTTGGACTTGACAACAGCAGAAGAAAGAGGATATTGTATGCCTTCAATCAGCTTTGTATTAGGAGATCCTTAAAGGGAAAATTATGTAAAAGAAAGAAGGAGGAAGAAAACAAACTAGCAGGATCCCCATTTCAATGTAATTTGGAGAAAATGACTGATTTGGGTTGGTCATGTTGCCAGAGCAGATGACTCAAGGCTTCCAAACAAGAAATGGAAATCAGGAGGATGCCTGAAGCCTGAAAGAAGAACAAATTGTGACGATATGATTGACTGTAAGGCTTCAAAATCAACTGTACCAAAGATGAGCTTGGATCATTGCCCAGAACAGAAATGAATGGTGATGTTCATTTAGGTTCTGACTGTTGAAACAAAATAAAAATGTAGTAATTGTGCTCTGTTAGGTACACAGACGTGTTAATGCTTTCCAATTTCCCCAACTGGGGATCTGGTGTCATTTTCCCTGTCGTTCCTATTTCATGCTTCAACGGTGAGTATTATTGCTGCTCTGAACACTTATTGAATGCCAGGTTTTTGGCAAAGAACTGGGATCCAGGTGAAAGCATCCTTCTCAGGCTGCGTGGGGGTGTGCTGCAGGTGGCTTTGAAAATGCCCTTAAAACTTGGAAATCATTTCTTTAATTGGCCTTTTCAGGCTTGGATGATGTGCACCTTGATCCTGGTATTTGGCGTTATCGTTGCTGGAGCTCAGTTATGAGTCTCAGCAATTTGGCCCCAAAGCTCTTCATCTCCGACAACCAGGAAAAGCCTCAGTTTCCATTGGCAGCAGAGTTGACTAGAAGACATTTTATTTATGGTTTTCTTATACTCATTTTCACAGAAACCTATCAGTTGAGTTTTCTGACGACCTTTCTGATGGACAACAGGGCTTAACTCCCTCCCAAGGATGGTTTAGAAGGAGCTCCATCCTTCCCTTTCTCCTTGGGGGCCACAAAGAAAAGATTCCATGTTGTTTTTCCTAACACCGAAATCCTGCTTACTCGCCCAGCGACTTCGGAAACTTCCCAGCCTGCCCGAAGGAGCAGTCCAATGGCACGGTACAAATGACTTCCAAACAAACATTTTCTACATACTAACTTGGAAAAAAAACAGCAAGACAAACAAGGGGGTGACTCAGAAGGAAGAAAGGAGGGGCAGACAGAATATGCGATTTTTCCACTCCTTTTTGGTTTCTTTACCTGAGTCAAATTTTGAGAATGTTAAGCCCTGTCCTGTCTACCCGCTATTTACCACAAAATCTTCAAGTTTCAGTAGCTGACTGAAAGCCAGTAACTTTTATTCAGCCATCCAAATGGACTAAAGATGTTGTCAGATACAAGATGTTTAATTAAGGATCTGTCTACTTTCTTTGGGCGTCTAAAGTTTGGACCTTGAACAAGGTAACCTAAAATTAGACCCTACTAATGAGAGACAGCAGGAAGGCTTCTTCAAGGGTTCGACTTGCCCTAAGTGAACCACCAAGAAGGGACACAAACTGGAACTCAAAGGAAATTCCACGTCTCCTTCCTTCATACAATCAGCATCTTTTCATTAATTGGTCTGTGACCTTGGAGCCACCCAATACGTTAAAATAGTTTCACACTTTAAAAATGGGGGTGGGGGGAAATGAGGGGTAAAATTATTTTGTGGGGTTTGGCACAAGTCTGTATTTTAAATAAGCTATGTATGAGCTGTGTCTTTGAGCGAAGGACATGTGCAATGCAGTTTTGATCTTCATTTTATAGATGAACATAAGTAATACAAGGCCTGTTTTGATTATACAATGAAAAACAAATGTGACCCAATATTGTAATACTCTGTATCTACTTATGTTTCTGAATCACAACTCTCATTAGTATATGAACCACCATTAATGGCTTTGGAGACCTGGAACCCCATCCTGATATTTGCTTTGAGCTATTCCATGTGTGGTATGGGGTTTTCTCATAGGTAATCATCCTAATAGGACAGGGATTGAATGTGTGATGGGCTCCTGAAAGAAATAATCTAAAGGCATTTCCCAAAATGGTTCTCACAGTCTCCTTCTAAATGCTTTGCTTAACATTCAACAACTCCCTTCATTGTAATTGTGATGGAAGATTTCTCATGTAAGGCTTTTTCAGAATTGGGGGTGTTAAAGCCTATTTGCTAATGAAGATCAAAACTACAATGGGGCGCATGGGTGGCTCAGTTGTTAAGATCTGCCTTCGGCTCAGGTCATGATCCCAGGGTCCTAGGATGGAACCCCGCATCGGGCTCCCTGCTCAGCAGGAAGCCTGCTTTCCCTCTCCCACTCCCCCTGCTCTCGTGTGCTCCTGCTCTCGCCACCTCTCTGTCAAATAAGTAAATAAAATCTTTAAAAAAGACAAAAAAAAAAAAAAGCTACATGTGCATGTTCTTCTCAAGTTCTTTTAGCTGGAGGTTAACAGAAGACATAATTGAAAGCAACTGAGATAGTAAAGATGTATTTTTAATTTCACCTAACCAGAAATCTGGAGGCAAGATTGCTAGGATTGACTAATTCAATAGCCCAATAATGTCATTGAGATCCAGGTCCTTCCCATCTTTGTGCTGGCCTTCTTCGGTTTGTGGGTATTGATATCTCATTTGATTCCAGTATACAGGCATTTCATGCAGATAGCACAACAACTAGCAAAAAAAGAAGGACTTTTCCTTCCACCTGCCTGTTTTCCTTGGGCTGGAAATTGGGGATTTCCAACATGTATTCCCCCTCTTCCCACCACTGGTCTCATGGGCTAGGTTTGGATCATGTGTCCATGCATCGGACAGGATTCACCAGCAAGGGAATGGGACCACCATGATTGGCTTGAAGAATGCTGCTTCACCTCTGGACTAGAGAAGGGGTTTCTTCCCTACGTATGGGGCATGGGGACTACCTGCATCCCAAAGAACAAAAGGGATATCTGTTGGGTGAGCAACCAGCAGTGCTCCCCACTGGCTTTAATAACAGTTTTTCCTTTAATATATAGTATTAATATTTCAGTGCTTTTTCATATTACTGAAGTATTATCTTTCTCCCACACTGACAGTATTATCCTGGTATTTTTAAGTACAAAATATCCTGGGGGGAAAAACATTTGTCCTTGAGCCCACTTTTTTTTTTTTCTCATTCTGATACAATTAGAAAATACTTAAGAACCCAAAATCTTTCACAAAAAAATGATCTTTTTCATCTCAGCCCTGATCAACCGGTTACTTTAAAATAGAACTGAATGGAAATGGGACTACGAAACTGAATTTTGATTGCCATTTTTGACTTTTCCTAAAATAAGAAGTAATAAGACATTTTTGCAACATAAAATAACTTTTCAAAAGTGTTTATGGAAATAAATTTATTTCAAGAAAAATTGCAATAGAGCATAGCCCAGCGGTCAAGGACGTGGACCGTGAGGACAACGGAACTTGATTTGAGTCATTATCCCTTGTTTAGCGGTGATGTGACAGTAGGTCTCACCTGAAAAATGAAGAAAATAATCATGCCTTCTTCCAAGATTGCTGTGAAAGTTGAAGGAGATTAAAGTATGTCCATATGCCTACACACATTTATTCTTAACAGAGTGGATAGTACATTGTAAGCTTTCGACAAGCTGTGACAATTTTTACTTACACCAATATCAACAAAAGTCCATAAACATCCAAGTTAACATTTTCTTACATAGGATAATTAAAATCAAATTGGCAACTTTTAGAAGTAACAATCTTGAGAAACAAGCTGTGAGGGCTGCCATATAGGTCATACCACCTTGTTATGGGAGGTCTTGCATTGGTTCTTGTGCCTCTTCCAAAGAGTTCTCCAGTTGGCTTGTTGTTGGTCAAAACTTAAAGCCAGAATCATGGCCTTACTGCCTTTTCAGGGAAAACAACTGCTCTTAATGCCTCATACACTTTAGAATTCTTTTCCATTCATCTAGGGAGTAGACCGGGTGTGTCAGTCTGCTTCTTGAGAAGTAAGCAGGATATAGCATGTTGATATGGGTGTCACAAATCTCTTAACTTCTCTAGTTATTGTCCTCCTAAGCCATATGCTCTGTATTTAAAGCCAAAGCTACATGAAGGCAGAAAAATTTGGCAGAGTGAACAGTGCATGTGGGTATAAACATTAGTTCTCTAGTAAGAAAAAAAGTATTTCCTTCATAAAACGTTACAATTCCTTTTTGTTTTTAAGAAACTATATGTCATACTTCACCTTCAGAAAGCCTCCAGTAATTATCTAATCAAGTCAGAAAAGTAGCTTGTCAGCTTGCGCCCTTCCCCACCACATTCTCTTTCTCGAATTCTGCGTGTGACTCTTCTGATTGACCCAAATGCCTATCTTCACTGACAAAAAGCCTCTTCGTGGGAGAGGGCATGGCACGGAGGTCCTGTGGCAGGCATTTTGACCGTAGGGACCATGAAACTTACTTTCTGGATCCAGGACCTTGGGTTGTTAAGTAATAAACCAAACTCAGAATTATTTAGGTTAAAAAAAAAAAAGGAATTTATTCTAAATGATACTCGGTATCTCAAAGAACAAAAAGCGAAGGGAAATGCCAATATTCAAGAAGGGTTGAGATGTAACTAAGTATAAAAAATTGCTGACAACAGGGTCATACACCCATATGAGAAATGCTTTTTTCCATCTTGCTTTTGTGTTTCCCTGGATGGTATCTTCCTTTTTTTTTTTTTTTTTTTTTTAAATCACTGCAGGTTAACCTTCTCCAAATAACAGAAAAAGTGACTGTCACTGACATGCTAGCTTTCTGTCTTATAGCTTGAACCACACAGAGCAAGACTTGACCTTTTCAGTTCTAATTCTCAAATCCTGGAGAAAAACTCTGCTAGGTCTAGCTTGGATTAGATTAACTGAGGCAAAGAGACAGAATACCATTTGGATCCCTTTGGTGAGTTGCCCAATCAACCAACTGCCTACAAGAAGTATCATATTGTACTAACGTGTTGTCACCAGTGTTTTTAAAAAATTGGGTGGGGCAGTTCTCAACAGAAGAAGTGCTGGCCTAACTATTCTGTAGATGTCCACTATTGCAAAGATACACTTTGGAAACAATGCAAGGAAGTAGATCTAGCTTCCCATTTTCCAGCAAAGCCTGCCTATGGTCCTCGAGAATTTCTCATTAAAGCTGTTCATTCACTGTTGGAAAGTTCAGGATGGTTGGGATGGCTGGAGGCAGTGGTAGGGAGTTGGGGAGGGTGGTGATTACACATGAAAGGAACCAAGCAGAGAGAAGGGAAGGAGGGCACATCAAGGAAGCATCGCCAACTTGAAGCTGAGGGCTCTGGACCTCCCAGCTCTTTTCAGATTAAATCCTTATGGTTCTCCCAGCTGCCTCGCTTCCCTCCTGCCTTACACCTCTTTTTAATATTTTCTCCCATCATTTTTAAAATGAAGACCTTCTGTGTTACTTAAAAGATTTCTGTCCTCTTCCAGAGAAGCAGTGCTCTACTTAAGGCAAAAGTTTGAAGTTAAGATTTTGTCTCTTCAGGAGAGCACTTTCCCATATCCTCCTGTTACATTTCTCAGAACAACAAAATATCAGGGTTGGAGTAGATCGATCTTGAGGCCATTAAGTTCATCCATTGCCGTATAAATCCCATCTCTGACATCCATGACAAGTGGCCATCCACACTGCTTGACCATGTTCCAGGAAGGAGAACTCATCATTTTTTAGGACAGCCCATTCTATCTGTAGATGGTTCTATTAGGAGTACTTCCTTATGTTAAGCTCCTACAAGACCAATAATGTGTCTTTTTTTTGTTGCTTCCACCTGTTGGTCCTAGTTCTACCACCTGGAAATGAACAGAAAAGTCGAAGCTCTTTCCTACATGTTCGTCTTTCAAGAGATTGATCACATCCATCATATTTCTCCCTATGATTGTTCTCCAGGCTGAGCGACTGTTCTTCCTCTAACTGTTCTCTGCTGTATGAGATTTCAAGTACCTCTGTTATTAACAGGGACACTCTGTTCTAGAAGCTTTAGTTATTTAAATGTTCTTCTTAACATTTTCCCCAAAAACCAGACATAATCTTCCAGATAAGGAAAAATCAGCACAGAAAGAACAGTACTAATAAATCTTTCATTATAAATATAGAGCTTCTATTCAGATAATCACATTTATCTTCTGGGAAGACCGAGCCTATGCTTAGTCACTCTTATGCTGAAAATCATGTAATGATTAATTTATAATGAAATTTAAATGATAAAGAGTGGTGGTATTTGAATTTTATAAGTGAATTTCAGGCATTAGTAGTTGAAATTGGAGTGGAAAAGAGGTGGGAGCATGAATTCCCACAATTCTTCAAATCATATGTCTGCTAGCACCATCCATTAAGTCAAAAATACTAGGTAGTGTAAGCCCATCTCAGGGGATCATTTGATTCCTCTCTTCCCCTTTGCGAAATCCATATGCTTAACAAAGTTTGTGTCCTGGTTACATAGCCACACACAGAGAAGCCTCTGGGGTAAGCACACTAATGCACACTCAGCCCTCAAGGACCTAACAATTTAGAAGCTATAAAACAAGACCTTTGCTTCCTTAACTGAAGTGTGCTTTGTACACCAATGAATCAAGGAAGAGCGAGAAATCACCATGTCGGACTGGGTGGCACAGTGAATTAGTATATGTAAATTCTCAACTTGTTCTAGAAGCAGAACCCAATTTAAGGAAGTTGAAGTGAAGCCTTAGAGGTCAATGGGAAAAGCTCCAGCCCCATGTTAAGTGGACATCCTAAAATACAGACATGTTGTGTCCTGCCTTCTTCTGTAGTCACTTATGGTTCATCAGGAAAACCAATGATCTCAGAAAATAATAAGGAATATTCTATTTATGTATTTCAGGTTTAAAATGAGTGTATGGCATATATTTTTTTCCAGGGTAGACAAATTTAAAATTTTGAATCTTAAAATCTAATATGAAATAAGTGGTGACATTTTATGAACCTTATCATAAGCATATGGCACTCATTCTCAGTTTTGTTTTTTTGTTTTTGTTTTTGTTTCTAAAAACATTTGAGTATGTGACAAGTCCCTCAACATTGGCAGCGACAGTCGTCCCAGGCCTTGTAAGACTGCATATCAGCAAGGAAGCTTGACATTTCTTCTGTCAGCAACATATGCCCCTGACCTTCTATCTCCATCAAGGAAGTTAAAAAAAATCATGACTAACTCAGGACAGAGCTGGTAGCCCAGTTTCCATAGTCATAGAGCTTGTTAGTTCCTTTGTGTTAGCAAAGCTGGAATTGAGGATTTGTGCCCCTTGTTAGCTCAGAAAGTTCCAGTCTAGTGGGCTTAGGTATAACCCTAACCTCATTTGTTTACAAGGGAAGAAGTGCAAAACCGTGGACTACCTACCGCACAACTGAGGGAAAAAATTCAAGATCCCTCAAAATGAGAAAGGTCAAGTTCATCCTTAAGGTACAACTCATTGTTGTGTTTAGCAACAGGGGATTCCAGTCTCTGGTGCCATTTATTCTTCTGAATTTCATAGAGCTGATAAGTATAGAATTCATAATCTCTGCACTTTAGAATTAAAACAAAGGAAGACTTCATGATTGGTGTGCTCCATTGCATAACTGGGAATGCTTTAAGATTAGTTGCTTTATCCATAAACAGAGGCAGAATTACCTATTTCCTGATTCCTTTACATGAAATCTTTTATTTCTCCAATAGATTGTTTGGTTTCTACAAGGGGATTCTGCCACCAATCTTGGCTGAAACACCAAAAAGAGCAGTGAAGGTAAGCATTGCATACCTTTCCACCAAGTGAAAAGAGACATCCCGCAACAAATGTTGCGGGATGTTCATGTGAATTAAAGATAAAATAGTAAAAAATTGAATGTGAAAATTATAGCATGACTATTACAATTATTAGGGCAGGTCACTCTCTCATGTATTGGTTTATGGATTTTTTTTTTTCTGGATAAAGGCGCTTCCTTCTGATAAGGAAATTATACAAAAAGTATGGTGGTGAATGAAATTCATGTAATTGAACCACAGCAGCCACAAAATAACTTGCTCCTTTTTCTCAAAGCAATTCATCAGTTCTCCTTGGGAGCAAGAATTATTAAGAAGAAAGTGAGAGGACAGGAGGGAAGAGTGGTAGAAAAACCCTTTTCCCTAAATCAGTTCCATTTTGTAAACACAACGAACTAATACACCGTATTTCTTTGTGTATGATTCTCATATAACACATTTATTCGGCACGCTAACTTCATTTCCTTCCCTGCCCCTCCACCCAGGGCTCCTCTGTTAAAATTCTCTATTCTGGTTTTTACAAAATTATTACTTCCACTATGCTGATTTCCATTCTTTAACCACATAACTGTGGGAGTTTATGTACTGCTTGCTGGTTCAGTATCTGGATAGGAACACGGAGATCTGGCAGGACCTCCGGGGAAGAAAGAGCTAAATCTGATTACTCTTTTCTGTGTTTTCTTGGACAGAAGTCCTGATCACAGTGACTCTGGCTGGCAGTGCCCCCTACCCTCACCACTTGGCTTCACCATATGGCTTTGTCTTTTCCATAAGAAGGATGACATACACTTAGGCCAAAAGACTTCCTTTCCAACTAATGACATAAAGCTTTTTTCAGATATATTACTCAATTTGTATTCCCAATATTCCTGAAAGGTAAAATGGGACAATTTCTACACTTTTGCTCAGTAAATTAAGAGGTTAACTAAGTTAATATTTGTGATAAAGAAAACGAACATGCACAGACAACCATACTTTTACATTATGTCAAATAGTAATTTAATAGAATTTAAGTTAGATCTAGAATTTAGAACACCAAGTTTTAGGGGCGCCTGGGTGACTCAGTGGGTTAAAGCCTCTGCCTTCAGCTCAGGTCATGATCTGAGGGTCCTGGGATTGAGCCCCACATCAGGCTCCCTGCTCAGCAGGGAGTCTGCTTCCCCCACCCCCACCCCTCTGCCTGCCTCTCTGCCTATTTGAGATCTCTGTCTGTCAAATAAATAAACAAAATCTTAAAAAAAAAAAAGAACACAAAGCTTTAAAACATACTTTCTCTATAAATTCATCCCCTTTGTTGCCATAGTTTTTGTGATTTTATATTATTACTTCAATACAAATTTCATTAGAAGGATCTGAATCGCAGTAGAGAATCTGGAAAAAGTTCACCAAAGTACACAAGAGAGCTGAATTGAATTATGAAATGGCTTCACTTGATAAAAGATTGCCCAAGTAAACAAACAGAGCAGAGTTCCTTTTCAAAAGGAAAGTCACTTTGTCTCCATGGAATAATATATTCATTTGTTCAGTGTTTTTACATGGATAAATAGAGTCAATTGTAATTAAAGTTTTTCCCGGAGTATTTTTCCTTAATACTACACATTGGAGACGATTTCATTTAAATTTGAAGAGGATTAAAGTTTATCAGTGTTGAACAGTCTTTTATGTAAGGAGAAAAAAAAAGTTGAGCTTTACAAAACTGAGTTAGTCTCTACTTAAGAAAAAAAGCAATGCTCGCTGCCAGAGCAATGGTTAACAGATGAACTTTTGGGCAACTGGATATGGTGTATGTGTCCCAGACATCTTGTTTCAAGTTGATTTTACCTTAAAATTATTGAGACATATGGTAAGTGCCTTGGCTTTTTAAGTCCAACTTGGAGTTAAGTATATCTTTGCCAGATGGATAGCACTACTTTTTCTATACAATTTATAAAAATATTCATTTTATAGATATTTATCTTGGAATTTGTGAGGAAGGCGATCATCGGATTGTAACAATATCTCATGTCATAAAGTGCTTCATTGTATGGCATCAAAGTTTAATTCAGAAGAAATATTCAGAGACCATATATACATATATATATAAATAGACACACACATACATACATATACATGAATAAATGTGAATATGTGTGTGTGTGTGTGTGTGTATTCCTTGGGACTGACACTTCGATTACAATCATTATTATAATCAGAAACAGACAATGTGAAGTTTTTCTGCACTTTAGTCTTCAAAATAAGATCATTAAAGTAAGTCTCATCAATGCTAGATAAATGAAACGTCCCCCTTCACAGATTAAGACAGAATTAGTATTGCAGTTAGCAAAAGGAAATAAAGACCTCAGAAAAGGGACCAACTGATCTTTCAGACATGGGAGGCACCATGTTCCAGTTTCTAGAATCTGGTCTTGAGATTCATAGGTCCAGAAATACCATTTTTCCATGGACAGACTCTCAAGGACCATCTGATGCTAACCAGACCCACAAAAGAATAGGAACTGTGAAGGCTATTTGTTTGTCACGATCTCTACACCTGTCATGGTGTCTACTATACCTACTAGATGCTCAATCAGTGTTCGATATACAAATGAAACAGAGAGAAACAGAAAGAAAGTGTATTGATTTATCACAGGAGACATTCCTATCCTATTCCCCAAAATTCCCACATCTACTCTTCAGTCTTTGGAAGACCAAGACTTCCATTTCCAGCCGAGATAGAGTAAGAGACCAGATTTACTCTCCTGCCTGAAACTGCAACAAAAATGAACAAAATATATGAAACCACAGTTTTCAGGACACTGGACATCAGACAAGGAAGGGCAGGGACGGGAAACAAGTGAGATGAGCTTTATGATTTGCCCCCAGCTGACTGCCTGGAGAGGTTTTTCCAGACCCCAGGCACGCAGGGGAGATGTAAGCAGAGCCCGCTCTACCCCCTGGGTTGAGATGGAGCTGACAGGCTGGAGAGGGCAAGGCAGCTCGAGTTCACAAGACAGAGGTACCAGAAAAGAGAAAACTGCACAGAGAGCTCCTAAGCTCTTCAGAGGGACCCCATAAATATTCAGCGGAGAACTGCCAAGTGCATGCATGTGAAGAAACTAGCAAAACCTGCGAAAGAGCTGTCCAGAGCATTTGGGGGAACAGGGCATGGCAAGCCCACAGGGCCAGGAATAGTCCCTGTTCCCACCAGCGGAACTGGAGGGCCTCAACATGCACAGGGCATTGACAGGAGTCTGCAGAAGGGGTCTGCCTTGGTAATGGGGAATAATTAGCCCTAGTCTGAGTGCTGCTTAGGTAGTTAAAAGCAAGACCCAAGTGGACTGGACCGTTTCCATGTAATTTAACTGCATCCCAGAACAGAACACCTGGGAGGTCACCTTAGTCATCAGATTGCTGAGTGAGCATGAATGGAAGCAAAGGGGAAAACGGTGGAGGACTGTGTCCCCCAGGCAAACTGTACTGACCTCCCCTGCCCAGCCACAGCCCGACACTTCTCTGGAGACCACATGGCAGCCACTTCCCCTAGGTGAGACTACCAGTTTCTAGATTCTAGTAGATAGGTTATATATGACACGATTCATTTGGGTTCCAGATTTTATATTCAGGATTCCCAAAACCCTAATTGAATATGAATGTTTTCAAAACTCTATAGTCACATATCAGTAAGACTTTGGGGAGGCAACCTGATTACATGTTGACCCTCCCAATTTTATCCTTAGAATGTAATCTCGTATTTTATATGATAGGGTACTTATATCACATCTCTGCATTGGTCACGTTGTGGCTGAGGAACTACTGAGAAATACCATGAAAGACATGAAGGAGTAGTGCTGTATAGAGAGAAAATAAAATAACAGCTCATCTACTTAAGAATATAGTTCTGGGATAATGTCTTCTAAGCATTGAACATGAGAGACATTCAGTAAATATTTGTTGAATGAATTAATGAATGTTTTTTAGTAAATACTGGTGTCAAACTAAAACATTGACATTTACATTATTTTACTATTACTGAAACTCCATTTTAAAAGATCTTACCTTTTCCCTTCTCGAGATAGTGTCTTCTTTATTTGAAGCACTATTTGCTTATTAGAATATATGATAATATATTTTTCATGACCTTTGAATTCAATACCCTAATAGTTCATCACTGTAGCTTATGGGGCTCCTTCCTTCCCAGGAACCTGAATCATTTATTTCCCCCTCGCCATTCACTAAAAGCTTCCAACAACACTGCTGATGAGTACCAGTCAGCTAATGGTAGTTTGGTTTTCTCACAATTTTAGAGATGGTATAGGAAAAGCCTGGAATTGCCCCAACACAGGGACTTGGAATTCCCTGTGAGAATTGCTACAATGACAGGCCAAGTGCCTGTCCCCAGACTTCTCCCTTGAGATCCTAGTTTGGTCTAAGACCTTGGAACTATAGAAAATCAGAAGTCAAAACAGAAGTCAAAACCGCATCCTCACCCTGGAAGAGAACAAGGTAGTGAGGGCTTTTGTGAGGTCCATCCATCCCAGAACTTCCCTGAACCCAATGTTTCCAAATGTAGGTTATAACCTATGAGTCATAAAATAATTTAGTGGGTCACTAGATGTAATGGGTCATGACCAGAATTTTTTTCACGAGACAGAATAGAAACATACTGCCTTACACATAGTGAGAGAGGAAACTGTTTTACGGCAATGTTTTGTTTCCGTTATAAATAAACATAAGGGACACTGCATTCGTGCATGCATGCGTGAGTGCGTGTGTGTGTGTGTGTTACGTGAACACTTTTTAAGTAGATTGTGCTCCAAAAGGTTTGAAGCCTTCTGCCTTGAGGGACTCTGGGCCTCCAAGGTCAGGGAAGGCAAGAAGACCTCAGCAGCAAGAAAACTCTAGGGCAGAGAATCCCACACTGTTAACAGTCACGGCTCAGCGGTGAGCAAGCGTATGTTGTGGTTAAGAGCATACTCAGGCTTTGCCGTCAGTCCTTCCACTCACTAACTGCAGGATATGTATCTACAAAATGAGAGTCATGTTTGTACTATGATTGTACTATAACCTGATGCTTATAAGCCTGATGGTGTTGTATGGATTTAGTGCAGTCGTACATGCAAAGATCTTAGCATGTTTTCTGGACCACAGCAAGCTACCGTGGAGGGATACGAGTAACTGTGGTTCCTCTATTAGCCAAAGTGAAGAAAGAGAATGAAAACTAAGGTTTCCTGAAAGTCCTATATGTGTCGGGCATGTCAGAAAAATCTTACTTAAATTCCATTATTTAAGGTATATTTTAGAAGGTTAAGTTTTGTGTTGTTGAGGGCTAGAAATGTCAGAAGCCTTGCCCATGCTTTCACAACTAAGTAGCATAACCAGGATTCAGTCCTAGGACTGCTCCTATCGAAACCCCAGCAAGGAAATTATCAAAGGAGACTGAGGACAGTGACCATAAAAACAAAGAGAAAAGCTTATCTGTCAAGCCTAAGACAATAACACTTTTCCTTCTATGGTTAATGGTTTCACCAAAACAGTGGTAGCTGCTGGTGCTGGTTTTTTTTAATACCAGGAAAGCTACAGGGTTGACACCACCCGCGAGAACATTCGATCAAAGAGGCAGGGGTTTCTCTATCTTTACTTTTGCAGGAGGCATCCAATAAATATTTGTTGAATGAGTAAATGAATGAATCCCTGATCTAGAAAAGCTTATAACTGTAGTTGAGTTAAAGAAGGATGGCACAAATGTATTCCTGGGTCTCTAAAAGAATCAAAATCTCTCTGGTGACAGAATGACTTTGGGGCTGTCCAAAGACTCACAGAGCCGTGTCTACCTAGAACTACTTCTTTCTAACAACAGAGTATTATTTGATCTCCACATCTGCTTTTTTTCATCCCATCTTATTGGGTTATAAAGTAATAGAATAGAAGACATTCGAGACCATAAAGTACCTATGCCTTTTCTGGGGTTTTAAAAATCGGGCCCTCACAGGACCTAAGAATGTGCCTTATCAGCACTATTAGCAGCTTCTACTAACAGAGCTCCCAGGAGCAAAACATCATGATCAAGCAGAGTTGTTTCCCAAAATACAGCGTACAGAAAGAGAGAAGAGAAATGTAGTGGGGGCACATTACATGACGTCTGACGAGATTTGCCTTCATAGTAATTTATTTGCAGAGAAAATTATATGAAATGTTAACCTCATGAAAGGAACCTACAAAATCTCCCTCATCAGATATTAAAGGAAGGAACAAACAACTCTCTTCATGAAAGGAAAAAGGTTGAAGACACTCATGCTTTTAAATCAGGGCAGACTGGATGACCTCATTGGGTCCTTCTCTGTGTTACCATGGCGCCTTCATTATCAGTGAGTGTTTGGAAACCGTGAAACAATAGAGATACACAAGAAAGAGCATATGTGCATGTTCAAGATGAGAATGGGGTGTGGGTTAGAAAACTGGGCATTCACTGGGAAAGCTGTTCATAGAGAAAACATAGGAGACCAGAGATTTTGGGTCTCTCTGCCTATAATTTTGAATCACTGCCATAAAAAAGAAGTCTATTGATGTCTGGGGAAACTGAAAATGGTCATGGTAAATGGAAGCTGTATGGTTCATTTACTGCCATAAAGGATTCCTTCCATCAGCTCTTCTGTAGGCTATTATAGTTGCATTGGAAAATGCGAATGTTGAAGTAGGGTCCGCCAGCAGCTACCCGAGACCAGATTCAAAACTGTGCCCGATGGTTTATCATCTTTCTAAAATGCTGGTTAATATCGTGATTTACTAAAGACATTTGACTGAATTAAAGGGTTTGTTGCAGGAAATGGTTATAAATCTCTGGGTTTGGTTTTGTTTCACAGTTTTTCACCTTTGAGCAGTACAAGAAATTGCTAGGATACGTGTCACTGTCACCAGCATTGGTAAGTGAGAATATTTATTATACTTAAGTGTGTGAGTTATTTCATAAAGCGAAATCTGGAAACAAAAACCCTTTTGATTCCCCAAGCCCAACTACGCAAATATGAATTCGAGTTATTCAATGTTCAGCTACTTGTTGAAAGCCATCTTCCTAATAACTCACAATTTGGCTATTTTATAGCTCCCAGTGATGAATTTATGATAACAGTGATATGTGTGGAAAGACCCATATGAGATATGGTCAAGAATATAAAATAAAGAGTACATTTGTCAAAGATTCTGTGAAAGCCAAAACATGCATATGTTTACATACTATGTCCTGCACATATCTATTTATGCAACAGTCAGTCTGCCTAAGAAATTTCCTAACAGGTCACTCTTCCAGCTTTTGCTCAAGCTGTAGGAGATGCGGGACTTCAGGTCACCCTGTAGGCAGCTGCAGACTGAAGGACCTGTAGTTGTTGAGGAGAACAGTGATGCTACGATGCCACATCTCAGCTGTTCCATGGAAATCACGTGGTGACGCGGACATCCCTCAGTGCCTCTCCTCTCCTCCTTGGTGACCTTGCTGCTTCGCAACTGCAAATTAGAGTGACCAGATGGGTTCTACAAGGATGTGTGCAGCAAGAGCCCAAAAGAGAGAAAGTGCACTGATTCCTCCCTCTAAACCTGAAAAACAAAACGAAGCAAAACTACCGATACATTGACCCTCCAATTGATAGGGGGGCCCCCCAGCCCCCCAAAAAGTCCTCTGGTGTACCTGCTGCAGTGAGCCTCAAAACTCATGTTCTGAGCTTCGGCTCTTCTGTTATTCAACTTGTGAAGTTTCACTTCAGAATACTTACTCTGCCCAATAGAATGTCCAAGAAGAAATAGCGGTTATTTCTTAAACGGTACGTGCCCCTTCTCTAGGAAGGATCCTCTAAGAAACTTCTTGCCCAGCCTCCTGCCTAAACAAGGTACTGTGAAATAACCTTGTATGGTAGAAGTGGCAGCCCGAGTCCTAATATTAGCTTAGATTTTTTTTTTTTTTTTAATGCCTCGCTGTCTTCTCTTAATGTCATTCTCAACTTTGGAAACATTTTGGTAAAGAGAGGATTAAAAACTTCCTAGCAAAAGACAATAAAATATGGTCTCCAGCGGGCCAGCTGGCAGTTCCTGTGTCGAGCATTGGTACCATGTGAGAGGCTGCAGTCACTTGGACTCCTGAGAATTAAAACAGAAAAGCGTTTGGCCACTCCAGCTACTCTAACTGAACGCATGCAAACTGTAGACAGTGTTCTCTTTCCTTGAACTCATTTATTCCAGTGTCTTTTTGATATGGCTAGACACTTCAACAGCCCTTAAATGTCCCCCGGCGCTCGCACACGAAAAGCCTAGGAGGCTGGGAAGCCAACTGTTCCCGCTGGTCTCTGGAATCATCTAAGTAACGTGATCTGCTGATAGCTGATCAATTCTTTTGACAAGGGACTGCTGAACACTAGTTCTGACAGCAAATGTAGCTCAGTTTTATAGAAGAACAAAAAAGTGAATTACTTGGAAGATTGCATATAATAAGTAATAAAAACCTGAACATCTGGATTTTAGCTTTCCCAGTCAGAAGAGTTTGGGACTAGTATCTGTGTGTGTGTGTGTGTGTGTGTGTACACACTCATGTACACACACATGTTTTGGCTTCCATGATAGAAGTCTGAGATAAATGAATAAAATATTTGGTATGTTACCCTATGCAAATGTGTTTAAATAGTAATGAAGGGGCATGAAAGGAAAACGTGACTAATTATTCCCTCTCCTTGAATCTGTATACTATCCCATTCTTCCTCTGCATTTTTATGTGCAACAGGAACAATGGTTTTTGTAAAGCACTTTACAAAGGGCTTCACACATTGTTTTGATCCTCATAAGAGGTAGGAAGATTAGATAACATTCTCTCCATTATACAGATGAAAAAACTGTGGCTTATAAAAGGTTCTGTGATTTAGACACTGAGCTGCAGCTCACACTTGTGGTGCCTTCGTGTGAATTAGGCAAAGTTGCCCTTTCTCCTGGCAGATGCCTCTCCAGGGCTCCAGCTTGGCAAGTGGGGTGCAGGCTGGATCTCAGCCTAAACACAACAATTAAAATATATACACACACACCCCTTGTTCTGTGCTCAAACTAATGCACATGGCAGCCCCGGTCACACAGCCAAGAAGGGGCAGAACCAGAACCCAGACCTCCCTCTAGCTCCTCCCTTGTTCCACCTTGCTTTTTCTTCCAAAGCTAGGGAATATTCATTTCTCTTTTCTCTTTTTGTTTTCTACTTTGAAGAAATTAGAGACTCTTAGCAAGAGTTCTCTGTTCTTTGTTCTTCATTGGCTTTTATCTTCTTTTGGTTGTATATAGCGTTCCCTCTTCTCCTGGAATTAGAGCTTCAACACTAAAGAGTTACTGTTTTCCAGCATCTGGTTTGAAGATTTGAGGCTTTGTTTCATTTTGTTTTTCTGGTATGTGTGTATGTGTGTGTGTGTGTATGTGTGTATTTTAATTGTTGTGGTTATTTTTGATACACATCTTCTGAAAAACCCTTAAACATTCTACTTTGAGGAGAAGTCAAGAAAGCTGTAGTTCCTTACTGCAGAAACTCTTAACTCAGAGCAAATAAGAACTTCACCTCATCGTTTGAGAGATGTAGATTTTAGCTGAGCCTTGCAGAACAACCTCGCCATTTCTGATGTCAACTTTTATTCCTCATTTTCTGCATCCAGAAGAATAGGGCAGTTACTGGGAGTTTTGTTTTGTTTTGTTTTAAATAAGGAAAGGATGAATAAAAATTCTTTTGGTTTGCCAATTGTCTAGAATAGTGACTCTAACAACCAGGCTATACATTTAAATGTTTTCAGCTGCACTGTTTGGTTACCTGAAATTTAGTTATAAACTTTTTATTTTTGGTTCTGCTACTTGAAGTTTTTGAGATGCTCAGTAATGATTTAAGTAGATGTTTTTAAAAAAGAAGCTCTCCTTTTACAAGTCAAACTCTCTTAATTGTTGCATGTGCAGATGTTTTAGTATCCACCTTAAATCACTAAAACAACCTTTCTTTTCATTAAAGGAAAAAGTTGCTGTTGATGGGGCTTTGACATTTTATTTTGAATTGTTAGGATGTGGTTTGTGGCTTCTGTAATTTCTTCTTCATGAATTGTCAGCATCCAATCAAGAACTAAAGCTGTTTAGTAATGGTATATGGTGCATTTTTGTGCGTTTCTCCATTCTCCCCATAACATTCAGCTGCAGACTATAATGAGTAAGATGTTTAACCCAGTGCACATAACTTGTTTTAAAGTATTGATTGATTTAACTTTTCTAGACATTTGCCATTGCTGGATTAGGATCTGGACTAACAGAAGCTATCGTGGTTAACCCTTTTGAGGTAGTAAAAGTTGGCTTGCAAGCGAATCGGAACAAATTTACGGAGGTAATCATTTGATGTTTTCCTATTGGTGAGGGAATGTAAACAATTATTTTTAATATATGTACATGCTATATATATAATTATGAACCCAGCTCTTAGTCACTTGTTAAAGCCATAGCAAATTATTCTTTTTTTATAGCAAATTATTCTTAAGGAAGTAGCATAAGAAAAAAGTAAAATTTCTTCCACAAGGGAAGTGTGAACAAAAATGTTCTAAAGTCCAACAGACAAATGCATGTTTACAAGTTTTTACTTTAGATTTGGAATGTAATCTATAATGAATTATTTGGAACTGTTTCCCCTACTTTTAGCAAAACTTCTACTTCACATTACGCTTCTACTTCACATTACGCTAGAAGAAATGGAAGCAAAAACCACAGAGGTGATAAAATTGTGCTTTTAAAAAAATATATTATGAAGTCATTTTTTAAAATTGCCTTACTCCTTTCTCCACTCCACCCACTGCCCTCCCCCAAAGAGTCTGATAGTCTGTCAAGCTTGTCTTTTGGTTTAACCTGAATGAAGCAAGTTACTGAACCTGGGTAGACGTCACCACTCGGGCAATGATGGGTCCTGACATTTAATCAGTGGTACTCGGTGTTCCATGAAGACAGGTGCCCTTGGCGTGTCCTGCCTTCACTTCCTCCCAGTTGCCTAATGATTCCTTTGAAACCACCAAGTCCAACGGTTCTTCTTTTATTCTTTTGGGTGCCAAGCACCAGGTAGGGAGAAAATAAGGAGACTGGCGTTCCAGGTCCATCCTTCCTTAGCATTTTGAGTTAATTCCCCAACTGGGTAGCATGTGGTATAAATTGCTTTGGAGTATCTGCTGACCTGAAGTTCTCTGTAGAATAGTTCCCCTGCCTACTACTTAAGCAGCTGCTAATGGGTGGAGACCCCCCTGGCTCCCACCCCACTTCCTGCCTGCTGGTACTGTTTGAGAGCTCCCTGGCAGCTTCTCGAACAGGGGTGTGGGAAAGGAGAAGGGGGCCTGACTCACCTGAGGCTGCCAAGACCCAAGGAGCACAGGGTTGGGCTGCTAGTGCAGATAGTATCCGCTCAGATGAAGTCAATCCTAATTAAGGGAAAAAATTTTTTTTTCAAGTTTCAAAAGGTTGCCTTAACTGCGGTGATATTCGGCACTTGGGTAAAGACTGAACATCCTTGCATGGCCCTAGTCTTTGTTTTGTTTCCTATTTCCTTGAACGAAGGAAAAAGATGGTGAGGAATAGGAAGAAAAGAGAAGAAACACTTCTCAAATGCCCTGCTGAAATGGAGGAGCTCCCATGAAATCTGTTCAAGGGAATTTTGATTTATTAGACTGGCAGAGTTACCAATTAGAAGAAAATTGTGGAGCTCCTCCTCTTCCGTGGCCTCCTCTTTATCATGGTGAAGCTGGTCACCATGCGTCAGGGTGAACAGGGGACACCCTGTTCAGGGGACAACGGAAAACAGATATTCAGCGGCCGTCCTTTATCAAGGCAGCACGTAACCTGAAGGACGAGACTGGGACAGAGCACCACAGAGCACGGGTGGTAGGGGATGAAAATAGTGAGTTATCACAACACCCCTGCTCACGCCTAATGTTCTTTGTCTCTCCTCTGCCCTCAAGGAGCTTCCCCACTGAGGCCAAGTAAGAGCTGCTAATGGGTTGCATGTGCTAAGGCCTGTCTAGAACACGGGAAACACCCTGCCAGCCTAACCCAAAACTGCCCTGTGTGTGCGTGGTCCCCGTTCACTGACCGGAGTGCGCCATGTGTCAACTGTGTGCGTCTATGCAGGCAGGCAGTTTTTAAGTGGGGGGAAGAACAGGAGCTTGTCTGGGGTTATTTCCTTTGCAGAATCCACTGAACTGGACTCATTTTTAGGTATTTAGACAAAACAAAAATGTTCAGTACATTACAACCTTCGATGAGTCAGACGTGATTACACACGTCAGCATTTATTTCCGGCAACGATCAAGATTCAGTTACTGAACTGAGGTAGCGCTTAATAGGCAGTACTGATCAAGGGAAAAGGTGTTAGTGGTACATAGTCACCCAACATGAAGTAACGGAACTGTGCTTTCTTAAAAAAAAAAACCTGAAAGGAACAGATGACATGATGAGAATAGCAAATTTGGATCTAGTTCTTGAAAAATAACTGGTAGTCATTTTTGGCAATTGTTGCTATTTCCTATTTCTTTTGTCTAGGACCCACTAACTCCAGTGTCTTCCTCCACTGACTAGCACTTTCTTTTATCCAAAAAGGAAACACCTTTTTGTTAATCTGTGCCTGGGTTGGAATAATCCAACTGTTAGGTGTGTTCGCTTCAGCATTTGGATGGCCAAAAATAATGATTACTTTTCTTCACTCTGAGGCCTTGTCAGCTTGTCAAGAAGTGTGTGCATTGGAGGTGGTGGATGGGGTGGGGAAGAGGAGGAGAAAGGAAAGAAGAAAGGAATCAATACAATGATCAATGCATTTAAAGGTTATACATTTAAAAAAAAGTTTGAGTCCAGGTTTTAAAGTAGTGCATATGTATGTTAAAAAGCACAAGAAATACTTATTTTATATAAATAAGTGTGTAAACACATTAAAAATGGTCTAGACTCCAGAGCAATACCGATAATGGCTAATACTGATATAATGTAAGCTATATTTTATAGTACCATATTTAAAAAGGCAAAAAGAAACGTGAAATTAATTTAATACTGTATTTCATTTATTTTTAATTCTTTAACCCAATACACCCCAAATATGGTCATTTCAACATGTAGTTAATATAGAAGTTAGATGAGATATTTTACATTCTTCAGATTTGGTCTTTAAATTTCGTGTGTATTTTATGCTTACAAGCACACTTCGGTTTGAACCAGGCCATTTCAAGTGTTCAATAACCACATATGGATTGTGATTTCCATATTGGCCTGTGCAGGTCTGTCATGCAGACGAATGCATAGAAACTTCTAAATTGTGATTGCCTCTGGAAAGGAGACTAGAATAGGGGGCGTGGAAGGTAAGCATTTAAGGGAAGGGTTTTGTGTAGTTAAATGTTTAACATGAGAATGTATTCAGCATTACCTATGAATATTTACTTTAAAAAGTAGCACTTTCATCGTAGAAAATTCAGGAAATACAAAACAGTATAAAGAAAAGTGTGTAATCCAAAAGAAATGTTCTATGGCTTTGCCAGGATCAAGTCTCCCTTTAAGGAGAGGGTTCTCAGCTGATTTGGGTAGAAATGAGTTGCTGGCCCATCTTAAGGCTCAATGTTGCACAATTCAGTTTCCATTACTTCTTTTATAGTAGTTTTTTTTCTTCCTGCTCTGATTTGTTTAAAAAAAAAAAAAGTTTAAACCTTACATGCAGACTATCAAAGAACATATATGAACAGAGCTGTCTGAACAGGAAGGCCACTGGTGAACTGGCAAATCTGGCCCAGGGCTGGAGAGAGAGAAATCTCTTTACCATTTTTTTTACATGGCCTTGAACAAGTTTCGTGCAGTTCCCTTGGTGAGGAAACGATGGCTGTCAGTCCAGCTGTCTTACAGCAAGGCATTTTTTTTTTCTTTTAAAGATTTTATTTATTATTTATTTGACAGACAGAGATCACAAGTAGGCAGAGAGGCAGGCAGAGAGAGGAGGGAAGCAGGCTCACCACTGAGCAGAGAGCCTGATGCGGGGCTCAATCCCAGGACTCTGGGATCATGACCTGAGCTGAAGGCAGAGGCTTTAACCCCCTGAGCCACCCAGGCGCCCCACAGCACAGCATTTGTATGAAGTGGCCAGTAGCACAAGCTCCAGAGGCCCATCTCTGTCATTGACTATGTGGTAAGTTCATGTTTCCCACTCTGACCATAGTTTTTCCTATTTTGTTAGAGAAAAATAATAATAATAGGATTGAGATGTGTATGCAAAGCTGTCAACGCAGCCTATGTGATGGTTTAATGTGTCAGTAGTTGTTATTACACATTTTTATGAGAATATAATATATGCAAAGATCTTAACATAGAACCTGGTACTTGGTAGGAAGTCAACCAATGGTAACTATTTCAAGATGCAAGTTGATATTACAAATGTTTAAAGTTACCTAAAGACCTTTATCTTGAGCTAGTATCCCAATTAATATTGAGCGGTCACAGCTGACACCAGCCGAGGGCACGTGGACAGCTTACTGAGCGTGGTCCATTTCTCCCTCAGTCCCCGCTAGGCAGTGCTCAGGTAGGTGCCAGTAGGATTTATTCAGCCATAATACTTCATCAAGGCTTAAGGGCTGGCAGCCTAGTTACAGCACCTACGGACAAGGTCTTTAAACTCAGATGCAGGTCTGCTGTCATGAACAGAAGTAGCCGGATCTCTGTCAGCTGTAAATAGCCAGCAGATAGCAGCAGAAGCCAGAGACAGACAGACAGACACACACACACACACACACACACACGAAGCCACTTTGGAAAGATTCCCACCACAATCAAGATATGCTTCCTCTGGAATAGTTGTACAAAATTCATGTGTATTTTTGTTTTGAGGGGAGTGGGAACGGGAGAGAAAGAATCTTAAGCAGGCTCCATGCCCAGCACTGAGCCCAGCAAGGGCATCCATCTCAAGACACTGCAATCACGACCTGAGCCGAAATCAGGAGTCTGACGCTTTACTGACGGAGCTACCCAGGTGCCCCAAACATGTACTCCTCATCCAACCTGCTTAATCACTTCACCTGGAGGTTGTGAACGAAGCTCATTTCCAGCCTTTTCAGTTAATTATAGCTACCAGTTGTGGGGGGAGCACTGAATGGATGGGCTGCAGGCAGAATTGCCACCTTTAAGAAAGCAGAGCGGTTTCCCCCGAGGCTGGTTCTGCAGCGAGATCACTGTGCTTTCCGCAGCCAGTAGCCTAGGTTTCCAGGCAGCCCGTCTACTCTTCAGCCCTTCTACCCTCACGCTTTAGAGACGAACCACTCCAGAGTCCTACACGGGAATTGTGGATTTTCCTATTTCTGCAGCCAGGGGAAGGAGAGTCAACATGGTCCTTTAAAGACGAACATCTCCCAGAAAGTTGCTGCAGCGGGGAGAAGCTCTGTAAGGGAGACCATCAGCCGAGGGCGACCGTCGCCGACAGAAGTCTTAATAATCCATTTAACGAGGGGCCCCTGGGAGGCTCAGTCAGTTAAGCGTCCGACTCTTGATTTTTTGGCTCAGGTTGTGATCTTGGGTCCTGGGATGGAGTCCCAAGTTGGGCTCCGTCCAGGCAGAGAGTCTACTTCAGGAATCTGGCTTTTCCTCTGCCCCTCCCCCCCACCCACTCATGAGGTTGTGCATTCACTCTCTCTCTCTCTCTCTGAAATAAATAAATCTGTAGAAAAATATTACACATAATGCCTTGTAGGCAATGATAGGGTGGGAAAGATGAAGTGTGGGGACTGCCGCAGTCTCAGGAGCGCAGTAACGTCTCGAAGGAGGTTGTGGGAAGGAGGCAGATATCCCCCTTGGTCCTACAGGGAGGGCATGGCTGGCAAAGGACCAGAATGGGGTCCTCTGAAGAATGGGTTCCTGAACGGGGGCCCCCTCTCGCTGGGGTCCAGGAGCAGGACTGGCTGAGAGCAGAGGTTGTGTCTGTGATATTCTTGGAGCCCCAAGTGCAATTCCCATGAGGATTTCCAGGAATGGCAGGTAACTCGCTGGCTGGGGCTGCTTGGGTTCTCCCCTCTGTGGTCTAGCCTTGATTCTCTCGCCAGGCAGAAGTCTGTTACCCATAAAATACGCCTTCCCACTCAGTGTAGCCATAAACTCTTCTAAAAATACAAAGAAACTGTGGTTCATTTGGTTCCTGATACTTCCCTCATCTCCTTCCAGCTTCTGTGTAAAGTATTTCAATAGGTGCGCTTGTCTTGCCTCCACTTTTTAAATTACCACCATATCAGTCAAAGACTATAATCCCTGCCACACTTCCTCCAATTCCAATACCAGAATCTTGGCCAGCATCTTAAAATTCACAGTGAATAAAGAAAACCGGTCTCTAATTTAAATATGCTTGACCTTCTGTGGGGAGCAAAGTAATCACAGCTTTGTCATGCTCTGGTTTGGTTCAGTGGGTGTAAAAACATGTTCAAATAAAATCGGGATAGACCCAAATTTCCCCCCGTCCTTCAAACTAAACCCGAGCAAAGTGTTGTTCTGGTTTGTAGTCTCTTTGGCTTAGGGCTAGGCTTGCCCGAGGATTATTCTACTGGAGATGGTTTGCATATCCAGTCTCGCCAAAAGTGTGACTTTATAGCTTGTTGTCCTTATAGGACCTTTCTCCCCTCCAACTGGGTGCATCGTTTTTAAGCTATAGATTTATAAGACCTAGAAGTCCCCTATCACTTGTGCTAAGCCAAGTGGTGCTTGGCTGGTATGCTGTCTCCAAGCCTGGAAAATGTGAATTTCTCCCCAGGAGCAAAATCTTGGATGAATTGGTTCCCAGTTTTTCTCTCGACTTTGAAATGCACTTCAAAGTTATTATTTGGCTAACGGGTTATGTTTTCCTTCCCTTGAGGTCTATAGGATTTGCCTCTGATGTGTCGATGGGGGACAGGTTTTCCTTCTACTCATTTTTATCTACATAACATATGAACATAATCATTCTCACCCCCAAACATGAAACTAAGGCTTAAGTGAATTGCAAAAGCCTGTTTCCCCTCTACTTAGTCTTTAAAGACGCTCAACCCAAGAAAGGAATAATTAGTCTTCTACCTTTATAATTGTAATTTTTAGGTTCAGTGAACAGATAGTGAATGTGTCATTGATAGTAGAATCTTTAAAGATAGGGTTTTTTGGGATTTGTTTTGTTTTGTTTTGTTTTTGTTTTTAAATTAGTTCAGGGTTTGATTCTGGTTTTGGATAAACACCACTAGATATAATTCCAAACACTTTCTTCTGGCAGTTCGGTAATCTAGTAGAGATCAGTTAGATCATTTAGGAGTTCACAAAGCTTAGTGATTGTTTTCTCCACAGGCAATCGACAAATGTTTAAACTTAGTTATAGTACCTGGAGTCAACATAAAGTAAATAGAAGGACTGCATTTTGTGATTATCTCTTTCAAGAAAGAGGGAAGTTGAGTTAGAGAGTGAGCGTGTGGCCCTGTTTACAGATAGTGTGAGAAGCCAGCTTCAAGGGCATGTCAACATTCTTGATGATGTACTGAGTTAAGTTCAAATTTTTCCTGCATTACCATGTGAAACATTGCCTGGAAACTCTTCAGTATCTAAATTATTTCTTTCCAGTCTATGATTCTTGTGGGCAGAAAAGTGAATTATGTATATGAATCCATTCCTATAGTTATCTTTCAACAATACCTAAGGCAGCAGCCAAGTTGTCTCTCTATTATCATTTACAGAAAATAGACTTCAGTCTTCCATTCAGCTGTGCCAGGAACGCTAGAGTTTTGCTTTCAGAACTGAGACTTTGAAGTAATGATAATAGCTACCATTTACAGAACATCTACTATATGCCAGATACTGTGTAAGATGCCTTACATGGTTTTTCCTCTATTTGATTTTTTTCAATTTATATAGTTTTTCAAATTGTAAAAGTATTACATTGGTTTGTTTTCCCCTACAAATCAAGTAATACAGGGCTATATAAAGAAAAACCAGTTGGGGTGCCTGCGTGGCTCAGTGGGTTATGCCTCTGCCTTCAGCTCAGGTGTTGATCTCAGGGGCCTGGGATGGAACCCCACCCCCAGGCCCCTGCCTGCCTCTCTGCCTACTTGTGATCTCTGTTTGTCAAATAAGTAAATCAAATCTTTAGGGAAAAAAAAAAAGAAAGAAAGAAAGAAAGAGAGAAAGAAAAACCAGTCAGTTTTCCACCCTCACTAACCCCTGATCCCAGGGCTTCTGTAACTGCCTGTGCTTCCTTCCACTTTTCCAATGCCCACACATACTTGGTATTTCAAATTCCCCCACTATCCCTATAAGGTGGATGGCTTTCTCTCGGTGTTAGAGATAGGGGAAAATAAGGCCTAATGAAATTAGCAGCTCTTAGGAACCCAACGTTAACATAGAGTTCTCTTTCTAAGCAACCACACTGCTTCTATTGGGATCAAGAAATGTGGGTGATCATGACACTGAAGGGAAAGTCAGAAGTATTTCTTGAACCAGGAAAAAGCAAAGGCTCCTTCCGTGGTCCCACTTTTTTCTGAGCAGTCCCCCCAGTGTGGTTCCCCTCCCCCCTGCTCTGACAGCGGTGGCAGGAGCGAGGCACGGCGGCAGCATCTCTTCACCTAGGTATTCCTCACGGGACCATTAGCAAGCGGCAGCTTGGTGTCTAAGGATGTTTGTGGCAGAGCATCTGGGAAAGTTTGTTTATGGCAAATTACTTTCCACTCACAGACTGTTTAAAAAATAGACCCATTCATCAAACAAAACTCCAGATAGAACCTAATTGTATCTGGCGTGACTTTTTGCCATAATCTTGCCCTATTAAAATAAGCTATAATGATGACTTAGCGAAATATCTCTCAGCAAAAGCGAAGTTTAAGTGTGGGATTTTGAGCCCAATTCCTCTTCTTTCACTTACAGCTTGTTTTCAAATAAAAGGAAGGGATTATTTTTTCCTTTTTGTCCCCCCAAATTTATAAAAATGCTTCAAGACTTTATTTGAGTAATGAAAAACATAAGTGATCATCGATCTCCTGAGGAACCAAGGTATTTTCCTGCCTAAATGCAGCAACTGGATCTCCTCTTTTGGAACAAAGCAGTGTTTCTCCAGACATGGACACTCGCTCCATTGTGCGAGGGTCTCATCCGGTTTGCGTTCCAGCTGTGTGACGAAATTCAATGTAACCCTCTATTGCATTGGCTCTAAAATACAAAGAATTCACCTTGTCCTGGGAAGCAAGTAAGGGAACGCATACGGAGCGTGCCGCCTTTTGACATGGTGTGCCTAGAGCTCTTCTCTGGCTTCAGGGGTGGAGGAAATTCATGGACACACACCCCATGTCTCTACCCATTGGCCGCACTCTGACAGCTATTCACCCAGAGAACAGTGCCTGCTGCCTGCACCTCAGTCTGTGATCTCACAAGCTGATCAGAGCCAGCTATGGTCAGTAGTTGGATGGAAGACCTCCAGGCAAAATAGCTCAGGCTGCCATAAGTCAGGATATTAACTCTGTGATTTGCTGGTAATCCTGGATTCTCCGTGAGTAAGGAAACCAGTGCCCTGGGGTGGTACAAAGAATCTTATTAATCAAGCCTCTTAAGGACTTTTAAAACAGAAAATTGAGCCCATATTTCATAACCATCGTGGAATACGCTCAGGGGGGCCTAAAAATTATCGGCCTGGGGCGCCTGGGTGACTCAATGGGTTAAAGCCTCTGCCTTCAGCTCAGGTCATGGTCCCAGGTCCTGGGATGGAGCCCCGCATCGGGCTCTCTGCTCCGCGGGGAGCCTGCTTCCTCCTCTCTCTCTGCCTGCTTCTCAGCCTACTTGTGATCTCCGTCTGTCAAATAAATAAATAAATTAAATAAAAAATAAAAAAATAAATTATCGGCCTACCTCCTTAAATAAAAACCCAAGCAAATGTATTTAAATTTCTAGAATAGGAGCGAAGTCCTGCATGAGACATTTACACAGTATGCGGCACCTCGTAGGCACACAATGGGTCTTCGTTGAAGAAACGAACGCATGAGAGAGCAAAGAGTTACCAGAATTAGCAGTTGGCAATAGTTAAAATGAAGCCTAAAGACTCTGAGTTACGTCAAGTGGAAATACTCTGGCAGGTACGAGTGCCCGGAGGATTTCAATAACCAGTGTGGAGAACAGTGTGATATCATAGTCTTAGCCACATTCCAATCTACTTATGCTCCCCTGCTTGCATTCTGGTGGAGTTGACAAGGAGTATGTCTAAGAAAGTTAGAATGCCATTTGGCTCGCAACTGGTAACTAAATATGAAAATTGCAGTGACTCTAAATGTTGGAAGGAAACTGAACTGGTAGGTGACCCGCCGGGCTGGATAATATTGGAATCACTTGGCTGATGATGCTGGTCAGTCACCATTTTTGTTTTGAAATGGAAGCCCTGTAATCAAATAAGTTTAGTAAAATTTTTTGTGTTTACAGAGATCTAGTCAAAATGATTCTATATTTTCCTATTTAAGCATCCCAGTGGAAATCATGTTTTGCCTTTCTAATTAAATATTTGCTTACATGTGTGTGACACCATGTTGCACACTTCTACTCTTTGTGGGAAGTTAGAGAACTCTGGTTATTCTCCATCGCAAAGTCCCAAGAAGAATATATTGGAGTTAGGATGCATCTCCTACTTGTATCCATTGGATGATCCAACTCTGAAGCTCTTACCACAAATGCAGAACAAGACTGAGCCCACAGAATGAGAACCACACTGGATTAGAGGCAGAATTCTGGTTAAGCTATTTACCAGCATTTTTACTTTGGGCCTGCTATTTAACAATCCTTGTTTTCTCACCTGCAAAATAAGGGAAATAGACCCACTGGACACCCTACAAATTGAGAAAAGCTGTCAGATAGGTTACAATGGCAAAACCATGCAGAGTATAAAAGTACAGACTTGGAGTAGGAGAGGCACTACCTCTGTGATCTTGAGCAAGTAACACAACCTTAGTTTCCCCATCTGCCAAATGGGAATAATGATAATACCTATCTCACACCTTCGCTGGGAGGCTAAACTGTGGGATATATGTGAAGTACCAGACATCTGTGATAATGATTAACACTGATGAGCACTTACTATGTTCCAGGTACCTGGTGACACACATGAATGTGCTCTCCAGGCTGTAAGCTGTGTGAGGTGTGAGGTGGAGGTCCAGTGGGTGACTTTTTCATTCCCAACCTTTGCTCCCCTGCGGCCTTGCTTCTATAGCCCACAGACTTACCCACTGGAGAATTCTTACCAAGGATATTAACTCTGAGAGGTAAGGAAGAAGCCATTTTACAGGATCTGCTGCTACAGAGAAGAAAGCCCCTGGGGTGTGGAAGCTCACTGGAGAAGCGCTCTTGCCCCCGAAGCTGGATTTGATCAGACTCAGAGGAAGCAGACCTTTTTGTGTTGCATGAGGCATTTCTGGTAGACACAAGGGTCCAGGGCTTTGGGAAAAGGAAGGGATGGCCAGAAGGAATGAAAAGGAAGAGCCTCGTTGTGCACGCCCTTCGTCTCCCTCAAATCAGCCTCCACCCTTTTTAAGGCCCTTGCCTTCAGCTCACAAAGAAATTACCTGTTATTTTATTATTCAAACTATTTTTGTTATTCTCAGCACAATTGCCATCATTATGAACCGCTAATATGTAGTGAATGCTTACAGAGGACAAAAAAATCCACTGACTTAGTTGTATCATCACAGCAATCCTATCAGGAAGAGTCTCTTGTTTTCTTATTATTGTTACTTTACAGATGAGTAAAGTGAGGATAAATCAGAGCAGATAAAACCCGTGCCCAAGCTAGCAAGTGGGATTGCTGAAACGCTAACCTGGGACTCTCTGGCTCCAACCCGCTCACTATCTATCTATCTATCTATCTATCTATCTATCTATCATCTGTCTATTTACTTATTTTATGTCTTCTCATTTTTTTCTTTCCAAATTATTATACTTTTTTGCTTTTTTTTTTTTTTTTTTTTTAGTGTTCGGCAATTCATTAGTTGCATGTGACACCCAGTGCTCATCACAAAACTTGCCCTCCTTAGTACCCATCACCTGATTACCCCCACCCCCAACCCCTCCCTCCTGTAACCCTCCAGTTTGTTTCCTGGAGTCCAGAGTCTCTCATGGTTTGTCTCCCACTCTGATTTCTTCCCATTCAGTTTCCCCTCCCTTCCCCTGTGGTCCTCCATGCTATTCCTTATGTTCCACATATAAAGAAGATGTGGTTCATATACACAATGGAATATGACTCAGCCATCAGAAAGGATGACGACCCACCATTTGCATCCACATGGATGGAACTGGAGAGGATTACGCTAAGTGAAATTAGTCAAGCAGAGAAAGACAACCCACTATTTCTAACTACTGTGCTGCTCTCTGATTTTACTTAATGACTCACAACTAGAGTTCAAGCTCAACCAGGCACTTGAGTTTAAAATCTGCCCTCTGGCTGCCTTCCTCAGAGCAGGAGAGCAGAGCCCAGGCAGTTTGCTCAGCACTTCCAGAGTCTTTCCAAAAGAAATGAACTTCTGCTCAACTTGTCCTCAAGCCTCTTCTGAAAACCAAAATAAATAATTTGTGTTGATAGTCAATGTGCCAGAACACAAACAAAAACGTCCCATTTTGTAGAGCAGGGAGCGAACTTTAACCTTTTGAGAATTTTTGGTTTTCCTATATGAAATGTTTTTTATTATTTTAAGATACATTCTCATGTGTCTTTTTTCCTTAAGCTTAATACAATGTATTGTAATTAATCTTAAGTGAAAAGATGAAGTTGAATGTAGTATTATAGTTAAGAGTTTTTAGAACATTTATCAGCAAAAACTGTAGGATTTACTATATAAACAAGCTCATATAAATGTATCTTGTTAATTACCCAACTATAAATACAAGTTGGATGAAAAGCCCTGATTGGATTTGTTCTACTCTGTTCTGCTGATACAACCTGAATTGCACATGATAAAAACCACTTCTAGTCAGAGAGCACATCAGACTGCAGACCACTCCAGCAACCTGCTCCAGTGAAAAAACAAACAAATGTCACATCAGTGCTTGCTTCATGGGGGAAAAAAAAAAACAAATTTAAATACTGAGCATTTCCCCCATTTCCTATTCAGTCAAAATTTAACGAGGAGAGATATCCTTTGTACTGTACCTCCGAAAGGAAGCAATCACTCAACTTTTCATTGAAGCCCACGTGAATTGTTGTTCTTGTATCATAACGAATTATAAACCTCAGGGTAAACTCCCGTGAGCATTGTAGCATGCTCCAAAGGTAGTGATATCTGGAGGGCAATCAGGGTATTTCAAGATTGGGTCCTCAGTCGGAGGGCTGGAAGGAAGGAAGTTAAAGGTAACCCACCACTCCCAGTGCCACTGATTTATCATTTATCACAGCAAGTGATAAACATGCCGATCGCCCACCCTCTTGAGGAAAGCTACAAACATCTGCTCTTTGTGCATGCTTGATTCCTAACCTAGTGCCAGCTTAAACTGTAGAGGCAGTGGGATCAAGACTGACTTGTAACATTTGCTCCAGAAAATCATAATTAGAAAAGTAAATATGCTGGATTCAGGAACAAAAGGTAAATTCCTTTTGGATTATGCAGTTACGGATTACCAGTTTACCTGGATGGCTAATCCCCCCATTACTTTGGATAATCCAGAACTGGATGCAGCTATTTACATGTAGGCAGTGATGATAGGTATTACATGACATTAGTTTCACTAATTCAAAGATGTGGGGGGTTTTTGCCAGCAATCTTCCCTTGAAGGCCTTGTATGCATGCAATTTTGTTTACTTTTGGAGCTTCCTAATTGTAAAAGCATGGATCTAGGCATGATTATTCATGTTGGGGTGGGGGGGGGGAAATCCCTAATAATTCTGGCTTGAAGGTGAAAAGGGTTTTCTCCCTCCCTTTCCCCCTCCTCCCCCCTTCTCTCTGCTTAGCCAACACCCCCTTCTCCCACTCCCTTAAACAATCCTCTCATGTTGTAAAAAGTGATAAGATACTACGAGGAATGTTGAAAGGTCAGTCTACATGCAAATAAGGGTTTGTAGTCTGACCAATGCCGAAGGTCAGTCTACATGCAAATAAGGGTTTGTAGTCTGACCAATGCCGAAGGTCAGTCTACATGCAAATAAGGGTTTGTAGTCTGACCAATGCCGAAGGTCAGTCTACATGCAAATAAGGGTTTGTAGTCTGACCAATGCCGAAGGTCAGTCTACATGCAAATGAGGGATTGGGATCTGGCCAATGCCGATGGTCAGTCTACATGCAAATGAAGGATGCTGAGCGAACCAATCAGGGGTATTCCCGCGCACCTTTACATTTGAACTAGCCAATCTACAAACACCAAGTATGCCTTTACATTCAAACCAGCCAATGAAAACTTTGTAACCGTGCTTTTGCTTCTGTACGTATGTTTTCGCTTCCCCAAACCCCATAAAAAGGCCCTGAACTAAGGGCTGGGCGCGCGAGTCCTCCTAAGACTTGATCGCCCGCAGGTACCTGTGTCTACTTAATAAACCTCGTGCCGTTTGCATCTGACCAGTGGACTCGGCTTGGTTTTTGGGTCCGGGGGTCTCCTCCTGAGAAGGGGTCCATCCCGGGGTGCTTGGAGCCCCGGGGGATCTTTCATTTGGGGGCTCGTCCTGGGATTCGAGACCCCCACCCAGGGACCACCGACCCACTGTCAGGAGGTAAGCTGGCCAGCGCTATATTCGTTGTGTTTGTGGTTTGTGGTTGTAGTCGGTTACTTGTAATTTTGCGTAGTGTCTAAGGTTGTGTCTGGATCTGTTATTTGTGATTTGGCGCACGCGTTTGGTTTGGGGTTCGATCGGATCCATTTGTATTTGGCGGGGGCCAGAAGGAGCTGACGGGCTCGGACTTCTCCCTCGCAGCCCTGGAAGACGTTCCAGAGGCATTTGTAGTCCCACCAGGTGGGACATTTGGGTCCTTCGGGACATCTATGCCCTGGGGCAGCGGGGCATTTGGAGCTCGGCCGGTATCGGAGGGATACGCGGCCTTGGTTGGAGAGGGGGAATCCGGACCCCCTGGATCTCCATTTGAATTTTTGCTTTCGGTTTTACGCCGAAGCCGCGCAGCGCGTCTGGTTGTTGTGTGTCTGAGTCTAGTGTTTGTCTCTGTTATAATAACCCTTTTTGTCCTTGAGATTATGGGACAGACAGTGACTACCCCCTTAAGTCTGACCCTTAGCCACTGGGGCGACGTCCAGAACCGAGCAAACAACCAGTCGGTGGAAATACGGAAGAAGAAATGGGTCACCTTTTGTTCCTCCGAGTGGCCCACTTTCAATGTCGGATGGCCGCGCGGTGGCACTTTTAACCTTGATATTATTTCTCAGGTGGAAGCCAAAGTTTTCAGCCCTGAACCCAACGGACACCCCGATCAGGTGCCCTACATCGTCACCTGGAAGGCTCTGGTCTCAGACCCCCCACTTTGGGTTCAGCCTTTTGTTTCCCTTCCTAAACCCTGCTCTTCCCCTAATACCCCCACTGCCCCACCTCCCCCAAAGGAGCAGTTGCTCCATCCCCAATCTGCATCTCTTCCACCCACCCCTACTTCCTCTTCCCTTTACCCCGCCCTCACCCCACTCCAAGACAAGTCCCCAAAGCCCCCCAAGCCTGTTCCTGTTTTGCCCCCAGACACGGGGTCCCCCCTTATAGATCTGTTAACAGAGGAACCGCCTCCATACCCGGCGGCTGCTGCAAACAGCCAAGAGCCTGGTCGAGAGCCTGGTCCTCTGGAGTCGCCCATTGCTGGGCGGCTTAGAGATCGACGCGCGCAGCCTCCGAGCCAAACCTCCCAAGCATTACCCTTGAGGGAAGGTCCAAATGGTCGGCCACAGTATTGGCCCTTTACCGCTTCTGACCTCTATAACTGGAAGCAACATAACCCCCCCTTCTCTAAGGACCCCGCCGCCCTAACTAACCTGATCGAGTCTATTCTAGTTACCCACCAGCCCACTTGGGATGACTGTCAACAGCTGTTGCAGACTCTGCTGACCTCGGAGGAAAAGCAGAGGGTCCTTCTGGAAGCCCGGAAAAACGTACCGGGCGACGATGGGCGACCAACCCAGCTGCCTAATGAGATCGACATGGCCTTCCCCTTAACCCGCCCAAATTGGGATTTCGCCACACCTGCAGGTAGGGAGCGCCTTCGTCTCTATCGCCAGTTGCTCATAGCGGGTCTCCGAGCAGCCTCGAGACGGCCTACTAATTTGGCTCAGGTTAAGCAGGTGATACAGGGAAAGGAAGAAACACCTTCTGCCTTTCTAGAGAGACTTAAGGAGGCTTATAGGATGTACACCCCGTATGACCCTGATGATGAAGGGCAAGCTACTAGTGTATCAATGTCCTTTATCTGGCAGTCAAGCCCTGACATTAGGAGCAAATTACAGAGATTAGAAGGGTTACAGGGGTATACACTTTCTGATTTATTAAAGGAGGCAGAGAAGGTGTTCAATAAGAGAGAAACTCCAGAAGAGAAAGAGGAAAGAATGTGGTTAAGAATGAAAGAGGCACAGGACGAAAGAGATAAAAAGCGGAGCAAGGAATTGACTAAGGTATTGGCCACCGTAGTTACTCAGGGACAGAACAGAGAGGGAGTCAGACTGGGAGAGCGAGAACGAAGAGGGACCAAACTAGACAAAGACCAGTGTGCCTATTGTAAGGAAAGAGGACACTGGGCACGAGAGTGTCCCAAGAACCCCAAGAGTCTCAGAGGACCTCCGATGCCCAAGCCACTGACGTCCCTACTGACGTTGGAAGACTAGGGAAGTCGGGGCCAGGAACCCCCCCCTGAGCCCAGGATAACTTTAAGCGTCGGGGGGCAGCCAGTTACCTTCCTAGTAGACACCGGGGCCCAGCATTCAGTCCTAACCCAGACTCTAGGACCACTCAGCAACCGAACTGCTTGGGTACAAGGAGCAACTGGAGGAAAGAACTATCGGTGGACCACGGAACGCAGGGTCCAGCTGGCTACCGGTAAGGTGACACACTCATTTCTACACGTACCCGATTGCCCCTACCCGTTACTGGGGAGAGACCTTCTAACCAAATTAAAGGCCCAAATCCACTTCAACCCGGGAGGGGCGGCAATAACAGGCCCCAATGGGGAACCCTTACAAGTACTAACCCTCCATTTGGAGGAGGAATATAGACTATATGAACCTGAACAATCCTCAGAGATCCAAAATGAAGCTTGGCTAAAAGAGTTCCCTACGGCCTGGGCGGAGACGGGGGGCATGGGTATGGCTCGCCAACAACCCCCCCTCATAATCCAACTCAAGGCGACAGCCACCCCAGTGTCAATAAAGCAGTACCCAATGTCTCAGGGAGCACGCCAAGGCATCAGACCTCATATTAAGAGACTTCTCGATCAAGGAATTTTAATTCCCTGCCGGTCACCTTGGAATACACCTCTGTTACCGGTAAAGAAACCCGGCACAGGAGATTACCGGCCAGTGCAGGATCTAAGAGAAGTTAACAAAAGGGTTGAAGACATACATCCCTCCGTACCCAATCCATATAATCTACTGAGCACCCTGCCCCCTTCCCACGGATGGTATACGGTGCTAGACTTGAAAGATGCTTTTTTCTGCTTAAGACTACATCCAGTGAGCCAGCCACTCTTCGCCTTTGAATGGAGGGACCCAGATCTTGGGGTTTCAGGACAGTTGACTTGGACTCGGCTTCCTCAGGGTTTCAAGAACAGTCCTACTCTGTTTGATGAGGCGCTGCACAGAGACTTAGCTGATTTCCGAGTGCAGCATCCCTCACTGATACTTCTTCAATATGTCGATGACCTCCTCTTGGCGGCTCACACCCAAGAAAGCTGTCTGAGTGGCACTAGAGCCCTCTTACAGACACTGGGACAATTAGGATACCGAGCCTCAGCAAAAAAGGCCCAAATATGCCAAAAACAAGTCACCTACTTGGGGTACCAGCTGAGGGAAGGACAGAGATGGCTCACTGAGGCACGAAAGCAGACTATCCTCCGCATATCCACACCTACCACCCCACGACAGCTAAGGGAATTTTTGGGAACTGCTGGATTCTGTCGCTTGTGGATCCCTGGGTTTGCGGAAATGGCAGCCCCCTTATACCCCCTCACTAAGCAAGGGGCTCGGTTCCATTGGGGCGAGGAGCAGCAACAGGCCTTTTTCAACATCAAAAAGGCTTTACTAGAATCCCCAGCCCTGGGACTCCCAGATGTAACTAAGGCTTTCGAACTGTTCATAGATGAAAAACAGGGCTATGCCAAGGGAGTACTAACCCAAAAGCTAGGGCCTTGGAAGCGCCCGGTGGCCTACCTGTCAAAGAAGTTAGACCCTGTGGCTGCTGGTTGGCCACCCTGTCTACGAATGGTGGCTGCCATTGCCATCCTAGTCAAGGATGCGGGCAAGCTAACTTTGGGCCAATCACTTACCATCTTGGCCCCCCATGCGGTTGAAGCCTTGGTCAAGCAGCCCCCAGACAGGTGGCTCTCCAATGCTCGCCTGACCCATTATCAGGCCATGCTCCTGGACACTGATCGTGTACAGTTCGGGCCTGTGGTGGCGCTCAACCCTGCCACCCTACTCCCCTTACCTGAGACTATGGAAACACATGATTGCCTCCAGATCCTAGCTGAAGTTCATGGCACCCGAAAGGATCTGACGGACCAGCCCCTCATGGGAGCAGACTACACCTGGTATACAGATGGCAGTAGCTTCCTGCACAATGGCGAGCGAAGAGCAGGAGCTGCAGTGACTAATGAGACAGAGGTAATCTGGTCCAAGAAGCTATCTCCTGGGACATCAGCTCAGCGGGCGGAACTCATTGCCCTGACTCAGGCTCTGCAGATGGCAGAAGGTAAGAAACTAAACGTTTATACCGACAGCCGCTATGCCTTTGCTACGGCCCACATACATGGCGAAATCTATCGGAGGAGAGGGCTCCTCACCTCCGAGGGAAAAGAAATTAAAAATAAACCTGAAATACTGGCTCTGCTCAAGGCCTTGTTCCTGCCCCAAAAGTTAAGCATTATGCACTGCCCGGGTCACCAAAAGAATAATAGCCCGGTGGCAAGGGGAAACCAGCTGGCAGATCAAGCTGCTAAGGAAGCTGCCCTGGGGGAAAAAGAAACTGGGCCCATTCTCACCCTGAGCATAGGGCCCCCACAAGAAAATAATAAACCTATGGAGTACAGTTCTGAGGATCAGGAGCTGCTAAAGAAAATGGGGGCCACATGGGATCCACAGAAAGGGGCATATACCATGGACGAAAAAATTGTTATGCCCACTTCATATTCTCGCCACATAGTCCAATCCTTGCACTCACTGACCCATCTGAGTGAAAACAAAATAAAAACCCTCTTAAATAATGAGCACCAACCGTATTTGTTACTAAACCAAGACAAGGCGTTGCGATCCATAATTAGAAATTGCTTAGTCTGTGCACAAGTAAATACCGGAAAGGCTTACGCTGCCCCTGGAGTGCGCGTTCGAGGACATCGCCCGGGTATTCACTGGGAAATCGACTTCACGGAAGTAAAACCTGGACTCTATGGTTACAGATATTTGTTAGTTTTTGTAGACACTTTTTCAGGATGGGTAGAAGCCTTCCCCACCAAGCACGAGACTTCGAATGTGGTCACCAAGAAACTACTTGAAGAAATCTTCCCCAGGTATGGAATACCTCAGGTATTAGGCACCGACAATGGTCCAGCCTTCGTCTCCCAGGTAAGTCAGAAGGTGGCCAAATTATTGGGGATTGATTGGAAATTGCATTGTGCATATAGACCCCAGAGCTCAGGACAGGTAGAGAGAATGAATAGAACAATCAAGGAGACTTTAACTAAATTAACGCTTGCAACTGGCTCTAGGGACTGGGTCCTCCTCCTGCCCCTGGCCCTATATAGGGCCAGGAATACCCCCGGGCCCCTAGGATTGACTCCCTTTGAGATATTATATGGGGCACCACCCCCTATTGTAAACCTTTTTAATCCTATTGATCCTCATGTTTCTTCTTTTGCCGATCGTGCTACCCTACAAGCCCACCTCCAGGCACTCCAGATCGTTCAGAAAGAGGTCTGGAGGCCACTGGCTACAGCTTATCGAGAGCAGTTAGAAAATCCAACTGTGCCACATCAATTCCAGATCGGCGACTCTGTCTGGGTCCGCAGGCATCAGATCAAGAACCTTGAGCCCCGATGGAAGGGACCCTACACCGTACTCCTGACCACCCCGACGGCGCTAAAAGTCGACGGCATCGCGGCGTGGATCCATGCCTCCCATGTAAAACCAGCTCATCTGGGACCAAACGAACCGACAGCATCCGATCTCAAGGAGGAATGGCGAGTTCGACGCACTCAAAACCCGCTAAAGATAAGACTCATGCGATCCTAACATTGACTATCCTTGTTCTGGGCATTCCGAGCTCCCATGGGTCCCCTCATCATGTAAAACAGCTCACCTGGCAGGTCCTATCTCAAACAGGACAAGTAATTTGGAACACCTCTCAGCAGCATGCCCCATTCACTTGGTGGCCTAATCTATACCCCGACATCTGTAAATTAGCCATGGGAGCTCCAGCCAACTGGGATATAGAAAATTACTTTGACCTACAGAAGCCGCCTTCACAATCGTCCCCCCAAGGACGACTTGGGTTAAATCCTTGGGGAGGCTGTGGGGATTGGAGTCAACGAAGTATGTTAAGGACACTCACCTTCTATGTATGCCCCGGGTTTCACAGACCCAGAGAATGGACCTCATGCAGTGGGGCATCCCACTTTTACTGTCACAATTGGGGCTGTGAAACCACTGGTGACACTTATTGGAAGCCCACCTCAGGTTGGGACTACATAACCGTAACAGCGAATTATTCCCATGCCAGGAGCAGCCCCAAGTGGACACAAAACCCAGCCTGTCAAAATCAGTGGTGTCACCCACTCAAAATAGCCTTCACTGAATCAGGAAAAAAACAACTTAATTGGGTAAAGGGATATACCTGGGGCCTCAGATTCTATAAAGAACGTTATGACGACGGCCTAACGTTCACTATAAAGCTTTCTATAGAAACCCCAAGAGCCGCCATAGGACCCAATCCAGTTCTCGCCTCACCGCCCCGAGGCCCCCCCCAAAGGTTAAGGTTAACACCAAGACCGACACCACTTTTAACCCCAGCGACTTCCACAGCTATACAAACTGAAAAGACCCCCGAATTACTCGGAACAGGAGACAGGCTTATCAACCTAGTGAGAGGGGCCTACCAGGCACTTAACCTCTCCAGCCCTGAGAGAGCAAACAATTGCTGGCTATGTCTTAATCCAAGCCCTCCATACTATGAGGGCATAGCCCTCTCTGCCAACTATACTAACTCCACTACCCCCAACGCTATATGCCATGGCCAAGATCACCGTTTAACCCTCTCACAAGTTTCAGGGGCAGGGCTGTGTATAGGCACCCCGCCTCTTCATGTTAAAAAAACACTCTGTAGTTCGACCCATAACATATGGGCCAGCTTCTATTATTTGATCCCACCCAATGGAACCTATTGGGCATGTAACACAGGCTTAACCCCTTGTGTATCTGCTGCTGCCTTAAACCAGACTACTGATTATTGTGTGTTAGTTCAACTATGGCCTCGAATAACCTATCACTCAGATGAATTGGTTCTTAGCTACCATGAATGGAGTGATCTCAGCCGAGTAAGGCGTGAACCTGTCACCCTAGTCACCCTAGCTATGTTGTTGGGGGTAGGAGGCATTGCCGCCGGGGTCGGTACTGGGGCAACCGCCCTGGTCCGAACAGACCAATACCTACTTCTACATCATGCTATGAATGAAGACCTTAGGGCCTTAGAACAGTCAGTACGGGCCCTCAAGGAATCCCTAACCTCCCTGTCAGAAGTGGTGCTACAAAACAGAAGAGGCTTAGACCTACTGTTCCTAAAAGAGGGTGGCCTTTGTGCTGCTCTCAGAGAAGAATGCTGTTTTTTTGCCGACCAGACTGGAGTAGTAACAGAAACTCTAGATAAATTGAAGGAAAGGCTAGATAAGCGTAAAAGAGACTTTGAATCTCAACAGTCTTGGTATGAAGGAGTTTGGAATCGTTCACCCTGGTTTACTTCCCTAATAACCTCCTTAATAGGACCTTTAATGCTCTTAATGTTAATTCTAACATTCGGGCCATGCATCATTAACAAGTTAACCCAATTTATAAAAGATAGATTGTCGCTTGTCCAAACCATGGTATTAACCCAACAATATCATGCAATAGGGCAGCGGGAGATCAGCCCCTAGTAAAGTAAAAGATTTTACTCGGGCCAAAAAGAAAATGGGGGAATGAAAAGGGTTTTCTCCCTCCCTTTCCCCCTCCTCCCCCCTTCTCTCTGCTTAGCCAACACCCCCTTCTCCCACTCCCTTAAACAATCCTCTCATGTTGTAAAAAGTGATAAGATACTACGAGGAATGTTGAAAGGTCAGTCTACATGCAAATAAGGGTTTGTAGTCTGACCAATGCCGAAGGTCAGTCTACATGCAAATAAGGGTTTGTAGTCTGACCAATGCCGAAGGTCAGTCTACATGCAAATAAGGGTTTGTAGTCTGACCAATGCCGAAGGTCAGTCTACATGCAAATAAGGGTTTGTAGTCTGACCAATGCCGAAGGTCAGTCTACATGCAAATGAGGGATTGGGATCTGGCCAATGCCGATGGTCAGTCTACATGCAAATGAAGGATGCTGAGCGAACCAATCAGGGGTATTCCCGCGCACCTTTACATTTGAACTAGCCAATCTACAAACACCAAGTATGCCTTTACATTCAAACCAGCCAATGAAAACTTTGTAACCGTGCTTTTGCTTCTGTACGTATGTTTTCGCTTCCCCAAACCCCATAAAAAGGCCCTGAACTAAGGGCTGGGCGCGCGAGTCCTCCTAAGACTTGATCGCCCGCAGGTACCTGTGTCTACTTAATAAACCTCGTGCCGTTTGCATCTGACCAGTGGACTCGGCTTGGTTTTTGGGTCCGGGGGTCTCCTCCTGAGAAGGGGTCCATCCCGGGGTGCTTGGAGCCCCGGGGGATCTTTCAAAGGGAAGCTCAAAGGGTAATTTACTTTATTTCACGGTCTCAACGATGGTCTCTCTGGCTCTGCTTCTCTCTCCTGCAGCAACCATCCACGATGAGTTATGCAAGACACATCATTAAGAAGGAAGGCTTGGGACTCCAGGGCCTCAACAAAGGATTTACAGCAACTTTGGGACGTCACGGAGTTTTCAACATGGTTTATTTTGGCTTCTACTACAATGTCAAAAACATTATTCCTGTCAATAAGGTAACTATTTAATAGATTCAAATCCTGGAGGAAGAAGCTCATCAGTGATGATAGCTACATCTGCAGAGTGCTTATCATGTGCTAGTCGCTGTGCTGAACACTCACATCGAATCTGATCCCCATGTTAGCCGTGTTCATGGGTTGTTGTCATCCCTATTTAGGAACTGGAAACTGAGGCTTACAAAGATCAAGTCCTTTTTTAGGTAGTTAAGAGCAAAGTAGAGGCTTGAACCCAATTCTGACACCAAAATTCATCTCCCTGAAATATGCATCATGACCCTTGAATGCTTCCTCTTTATCACTAGCAGAAGCTTCTAGAAACTAGGAAAAAAAAAAGTTTTTTTTTTATCTCAGAAGCATAACTTTCCCAAGAAGGTTGAAATTTTCATGTTCTAAATAAATTCTGAGCTCTGGGGTATTAGTATTTAAAATTACTAATTTTTAAATCCACCAAAGTTAACTAGGGTAAGCAGGAAACCAACTCTTCAAGGATCATTCACTTTTCATGCAAAGTAGTAGTAATTATAAATATATTTTAATGGTAATTTACAGATGCTAGCAGCCTTTCAACTTCTACAAGATAAAAGGAGCACACGATGATGTGCTCAGCATCTTTTCATTTGTAACAGCACACTTTTCCCCCACCATCATATTGCCTGCTTGCATTGAAAATTTCTGATCCTGGAAGCACCTCCTGGGGACTCATTTTGCACGTGCAGACAATATCCCCCAGGGGTTCAGTTTTTTATTTTGCTTTGTACAAAACTGTTGATGGACTTTTATAAACCATAAAATGATTTCTAATATGGCTATCACCAGACTGTTCAGTAAAGTTGATTATACCCACCTTTGCCTAGTGATGCCCCATATTCTGGGTCAGGACTTATCTTAAGTAGCAGCTGAAGCCAAGGGATGTTCCACATTCACTGTCTGTTGGTTTGGCCTAATTCACTTGCCAAAATAGTTAACCACATTTTACTGTATTTGGAAATCTCAGTTATTGAGTAGAAGCTCAGGTTTGGTTGGCCTGAAATCTGTGATTGTACAGTGTATAGACACCCTTCCCCCACTGACTGACAATTCTGACTCCAGTGGTCCTCAGAGCTCTCCTTCCATCGAGAGCCACAGAAATCGAACACAATGGACACTTTGGGCTGAGTAACATGAGGGAGTTCGACTCTTACACACTGAGATTCTTTTTGGCAAGAATGAGCTAAACAATTTGTGGTACCCAGGACAAAATGAAAATGTAGTACCCTTGTTCAAAAATTAGTAAGAATTTCAAGACCAAATATATATAGTAAGGCAACAAACCAAGCTCTTCTACGCGCAGGCCCTAGGTGACTACATAGGTCACAAATACATGAAGTTGACCCTGTTTTTTAGACTCTGAGATGAGTACTCCTTACCACACAGAGAAGAGAAGAGTCCCTGCCTCCATCTCTCCAGCTATCCACTTTTGAGACAGAAGTCACACACAATGAAATAAATTATACCAATGATTATATATTTTATTACATATATTTGAGCATGTATTCTAATTTCTATAGCTTTATAAAATGAATTTGGTCTATTTAAGAAAGAAGTCACAAAGATCTACATATAGTCATATGTTAATAATGTTTTTTTAAAAATCCACAAGTGTAAATTTCATTCTACAGTTAATCTGTGCACTTAACTCATTAAATGTTGTACATTATATAAACACAGAAGCTTAACTATTCACTTATTTTTTTAATTACATCATGATATCCTGAAAGCATGGAAAGCACTCCCTGATCTTGCCAGGTGGCAGGGTCAGACCATACCACCTCTTACAGGACACACTGAGGTTTCTCACCTTTATCTGAAGAGAACTAGGAAGCCAACAAAAGATTTTAAGCCAAGGAATTACCTGGCCGCCAAGTGGAAAGGAGGTGGTGAGGGAAGGCAGGGTGTAACATGGAAATGATTTCCAAGCGGGATGCGAGGGCCTCAGATTGTGTTGTTCACGGTGGAGACAAGGAGAGGTGGACAGATTTGAGAAATTTTCAGGAGGCAAAATATTCAGCATATATATAGGTGTGTTGAGAAAAGGAGTGGTGGGGAGAGATGCTGCCTAGGTTCTTGGCTTGAGCAACTGGAAGGGTGAGGGTGCCATTTACTGAGAAAGAAAACAAGTTTATGGGAGAATATTATGGGCTCAGCCTGGAAACTGAATTGAACTGCACTTGGAACGAAAATGCAGATGTGTTGGAGATTGGAGCTTCAGAGGAGAGATCTGAGTTGGAGATATGCACTTAGATGTCTTCACAGATCTGGGCGGCTCAGTCGGTTCAGTGTCTGCCTTCGGCTAGGGTCACGATCTCAGGGTCCTGGGATGAAGCCTGCGTTGGACTCCTGCTCAGAGGGGAGTCGGCTTGTCCCTCTCCCTCTACCCTCTCCTCCCTGCTCCCTCACTCACATATGCGCTCTCTTTCTCAAATAAATACATAAAATCTTGAGGAAAAAAAAAAAAGTCATCATACACCTGGGAGAGTGTCCGTTTTATGAGGTGAAAGATCTTGAGGCAATCACATCACTGCTCGGAGTTTCAGCTTTGTTTATTGTATGTTGAAAAAGCTCCCCAACAACATTATTTTGAGGACTGGCAAAAGTAATCATGAAGTTGTGTGTGAAGTTTAGGGGTGCTGGTACAGATGACAGCGGTGAGGGGAGGAGAGAGAGGCGGGGAGGCGGATGGTGCAAACAGGGAGCACGTAGAGCAGAGCATGAAGAATTTTTCCCCAGGACTGTTCCTTTTGCACTTAAATGAACACTGTGTCTTTTCTTGCCTAGAACAAAGTCATTGATTTTATGTGTTCTGTAATCTAAGCCTGATTCAAAACTGGGAAACCAGTATTCTTTCAATTTAAACCATAATAAATCAATCCTTTGTGAAGAGGAAGGTATGATAATCATTAAAACATGTTGAAGAACGTCATCAAGTTGTTAACCATGAGGAGGAGGCGGTGTTCCTTGAAGGCTTTATTCCATCTTTGCCGTGGGCTGTCTCTAGCCATACACTTCGGACGATTTGTTTACAGGATTATGGTTTCAGCTCCCTCGCCCAGCAACTGGTTGGTCATTCTGTTGTTCTGAGGGAATTTGAGATCTCCCCAGTCCTGACTGGCATGAAATAATTTTGGAATTTTTTTCTTTAATGTGTTTTTTAAAATCCATAAATGGTCTTTCAGTGTTTTCCATTTTCAAAGTATTTTGTTTTAAAAGAAACTTCATAATGATTATCTCTGGGGAGTGGAAATGGAAATGGGGGGGGTGTATGTGGGGGGGGCATGTGTGCGTGTGTGAGTGAAAGAGAAACAAAGCAAGCAGCAGTGGAAGGAAAGTCATTTTCTATATACCATTCTGAGCTGTTGGAAGCGTCTGCAATAAGCATGTATTAATTTTATAATAGGAAATAAATCAGTGAAAAGTTTAATAGAGTCTCATAAACTAGAGTACCTAGTTAACTTTTTCACATTTTATACACCTCTGAGGCTGTCTAGAGAGGTAAAAATAAGAACTTTAAATGGTAAGCGGGAAGAACTCAGGTCAGACATCTACCCCTGAAGTTTTAACTCTTCAGATTGGTGATGCCCATTAGATATATTTTTCAAGTGATCTCAGAAGTATCCCGACTTTCTGTGCCATGTCAGACTATTAAAACCATTTTTGTAGACTCCACAGTTTTGCCTGATCCCCGTCATGATAACTGCCATTTTCAGATAAGAAAACCAAATGAGAAGTTACGGCCCAGCGCTGAAAGTTACTGAAATCATTTATTTGAGGTTACACAGCAAGGGGGAGGGAGAGAACTAGAGGCCAGAACTCTTTCCACTAAACCATGCAATGCTTTAACTCTGTATTTTACCTTGTGTTTTGTCACACACAAATGACCGCTTAAAAATGATTACTGAAATTTAAATATGTGGAATAGCTAGAATATTTAGATAATAGGACCAAATTCCTCTTCTGTCTCCTTCAGTCCTGTAAGCTGGCCCTCCCTTTCCATAGCCTTAGTCTGTAATCTGTGGGAACAAAGAATGAGAAGTCATGGCCCTGGAAGAAGAGGGCATTAGCAGTTTGAAAATGGTGCCCTGGGTTAGATTCCTTCCGATTTATTTGTAGGCTCTGGCTGCTCCTTTGGCAAGTGGCTACAGTAGAGCAAAGATTGCCCTGGATATTAACTGACCATGGAATCCATTTACTGGAGGCATTCATTTACATCTTGCAGTAAATGGAATGGAATGTCAGCATAAAGAATTATCCCTTCTCCCCAGAAAGAGGCATCACTTCTCCAAGCAAAGCCCACTGGAAGCAGGTATTGATTAACTTAAATGCTGACATCTTTTTCAAATATCCATGGGAGTAAGCTTTCATTGCAAAGATAATTTTTTTCATTCCCATTACAAGGTGGGGCTGTTGGAAGCCTATCATTTGTGATGATGACACAGAAATGAGCATCGTAAAATTCAAATGTTACATCTCGTGAATAACCTGTCCTCTAGTTCCATATTTACTGCTTTTCAAATGTTTCCATAAGTAAAATAATAATAATAGCAGAAATCACCGTCTGAGGCTCATGGTTGTCAACAGTATTAAGCTATGCTTTTAGTTTGTAGCCTAATTAAGCATGTTTGCAAGTTATTTTGCCAAAAACAATACATCTTTTGTGTTGAATTTTGCCATGATATAAATTACATGTGTGGGTTAGAGATATTCTAGGAGAGAACAATTTTTCACATGTTCAATTTTTCTTACTTAATAAACCATTTAGACCTGTCCCTGTGGTCATTTTACTATGGACTGTATTAAGGCAAACATATTTTATTTTCTCCTAAGGTAATATTTATAAAAGCTTGCCTTTTAGAAATGCAAATGTTTTTCTTTTGATTTTGATTTTTAATATTTTCTTCATTTTGTAAATTCTGTAGAAAGTCAGAGGGCGATGTCAGACACACTTCAGTTTATCAGAAGAAATGTGGAAATGTGTTCATTTCATGATTTAAAGCTATGTCTTTCCCTAAGGTGTGCACTAAGCTGGATGAAAAATGCACCTTTGGGTTCAAGTGAAGAACTTAGACAGAGCTGTTTGTATTTTGGAAAGAAGAATCTCAGTAGAATTAGATCATAGTAAGATTTAATTTATGGCCATTTATTTTTCTGATTCTCTCTTACTCAATCATTAGTCTTACCAATCATCCGGTAATGGGAAGGGCAGGAGCATTAAAGTTTCATTAAGAACAACTCTCCTTTCTGGGAACCACTGGGATAAAACTACAAGTATATATTATCTATAAAATTCCAGGATATGAGACAAGATTCTGTGGTAAAAAGCAGTATCTTTCATGGGCAGTTTTCACAGACTCCCTGGGGTATGTTGTGTTGGGGAGAAAGAAGGCATAGGGGAGGGCAGAGAGAAGGGGGCAAGGATTCAGACACTTATAAACTTTAAGCCAAAAGTTTCCAATCAGGTACCACCCAAGTGGATGGAAGTGTGGTACCAGTAGCTTTAGATTCTCAGTGGGTCCCTTCTATTCCTTCATTCCAAAAGTGTTCATGGCACATCTATGATGTCTGGGGCCTTGCCTCACTGAGTGTCAGCACTGTCCCTGCCTTACCGGGGTCGACGAAAGGAGACCCACAATAAACAAGTCATTGTGTAGGGCACTGGACTGTGACAGTCGTGATGAGGGCCATGAAAAGACAACTACCAATCTGTGGGAATTTATAAACCAGGATCCTACTCTAGACCGATGGCAGAGGCAGGCCAAGGACATAGGAAAGGCCTGCCTTCACAAACAACGTTGAGACTGAGGCTGGACATTGAGGATTAGCCAGGCCGAGAGGAAGAGGATGAGCGGAGACTAGACAGATCTTCCGTTGCAGAGGAGAGGGTGAATGATTGCTGTGAAGCAGAGGCTCGCGGAACCGGGGAGAAGTCAAAGAATGAGGATAGCTGGTGTATGGTGAGCCAGAGGGGACGGGAGGTGGCGGAGGCTGCAGAGGGGAACTGGGCCAGAATGTTGGAGGCATGAAATAAGTCACTTGACTCCTCTTAAATGATGTAACCAAGGGGGGGGGATGTCAAACAAACATATTGCATAAGCAGGACTAGACGGGCATGGGAAAGTTTCATTAATAGACACAGTTCAGAAGTAGAATCTCATGACATAAACTTGGTTCAAAGACTTCTTCTTGATCATATGCCTACCTCCGTATCAAAGCATCTCAGTGTGTCCTTGTCCTAACTTCCCAACCTTTAGAATTTTGTTTTGGAAACCTGGTTTGTTAGTTTTCCTTGGGGTCAGTGCCTGTATTGAGGCAAGGAATAAACAGAGCACACCAAAACAGAAAAATCTTACTGAGTTCCCAAGGAAATATATTAATATATTCTTGCATTCTGTATGGTAATACTCAGTGATACAATTGATTCTTAGAAGAAATCATCTACCCATGTAAATATTTATAGAGAGATATTTAAGGAGAGGGTGTGTGTGTGTGCGTGTGTGTGTACATATATATGAAATAATCAAGTGATAACTCTTATGCTTAAGCCCTAACCTATTTTGACATTGTATGTGTTTTATAATTTGACCTAAGTGGGTAAGACGTTTAAAATTATTTTACATTTCACAACACTTTAAAAAACAGCTAGCTCGGGGAAAAAAGGAATTTTCATGGCTATTTTCTGAATGGCTACATTTAGATGCTGAGCTTTTAACAAGACTTTGATTTCATTCCAAAGCCCAGAGCCCTGCAAGGATAGGATCTTGGGAATACTCTACATTCCTTAAAGAATGCTTATCAATTAAACCATCTCATTTTAGTTAGTGACCTTCTGTGGACTGGGGAGCTAGCATTTCCCCCAAATTATCTCACATAAAGAGAAAACAAACACTGTGATAGATTCTTCTGATAGCTGTCAAGAGGAAACAACTGTATTTTTTAATTAAGCTTCAATAGCAGGTATTTTCATTGGAGGACAAAACAGCAGGATACCATGACATCAGGGCAAAAACTGCTTTGGTCAAAGTTTGTGAACAGTACAACAAAAGAAGGGTGCCTGGGTGGCTCAGTGGGTTAAGCCTCTGCCTTCAGCTCAGGTCATGATCTAGGGTCCTGCCTGGGATGGAGCCCTACATCGGGCTCTCTGCTCAGCGGCGAGGCTGCTTCCTCTCCCACCCCCCGCCGCCTACTTGTGATCTCTCTCTGTGTGTCCAATAAATAAATAAAATCTTTAAAAAAAAAAAAAAGGAGCCAACAGTAGAGGAAACGAAAGATACGGTCTGGGGCTGCCTCTGCTCCTCATTGACTTGGACCCACTGAAATTAACAATATCGAAAACGCAAATTTCTTCTTAAAAAAATAAAAGGCAGTTGACCGTCCCTCAAGCTGCCTCCTTGTTCGGTTACCAGGAGGCAACCATGATTACAACTCACCACATCATTTTCATGACGACCGTTGCCAGCTGTAGGGAGGGCAGTGAGAGCTGCTGTTATTTGCCTTCCAGTTGCTACCAGGTGCTGGAGCAGTGTGTGTACATCCCGCCTTTGTAATATGCTTCTTAGTTCTTTGTGTGGTGCGTCCTTATAAAGGAACAATAAAATATTCATTAAACCCCAATGATGTGCCAACCCGTTATACCTACAAAATGAATAATACATGGCACAGTCGTCCCCTCTGAGAGGCTTTGAAGGATTCTTCCCAAAGAACGTCAGAGTCCGGTGCCCTTCTCCACTAGATCCCGTGGATGACAGAGCCCAGGCCGACGGAGCCCAGGTTATCAGACCCCAGAGTCCATATCATAACTGCTATACTGTACTTCTTCAGATGTATGGATAGGTGAGCCTTGGAGTCTTTCTGTCTTGAGGACATATTCATAGTTCCTCAGCTCCTCTTCAAATGGCATGGTTTCTGGTCCTCTGTATGGTCTGTCTCTCCATTATAGATGCATCAGATTTGTCAATGTCAGTGTCAAAACTGGACATAACTACAGTTGTCAGTCAGCTCAGAACACAGTAGCCTCACCTCTTCCTGGGATCTGAATACAGGCCTTTCTTAATGCACCCAAAGATTGTACAGAGATGAGTTCTTGGTTTTGTCAGGGTGTAGAGGAAAGAATAGGTGTTGCTTTTACATCAAGATGTTGCTATGTATAAAACTCTGTGGTCCGCTAAAATCCCCAGATTACATGAAGTGCAGTCAAGTCAGGTCTCCCTCATCTTGAACTTGTGCAGTTTGTATTTGCTATGCTTAAATGTAAACCTGTGGGTTCGGTCCATTGCTAGAGCTTAGGATGACACATTTTCATGTTGAGGGCCTCATCTGTCATTGTAGCTCCCAGCCTGGGTCATCCACAGCTCCCAGAGCTGGCCTTCCACATCGTCCCCCAAGTTCATCCAGCCCGTCTTCAGACTGTCTCCTGGATGTCTTTTTCACAGATGAGGACCTCCAACTGTCCATCTTCCTTTCAGTTCTTATTAATTCAGTGTCTTGTTAATCAGGATAATGTGGGAGACTTTTTCTAAAATCAAAGCGTGCATGGTGATTTAAAAGGAAATTTAACTTTCAAAAGGGTTGCCTCTCACGTGTCTCATATGAGAATACATCACGAACTTCATGTTTGTATCACCTCTTGCTTGGCAGCCTTGAGAAGATGAAAGGCTGAGTGACAACAGCCCCTTCAGGTATTGATGGTGATGTGCTACAGAAGGAATAAAGTGAACCGGAGTGTAGAATGTGTGCTGTTAGCACAGACTGACCATTTGTAAAATTATGGAAATAACTGTGAGAGAGCCCATTAAAATTGGTTTTGACCACATGTTTACTATAATCTAGTAACTGAGTAATAGATTTATTAAAATGTTCATTCCCTTTTGAGATATCCTGTCATGGTAGTGACTTTCCCACCATCGAACAGTTTATTAGCCTACTTGGGGGAAGAGGAAGCAGAAAGAAAGATTTCTGTCAAGAAGTAATTTGTGATCCTCTGAAAATCATGTGACTCTTTGGAGGACTGCCATATTGTCTTTGTTTTACCCAAAGCAATTTATAGCAATCTCTTTCCGTCACTTCTGAGCAGTAATTTTCGTTCTTCAAATGACAAGACTATTTTAGCAATTTTTGGCAAGCAACAATAAATCCAGTCTAGCATCAACCAAGGCCAATCCTGAATGGAGAACATTCTTCTCCTTATGTTTACTGAAGACTGTCTAAGGCAGCCAGGGTATACTGACTTCAAGTTAGGTCAACACTGGTCAGAGAGGATCTCAAATGCAGTGTGATACCAGGAGAAATTAACAGGTACATGAATTGCAGGGAGCAAAGGAAATTTAATTTGGGCTGACAAGGTAGGAAGAGTTTGTGACTAGACTTTAATGTCAATATTCGTGCTGAGCTCCTTGAAGTGAAAAGCCCATTGCTACACTCTGCTCAACCTTGCTTTGTGGGGAGCAGCACGCTTCCTGGCCAATCTCCCTTACCACCCCTAGTCCTCACTAGCCAGCAAATCTTCTTTCCCCCATCTTCCTTACCCCCTCCTTCTCGCATGTCTCTGTGTGGAATGTCTTCTTAAGGATGCCAGACCCTAATCACAAAGGCCTGTGAGATGGGCAAAGGTTCTCTGTTTATCAAGCTAGCAGCCAGCTGGCCAGTCACTAAACAAGGCATCAAAGCCCATGCCAGGAAAGGTAAAAGGAGAGGCATATGCTTCTTTTGATCAAGACATTTTGCTTCTCTGCATATTAACTTTTTAAGTACCATTGCTTAAATTACTGGTACTGTCTTTAGCTGTGGATATAATGTTTGCATGAGTTGGTTAAATTAGTTACAAGTATGTAGTTGTTGATTGTTAACTATTTTGAGTCCCATGATCTCATTTTTGATGACTTGGCACTTTTGTTGAATTTTAATTGCTGTGGGACATCATGGCCACCAGTGTTTCGGGATCACTTATTAGTATTTCTCATTAAGCTGTGAAGAGCCTATAAATAATATGTCCTGTCAGGGAAACTCATTGATCTTCCTAAGGAGGGAAGGCAAACACATCTCTGCAGCTCACACAAGATCGCAGTGTGATGGAAGCAGCCAGAGAGAGTTCTAGTAAGAGACATGGTATTAATACCAAATTCTGGTTCTTACCAGCTAGCTATGTCTCTTGGGCAAGTTACATATTTTCTCCATCTCTGTTTTCTCATTTCTGAGATGAAATGTTAACACCAGACTTAAAAACGTCTACAAGGGAATTAAATAATTTTTTAAAACTATGACTATTTATTGGCTTTTGTATTGCTATCACAAAATAAGGTTATGCATGTAATATACATTAACATTTCAGGCCACTTAGCTCCAGTTTAAAGTACCATAATTTAGAAGAAAAATTGGAAAATATTTAGAGGAAAAGAGTAAAGCTCATCTGTAGGTGGGGAAATAATACATACTACTTATAAATATTTTTAAGGTACTGTGTTTTTAAGCATGTGGAGGAAAAGGTTAGTTCAATAACGGTTTTTAAATCATGATGAATTACATCAAGAATGGTGACAGTTGATTGCCCTTGCAATTGAGCAAAAAATTAGAGTAAAATAGTTTAGGCTTGTGCGTTAGGAATGTGGGTTAGGAACACAGGAAGTTTCCTGATTAATGACAGTTGGAACAAATTATGGGAGTAAGTTCAGAATTTTTAATAACAAGATAGATTTTTTATCAACACTAATATCCATTTACACAATTAAGGTGTGATCAGTCCTAAATATTTTACTTAGGCTAAGTGACATATTTTCCCTCAAATTTTTTAAATTTTTATTTTACTATGGTAAATACACTTATACGAGATCTACCCTTTGCAAATTTTTCAATGCACAATACATTATTGTCAACTCTATGTACCGTGTTGTAAAGCAGACGTCTAGAGCTTATTCATCTTGCTTAACTGAAATTGATTAGTAACTCCCCATTTCCCTGTCCCCCAAGCCCCCGACAACCACCGTTCCAGTCTTCGATTCTATGACTTTGACTGTTTCAGGTACCTCATATAAGTGGAATCACGAAGTATTTGTCTTTCTGTGACTGGCTCATTTCACTGCAATAGCATCCTCAGCTTCCACACATGTTGTCACATACGGCAAATTGTCCTTCTTAAAGGTGAACAGTATTTCATTGTATGCACAGGCCATGTTTGTTTTATCTGTTCTTCTGTCAATGATGTTTAGGTTGTTTCCATATCTTGCTTATTGTGAATAGTGCTGCCGTAAACATAGCAGTGATATCTCTTTGACATCCTGATTTCAATTCTGTTGGATAAATATCCAAAAGTGGGATTGCTAGGCCATATCATGGTTCTATTTTTAATTTTGGAAGAATTCGATACTGTTTTCCATAAAGGCTACACCATTTCGAATCCCCGCCAATAGTGTATGAGGATTCCAGTTTCTCCCCATCCTTGCCAAAACTTGTTGCCTTTTATATTTTTAATAATAGCCATTCTGACAGAAATGAAGTGATGTCTCATTTTGGTTTTGATCTGCATTTCCCAGATAATTAGTGACGTTGAGCATTTCTTCATATGCCTGTTGGCCATTTGTCTGTCTTCTTTGGAAGAATGTCTATTCAAGTCCTTTGCCCATTGTTTTTTTTTTAATTTAATTTAATTTAATTTAATTTAATTTAATTTAATTTTTGAGAGAGCAATTGTGGGCACAGGGTGTTGGGGGAAAGGTACAGAGGAGAAGGAGAGAGAGAATCTTAAGTAGGCTCCATGCCCAGTGCAGAGCCAGACTCAGGGCTCGATCCCACAACCCCAAGATCATGAACTGAGCTGAAATCAAGAGTCAGACACTTAACTGACTGAGATACCCAGGTGCCCCTGCCCATTTTTTAATGAGGTTATTAGTTTTCTTGGTATTGAGTTATAGGAGTTCCTTATATATTTTACATATGAATTCTCTATCAGCTACATGGTTTGCAAATATTTTCTCCAATTCCATAGTTGCCTTTTTGATCTTTTGTTTCCTTTGCTGTTCAGAAGCTTTTTAGTTTAACATAATTCTACTTGTCTGTTTTTGGTTTTGTTGCCTGTGCTTTTGGTATCAAATCATTGCTAACACCAATGTCATGAAACTTTTCTCATATGTCTTCTCCTAGGATTTTTATGGTTTCAGGTCTCATATTTAAGTCTTTAATCCATTTTTTATTTATTTTTGAGTATGGGATAATACATGGATTCTATTTCATTCCTTTGCATGTGGATTTTCAGTTTTTTCAGCACCATTTGTCAAAGATTATTCTTTCCTGATTGTCTGACACCCTTGTTGAATATTAGTCAGCCATATATGCTTGGATTTATTTCTGGGGCTCACTGTTACATCCCACTGGTCTATGCCTGTCTTTATGCCTGCCCCATACTGTTTTGATTCCTATAGCTTTGTGATATACTTTGAAATCATGAAGTGTGATGCCTCCAGCTTTATTCTTCTTTCTCAGGATTGATTTGGCTATTTGTAGTCTTTTGTGATTTCATATGAATTGTAAAATTTTTTTCTATTTCTATGAAAAATGCCATTGGATTTTTATAAGGATTGCATTGATTCTGTAGATCACTTTGGGTATTATGGAAATTTTAGCAATACTAAGTATTCCAATCCGTGAACATGGGATGTCTGCATTTGTGTCTTCTTTAATTTTTTTTCACTGATGTTTTATAGTTTTCAGTATATAAGACCTTTACCTCCTTAGTTAGTTGAATTTATTTCTAAGTATTTTATTCATTTTAGTGCATTTTAAATGGGATTATTTTCCTAATTTCTTTAATAGATAGTTGGTTGTTAATGTACAGAAACATGGGAGATTTCTGTATGTTGATTTTATATCCTGCAACTTTACTAAATTTGTTTATTAGTTCTAAATATTGTTTATGGGATCTTTAGATTTTTCTGTACATAAGTCCTTGCTGTCTGTAACAGGGACAATTTTACTTCTGATTTCGATGTCTTTTATTTTCTTATCTAATTGCTCTGACTAGGACTTCAGTCCTATGGTGAAGAGAAGTGATGAGAGCAGGCATCTTTGCCTTGTTAACTAATCATAGAGGAAAAGCTTTCAGTTTTTCACTAATGTGATAACTGGGCTGTTCATACATGAATTTTATTATGTTGGGGACTTTTCTCTGTTTCTACTTCGTTGAGGGTATTGACTGTGCAGCATATTGAATTTTGTCAAATGCATTTTCTGCACCTACTGAGAAGATCTTGTGACTTTTTTTTTTAAATCTTTCATTCTGTTAATGTGGTGTATCACACTAGCTGATTCTTTTTATGTTAAAAAATCTTTGCATCCCAGAAATAAATCCCACTTCATCATGGTGTGTGATCCTTTTAATGTGCTGTTGATTTCAATTTGCTACTATTTTATTGAGGGTTTTTACATCTGTATTTATCAGGAATCTTGACCTATAGTGTTTTGTATTTTGCTTTTCATTTTTGTTTTTGTTTTGTCCCCCTTGTGGTGTCTTTGGCTTTTGTATCAGGATTATGCTAGCCTCATAAAATGAGTTGGAAGTGTTCTTTCCTCTGTAATTTTTTGGAAGAGTTTGAGAAGCATTGATATCAATTCTTCTTTATATATTTGGTAGCAACAATGTGAAACCATCTGGCCCTAGCCTCTCCTTTTTTGTGAAGTTCTTGATTACTGATTAAATCTCCATACTACTTATAGGTCTATTCAGATTTTCTGTTTCTTCATGATTTAGTCTTGGTAAGTTGTATGTTGTCTAGGAATTTATCCACTTTTTCTAGGTTGTCCAGTTTATTGACATATAATTATTCTTAGTCGTCTCATCTTTTCTAATTCTGTGATGTCAGTTATAATGTCTCTTCTTTCACTTCTGCTGTATTTAAGTCCTCTTTTTCATTTTAATTAGTCTTGCTAAGTGTCATTTTTATCTTTTCAAAAAAAATGAACTCAATGTCATTTTTTAAATTTTTTTTCTAGTCTCTGTTTCACCCTGCTTTAATATTTATTATCACCTCCTTTCTGCTAATTTTTGGACTGAGTTTTTCTTCTTTTTTCTAGCTCCTTGAGCTGTAAAATTAGATTATTTAAGATTTTTTTTAAATGTAGGTATTTATCACTATGAAATTACCTCTGAATACTTATTTTATTGCATTCCATAGGTTTTGTATTTTCATTTTATCTATATTATCTTTTCATTTATATTTGTCTGAGGTATTTTCTAGTCTCCTTTTTAACCAATTGGTTGTTTATTTCTTTTCTTTTAGTTTTTTTTAAGATTTTATCAATTTGAGAGAAAGAGTGAGAGAAAGAGAGAAAAAGAGTACACAAGCAGGGGGAAGGGGCAGAGGGAGAAGAAGAACCAGACTCACTGTTGAGCAAGGAGCCCAAAAACGTAGGGCTCAATCCCAGGACCCTGAGATCAGACCTGAGCTGATGGCAGGTGCTTAATCAACTGAGCCACCCAGGTGCTCCTCAGCTGGTTGTTTTAGTACGTAGTTTACTCAGGGAGACAACTGCCACTTTTGTCTTCTCCTTCTGTGCTGAGGGCTATGATACCTCAGTTCTCCCCCAGGTAGCTAGATTATACTGGACCTGTCAGAGCTCCAAGACTGGCAAGAAAGATGCCAGTTTTTTGGGCCTCCCCAAAGAAGTTGGGGTGTTGGATACATCAAGAAGTGATTACATTTTTAAGAGGCAGAGAAGCTAGGTACTATCTCACAGGACTTTATTTTTTTATTTTTTTAAAGATTTTATTTATTTATTTGACAGAGAGAGATGACAAGCAGGCAGAGAGGCAGGCACAGAGAGAGGAGGAAGCAGGCTCCCTGCTGAGCAGAGAGCCCGATGCGGGACTCGATCCCAGGACCCTAAGATCATGACCTGAGCCGAAGGCGGCAGCTTAACCCACTGAGCCACTCAGGCACAGGACTCTCACAGGACTATAATAGTGAAAGCCAGGAGTCACTTCCTCTCCCCTACTGCATATTTCACACTCGTACTTCATTACTTATCACACTGTACTGTGATACTTAATCACACACCCGCCCCCAACCCTTCTTTGGATCATTTATCTTCACGCTCAACTCTAGCACCCGTGTAGGACTAAGCATATATAGACGTCCAACAAATATTTGTTGAATGAATAAACTAAAAAAAAAGAATGATGGATAGAAACAATATGATATAATGGTTAAGGGCATATGATTGCAAATCAGAAGAACCTGAGTTCAAGTCCAGGCTCCACCTCTTACCAAGCAGTGTGATCCTGGACAACCAACTTAGCTTCCTCAGTCGTGTGTCCTTATCTGTAAAATGGTGTTACATACCTAATCCATGAGGTTCTTACATAATATATATGTTTTGTATATATTTTTTGCATATAAGATGGCATCTAGTAATAAGTAACTACTATTAATAGTGTCATTAGTTCTCATAATGAAAGTTAGGAGAAATAATATATTATAAAACATATATATTATTTTATGTTTCTATTTATTTTTACTATTAATTTCATGGTGATGTGTTTTTTATCATTAGTGACAGGAATGCAAGAGTGATTCAGTGATAGCCAGTACAGAATAACTAGGTGACAGGTATCACTGGTACCCCAAAACCTCACAAGTATGCATTCTTGCTTTGGACTGAGCAGGTTGGAACACAGTTAACAGCATCACTTTTAGTTCTGCAGCTTTAAAGAAACAAAACCCTGTTTCCACCAAAGAAAGCTTTATTTTTTTTTTAAGATTTTATTTATTTATTTGACAGACAGAGATCATAAGTAGGCAGAGAGGCAGGCAGAGAGAGGGGGAAGCAGGCTCCCCTCTGAGCGGAGACCCCCCGCCCCATGAGGGCTCAATCCCAGGACCCTGAGATCATGACCTGAGCCGAAGGCAGAGACTCAACCTACTGAGCCACCCCAAAGAAAGCTTTAAAATCCCTCCCAGCATGTCCAGAACAACCCAGTGCATCACTTACCCAACCCAAGGATACAAAGAGATGAACCATCTCAGACTTTCTCAGACTTTCGTATCCATCAGACTAAATTTGGAGGACTGTTTAAACAGATTGCTGGGCTCCATCCCCATATAGGCCTGGGCTAGAATGCCAATTTGTATTTCTAATAAGTTGCCACATGGTACTACTGATGATGGTGGCTCAAACACCACACTTTGAGAACCACTGAGTTCATAGAAATGGTTGAAGTATGAGCAACGTGACTCCAGGGCAGGAATGTGTGCAGAAATCTTTCCTCAACGTTGAATCGCCTGATAACCCCTGTGAAAATGAGGACTTTCTTTTTTCAGCCCTAGCGTTTTCAACCCTGAACTCCTCTCTTCTTTATAAATTTACTGGTAGGGGAAATAGTTTCATGAAGTTATTTTTAAGCTTCTTTGAGCGTGATAAAATCTATAGACACTCTCTGCCGAAGGGTCCGTATACACATACACAGAAGCATTGCTCACGATTTCAGGAGGTGCTGGGACCCTTCTCCCACCAGCCCACCCACTAGCGCTAAGGAGTATCAGTAGAAAAACTATGACCTGAAGCAAAGTCTTAGGCTCACGTGGATGTTACAAAAATTCCCTTCTTATACGTAACCTTTCAGTTAATTCATTTTTAAAGCAGGAATAATAATAATGTTCTTCCATCAAAGTTTGTGAAGATTAGCTGATGTAATACATGAAAAGGCATAATTTGAAAACCAGAAACACTAACTAAGTATTGCCTTTTTTGTCTCTTCATAGTCTTGCTACAATAAACTCTCATTCTTGAGGCAAGTGGGTGCCTCTCTCTACTAAGGAAAGATCGGGAAGTATAAGAAAGAGCCCGAAGTGTACTATTTCAAGACCTTACTTCTCTGCTCCCATCACAGTTTTCTGCTAAAATCTGGTCACAGGCCGCCATAGCATGCTTCTGTCTGTGAGACACTGAGCAGGGCGATCTAGCATGCCTAGGCTTGGCTCTGTGACCGGATAGTCTCAATTTACTTGCCCTGAAATACTCCACTTTGGAAATGTCCAATGCCTTGTCAAGTCCCCATGTTAATACCTCCTGGCAGAAAGATACAAGTGTAAAGTTGTTAACAGAGGTTTGTTTCTAGGCTAGAAGATGCTGAGTCTTGAGAAATAGTGATTAAGGGTTAAGCCTGATTCTCATTATTTCTACAAAAGTAAATAAATACACTGATAGACCAAGCAGAGGACATTTATTTAGCACCTACTGTGTACACTGTGTAAAGGATGACAGTGAGAGGAGTAACACATAACATGTGTTCCGATGCTATGCCAGCTCACAATCCAGCAGGGAAAATAAATACATGCAAAAATAAACCAAACATACAGTAAGCCTTGGCCAAGGCAAAGACTGTGGTTCATACAGAGATTCAAGAGTACAGGAGGAGGGAGAAATCAGTTTTTACAGGGATGCATTAAAGTGTCCTGGACACAGTGGGATTTAAGCTTGTCCCTGAAGGAGGAGCAGGACTGCGTTAGGTGACTATAATGGAGAAGGACTTTGTAGGCTATGGAAGTAGTTTGAAGAAAAGAGGTAGAAAAGTGCTTGGTTAGTTTGCATAATTATGATTTAACCAGTGTGACTGTAGAATGGGAGTGGGGTGGAGGTATTGAACTGGAGGCCAGAGGTGTAAGTTGGAAATATGTTGTGGGAAAGAAACCAAAGGCCAAGTGAGGAGCTTTGGCTTTACTCGCCATGCAGTGCAGGACTGAGGGTCTTTGAAACCACAGGCAGATCTGTTTTCCAAGAAGAGAGCTGGTGCACTGTGAACAGACCAGAGAGAGCAAAAAGCAAACACAACCTGGTAAGGTGAGGGGAGCCTGAGCTAAAGCTAGAGCAGGGGGAGTAGCCGGGGGGGCACGCAGGGGAGAAGTGTGTGAGAGGCTGCATTTTGAGAATGGTTGATGACATGTAGTGGGGGGGACCAAAAAAAGGGCAGAGGCAAGCTGAGAGGGCTCTCCTTTGCAGCAAACCCGCTTGGGGTTGGGCGTGCTTAGAGCAGACCATGGGCTCTGAGGAAGAAACTGGCTGAGACGCCAGGGACCAGGTGGTGAGGAATACCTCCTTGCTGTCCCAAGAAGACTTTTGTCCTTCCTAGAATGCCCAGAAGGGCAGCAAGTGACCATCTGGTTGGCCCGCACGGAATATCAAAATCACTAATGCCTGGACGCGGGTCCCCAGCCTGGCAGCTTCGGAAGTCCTGGAGATCTTTTAAAATAACTTTCAGGCCCTTTCCCATGTGACTTTGATCTGGAAACCTGAGGTGGGGACCCAGGCATGCGTATTTTGTAAAGCTCTCAGGTGACTGTGATGCACATCTGGTTTGGGAAACTGCTGTGGTACCTATTAGTTAAGAGAAGTGTCTAGAGACCCTGGTTTGGTCCATACTTGTGCAGATGGAGACTGTGATGAGCTGAAGACCATAGGCTTCAGTCTCCAGCGGTGTCTCAAGCACAGTGAGCTCCGTCGAATGTCTTGGGAGGGAAACCCCTTCTCCAGCTCTCAGCTCTCAGTGAACACACCGGGAGATAGGACAAGCTGCATGCTTGATGGGGTCCTTTGTCTCAAAAGGACAAGGTGCATACAAGTCATCCTTTTCACCCTTGTCTTCAACTGAAAAAGGAGCACTTGGCTATGTCACAGGGACACCATCAGAGAGTCTTATTACGGGATGCTTTGAGACTTTGGAAGACAGGCTACATAATAATGCTATCCATTTTCTGCCAGGCTTATACAACACTCGTAATACTTTCACTGCTTTTAATGTTTTTTGTTTCTCAGAAAAACAATGCAGGACAAAGGTAAGGCGGGTGTTAAACTTCTGGACATGGACTTGTGTGATTTGGTGACTTGTGCGAGGTCACACAAACCAGAGCCAGTCCTGAACCCGCCATCCTCCTGTGCTCCAGCTCTGCTTCTGGGCCATAACGGAGAAGGGTAACATAAAGGCATTTTTCTCTCCTTGTAAAAGAGAAAAAAATGGGGGGAGGGGGAATTATTTAAACACACCTCACTCATACTGCAATCACTGCATTGTTTTTCCTGTTGAAACACCCTGTTGGTTTTTAAATCCCTTTAAACCTACCCGGCACCTGTATGGCCCAGATCCAAGAATTATTACCGAACCTTTCACTTTTTATATTTAGCCACATAGGGGTTTCTGTGATGGTATCTGGCTCTTGGTTCAGTTGAAAATTTCAGAGCTTCCAGAAGTTTTCTTCTTCCATAGAAGCTAGAAGCATGCAAAATGCTCAGACATGATTTCATAATTTTTTTTATTTTTATTTTAATCAAGTATGTCTCTCCACTTCCCTTCTCCTGCTGGGCAAAATGGTATCTTGGCACCATCCTGTATTGTTCCTGTGTGAAGATGGTCCTGAAATATTGACCGAAAGAAAGGGCCGAGGAGGGATGGGGGAGGGGTGGGTGGTCTCCATCAGCAACTTATGGATTGTGGGATAACCTCTCTTCAGGGCAAGAACCAAGGCTGAAAATGTAATGAGAACTTCCCTGAAAATTCATTATAACAAAGCATAATGTGAGCTCACTGGGCACAAAAATAGGCTAAAGGAAAGTGACTCCCACATAAGACCTAATTAAATACTTTGATGTCAGAAAGCAGAGCAGGGAGGGGTGGAAAAAATCAAATCAGACCAAAGTGAAGGACAGAAATTCAAACGAAAAGAAGAAAGATTTCTCTCTTTCTCTCTCCCCCTTCCATCTCCCCTACCTCACCCACCCCCCCAATCCCATGGCCTCTGTCTCTATGCCTCTGTCTCTCTCTCTCTCTCTTCTTCCTTTGCCATGAAGGAAGAATAAGATTCAGGAACAATAGGTTGTAAATTCTTCAGCCAATTAGTCCAGTAACTTACTACTGTTTATAATGCACAGAATGTCACAGGCTGTTTTGCAAACTCCCCTAGTTGGTTTGTTAATAACAGGAAGCTAGCACTTCTCAGTACAGTGGATCAGCTACACGTGAAAATAAATGCAAAAAACCTGGAGGGGAATAGCAGCAGACCAAGAGTAGCCTTGATTTAATTTAACATTTGGGGGTCCGCACACAAATGAGCATTTTAGTAGGCTTCATGGTGGAAGTTGCTGTCATTTGTAAAATATTCTGGCCAATTAGCTAATAGTGTGCTTGGATTTCTCCTGTTTTGATACAGTAATACTAAGTACATTGTGAAGCCCAATTATACAAATCATCCCCATATGCTATACCAGTCTTTCTTTATGAACTGTGTTTATAAATCCTGTGTGAGGAAATGTGTACTTCAGCAATTTAGACCATGTGTAAAAACATAGCCAATGGGATTGTCAAGAAAACAAGTTCCAGCCTAGGAAATCCTAATGTGTTCCGCTGGAATAACAGGAGGGTGCCGGGAGTGCAATGCTCTGCTTAAATACATATTGCTTTATAGTGTTTAGCCAATTTAGGGGCTTCCGCTTCCCTCTCTGTTACTTTATTCTTCTTTTCTTTTAGGATCCAACCTTGGAGTTTTTGAGAAAATTTGGGATTGGTCTTCTCTCCGGCACAATAGCCTCAGTCATTAACATCCCTTTTGATGTTGCCAAAAGTAGGATTCAAGGGCCTCAGCCAGTTCCTGGAGAGATCAAGTACAGAACCTGTTTTCAAACAATGGCAACAGTCTACCGGGAAGAAGGGTAACATTCTTATTTTAATAAATGTGCAGGACTCAAGTACAGTTAAAAGCCTAGCCTGTTAACATTTTGCTGAGAGCCATTAAGATCTCCTAAATCGTGTGTGTGTGTGTGTGTGTGTGTGTGTGTGTGTGTGAAAAGCTATCAAAAATGACAAACTTCGAGAGATAATTCAGTGATGAAAGTTGCATGTTCCTACACCATCCAGAACCTCCAGCCACCATCGTACAACCTACTGCGTGTTTGTCCTGGAGCGCCCGGATGAACCTTTTCCTGGGCAGTTTGCATACTATGCTGTAATACACCCTGTTCACGCGTGGGCAGGAGAAGGATTGTCATCTAACTGCAAATCCAATCAAATTGTTGCCTCATTAGAGTCTCCTGGGAGAATTAAACATGAGAGTTCTGTGGAGTCATTTTCTTTATCTGAAGTACATGCTTCTTTCTGCTCATCTTTAAGTGTTATGTCCATCTCTTCAGCCCTCCTCACTCAGATCTTATTCTCAAGTAAACGAAGAATCTTCTGTTATTTTGATCTACACTATGTCATATTTCCTTTTGTGAAGACCGAGTCTGTGGTCTTTTAAATTCAATTACAAAAGTCATTTTGCCTATACACACAGCTGTCATGAAAGTAGGACCTATGTTCAAAGCAAAAGCCATCTCACTGAGGAAAGTCATATTTCTGGTTGGACATGATCAGCATAGCTTGGGCAATATTCATTAACCCTTTCCTTTTGTCCAGTCTGCTGCAGAAAATATATAGCCACATATTGCCTGGTTTGAGATAGACGTGATTTCAAATAAATTTTCTTATAGACCCTGGGTCAACATCTCAATGAAGCTGGTCCATTCTACTTTCAAAATTAAGAATTCAGAATTCAGAATTAATTTCAGAATTAAGAATTCGGAATTCAGAATTAATGAATGTTCTCTTTCCCTTGCTATTATAGGATTTTCGCTTTGTACAAAGGCCTGCTTCCCAAGATTATGAGGCTTGGACCAGGTAATGATATTTTTATTACTTCTATCCTTCCTTCCTTCTTTGTTGTTCTAGTGTCTCTTTTTTTATTCCTGTCGATCAGCAACATGATGCGTTGATTGCACTGTGAAAAATGGAAATCTTGAGGATACAAAGTTGTCAACAAGTATTCAAGACACTGAAGGCAACCATTAGAAATGTTTTCCACCTTTGTTTACGAGGTACTATTTAAGACTTTGCTGGAGGCTGATAGAAGCCAAAGCCCAGCTTAAGTCAATAGGAAGGGATCCACAGCCAGTTGGAGTTTGAGTGAGCAAGGAGGCTGTGGGGGGAGGATTTTCACTGAGGGAGGGATCAGCCGGATAAAACTCTCCTGGTGCCCTCCCGCCTCATCCCCGAAGTTCATTCTTGTTCCTGCCTCAACTTCATTTCAAAAACAAAAAGGAAGTGTAACTTGCCTCCATGAAGCAGGAGCCACTTCTCCTCACTGTCACCTGGGAGGCCTGTGGTGAGTGCTGCAACCTGGCACTCACCTTCCGGGCCTCTGTGGCCATGATGGTGGAGGCTCCTGGCTCGGGACCTTACCTCCAGATGCCAGCCCACAAAAAAAACTGGCTGCTGTTCCCACAGGGAGAGTCAGCTGCCTCTGTGTCAATAGATAAGAACATAACTACTGCAGACCCAACCGCCTGGGCAAACAGTCTTGGATTATAAGCAACCCCATGTCTAAGCACAGAAGTAGGCACCAGCCCTCGCCTGTCATTTTACCAGGCCACACTCACCTATGTAGGCGTCCTGGTATCCTCTCCCAGAAGCTTCCCCTGTTCCTCTCCCCTCCCCATTCCTCCCTTTTAACACCCCCAGCCCTCCTGCCCTACCACACTTACACACAGACACATTTACCATCATTGAACCTCAGCCAGCATTTCTACCAACCTGAGGCAGAGGACAGCTCACCCTTTCATGGATTTACAAAACACTTCCACAATTCCCAGTCCATCTAGCCCCACCTTTCTAGGCATTTAAGCACAGATTTTGCTTCACGTTTGAGATTGAGACTTGCCCCCTGTTAGTCATGGGCCCATGTGTAAAAACAAAGCCAAGGACAAAGAATATTGGTGATTTGGGGCAACTCCCTCTGTGAGCATGTGGTGTTTTCCCTTCACCACACAGTAAAAACCCTGCTGGTAGACCTAGTATTAGAGAAAATCATAGGAATGACCCTAACCCAGCTTTGTCAGGAGGGGATGGGCCTGAAAAGAGTGGTGATCAGGGATAGTTTACCTAAAACAGTAATTGACTGGAACCTTAATCCAAAACTCTTAAATAATCTGACCCCAAGTTTTGTTAGAGGCTTGCAAATGTTTGGTTGGCTTTTTAAATGTTTTTGCATGAGGTGTCCTTAGATGCTGTGGTGTTAAATACAATGAAAAGGGTTGTTGTGAATGGACTGTCCAGGCTAAACAAAACTGTGAATGACTGGAAATCTCCCTCAGGGACCTGGCCTCCACTCATATGTGAGTCCCCCAAACGCGCAAGTCCCAGCAGCTTTAAAGGAAAGAAAAGTAGAGAGGAAAGTATGACATTTGACTTAAGGATAAGATTTTTTTTTTTTTCAGAGAGAGTAAAAAAGTGAAAGAAAGGGTATATCTGGGATTTTCATCCTTCGTTGTAGGAAGCATCCCATCTTATTTTTGTAACAGCCTAAGCCGCTCCATGTGGCTCACGAGTCACCTCCCATGAAAGGAGGCTCTTGAAGTCTGTGGTTTAAACTCCAAATATCACCAGGCAGAAAACTAACCCACTTCTGCATGTTCTTGTCCTACGCTGAGAACAGTTAATAAGAGTAAATACAGCAATTACATAGGTATTAACAACCCTCTCTTAGTGGGTCTTTTCTTGTTTGCCAGAGTGCCAAGAGAGCTTCAGCAGCTGAGAGGGCTCTCACAGAGTATCTTCATGGGTTAAAAATGAAAATTACAGGCAGATAATTATCTTTGGTATTAAGTTACACAAACATGTGTGGCCTGTATATTAAAACACACACACACACAGCAGTGTGTACACAAGAACGAAGATCAAAATCGAGTTATATTTCTTTTCCTCAGAAGTCAATCTTCTATTCATGCAGCCCAATCTTCTTGAGGTAGAGCTCAGGATATTTGTTCACATCTTGATTTTGTAGTATTTTTCACACAGACATGAGAGGATAGGTAGATTCAAGAGCATGGGATTTGTGTCATTTATTGCATCAGGTAGAACACAAAATCATCCACATGCAAAGGCCTTTCCTGATTTCTAGGTAACATCAGTGTTTGTTTTTCTGTATCATAGTCCTGTTGACCTTTCAAGACAAATAGTGGTCTGTGACACTCAAACCCCACCACCAAATTTTCAAGGCTCTGAGGCAGAGAAAATAAAAGCAAAAGGAGGTTAAAAGCTAGCTATATTTTGTAATATGTACATTTTCAAATATTCAGAAGCTATTTTTCACACTGCAATACAATTTGAAGGCCATAAGAGAAAACTAGAATCATCTATCAAGCACCCTCTTAGAGCTTTCCTTCTAAATGCAATTAGGACTGCTAATTATGGACTGAAAAAGATAAATCCTTTGCCTACGTATGAAAAATATTAATGGTTTCTGTTTGCAGGAATACCACATGCCCTTACATGACTAAATGTGTCTATATTTATTTACTTTAAAAAAAGTTAAAAGTGGGCGCCTGGGTGGCTCAGTGGGTTAAGCCGCTGCCTTCGGCTCAGGTCATGATCTCAGGGTCCTGGGATCGGGTCCCGCATCGGGCTCTCTGCTCAGCGGGGAGCCTGCTTCCTCCTCTCTCTCTGCCTGCCTCTCTGCCTACTTGTAATCTCTCTCTGTCAAATAAATGAATAAAATCTTTAAAAAAAAAAAAAAGTTAAAAGTGCCTGAAAAAGAATCTGATGAGAAATGATGAAAGTTACAGAAACTCATAGAGAAAAAATGTGTTTGGGTATTTGGAGACTCAAGATGGTCTTGATTTTGCTCTGAGAATTTTCCACAATAGCCTTCTATCGATGTATTAGAACCCAAGGACTGACAAGTCTACACAGCCTCTGCCTGATAGGCTGCATGGGACTTCACAGATTCAGAAACCCACTGGGGGCAAGTGATACTACTTTGCCAGATTTGAAATAAAAACCAGCTCTTTTCTTTTCTAGGTGGTGCAGTGATGCTGCTGGTTTATGAATACACCTATTCATGGCTTCAGGAGAACTGGTGATTGCCCAGCAAGTGTTGAGATCATGGATATTTGCTCTACAGCACCGTGAGGAGAGACTATCAGCTCAGTTGATATGATTGATAATTATAATTATACAAATACGTACAGTCATTAAGGGGAAACAATTTAATCAAGAACAAAACCTATTTTGATACTTCAGAAATTATCTCTAGACAATTTGAGACTGGTTTTGGCCATATCCATAAATCTGTGAGAAGAAAAATAGTATGAAGTAATGAGGTATGTAAATTGAATATAGAAAATAGCATAGAAATTAGATATATTTCATAAAAGCTATATAAATCTCATGCTCTGTATTCCTCTTACACTGATTCACAGTGAAAATCCATTGTATTGATAATTTTTCCCATGAGGTCAAGAAATGCTTAAAGTAATAAAAAAATTAAGCCAAAATTTGAACAGTTTTTATAAGGAATTAAATTCTCCCATAAGTAATATTTAAAAGGCACAAGGAAAATGTTTTTAAAGTACACTAAAATGGCATTTTTAAAAGGTTGAATTTTATGTTAAAATTTAAATCTGGTGGTGGTCTTTAGAGTAATAATACACATCACAACTATATTTTCCCAAAACTACTTTATATTTTGCACTGTTGTTTAAAGCAGGTCATATTTTAAAATCCGGATACATGAAGGTTTTTGTGGCAAATAGAACACATGAAAATTTCCTTCACATAATTCCCTTTGAAAATAGTTTTTCTTGCTGAAGTAGTTTCATGTTAAAACACAGTTGGAACCACTCCTTGGGCCCATTTTTGCTGTCTGTATTTGCATCCAGGTATCTTTGTTCACATCTCTTACCTTTGCCATTCTTAAAAAGAAGAACTACATTTCCAAGTTATCCATTTTAAGTGACAGCTTCAGGTGTGAACTATCTGTGGTGTAAAAATGTGTACTATGAAGGGGAAAATGTTTCAAAATAGAAGTACATTCTTAACATTTCCAAAGAGTCCTGTACTAACATGCACTCTAAGAAACAGCTCCTTGGCACTGATATAACCAGATTCGATTTTATATTTGCATCCTGAAATGATGCTACTTCAGTAGCTACAGTCAACCAAAATATCTGCCCATTCTAGATGACACCTGTTCTTAACTATTACTGACGCATATTTCTACCGTGAGGCTCTGTCACTAAAGCATTTTGAAAATAAAAAATAAAAGATAACATGATAATTATTACTTTTTATTAATTTAGAGCATTTGAAGTATAAAAATAAAGGCTTTTTGACATACTGTATATACATACACAGCCTTCGGTTGTACATCCTTTCGAACGTGGTTTTTAATTTATATTTCAGCCCATTATTCCAGAAGAGGGTCATTAAAAGTAGGGGGGAAAAAAGAAACAAGAGAAATAAGAATGTGTCTGTTGTACAACTGTGTTCTATCCTTGCAGGTAACGCTCTTGCATCTTGTGAGGGAGAGAAATGCCTGCATAGAGGCCATGAAATTGAACCTTTAACCTCTCCCTGTGAATGGGATGGAAAAGGATCTCTGAAGAGTGCATTTGCCAGTTTAAAAACAACAGTTTTACCCCCTAAAAAACAAAGGAAATATGTCAACATTAACCAGTAATAATAGCATTTATAAATCAAACAATCCCAATCCCCCAACCCATCCCATTTTCCTTTTTGATTTTTAGAAGTAGCTTTAAATCATATTTTGTTTTGAATAGCAAATCGCATTTTAACTTTCTGTTGTCTTTAAGTTACTCCATGTGAATTCACTGTTGCTAAGAAAAGACCTGGGGGAAAAAGGGAAAAAAAATCTTGATATCATTAACATTAGATTTTTTAAAATAAAAGAGCCAGAAAAAATTATAAATAGCATTAACAAGAGATTTCTTAATTTAGATAAAGAAAATAATATTTCATTGTGTTTCCATACAAATGACTGGTATTTTTTTTTTTAAGACTCCTAGTAGCCATCTAAAAAAATATCTGATAAGGGATAATTCTATACCTTATGTCAGTTTTTCTGGACGGCAGGAGAGTCCCTGTATGGTATGATTTTAAAGTCTCCACCAAGATATTGGACTGGTATCTTCGTTCCATTCGGTTTATAGTCTATTTTCTCATCAGACTGGGAACTCCAGATGTCAACAGGAGTTTTAGAAGATCAAAGGAAGACTATGGCCCTGAGAGTTCATCTGCTCCTTCTGCTTATTCTTCTCCTGAAGTTATAATCCTCTGTTTGTAGCACTGAATTTTGCTTTAGAAATAAATGCAGTTTAAAGCTCTCTCTATAAGATAGCTGTTGCTTGAAGCAAGCAATTCCTCAAATATAACTTCTGTGTCAGAAATCTGCTTACTGTCTATATGGTAGGGATCTGAAACCTCGCCTCTGAGTTTTAAGTGAAGCCATGAAACCAATGTGGCGGAACTGGACTGCCGTGTGGACTGTGCACAGCACAGACAGGAAGAAATCAGGATCACCTCACGAATGCCTCTTTAACATGCACATCTAGTGATGTGCCCTTTTAGTTATTGCACAGAATTAACACCAACAGGAAAAAAACCCCACAATATATTAATTTTCCAATAGATGAATTGTACCAATGTTTTAAAAATGTAGTTTCAAGCCTACATATTGCCAAGCAGGAAGAACTTTCTAAACGGAAGAGAAAAACTGTAGAATTTTGCCCAAGAAAAGCAGTCGTTTTAAACTACAACACATAGCACACGCTCACACACACGTATACCCCACAGCTCTGAGATTAACATTGAAGTGAAAATCCAACTGTTCTGGAAAGATGGAAACTATGTCCTGTAACTCCAGAAATGAATAAAGGGAATTTAAAACAATTAAATAGCATTTGTATTTCTAATACTACCACCAGTCTACCTTGACGTGAACCATGCTTCTGTACAACAATGTAAACTTCACAGCAAGCCGTTTTTACATTCATTAGAGCAGAATTTTCCATTTTCTTTAAATTACAACATAATTTTGGGCTGAGATTGCTGAACACACAGGTAAGCCAACAATAACAGTACAATTTAGTTTCACAGTGGTTTTCTTAACATAAAGTTCATTTTAAGTGTCTTTGCAAAGCATTTCACATTAAACTTAAGTTTCTAAGTGACTTCCTTAAAAGCTTTCTTGTCCAGATATTTTCCACCCTCGTGTCTTTATATGCTTGGCATGTGTGTTGTTTGATTAGGATACAAAATGGGAGACTGGCTTGTTTAATCTGTTTTTGAGTCCTCTGCTGTAGAAAGAAAATGTCCTTCATAAGATGTTGAAGCCTTCACTGCACACACAAAATTTGGGGCAAGTCCAGGTCCAGGAGCCCGAGCAGCCCACCACCAAACAGAGACAAAGACGCGGCCAGAAAGTCACCTTTGCAAAAAGAAAGAAAAAAATAGATAGGGGTGGGAGGGAGGGGGAATATCCCATGGAATGAAAACACAAATGCACCATCCAGAGTCCATATTTACAAACTAATAGAAAATATAAACATTATTGTATTTGGAACCAAGTCAAAACACCAGGAGCAGCTAAATTCAGATATTGCTTGTGTTACAATTATATTTTCCAACAAAATAGGTCATCTCTTAAGAATAAACAAAGCATCACTCAAGTCAATTATTGATTAGTTTCCTAATGATGAATTAAGGCTTATTTGGTCACCTTATTTGATTAGAGGGTGTAGCATAACTTCTTTTCTCTATGTATTTTCCTTTATTGATTTTGCAAAATCTCAACAATTGCACGTTTCAAAAGTTCAGGTTGATTTAGAATAAATATACACATGTGGTTTTACCAAAGACTAGTTTTAAAAGTTCCTTAAGCCCTTTGAGGGGTGCAGGTTTCTTTGCTACGTTAAAACAGTGTGTGGGCAACACAAATGTCTCATTCAATCCTTAAGATTGCTTTTGTTTTCAAATCCTAAAGTCATGTCAGGCTTTCTGTAAGAGAGAAGTTATGGCAAGAAATATTTAAGTGTCATCAGCACAATGGGTTTGAGTCCGTAAGCCAGCTTTGGGGGGCGGAGGGCAGGAGGGCTGGGATCTGAGACCAGGGAAGAGGGGGAGGGTAGGCTGAGGGAGACGGGGTGAAGCTGCGGTGCGGACAGAATTTCCCATCAGAGTGCAGAAGCCGTGACAGAGTGACTACCTTCTCTGGCTGCCTGCATTCCCTTGAACGCCAGCGATGCGGGAATGTCACAGTTGTGGGGGGACAGTGGGGTGCCGCTGGCATGTTGCCACCCGTGTCCAGCCACATAACCGGAAGGAGCGGCGCTGTAGGTCATGTAAGGCGACACCTGGGCCGGGGTAGGGTAAGGAGCCATGCTGGATGCCGACACAAAACTGCTGACAGCTGGTAGACCATTTGGTGCCTGAGAGTAGGAAAAGAGAAGAGGGGAAGGTAATCACATTGTAGCAGCTGACATGGCACCGGTTTTCAGAAAGTGGCAGAATGTAAGTTTGGAGTAGCAGTAGCAATTTTCTGACTACTGTCTGATTTTTTTTTTTTTTTAAAAGATTCGATCTCTATAGTCTACATGCAGTATGTTTGAGCAGCAAGACATAATGCCCAAAGACATTATTCCTTCCACAGAGGTTTTTGAGGAGGCTACAACCCGAAAATTCACAATATTTGCTTTGCTATTTGGAATTATAGGGAGGAAATATAGGGGGAGGAAAGAATGAATGGTGATTAAATACTCTCAGAAGCTGTTCAGCTATCCGAAATGCCTTTGTCAACCTTCCCTTGTACTTTGGTTTTGTTTGGCTCTTTTGTTGAAGCATTTGTGAAGGGCCCGGTTGGTGTAGCTTTCATTTCCAGTAAAGAAGGCCACAGAGTGTAGGCTGTCACTTTAGAAACTCAAAATGAGCACGACCTTTGTTAAATAAAACATGGGCCGTATTTTAAAATGTCATGTTGAAAATGCCTGTTGGACAAAGGACATGCAAAATCAGGCAGTTGTAAGAGTTCTTAAATGAAAATCGGAGGTATTTTTTTTCCCAGAGCTGTTTTATCAAAAAGGAAACAGTCTATTGGAATATAAAAGAATTGCATATGTGTGATTTAAAACTGGAAAATTGGTTTGCAAAGTTTTGGGGTCCTGTGATAGGAATTTTTAAAAGCCACATGGACAAATCTCTTGAAATGAATTTAAATGTAAAATCTGAGTTTGCAAACAAAATGCAGCAGCCCTGGCAAGCGATTTTGCCTAGAAACCAGTGCTCTCCTGGCATCCAATAAATTGTTGGTATTGTTACTATTAACAACAACAAAACCACCCTGATTTATAATCCTGATTCTGGCATGAACACTTGGCATCCTCCTTCAAGTAACTTATTTTTTTCCCCTCAATTTCTACATTATTTAGAAATAAGGAGTAAATCTGTTCCCTGGTAGTGATGTGAATGCATTAACACATCAACATATCTCCTAGTGAGAGTGTAGTGTAAATACTAGAATTACTAGCAGTAAAACTGATTCAATCCTTAGAGGTAAGAAAAGCAGACATATGTTAATTAGATGCTTTTTCCAATTTAATTGCAACATAGAAATTATTTTCCAATTTAATTCATTTGGTTATTATTTTCACTTCCACATCTATGAGAATGCGATGATGGGCTCTCAAAAAGGATTTTGTCGATTTAGAGTAATACACGGAGTAGAATAAACACGGGTATGACTTAACACTGCTCATGGATTTCTGACTAAAGAAGAATTCAAATAGAGGGGTTATCCTCGTGTACTTGGTCTGTAAGAACACATACTTCCTGTTCTGGTTGTCAAAGTGCCTATTCTTTGAAAAATGAGGAAGGGAAAAGGACACTAAGGCTTTTTGAATATGTCCTATGTTCCAGGCATGAAGAAATATCCAGCATATTTTATGGAATAATGAAGATTGGTAAATTGTAGCTCATTATAAACTACTGGGTTTATAATAATAATATGTAATGATTACAACACAATGTTCAATCAAAATTAAAATGTATTTCAAGGGTCCCATGAGATGGTCCTCTGCTTTTTTTTTTAACAAAGAAATCACTGCACATCACTTTAAAATAGAAATGAAATCTTAACCTCTTTTTATACACAAGAATGTAGATCAAGGAATTTAGCCATTTACCCCAGGCCAATTGCCAAGTCAATGGTCATGTCTTAAAAGAAGTTATTACCACTGTCTGACATGGGAACTTCTGTGACAAATCTTTTCTTGCTTTTTCCAGGACAATTAATAGACAGACACAATTTAAGACCAAACTAGGGCATCTTTTGAAAAAAGATGTAAAAGATTATTTCTCCTTCTAGAACCCTATTCTCATTGTTAGATCCTCATTCTGTTTCTTAACTTCTAAAAAAAAAAAAAAAAAACCTTTCCCCCCTTTCTGAGGATGGCTCATCAGAGAATGGCTCAAAGAGGACACACTCTAAGGCTCTCCGAAAGTGAGTAAGATAGCTCTAAAATTGTGGAAGAAATCTAGCATTGCTAGATTAATCTAGAGATTATATAATCTAGAGATTATAGCTCCAATCATGTTTGTGGACGATTTTCCCAATAGTCCATAAGAAATGCATTTCAAAAGGAATCATTCCAGTCCACTTCTAGAAATGTATTTGCATCTGTATTGGCCTCTTCCATTCTAGATTAATTAATATCTTATACTGTTGACACCAGTGTCACCAAGAATCATAAAATAAGAATGTTATGGTTAAAATTATTTTTAAAATAGTGAAAATCCTTGCCCAACCCTTTATAAGGATAGAAAGTTAAACTATTTGACAGTATACATGACAGAAATAATGCTCTAGTGAGCCAAAAAATGTGTTGATGAATTCTAATTTTCATGACAGCTAAGTGTTTCCTTACTCATTCTTTATCCTTTGAATTTTTTTTCTATCATGCACAATTACAGTTTCCTCTGAAACACCTGCTTCATCATCTTCCCCCTCCTCCCCTTACACCCTTGCCCTTGGAACCCTGATCAATAGAACCACCTATTCCTTAATGGGAATAGCCTTTTCTTTGGGGCTGTCCACCTGTTATGTTGCACTGTCTATAATCCCCTTACATGGACCCACTTCTTTTTTCCCTGAAACATCTCCCCTGAGAAATTGGGCCTGATTGGACTCTCATCTTACATAATGCTCCTGGGATTCACTGCAAGGAAGAACACTGGATATAGGCCTGTTTTACCATCAGGTGCCTTACTTATTCTGTGACCACATTGTTTGTCGAGCATAAAATAAATACTATTAATTTTTTCCATATTTGTCCAATTGCTCATACTTAAGGCACCAAATTTGCTTTTATGTTGGTATTACTATTAGTATTAAACATTTCAAAATTCTCCAAAATCCACAACATATTTAGGGTCATTTTAGTGATGCAGTGCCCTCTGTATTGCAGAAATTGAGTAAGAAGGGAAGCACAAAGAGGTTCGATCCCATCTTGTTAGGAAAGGCAAGAGGAGGCAAAAGTGTTTGCTTAAAAGAAAAAAAAGAAAACCACAGAAATCTCTGAACAGCATAAAAATAACTCTCAGCTTTCCCTCAGGTTAAATCATGACCCAGATTTGGGGTTAAAAAGTTTTGTCTTAATTTTCCTTTTTACTTTTAAAGGTCAGATTTAGCAATTTAGAAAAAAGCAGCATAAGAAAGATGAGATGACAAACATGCTTTAAAATGTACCTGCCACCTTCACTATTCATTCATTCAGTAACTCAATAAACCTATTGATTTTCTCACTATTAATTTTGAAACATGACATCAGTAAAAGATATAAATCTCTACTGGATAAAATAATTGTTATTTATGAAGCAATCACTGAATAAGTAAAATTTTCCACCACAAAGGAAAACAACTACAGGTAGCATTGATGTTTGTTTATTCTTTCCAGTATAAGAGTACATGACTTAAACTTCCCAAATCTGTTTAATGTTTTCAGTGAAGGGCATGTAATTAATCTGAAAAGCTAGTTAGGCTGAGTAGAGACTACCAAATGTACACCATAAATATAATGGGAGCAAACATGCCAAATTACTCTATTTAATTGGATTGTAAATATGATTTATAAATCAACTAACATATGGAATCCCCAGAGAAGAGTAAACAAATTTTCCAAATGAAACCCCAGCAATGGGCACGTAATGGAAATCTCGTTTTTGAAAATGACTTTACCTACAGATTTCATAAATAAGACCTCAGTCCATCAACCCCTTTTTTTATGTGGATCTGCCATAAAAGCCATGAGAATCCTCTCCTCCAGGGAACTGTACAAGGATCCTCCCTGAAGCAAACTCTCTTCTACCTAATTTTGAGAATAAAATATACCAAACTGCATGCCCTAAAAAAAAGTAAGTTTCTTGCTTTGTTGAATGTTTTGAGAAGAAGACAGATTTTTATCTCACTGGCATTAAAGGAAATAGTCTAAGAAAAAAAAAAATACAATGTCCAGTTAAGGTTTGAATGAAAGCATGAGTTTTCATTTTACTTGTTCTAAAATGTCAGTTTTTAAAAATATGTTTTTAAATTCGTATGTTGAGAAGCTATATTGGGAGAGAGCTGGACTACAAACAGTTTGAGGACAGGGGCTTGCCTTAATCACTTCAGTATCCTCAGAAAACAGGACACATCATAGGTGTTTCATAATCATGTGCATACCTAAGTTAGTGCAGCCTTTTGAAAGCAGAAGATGCGATAGTCTTGCTTTAAAAACAAAACAAAACAACAACAGCAGGAAAACTAGGCACTCTTGATCACAGAACTGGCGGTACACTTTAAGTAAGCAACATGAATAAAGCTGTTGAAAAAAGTAAATAAAAGTTCTAACGTAGCCATTCACTATTTGATTTATGCTTGTTCCATCTACACAAACACACACACACGGAAAATGGAAATGCATTAATATCCAAACACTTTTGACCACAAAAAAAATTAAATTAAATTAAATTAAAATAAAAAACAAAACAAAACTAGTATGACAACTGTCTGGCAATTACAAGTTATAGACCAGTAGTCTTCACATTCAGGGAATTGTCTACTCAACATTTTCTCTCTTGAAGAAAATGCAGATAATAGTGTCAGGTCCTGTACCCACAATCTTTCATCCACTCATCAGTTCTACCTGGTCCTCCCCTTATGATAAAATGGGTTTACTTTGGCTTTATAGGAAAGTAGATTTAGCCACAAATAGAGATGTGCTTCACCTAGAATTTAGCCTCCATATCATTAGCAAAAAAAAGTTTCAGATCTGAGAATAAACAAGATTTTCTCTTTCGGGTATAATCTTTTTTGACTGTTGCTCTACCCACCTTTCTTAATTCACTATGCAATGGTCTAGTAAAACAAGTCCGATAAAGTGAAATGATGGTTGTAAATATGGTTTCAGCATTCATTGAAAAAGATCTTAATTATGCTGAGTTATCACACTGCAGATCTAAAAGTCTTTAGGTAATGCAAAGCCGCTATTTAAATTTTTTTCCTAAATTTTATGTTTCCAAAATATGAAAATTAAGGTAGTCTTGAAAAAATTTCAAATTACTTTTTTTTGTATTTTATCTGATACATTTTACTACTACATAATCATTAATCTTGTTTTAAGGCACTAATAGTTAAAAGCAACCTAGGTCAAGGAATGTTTTTCATAATAGATAACATCATGAATTTCAAAGTCTCTCTATTGGTATTTGCCTATAGTTGGATTCTCTACAAACTTATAAATTATTTAAGACAAATTTAACTTTATTTCATAAGATGAAAAATCCAGTGCAACTTCATTTATATTTTCATGAATACATTATGTCTGCAAGGACAACCAGTGTTTAAAACAATGCACTGGAAAATTATATTCACGATTCTGAAATACTATATTTCAAATACAATATACAAATGAATGATCTATTAGAATTTCAGATTAATTTCCCTCCAAAGCCAATGATTTTCACAACTCATTTAACTTTTAAAACTCTAAACTTTTTAAGTTCATGTTTGTATAGACTATTCCCCATCTCTGACATCTCAATTTGTTGCTAATGTTATATTAAACTTGCTGAGTTAACATACACTACCCAAAATTAGACATACTCAAAGTTGTTAACCTAACATTCAGATTACTTCAGAGTACCAGATATGCAATATATTTTTTATGAGAAAGTATGCCCAATTGTAGAAAATGTTTCAAGAACTATACAACTATTTATAAACTCTAGGAGCACCTGGGTGGCTCAGTGGGTTAAGCCTCTGCCTTCTGCTCAGGTCATGATCTCAGGGTCCTGGGATGGAGTCCTCCATCAGGCTCTCTGCTTCACAGGGAGCCTGCTTCCTCCTCTCTCTCTGCCTGCCTCTCTGCCTACTTGTGATCTCTGTCTGTCAAATAAATAAAAACTTTGAAAAAAAATTATAAACTCTTTAAGTAAAATGAAGTGTTGTTTCACTAAGTGCCATGTAAAAGGGCAGATATATTCAAACTCCCCCCACCCTTTTCTTTGCCATACAATTGCATTCAGTAGAGATTTTATGTTTTCAACAGAAGAGAACCAGCATTAGGAACCAGAGAACATGGTTGCCATTCAGAATTAGAGGAGACTAAGGATTTTCTAGCCCAATATTAAATGCAGGTGAAAAAAGCCAAAACAAATAAATATTCTTCCTCTTCTATCTTCAAGGATAGATAATAAGGACTTCTGAATGGTAATAAAAAATAGTATCTTCAATATAATATCAATAAGATAAATTTGAATATTCTATAGTAGTATTTTAGAAAACAAAAGGTAGGTGTGTATATAGCAGAAATGTGCATAAGCTTCTAATTACTAGCGATCAGGCATCTCTTCTTTTTTTTTTTTTTCAGTTTAAACTGAAAATAGAAACTCTAGTTTACAGTAATCACTAGTACCTACAATCAGTTGTCAATTCAGTTCCTTTAGTAATCTTACAGGTGTCTTCGGGAAAAGATTATGCTCTAATTCCTATGATCCTGAATTCTCAATTTCCTCCTCTATATACTAAAATGAAACTGGGGTCATATAATATTGCTCTATTTAATAAAAATTATAAGTGCCCTGAAATTATATTTAATGCTCGATTTAATAAAAATTATAAGTGTCCTGAATTATGTGCATAATTTGAGAATTTTTTGTCAAAACCTTTCAAAATTTTTTGATAATAAAAATAGAGCAGAAATGTTACTTAAGTTTATGTTTTTGTTGTAAAAGTGTACTTACGCTGATAACATTTTGAAAAATAAAATTTAAAACTAAAGCTTCCATTTGAATATTGGTAAGAGAAATGCACACATATTTACATATATATATATATATATACACACACACACACACACACAAGACACCTTACTATTGCTTTTTTGTTTATGAGTACAGAATTTTACCCTCAAGAAAATCAATGCCTAAATTCCAAAACTGCTCACAAAATGACACAGCCTAAATTTCTGTGCCTACTTAGCACACCCTCATCATTAAGCACTGTATTGATAATTATAACAGAGTAACCACTGATTACTCTGTGCCTAGAAACTTTTCAACTTTTGAAATTTTACATCATCTGAATTATATTACTACATGGCAATGCAGAAGATTAACATACTGCTATTAAGAATTTTCCAAATTCGAGGCACCTGGGTGGCTCAGTCAGTCTGCCTTCAGCTCAGGTCATGGTCTCAGGGTCCTGGGATTGAGTCCCCAGGCAGGCTCCCTGCTTAGCAGGGAGTCTGCTTCTAGCTCTGCCCCTCCCTCTGCTAGTACAGTCTCTCCTTTTCACTCTCAAACAAATAAATAAAGTCTTTAATTAAAAAAAAAAAAGTTTCCAAATTTAAGATATAAATATCTTTTTCTTCTGAAAAAAAAATTAACTTGTCCTCTTATGTATTTAGAACAATACTTATTTGGCCACAAGTCTTTCATTTACTTGCTTTTATAAATCTCATAATTTAGTGATATAATATTCAGTGTTCAAATGTAATCAATTTTAATATTCACAATATACAGAGAAGATTATTTGAATCACTGCTCTATTTTTATTTTAAATTGGGCAGTGTTGTTTTGATATGTGTGTATAAATTAACCATTTCTAAATGAGTATGAACATTAGATCTATAATTCAAGGGAGAAAAAAATGAAATAACCAAAGATTTTTGAATTATGACACTGCTTTATATAAGCTGGGTTTATCAACTATTTGTGAGAATTAAAAACTATTTTTCAACTCTTTACTTCCTGATGTTATTATAACAAATGATGACCCAATAAAAACTACTGAGCTCCTATTAAATGCTTGCTACTACGCTAGATGCTTTAAAAACACTCCTTCTAATGTTTGGAACAAAATGCCTTGACACTTTTTTACTATGATATCTTTGAACAAAGTATATTTGCACCAAAAGAAAAAAAAATTGCTTGCTTTTAAGAGTCAGTCTCTAACTGCCACTTATAACCACCACTTAAAACCACAGGTCCTATTAAAGGGATGCTTACTGCGCGCCATATGGCTGCATTATCTCACTGAATCTTCACAACATCTCCTGAGGTTGGGGCTATTATTTTTACAGATGAAGAAATACAGGTGTTAAAAGGTGAAATAACTTGCTTTAGTGACAACTGATGCCAGAAGCTCGGAGTTCCCGACCATCGTATGTTCTGCCTCTTCTTTATGAATGAGGGACTTTTTATAAAAGAAAATGGCAAGCTTTCATATCATTTCTCCTTGGCATTCTTTACCGGTAGAAACAGACTCAGGAAAGGGACTCTCATTCTTCGCTGCTATTTTCTGGGAAGTTTGTCATGGGACAGCTACTAAATGTATCTGACACTGTTTTAGCAAAATAAGGGAGAGAAAAGGAAGTGGAGATGGGTTTTGGGTTTTTTTATGTTTTGTTTTGTTTTGTTTTGTTTTTTTTGAGAAAACAAGGATTAGGATTTTTTCCCAAGTGAATAAAAGTAACAAGTAAAACGCTGATTTTTGACAGATAAGAAAACCCTAAGAGTTTTAGGACTTCAAAATAATAAAACGAAAACTGGGTATTTTGAGGCTTTGGCATTAGAATTTGGTATTAAGAAATTTGCAGATCTACCCAAATCTGCTCTAAGAAACCTTAGGCTGCCTTAAGGTCCGCGTTTGTTTGTTTGTTTTTCAGAGCTTTGCGCCTCGGACTCCATCCTGGTGATGAATTTAGACTCAAAACTCTAGGGTTTTTGTGGTGGTGGTTTCTAAGTTTTTCTCGGGGGAAGAAAAAAAAAAAAACACGAGTGTTTTAATTTTTCTTTTGCAGAGTCGGGGGAGGGACAGAGGGAAAGAAAAATTAAACGGTCCACAGCCAGTCCGTATAATTTGAGGTTTTCTCACAAACCTCCCCTGGGAGATTACACCGTGACCTTTAATCGGGAAATGGTAACTTTATTACGTTTATCTGGTTGCCCTCTCCTCACTCTCGCAGGTTGAGCCACGTTTGTTTTCTGGGAGCCACGGCCGGAGAACGGTCCGAGCGTGAGGACCCCGCAGCCCGCAGCTCCGTAGGCCGCGACTTCGGGCGTGCGCTGGGCGGGCGCCGCCCCGACAACCCCGCCGCGTCGCAGGGGTCCCCAGCCCCTGTGCCAGCAGCGCCGGGGGCTCCGGGCGTGCCCCCACCCCCCCACGCCTGCAGAGGCACACGGGCCTGGAACCGCTTCCACCGCCCCAGGCCCCCAGGGCTCCTGGCGGGGACTCGAGGCCTCCACTCCGCCCTGGACCGTCCGCGGCCCCGGGCTAGGACCCCCGGCAGGGACGGACGGTCGGCCTGGGCTTCCCCTCGGTCGAGGCTCCCGACCTCGACCTGGGGGTCCCCCGTCGCGCAAACGCCCGCCGCCTCGCGGCCCACCCGGCGGGGCCCTCGCCTCCTCACCTGACCGTACTTGGCTTCCTGCTCCAGGGCTCCCTTCTCCAGCCCGTTCACCGCGTGCGGGGCGGCGGCGGGGAAGTTGTTCCGGCCCAGGCTGCTCCACTCCTCCACCTTGGGGCTGTGGTAGGGGGAGCTGTCGCTCACGCCTGGGGAGGAGGAGAAGGCGTCAAGCTGGAGCGCCAACCCGCGCGCCCCTTCCTGAGACGCGGCCTGAAGCCGCGACCGCCGAGCGCGGGGCCTCCGACCCCTGCCCTCGACCTACCCGGGGGCGCTGGGCCCAGGCGCGGCCTCGCCGGCTTCCAGCCCGGGGCCCCGCGGAGCTCACGCTCCTCAGAGTAGGCCTCTCCCAGCTCTTAAACCCACGCCTGCGGGAAGATTTTTTTTCCCCCCTTTTTCAACTGCCTTCGATTTCCTCCTCCCCTCCTCATTCCCCCGGGGAATCAAATGGAAAGAACCTGAACGTTTTCCTAAATCGAGGAATGAGAGACGTGAAGCTGGATGCGCTCGCTGATCATCCCAGGCCTAACCCAGGGTCGACTCGGGATTGACGAAAACGGGGACTGGTGCGGACTGAAAAGGGAGAGAGGAGTGTCCTTGGCCTAACCGTCCTCGGCCTGTGCCGGTGCTCAGAGACAACCAGAAAAGTGCTCACCGTGCTGTGGGGATCTAGTACTTATGTCAATAGATGAGACAAAAGATCTGCAAAGTCCTTTGCAAACAAATAACTGCAAGTTGCCCACAATACACATGCAAAACATACATGCATAGTTTGCCATGTGTGTGCATAATTCGTGATTATCCTTGATGTTCTATGTCTACACATTAAATATGTGAGGTTATGTGCATATAACTTAAAAAATAAATAATACAATTACCACTGTAAACGGTACCAGCATCAGTAGTAAGGTCACAGAGAGAGGGTTTTGTGGGGGGTTTTTTTGTTTGTTTGTTTTGGGGTTTTTTTTTTTTTTTAATGAAATAAAAAGTTAAGGAAATGAAGGTAGAATTTTTTTTTTAAGAGTAAAGCTGTCAGTTATCCTTTATGTTCTTAATACAGATACAAAGAAAATTATATGCTGTAAACTGATTACCACAATACCTACAAGTGTGCCTACTGAATCACTGCCATCTTTAAATGACCTCAGTGGGTTAAACCGCTGCCTTCGGCTCAGGTCATGATCTCAGGGTCCTGGGATCGAGTCCCGCATCATGGGGCCCTCTGCTCAGCAGGGAGCCCGCTTCCCTCTCTCTCTCTCTGCCTGCCTCTCCATCTACTTGTGATTTCTCTCTGTCAAATAAATAAATAAAATCTTTAATTTAAAAAAAAATAAAATAAATGAAGTTTTAAAAGAAAAGTATGAGCGATGTGTTTTTGTCTTTGGAACCTATAGGTGGAGGACTGAAATTTTGACAAAGCCACTACAACTTGATTTTAAATACTTCCATCTGGCACAGTGCTTTGAAGGGGCAATTGTTTTGTAGAAATGATCACTTACAGAAATAATCATTTTATAGTCACAGATTTGTCAGAAAACAGGTTGTTTAAAGCTGGCATCCAGAATCAACAACATCTAGAATGAAAAGTTGCTCCTCTCCATATAATCCATTACTTTTCCAACTGATACTTGGTCTGATTGTAGGATCCCCAGGGAAGAGCAACTCTGTCAGTCTTTTTTCACTGTTCCTCCCCCTCTCCAAAGAATTAGATTGTATTCCAGTTTGCACCAGGAAACCGTGTTTTGGCAAAGAACTGCCAGTCTCTCTTTGCCTTCCCAGACAAAAGGGCACAAGACTGAAGTTATCTTAAGAAATTGAGATCCCCCTGTGAGCCCCCATTTCTGCTGATCTCACACTTTCCCATGAACAGGGGCTTCCTTTAAATGTCAGTGAGGTCAGTTTATCCTATAAATCAAGGGCAAACTCTCTCCAACTAAAGCTCCAACCAGCTCCAAATAAGATAAAACTGAGCTCCTAGAAAAATCTTGTAAATTCACAGTCAACAAACAAGAAGACAAGAAATCAGGGCTCTGCTTTAATTACTTAAAAAGATAATTGTGCCAATGTGGTGGCAACAGAGAAAGGCAGGAAATAATTAAAGGAGCTATTCCCCGCCTTTCCTACTTAATTTTTCCCCTGCACTTTTAAAACTTTCGGCCAAGAAATTAAAACGGTAGGCTCTTATCTCTGCATTATTTAAATTCTGTGCCTAGGACATGTTGACTTTTTCCTCCTACCCAGAAAGAATTCAATGCCAGTTTCCTTGCTGTTGTTGTTTTGTCCCATTATGAAGTAAAGGAAAACAAAGTCTGGTCTGTGGAAGCCCAACCGTGCAGTAAGGCTGGAGAATCCTTCTTGCCAAGCAGAAAAGACAATCGCTAGACGGCAAGGTCAAGGGTGAGAAAGGAAAGGAGCAGTAGGGTGGCACCACTGAAAATGTGCAGGTACTAGGTGTCCACTGGCATTCCTAGGGAGGGGGGGGTGGGGCGGGTGGGGGGAGACCATAAAGGGAAGTCACAGGCTTGGGTAAACTGGGAAAGAAGAAAGGACATGATGAAATCACCCCACATTTTGTTCCCATCATAGCGGTGGTTGGTGCCAGTTCTTAAGACACATATAGTGAACTCTACTAAGGTAAAGGCTGGAGGTGGGGGCAGTAGGAAAAGAGAGAGGGAGAGAGAGAGAAATAAAGCAGAAAATTAGTCCCAGAATGAGCAATGCAGTAACATGCAAGTTACTAGTAGTAACTTCGGGACCTCCGTTTCCGAGGAAAATGAAGTGAAGCATAAGAATGAAACCAATTAGGTGACATTTGAACTTCCTGCCTGAGCAAATTTGGCCTGATTGCCAGAATCCAAGAATACTGCAATTTCCACAGGGTGCCCGACTCCTCGAGGCCGCATCCGATCCCCAAACAAGCTGCCCGCAGCGGTGTCTGCAGCCAGCAGCCCCACGCCCGCTCAGGCCTCCCGGGCTGCGCCCCAAGTCCGACCTGGGCCGCGCTCTCCGAGTGAGCGAGCGGGTTTGAGGCTGCAGCGGCGCGAGAGGCGGGGGAGGGTGGAAAATGCGAACCATGTGTTGGGGATGGGGGGATGTTATGGGTCTGGTAGTTTGAGATGAGGCAGGAGACTGTGTGTGGCAAGGAAGCAGAGGGCATGAATTTCAAGTTAATGAGATCAGGACACCCCCTGGGAGGACTCCTTAGATTCGAAAGGAAAAAGCCTCAGGTGGTGGGACAGACGCGGGCCCGGAGGCCGCAGATACAGAGACACCCGAGAGGGTGCAGAGGGAGGGTCTGCACACCCACACCACCCGGCCCCTGACCTTACCTTGGTCGGTGATAGAGCGAATGCCCAGGATGTCGGTGACGGAATGGGAGGAGGGCCAGGTACGGGGCATCGCCACCGAGCCGGGGATGGCAGGCACCCCGGGCGGCGTGGGCACCTTAGCTGCGGCCGCCGTGATGGGGCTGGGGTACGAGTAGATGTGGTTATAGGGCAGCGCCGGCTGTGGCGCGGGCTGGTGCTGCTTGTATGAGTCGTAATGGCCCTGTTGAGCCAAGTTGCCGATCTTGTTGCGCAGGATGCGGCTGATGGAGCTCACCGAGGGCACGTTGTACTTGTCACACACGCCGTCCGCCAGCAGGCGGTCCCGGATTTCCCAGGCAAAGATGCCAGGGTCCCTTTGCTTGTAGGTCCGGATGTGCTTCACCACGGTAGGGGTGGTAACGCGGGGCTTGCTGCCCCCAATGGCTCCTGGCAAGATCGAGCCAGTCTCGTTGTAGCGCGCCAGAATCTTGCTGACGCAGCCGTGCGAGACCCGTAGCTGGCGGCTGATGTCACACGGTCTGATGCCCAGTTGGGCCAGTTCCACGATACGAAGCCGGATGGCGTTGGGCAGCGGCCTCCCGTTCACGAATACTCCTCCCAGCTGGTTCACCTCCCCAAAGGCTGGCTCTGCAAAACGAACACACGGCGCGCGGGGACGCGCACCGGCAGTTTGGGACAGCCGTTTTCCACTCGGCCTCCGCCCACATCAGAAGGCCGGGCAAATGCACCCACCCGGGACTGGGGACCTGGGCTTTCCCCAAACCCTACTGTCCCCGAGCCTTGCCCAATGGCCGCAAACCACTAAGGTCTAATCGCACCCCCCACCCCATTCGCAGTGGTGCCTGCGGCCACTACAAGCAAATAAAGTGGTGAGACGCAGGGCCGCTCCAAGTGTTCAAAAACACTCCGAAGCAGGCGGGGAAATCGGTCTTGACTCCTGCAACCAGCTCCTTCTCATCTGCTCCGCTCTAAAGTCTCTGGGCTGCTACCCCTGGAGCCCCAGCGTCCCGCCTGGGGACCGGCGCAATTAGTCTAGGAGAAACTATAGTTCGTTTGGATTTCCCCCCCTGTTCTCAGTGTGTGAGTTTGTGTGAAACAAAACTTGGTCCGCACTGAGGCTACGGAGCTTGCCGATGCCACCGCTCCCTTCTTTTAATATCAGAAAATGACATCAACAGCAACCCAGTAGCCAGCGTTCATACTGAACTGCTGAGTGCCCTGACCCTTAGCGTGTTTCTAACAACTTGTAGGAACAGGAGCAAAGTCAATAAGAAGAGAGTGAGCGCTCAGTGGTGCGCGTCCTCGCGCTCCCTCCCTCCCTCCCTCGCCCTCTCGTTCCCTCCCTCCCTTCCCGGCTCTGACAGCGTCCCCCGCCGCCACTCACCCATTGCTCCGAGCAGTACACCAACCGGGCCCCAGTTCCGAACTCCCAAAAAGAAACTTTTCGCACAGCCTCAGTGGCCCGGCTTGTCGCTGCCCCAGGCAGCCGGTGCCTCCGCTTCTTCCCGGGAGGAGGCGGCGAGAGCGCAGAAGGAAGGAGTAAAAGGAAGTCTGTGCCCCGATGAAAGAGGCTAGAGTTCTGCATTTCAATCTAAGCAGCAACGTGGGCTGGCCTGAGCCGGGCCGGGCGGCTCCGTCTATCACTCACTGGGGCCACGCCCTCGAAGAGGAGGGCCCGAAGTCAATCTGCGTGGTGATTGGTGCGAGCCGCTGAGCGACAGCGCAGTCCGGGAAAGTTCTTCCGCTGTCTCTTGCAAGCTTGCAGTGCACCTGGGTGACTAAATACAATGAAAATGGGTGTTTGACACCTTCCTAGGGTCAACTCAAACAGACAACAAAATCAAGCTGATAAATTTGCTGAATAAGCAAATGAAAGCATTTGGTCGGAATATGAGAAACTCTAAGGGGGAAGAAGTTGAGACGGGGGGGAGGGAGAAACAGACCCCTCAGAATTTAAATTAAAACTCTAGGTGGGAGGTGGGGGCCACCGTCGGGTGGGTGGCGGGGGTGTTTCTTAGAATAGCCGGTCTTGCAGGTCTCCAGGGGCTGTCTGGAGAAGGACATTTTAACCCGATGATACCTTTTCAACTCCAGCCTATGCCAGGTGGCGAGAGCGCTGGTGTGAGACGATAGGCCGATCGGAGAGACCAGGAGGTTGAGGGGAGACCAAGCCAGAGGTGGAGGCCACTGTGACCCAGGTGGAGACCCCTCTCCTGCCTCCAGAACTAGCTCTCCAATGCAGTTTCTGGTGGTTTCATCCAGGAGCGCGGGGCCAAACCTTAGCTACGCAGGCTCCAGGCTGCGGCCGCGCGCGCGGTATGCGGAGGACTTAAGCACACGCGGCTAAAGCTAGCTCACAGCCAACGTAGACGATTGCCTGTGCGTGAGGCACTTTCCTTGGAGGCCCGCGCACCACTGCGCTCAGCCTGGTTGCTGGTCTGCGGGTACTCGAAGCCAAGGTTTGCCCACCCACCGCCCCCGCAAGAGTTTTGTTTAATCGAAGAGACTTGGCCCCAAGAAAGTTGAACACCGAGCCTGCACATATATGTAATTCTCCCCTCTGTTTAGCTACTAGGGGCCTTGAGAGTTAGCCTACTTCTGAATTTTCACTTTCGATCACTCTAAGTCTAATCTAAAGTGTATAGTACTCTTTTGGGCGGCCAAAGTTAATTACATTTTGAGTATGGGTTATGGGGAATGCTAATCAAAATTAAAAACAAGATGGGGAGCATCTTTAATGAACTTGGGTGTTTGGACTTCTTCAGGTCGAGGATGTTGATATTGCTACTTGACCGTCATAACACTACTACTTGTGCACACAGGATTCCTGTTGATCTTCCCACAATCCTGAGGGGTGTGTGTAGCTCCAATCTACTACATACAGGAAAGCTGACCAGGCCGGGATTCCGGGCCACTAAGTTACAAGAAGCCAGAAAAACGAATGATCATCTGTGTTTTTTGAAACGAAGAGCCACCCCCAGATCCTCATGCTCCTGTGGTTGGGGCAGCAGTCTGATTTCAAATTTATAGGTAAGAAGAATGAAAAGATACGGATGCGTTCAAAGACCCTTAATTTTTTATTATCGGGTTCTTTTTTTTTTAAGATTTTATTTATGTATTTGACAGAGATCATAAGTAGGCAGAGAGGCAGACAGAGAGGGAGAGGGGAAACAGGCTCCCTGCTGAGCAGAGAGCCCGATGCAGCGCTGGATCCTAGGAGCCTAAAATCATGACCCCAGCCAAAGTCAGAGGCTTAGCCCACTGAGTCACCCAGGCGCCCCTATCTCACAACTAGAAATACTTGAACTTGTCTCTTTATTTGTTTGTTTCGATTGTTTAAAATCTCCAGTTTGACTAGATAGCCATTTTATCCTTGTCTGACCCCAAATACTTATTGTTTGGCATCGCCTGGTATTTTACCATGCGGAGGTCTTTGAAGAATCCAAGATTTTTAATGCAGCAATTCCTTCCCGGGGATTGGGTGCAAGTTATTTGAGAGACTGAGATATCAGAGAAGAGCCTACGACGGAGATTTGTGTGAAAGATGGAACATGCCGGACTTCTAGATCAAGAAGCTAGCTCCCTGACCCCTCCCCCCACAGACACGGACTCAACTCTGCTCCAGCGCCCTGTGAGCGCCTTGCGGACTTTGCTGAGCGGCAGTGTCGGTAAAGGGCTGTTCCACCTTCTGGCTGACAAGACCCGATGCCCGGATGTGGATCTGTGCGCTCTATGAGGGTTTTAGTGGTTCTACAGCACCAACCCGGAGTGATCCTAAGATTTCATTGTTTAGAGCTTCGGCTAGGTGGACCTAAACACAAATCCCTCCCGTTTGCCCCTAAACTCCTTCAGCTGCCTGGCATGTCCCGTGCTCTAGAACAGGTCTGCTACTATCTCTTCATTTCCACCTGTTGGACTTGGCCGCGGCCGCGCGTTATCTTTGTGGCGTACCCTTTCTCCCCGCTCCTTGGAGCGGGGCAGGAGGTCACCACACCAGCGGGTGGCGGGTGTTCGGTGCTCTTAGCTCGGCGCATTCCCAACACCCCGCGAAGAATCGTCGGTGTTTGGGGACGCTAAGTACCCGTAGCAAAGTGAGGCCCGAGGTTGGGCGGCAAAAGGAGTGGAAACTTCAGGGGACAGATCGAGGCGAGGGATCCTAGAGGAAGATGCTGATGCTGAATGCTGAACCCTCCCGGGGCCCCCCCTGAGTGCTATGGTCAGGTAACAGGCAAATGAAAGAGCCTGAGCGAGAGATAAGTGACTTGAAAAAGGGAAAGAGGACTCGAGGGCTAGAGGCGGGCAGGCGAGAGGGAGAGAGAAACCTAAAGGGCCGGCAAGCCTCGACAGTGGGAGTAGGAAGGCAGGACTTCGAGAAAGAGCCAAGGGGCAGCTGGGGTCAGCGCTGCCCGCTGTGGACCTGGGAGATTACAGGGGGGAGGGGGTCTACCAAAAGAATTTCTTCTAAAAGTCTAAAACCAAAACACAACCAGTAAGGCCTGCAGCTGAAACAGGCCAGGAAGAAGCTAAAAGCCCTTCCCAGGGTGCTGTCGAGGCCTCCTCCAAGGGGCTACCCGTTCTCTGGGTAAATATTTACTCAGTGGGAGACTGGAAGCTAGCGGGGGAGGGTGGGAAGGAGAGGGCTACGCGGGGTGGAGAGAATCCCTACGCTTGACACCGGCGGGGACAGATGTGTCCACCGGCCAGAGGGAAGCCAGGGCCCGGGACTGCAGGGGCGGCTCGGCTCGGGCACGCCGCCGGGGGAACTTCAGCCCACAGCGCACCTCTTGGGCTGGACTCCTGCCCTGCCGCTGCGGGCCCAGGCCAGATGCTGTAAAGTCTTCATAAATCTGTCAGCGGTCGCAGTGCCGCGGACGGTAATCTGTGGCGCCCCCCTCTCGGCATTAGTGGGATCTGAGGAGAGACGACCAGAAGGAAGAGGAATCTAGCGAGGCCGTCCTCGCGCAGCCTGGCAGACGGCGCCTGCCCGGAGATCGCGGGGGACAGCCGAGGTGGGACCCCGGCGCTACAGGCTGTTGAGGGAGAACTCTTCCCTATAGCTCTGCAACCCTGACCGACGCCTTGGGCTGCTACCCGGGGTCTGCAGGTCAGCTTCGCCTGAGGCTGGGGGATAGAATGAGAGACGCTATGCGTGCGCGCGTGAGCGGGGTCCTGCTGTTCTTGGTGGCATTTATGAAGAGCAGAGCTGGCAGAGAAGAACATTAAGGGGCAGGTTCTAACAACTTGCCCTCCTGCTGGGGACAGGGTCCCGGGCAGGCGCAGGCGACGGTGCCCGCTTCTCGCCCTGCCCAGGGAGTTCCAGGGAAGGAGAGGAGGCAAGGGTCTGAGCTCCGCGACGGGTTTTCGGAGCACAGTGACTTCTTGCAGCCTTGTGAGGAGGGAATGAGATAGAAACAAGATATCGAATCCGGTTCTCCCAAGGGAGCGCCTCTTTCAGGGTAAGTGGAAGATTGAGCGCGGCGTAGAGAAAAAGAGGCCAGACTTCAGTCCTCGCCAGACTGCGCGGCTAACGCCGGGGCCACGGGTTCCAACCCCGATCTGGCCACGGCTCTGTCCCGGCCGCTCGGGGTCAGTTGCGGCTCCTCCGCCTACTCGACCTCCCAGCGCCTGCTGCGGCACGTGGCAGCCGGAAGCGCACCCTGTGCCCCAGGCGAGGGAGGGCCACCTGAGTGCGGGCCAGGCGGGAACCGCGCCGAGCCGCGGGCTGAGTGGGGGGCGGAGGGGGGGGGTGCGAGAGAGAAAAGCTTTGGGGTGAGGGAGAGACAAACCACCAGAGCCCTTAGCCCCAGCCAGGCCCCCGGGGTTGGGGTGTGGGGGTGCTCACACACTGACCTGCAGGCCGGGACTTAGCCGGGCTGCGGACGCCGCCGGACGTACCAGCCCCAGTGGAGATTGGGGGATGGGGGAGGCGGCCCCCAGAAAAAGCCCAGAAGATTCTCCGAGAATCGCCAAAGCCTCCCTGCCGCCTCTCCGCCTTCCTGGCGACGATGCTTAGGATTCAAGACGCTTTCCCCCAGAGGACCGCAGCATGCAGGGTCCCGCGGAGCGCGGAAACCCCGCTGCGGGCCGTGGGATGGGCCCCCGGGGCTGAGAGCGCTCCTCACCCGCTTACTCCTTCCAAGGGCAGGGGAGGGGCCTGTTGTCGCCTGAAACCCGCTTTTAATTCCCCGCCTGCCTGTTTCCGTTCACCCGGGGTTGGTTTTTCTGTTTGTTCACTCCTTCTGTTACAATAAAAACAATCGACATTTCTTTTCAGTTTCCCCATATTAGCGTCACTCAGTAATTGTTCTGCACCCCTCCCCCCGCGCTGAAGGCGAACTGGATTGCTGGTACCCTCGCATTGGAAGGTTTTCGAGTATATAAGCAAATCTTCCCTAAAGACTTTAAAGTAAAAATAAATAACGGCCCGGGAAATTGCCATGACCTTAACATCACTTTCTGAACGCAAATTACACCCATTTTTCAGTTTTCAACAGCAGAATTGCTTTCAGAAGGACGACGCGGGGCCCCACGTTATAACCATGCTATATGGTTACATTTGTTTTTTAAATCCGCAAATGAAAGAGAACACATTTTTTGTGCAAGGGGCAAAACTTGTGGCTGCGGTCCCGCAAGTGCGATCAAGGATGGGTCCCGGTTGGGGGCAGGGGCAGGAATGATTCCTTCGGGGAAGCCAGGCTGAACCCTTAGGGAGGAGGCACTTCGCCCTGCCTGGGTCTAAGAATCTGTAGAAGACACACCACCGCTCGGTGAGGAGAGGACACCGCCCGCGGTCGCTCTACAGCCTTGAGCTGAAGCAGCTCAAGAAAGTTGCAGCTGCGTGTGAGGCCAGCAGGTTTTCGCGGCTCTTAAAGACCCTGCCCTCAGAGTCCCTGTGAGGGCAGTGGGGCAGTCTCCTTCCGAAGACCCGATTGGCCCAAAGGCTGTCTGGAAAAGATAAATGCGAACCAGGCCGCACCTCTAAGCCTTGGTTTCGGCTCTGAAGCACACCCTTCAGGGTCCCCATCTCGGGCAGGTTACGTTGAATGCAGCTTTCTTGGGCGGCTGGGGTTTGTCTGCAGGCTTCAAGGAGCCGGAATCAACCTGTGGGCCAGTCTCGGAGCTGAGCAAAAGCTTTCCTCCCATTTTCAGTGATGCAGAGAACAGGCTGGCGCACTTCGCGGTTGCGTCCCGGGAGACCTCGCACCTGGGCAATGGACAGGGAGTGGTGGAGCTGCCCAGCTGCGGGCGGTCGAGGCGCGGGATTTCCAGGCTGTCTTTCTCTGGACGAATTTCTCAAGCACCACCAACTAGCCCTGCGCTGACCGTGAAAGCAGATAATCTTGCTGCACTGTCCTCACCATCCCTCCGAAGAAAACAGGATCGGGGGTGGTGGTGGGGGAGTGTTGGAAGCAGAGTCAGGGTCGGAGTCACGGAAAATTTGCTGCGGTCTGGTGAGTCCCGGGCTACCTCTCTCCCGGCCGAGTCACCTCGTCATAGCGACACCTATAGGTGTCAGATTTGATCGCGCTCCCACAGTAATGTTTGCAAAGGTTCGGAAAGGCCTTTGAAAATCCGCAGAACTTTTGATAGGCCAAAATTTTTAGTTTCCTTTTCCAATTTCACCTCCACTCTCCACTGGGCTCCAAATCCCCATACCGTTCTCTACCACTCTCCAAGGCAAAGTCGACCATCTGTCTTTCCATGGTGGACCCAAAGCTCCTATTCTAAGCACTGCAGGGCTGGATACTCTTGGAATCCTTAGGGGCTCCCTAGGGCCAGGTTCTGTGACGGGTCCCTGCTTTGGGGAGGGAAAACCCGAAAGGCAAAGATGATCCCTGAAGGTAAAGGGAATGATGAGACCACGGTTCGGTTTTTTGTTTTGTTTTGTTTTTGGACACACAGAGAGAGATCACAAGTAGGCAGAGCAGCAGGCAGGGTTGGGTGGGGGAAGCAGGCTTCCTGCTGAGCAGAGAGCCCAACCCATGTCTCGATCCCAGGATCCTGAGATCATGACCTGAGCCTAAGGCAGAGGCTTAACCCACTGAGTCCCCCAGGTGCCCAGAGACCACGCTTCTCCAGCTTATCCTACCATATGCTGAGGGCTCACAACTTCCAAACACCACAATAACTATACAAAGGTTAACTTCCTAGTGCTACAAGAGATAAAACGGAGGCTTACATTAAATAAGAGCCCACAAAACAGATTAAATGAGATGACATGGTTAATTAAGTAGATGGGAATGTGAACCCCACCATGCACCCAGTGTCGTTGTTCTCCCCATGTCCCTATTCTGCAGGAAGAGCTCTTGCTGAAACATCAAGAGAAGCCCCCTTACCGCACGTGTCAGTCCGGAAATTGGGTGCTCCCTTTTACCCCCTCCATCACAGGGTGAGTGTGGGGTGGGGGGAGACAGTGACAGCCTGCGGGAAGGAGGGCCTGCACTCTGAGCTTCCTCACTAAAGACATAGACTCCAAGGGGCGCCTGGGTGGCTCAGTAGGTTAAAACCTCTGCCTTTGGCTCAGGCCATGATGCCAGGGTCCTGCTCAGCAGGGAGCCTGCTTCCTCCTCTCTCTCCGCCTGCTTCTCTGCCTACTTGTGATCTTTGTCTGTCAAATAAATAAATAAAATCTTTAAAAAAAAAAAAAAAAGACATAGACTCTAAGAAAATCCAAGCTACCGCCGAGGATGTCTGACTGACCAGGTGAGGACAGGAAATTGAGACCAGGCTCTGGCTTCAAGCACTGTCTTCTGACCCAGGCTACTCCATGGCATCCAGGTGCGAACCACCGCTACTGTGAGTATCCGAAGTGTCCCTCGAGAGCGCTGCCGCCAAACTGCAGGTAGAGGGGCAGTGTGAGGACCAAAAAGAATCCGGAATGAGCTGCTCTTCACTGTGATCACCAGCCCCCAGCAGAGAAATCTACCTTTGTTGTTCCTGGGAATTCACTGTGGCTTGTGCCTGTGGGTCTTTCTTTTTAAGACCATTATAGTGGGGACAAACCAGGAGGAGCTGAGCTGCAATAAAATTAGAACCCATAATTAACACCGCGGCTGGGCCCAGGTGGCTCTGAAGTGTGCGTGGTAGCTAGCCATGCTCTCTCCCTGGAGTCCGGACTACAGAGTCAACGTTTTTCTTGCTCCTTGTGTGCATCTTGTCGTCTAGCTCAACTCTTTTCGTTATCCTAGATCTAGAGGAGAAATAAATGATCTCACTTTAAAAACTATAAAGTTAAAGGGATTTCAGTGCACTCTGCGAGCAGTAGTAGCCAGGGTAAGAGAAAAATCACGAAGTTATTAGGAGCAGGGCTCACTTTTACTGTCTTCAAAAAAATGTTCTCTACCTGTGGTCCTCGAGGAATTCACTCGGTCGTTTTGAGTAGGGAGGGATTGGGTGGGGGACTCCTCCCAGTAGGGACTGAGAATCGGGTCTGTGAAATTCCAAGCCGGTGTTTTCAGATTTCGGAGAGAAAATGTGGTCCACACCAGAATCTGGCCACTCCCAGCTTGGCTGGGGTCACCAGTTCTCTGCAGACCAAGAGGAGTCTGACTGTATTCTTGCAGCAAGGATCGGTGTCCTAGCAATCTACAGCACTGGGCAGCGGGTTACACACCACGATTCTTCTTCCTGCTGGGCCCAGCCCTCCCTCCGACTGGATAGTCTCTGGTAAGCACCTCTGCAGAAGGCCCACTTGCTGCGTCTAGGCGCCCACCCTCTCCTCCTCCTGCCAGTGCAGTATCCTGTCAAGTCTAAAAACTCTACCCCCACCATGACCAGCGAAAGAGCCGGCAACCCCTCTCCTCCTCTATCAGCCACATTCGAGTCAAGCTGTGTGTCACAGCCAGTGGGACAGACTGTAACCACTTCTCCACAGACATGACTGGAGGGTAGTTCTAGAAAAATTGCCAAGATTCAACAGTGTGGTTTTCAGTGGGAGCATAGACTCTAAGGAAGAGAAATGTGAAAAAGAAATGTAACCTCTCAAAAGAGTCATTTTTCTAAGCCTAGAGAGATAAAACAGGTCCATCTTTGCAGAATAAGCAAATCACACACACACACACACACACAATCTGAAGAGAGAAAGAGGGAAAAAAAATGATGGCCTCTTTACGAATTCCCCTTATTTTCCCCCAAATGAATAGTTTCAAAATTGACATGAATGATTCCAAATTCTTTTTCAGGAAAACCCAAGTAACTGCTACTGGTTTTGTTCAGTACATGTATTTCCTTTGTGCAAATGTGAAAAAAAAATAATTTTAAAAGGTTTGTTTATGCTATAAAAGAATTTGCACATCCAAAAGCTCTTGACATTTTAAAATATCTACAAAGATGTTTAAGTACATATCTTAATAATATATATATCTTTAGGTAGTGCATTTAATTAAAAAAATTGGGGGGAGAGCATTTAACAAAAACCATTATAATTAGTAAGGATGGATAGTGGAAAAAAAGAAAAAGGAAATTTCCTGAGGGGAAAACAAAAAAAAGGGGGGTTTTAGACAATACCAATGCTTTGTATTTTACCCCAATTTCTACGATTCTGTTCTATCACAGTCCTTACATATTAAGGTACTGTTGTCTTGCTATATCATATCCAGCCTGTAGGTTTAATGGCTGCAGGGGGCAGAGAGAGGGTTGGCAACAAGAGATTAGCACCAGAAATGCTGGGCCAGGGTTTTATGTATGATGTGGAGGCTACAACCACCGTGTGGCTGCCATTCTTGAAAGGCTCCCAGGGTAGATAGAGGATTGAGAGAACAAGGCTGGTTCTGTTTCCTGCAGGATCAAAAGGCTAGCCCATGACAGTGGCTGACCGGTGAGCCATTTCTTACAAGGATGGAAAGCCAAGGTCAGGGCCACAGGGGACCTTTTAAAAGTCCCCTAGCACCTTCCTGCAGAATCAGAGGTGTGAATCTGATGTTCTGGCAAGCTGACAATACAAATTCCCTAAGTAGTTTTTATTGCCTGGGCGATTTCTATGCAATTCCCTTTGGGATTGAATTCTGCTCAGCCACATGGTTCTGTTCTTGGAAGAACCCCTTTCAGTGGGGAGAGAAATAATGATCCCATTACTCAATGTAAAAAACCTTCAATAATGCCAGTTTAGGGCTAAAATTTTAGACCCCTGAAAGCCAGGAAATAGAAAAGTTAAAATTCTTTTAGTTGGGTTAAATCACCCTCTCTACCTAGGCTGTATAACACATGGAACATTTACAAGCCTCCCCAGCATGGTCATTCCAGCAGCCGGGCGCTGCCGCTGCTGTGTTTTGAGGGAGAGCACTGCAGTTCCACTTGACTGGGTAGATTTTCCTTTTGCGTTTGTACGTCTCACACCAGTAGATTTCAGTGGTTACTTGCTAGGTGAAAGTTATTGCACTGCTTGTATGGGTAAATGGGTTTAAATATTAAAGAAAGCAAATTTACTTGTAGGTAACAAAAAGCCAATTCAAAATAAGATAGAAATGTGCTGTGGGTAATTACATATGTCCCAGATCTTCCAGATACTAAATCCAGATACCAACCCTTTATCATTCAAAGCCAGCTTCTATAGTTCCTCAACTAGGACAAAAAATGAAATCCCCAAATGGTAATTGATGTGAGTGAGTGCCTGTATTTTCCTCATCGTTCCCTTATTTTATTTTATTTTATTTTTAGAACTAAACAAATGTATCTATACATTCCCCAAGAGGAGAAAACACGGTAGAAAGATGTGTTGTTATTTAAGTTCTGCGCTGGAAGTCAGACATTACTAAGTTACATACAAATTATTACTTCCAAAGTCACCTCCAAATTGCCCTCCTTCAGAGAATGGAAGGGTAGACAAAAAGTGTACATGAGTTTTCCTTTAGAACCAGACTTGTTTACGTTTTAGCTGTGAAACAAAATCACCTTAACATTTAACAAAAGACTTTTTGTTTCTCAAGGGTGCTCAATACTGAAGAGAACCAGATAAATAAATAAATAAAAGCAGAAACCAGAGGGTTAAATTTGTAGAGTTGTGTGTAAGATGAACTATAGCTTCTGGCCACACATGCACATGATACGTGTGTCTCATCATGGAACTACTAAGTCACATGAGAGTTTTTTGGGATAAAGGTATTAGGTGCAGGGAGGCCTTATTATTCCTGTTAGAGCAAATTAGTCTCATTGAGGAAAATATACCCTTGGGGTACAATATATATTGAATTCTATAGAAGGAATGAATAACATACACTTGGACAACGCTACATAAAAGCTGTATTTTTTTCCCTCATATGGGAGAGTTTCTTGTGTCAATAGAAATGATGAGGGCAAAATTATGCAGTCTGTACATGTCATCTGTACAGAACTCAAGGCATAATTTGGGATTTCACTCTATCACCCAGCTGCCCCCCAAAACTTCAAAGATATTTGTAAACCTACCCCTCCAAGACATGCTTTCTTGCCATGTGTTAAGCCTTAATGAATCTCATCACCCACGAAAGCAAGAGTGGATGAAGTATTGGGGAATGTCTTCTAATAACCTGCACAACTCTAAACAGAGGAGAATATAATAACAAGAAGTATGAGTTTGATGTGTTGCCCTTTCACAACTTTTTGACATGAAAACTATTTTAAAAATTTACTTAGGTAATTTCCATGTCTTTCTTAGAATATGGTGTAAGGGAGAGCTCTGACAGGTGAATCCAAATAGATGTTTCTTTGGCAACCAAGCCTTCCCAGTAAACACACTTAAATAGAGCTGAATGGGGATCATTTAGGTGAAGGCAAATTAGAGAATATCTGTATATAGGTTAAATGACCTTTTTAGGGGGGGTGAAGAATAGTTATTTTTAGGAAGAAGGATGGAAGAAGAATAAAATATTTTTGTTGCCGATTAAAATAAAGACACTTTTCTCCTTTATACCATACCCTTAAGGCATCTAGTAAAGTAAAATGAATGTTGGAATTAATAGCAGAAGGAATACAAACAGTATAAATTTACTGCTGCTGTTGTTTGCACAACACATATCTTAACACATCCTTGCATGTATGTATGTATCCCAATAAATAAATTTAATGACATCAATTAGAAAAGCAATTTGCTAACTTATCTCTGAATAAGTTCTCTCTCAGAAATGTGTGAGCTTCTCCAAAGTGTCCTAATCCCAAAAGAGTCAATTTAGATCCTTCGTTTGTTTCTAAAGTCCAGAAAATACACTGTGTTCAGCCAATGAGCCCCTCCATAGATCACAAGCACCTGCTCCTCTATCCTTCCTGGAAGTCAGTGCTAAATCGGGGAAACACAGAATGTCTTGGTGCATGGCATCACTGTGCCTAAAAACATGAAAGTACGAAATGGCAAGTCAAATTATTGCAATTTGTACCCACCAACTAGTAAAAGCTATGGACACCAGGAGAGTTTGCACTTTAATTAGTTCTGTATCATAAACATCTCTCTTCCTTTAGCTCCCTCTCTACCCCTTTTTTCTGATATAGTACTTTTCCCTCTCAAACACATGCACACACCCTTGTACACTCCCTGGAAAAAGCAGCATTTTACATAAGTTTTTCCTTTTTTAAATGTTCTTTTCTATTTGAAATTCCCTGAAATCCTTTAAGGCACACAAGGAAATTAAGCATAACATTACCAAGATGAGTTCCAGTGAGGTCATAAAGCACTTAGCATTCTTCATATTAAAATTCCCAAACTATTAGAAATGGATATATGCCTGGATCAATCTTAAAGCTTATATTTTTAAATAATCAGTGAAAAGTATATCCAGACCTTTACATGTTTGGGAGAAATTAGCAGGCAGCTAACACAAGGTCAGCCTTTGCCATTTGTACTTGCTCACAAATCTCTGCCCTAAAAGCAGGTAGTCTGATCTTAGTTGTAGTATTAGGGGAACGTGAACCTTCGTTAATCCAAAGAGCATAGGATGAGAGAATCTACTCCAAGTCATCAGTGTTTTGTTGCTGGTTCTTTCTGTCATCAGGGGTTCAAGTCCCTACATATAGTTGTACCAAAAACGATGATTTTGACAGTGCTCAGACTAGTTTTCTCCTAGAGCTTTCTTGGAACATCAGTTTGGCTTCTTTTCTGCATTACAATTCCAAGTGATCTCAATTAAGACAGCTGTATTTCTTGATGGTAGGTGTGGAGAGGATGAACTAGTCATCTGACTTCTCAATAGCTATAAGCACCAATGAATATTTTAAAGAATTCATTTCTCAGATCACATACCAAATAATGTGTAGCTATTTGCTTCTTAGACTTCTTATGCATGGCTCAGGAAGCCAATACTCTTCAACAACTGTTAAAGATATCCTGCAAGATCTTCCAAAGAGAAAAACTCCCCATCCAAATTCAAACCCAGGTTATGTGTTAAAGATGGACGATTGGACCAAAACATAGCTATTATTATTATTCTCTTTTCTATAAGAATATTTACAGAAAAAAATATAAATGTGGATTTCACTGTTTTATTTGTAGGGATGAAGGTCAGAGTGTCAAACTGCAGCTCTTGGGTTCTCAATAATGGGCCACTGTGTCTGACCTCCTCAATTTCTTTTCTCCACTTCTAGGAAGGAACAAAATAAAATGTTTTGTGGAAGTTTATATTGAAATGAGGTCAGGTAAACTAATGACTGCTTGGTATTTTATGACAAGTTTTATAACCTTGGAGTTGCCATAACTTTCAAACGATCATCAATAAAGTTTTATTGCGAATGGGTCGCCATGTGTCTGAATGCTTTTGCACATAGTAAAGGTCTGCTGCCCCATTGGCTTAGCTCACCAGCCCCTTTTCACCCCAGTCATAAAGTCTTCTTCTTTTTATTGAAGGTTGAAAAGTCCTCAACTCTTCTCTTCCATTAGGTTGGCAATTCCGGGACTACATGGAAATTATTTCTTCATAATTAAATGATGTGTACAACTAAATTTGCAAGAATATATGATGACATTTAAAACAGATTTTAAATGGACTCTAAAATAAATAATATGGGGGGGGGGTGTCTGACAATAGTGTACTCCAAAAACACGTGTTTGGATGCTAGGCTATATTGATCTGTGTGCTCCAGAGGGCGGCGATTGCATAATTAGGCGCTGAGGGACGATTAATGGTCTCAAAGATAAAACAAGTTACTTAAGGCTCTTCTAGCTGACCAGAGGATCTTAACGATTTAGGAGACCTCACATTTCGTTCCAGCATGAATCGTCCCAAAGGAAGAAAGTTGGATTGGACCGGGCCGCTTGTTTGCTGGATTGTCCCCCACATTTCTATAAACTCTCCCCAAGGCTGAACCATGAGTTCCCAGGTGTCTAATTCATAGTGTCAGCTCTCAGGTTCCGATTCAAGTCTGCATACACAAGTACTTTTTCGTCTGCTGTCAAATATGTGGAAATGAAGCCGAGAAAAATGTCCTGCGAGTTGGATGAACAGAGCTGCAACGAAAAATTGTACAAAAACGAAGCCTCTGCTGCCTGCGCCCTTTAGACAACTACTCTCCGTCAGGCGAAGGTTGTGACCCGGCGACGAGAGTGGCAGGAGTGCGGTCAGAGTGGCGCATGGAGACCGAGAGGCAAGACGAAACTGCGAAAACTGAGCGCGCCCCCTCGTCTCATCCCCCGACCGGAGTTAAAGAGCCTGCCGTGCTGCCTGGCAGGCCCCCGGGTAGGAAGGCCCTCGATTCTCAACTTTCTCCTACCAACTCGTGCAAATCCGTCCCCCCTAACCATCCCGTTTACAAGGCTGCTCTAGGGGGAGGCACTGGTAAATACCGCCCTCTCTCGGATCTCCCGTAACTCGCCCCAGCGCGCCGAATTCGCTCCTTGCCAGGCTCCGCGTCCAGTACCCGCAGCGGTGCGGGACCTCCGGCTCCATGCGAAGGTGCCGGCTGCGCGTCTCCTTCCCACGGACCGACGCCTCCAGAGCCCCGAATCGGAAACCCGAGCGCTGAGCCGGATCGGCGGAGCTAAAGGGCCCGAGCCGCAGCCGGACGCCTCAGCCCGGCGGCCGAGAGAGCGCTGCCACACACGCGGTTCTTTCCCGGGCAGTGCGCCCCGGACCCTGCGTGGCTTTGCGAGCGCGGCTGCGTCCGTAAGCCTCGGCCGCTGAGTTCTCCCCAAGCGGGAAACCCGCACACCTTCTGGGACATACGAACTGCCTACTCTGAATCCCTAAAGAGCTCAGACCTGAGGGTCTCTTTATGATATATGGGGGCCCTCGCGAGCGGGCTTGGGGTTCCCCACGGCGAAGATGTAGCGGGGGAACTGGCTCCCAGCTCACCCCTCATCTCCTATCAGTCACCAGCCGAGGCCTGCCTGACCGCTCTCACTGAGGCACCAGGGGCAGCCATGGCCCAATAAATGCCTCCTGGGTCATCACGGCGGGCCCAGGTCAAGGGCGCGCAGGTGCAGGGAGCCCGGCGCACGTCCTCTGCGCCCCGAGAGCCGCGGGGTGGGGCTCCGAGGCCGGCGTCAGGCACCCAGACCTGCACGCGCGCTAGCTCGGAGCGCCACGAAGCAGTGCTGCCGGGGTCCCTGCCGCCGCGCAGGCGGGGGCACCGACTCGCTCCATCGGGTGTTTGCGGAGCCGGAGTTCGCGGGGAAGGCGGGCAGCGGGGCGCAGCCACGGGCTGTGGCGCCATCTCCCGAGGAAACCTCGCAGGAAGTGCGACTCCACAGGTGGCCCTCGCCGCGGCTTCTTCCGGGTAGCGCAAATGCCCTGCGAACGCATTTCCCCTAATAACGCCCCAAAGTGCCAGTAGTAACAATGACTCAACCGAAGGTCGGTGTCCTCCCCAAGGGATGAAAGGTCCTAGCTTCCTGGGAGTCTACACACACACACACACACACACACACACACACACACACACACGTACCTGCTCCTAGGTCCCCTTTTCCTGGGGAAAGGGTAGGAGGCTGCAGCGTCCCCGGGACGAGACTGCCTTCTGTCACCTGCGAAAGGATCTTGACCCTCCTCACGTCCACTACAGCCAGGTGCCCAAGACTCCAGCAACAAGTAGGAAGCGATGACTCGAGGCGAAAGGTAGTTGTGGCCCCCAAGGCAGGCTTCAGGTTGCAGTGGGATCGAGTCTTCCGGAAGGTGTGCAGCTCAGCTCCCCGGACTTGAACAGAGCCAGCCTGTCTGCGGTCACTTCCACGCCCTCACGCGGGATGCACCCAGCCGCTCTCTGCACCACCACAGAGAGAAAGCTTTTCCTGTTCCCACCATCAAGGTTAGAGATTTTTGGAAGTAACGTTTTTTAAAAAGATATTAAGTCAGAAGGTGGGAGCAAAAGATACAGCAAGAAGCAATTGTTTTCAGAGTTAAGTTCCTGGTGTTAATTACAGTCGAGTCCCCTCACCCCTCACCCCTTCAGGGACACACCATTCTTGGGTTCCTTTCTCTAGCTTCATTCTTGGACACGGACTTCTCTGTTGGAGAGCACCATTCACTTGAGTCTAACAACAGAGTAGTAGATCACTTCTCTTTAAACATTAGTAGCTACTGTAAGCCCACCGGATTAAAATCAGTTGTGAAGGGAGATATGCAGGAGCTAGATCCGCCCCCCCCCCAGGTCCAATTATCTCTGGTGAACTGCTCTGGGTCATGCTCTTGCTGTAACTATCCTGCCATCTTAACATTGACCTGGGGAGGTATATGCTGCCCTTTAAAAACTCTGGCCAAGGGACCATAAGTGCCTATCCTCATTAGTCTACAAGGGCACACTCATATATTCAACACCTTTTTATTGAGCACCTGCTATGTGTTAAGCATTGTGCTAACTGCTGGGGGTACAAGACAAAGAAGGAAGAAGACATGGCCTTACAGAGGAGCTGGACCTTTTGGCTAATAAATTACTGACCTCAGCTTGGGATTTGCTGTGGGGCTGGCTATTTTCCACCTGGCAAAGGCCAATTTTCTGTTTTTAAGTGTTCTCAAATACAGTTATACTGTTTGTAAGTCAAGGAGACTGGTGCCAACAAGAAAACTGAATTCTTCAGCCAATCTGAAACCTAGCTTCAAAATTCAGGAATGTGAGTGGCTCGGGACCTCCCTCTTGTTTGGATCATTTACCCAATGTTGTGTGGTCTTTACAGCTTCAGTTAAGACAATAGTATCAAAGGTAGGGAAATGCTGACAGAAAACCCATTAATGGTGGCAGGCAGCTGGTTCCTCACAGTGATATCCTATTGGAACAGAGCAAACCCTAAAAATGGGGCTATCCAGTCAGCAGGGCAGAGGTACCTCTCTGCTTATCTCCTGGCCTTTCTCCCTTCTTTCTGAGGGCAAAGGAAAATTCCCCTATTCACATGGTGTAAACTTGATAGTCTACTAAAGATGTTCCAGGGCCCATACAAAAATCTGGAGACCCTCTCTAGACCCTATAGCATGGAATTTGGAAAACCCCTGAAGGCCAGCCAAGAGAGAAGGCCCTGTATGGGAGGCATAAGCTTTCCATCAGAGCCCTCCTCTATCGGGAGCCAGAGAGGGGTGGATTTGGCTCCAGGCTTCATCCCTTGAAACTTTCCTCCCTCTTTTCAAAGCTCGCTTCTAAATAGAAGCCACAAGCCACAAGCTCTTGCAAGGTCAATAAACATAATTTCCTTTTTTTTTTTTTTTTAAGATTTATTTATTTATTTATTTGACAGACAGAGATCACAAGTAGGCAGAGAGGCAGGCAGAGAGAGAGAGGAGGAAGCAGGCTCCCTGCTTGAGCAGAGAGCCCGATGCGGGGCTCGATCCCAGGACCCTGAGATCATGACCTGAGCCGAAGGCAGAGGCTTTAACCCACTGAGCCACCCAGGAGCCCCAATTTCCTTTTTTTTGATAAGGCTGCTAGATGAGGGAAAACTTACATCTTACATTTGTACATTGTACAGTGTTTTTAATTGTACAATTTTATTTTTTTAAGATTTTATTTAGTTATTTGACAGACAGAGATCACAAGTAGGCAGAGAGGCAGGCAAAGAGAGAGAGGGAAGCAGGCTCCCCGTTGAGCAGAGAGCCTGATTCGGGGCTCAATCCCAGGACCCTGGGGCCATGACCTGAGCCAAAGGCAGAGGCTTAACCCACTGAGCCACCCAGGTGCCCCCATTGTACAGTTTTATAAAGCACTTCTATACATATTTCATTTATTAACCTTGATGAGCTTTGACAGTCTACATATGGGGAATCTGAGGCATAGAGAAATAGGGACTTTTAACCAAAATGAAAGGAACATGGAAGGTAGCACTATAGGTACAGCTATAGATTTGTTCTACAGTAAGCATTTAGCAAAATTCTTTACGGCAGCTCTAGAGCTAAGACAGAGGAATGCAGCCTGGTGATACGATTAGTTGAATGGCTCATTTATTCCTTCATTCTTCAGACTAATGAGTTTTTTTCTTTTAAGCATATTCTTTGTGTCAGGAACTGGACTCAGCACTGGAGATAAAAAGACAGATAAGCCTTCGGGGGCTCACAGCTGAGTGAGGAAAGTGACACGTTAAAATAACAATAATGATAGTAAGGTGATAATACAGTGTGGTAATGGAGTTAGACCCAAAATGCTATAGAAATGCAAAGGGCTCCAGAGGGTGGTCTTCAAGCTGAAGCCAGCCTACTGGCATGCTCTCATGTTTGTGGAAAACTTGGCGCTTAGAGAGGGTAAGAAATTTGAAGGAGGACCTGATCAGTATACAGAAATACCTTAAATAGACAGGAGTACTTGACCATAACTCATGCTAATCAGTATATGGTAAATATAAAATTCTACATTCAGGTTCAAAATAATTGCATGAATATATGAAGGGACTGTCAGGGATAGCAGCATAGTCAAGCTCAAAGGCTTCCATTTGACTACAAACTTAACTTAATCCTAGAATGTTAAAGTCCTTAGCTTGTGCTAAATGTCCAGCATAAGGGTGGTGATTCTGCTCCCCTGGGTTGGAACATGTCTCAGTTTTGGTTTCCAGACATGGTATGGTGGAAGACCCTCAACCAAGTCTAGTAATCTGACTGACGGAACTGAGACTGTGGATAGAGACCAGAAGACTCAGGGGGGACAGTGGAGCTGTTTTCAAATACTGGAAAGGCTCTCATCTATGAAAGTTGTGTGTGTGTGTGTGTGTGTGTGTGTGTGTATGTGTGTGTGTGTGTGTGTGTGTCTCTGTGTCTCTCTAAAATAAATAAAGCTTTAAAAACAAACATGGGGGCACCTGGGTGATCCAGTCAGTTAAGCCTCTGACTCTTTTTTTTTTTTTAAGATTTTATTTATTTATTTGACAGACAGCAATCACAAGTAGGCAGAGAGGCAAGCAGAGAGAAAGGGGGAAGCAGGCTCCCCACTGAGCAGAGAGCCAGATGCGGGGCTTGATCCCTGGACCCTGGGATCATGACCTGAGCCAAAAGCAGAGGCTTTAACCCACTGAGCTACCCAGGTGCCCTAAGCCTCTGATCTTGATTTCTGCTCAAGTCATGATCTCAGGGTCCTGGCATCCAGCCCTACATAGGGCTCCCCACTCAGTAGGGAGTCTCCTTGAGATTCTTTCCCTCTCCCTCTGCCTCCCACCACATGCTTCCTTTCTCTGTCTTTCTGAAATCAACCAATCACTCAATCTTTTTTTTTTTTTTTTAAATGTTTTCTCAGTTTGTAATCCAGAGGTTGATGGAGCAAGGCATGCTCTACAAGCCTGACTGTCCTTTCCTGGTAGATGCTCCATGAATATAGGGCCTATGTCTGTCTTGTTCATTTGGTAACCTCAGTGCTTTGCTCATAGAAGGCAGCCAATAAAATTTTGTTGTAGGAATGCAGAAAAGAATTACTCCTTGTGGCTCCAAAGAACAGGGCTGAGGCTCAAGGGCCAAAGTGTGAAGGTGGATGACAAATGAGGTCAATTAATTTGCCTATTAATTAGGATCCTGGTGTAAGGAAAGATGCATGAATTGCATTTTTAATTTCAATCATCACTCACCTAATTGCATTTACTACTACTATTATATTTTATTATTATCTATGTTCTTGAGGTTATTTTTGTCTCCTGTATGTATGATGGAAATGCCATATAACTTATATTAGTAAAATAGTGTGTTACTATGTATCTCTTTCCAACTCTGTATTTAGTGACAACAAGTTAGTAGCTTTAAATATGCTATAATGAAAAATTTATATCACAGAATCAGAAATTGCTCCAAACAGGGCTCTTTCTTTCCCCCAGAGAGCTGGTTGTTAAACATTGACACACCATTGGGCAGAAGTTTAGGCTCACACGGTAAGCATGGAACCTGAAGAACCTAGGGAGAGTTGAAGTGAAAAATATATTTATTTTATTTTATTTTAAAATTATTTTAAAGATTATATTTATTTATTTGAGAAAGAGCATGGGGGGGCAGGGGCAGAGGGAGAAGGACAAACAGACTCTCTGCTGAGCATGGAGCCCAGCGTGAGACTTGATCCCAGGACCCCATGATCATGACCTGAGCCGAAATCAGATGCTTAATGGACTGAGCCACCCAGGCACCCGAAAAATATTTTTAAAGAATGGTTCTGGAAGATTGTTCTGGAGACAGACTGCTTGATTTGAATTATGGATTGTTCACTTATTGGCTATTAAAAAAAACTCTAATGTATTGCCTCAGCATTTTGAGCTCCTACCCTTTGCTAGATTCTAGGCAGAGTAAAAGTTCAATTCCGGTTGTTTTAAAAACATAGTTTACAAGATAGAAAAGACTCTCAGGCGATAGTTAACTACACCATTTTTTTTTTAAATTGCTGGTAGTTTTAAAATCTCTAAGTTTTACCTGTTTTAGGATTTAGTGGCAAAATGTAAGCTTCTATACTGGCATTGTATGTGATGCAATTCATTGATGATCACTTTAGATTATCTTTTTTTTTTAAGATTTTATTTATTTATTTGACACAGAGAGAGAGAGAGAGAGATCACAAGTAGGCAGAGAGGCAGGCAGAGAGAGAGAGGAGGATGCAGGCTCCCCACCGAGCAGAGAGCCTGATGCGAGACTTGATCCCAGGGCCCTGGGACCATGACCTGAGCCAAAGGCAGAGGCTTTAACCCACTGAGCCACCCAGGCACCCCTGGATTATCTTTTTGAGAGGGGAGGAAGAGCAGTCCAAGAGATGTGACTTTGCCATTTTATTCACTGATCTCATTCATTCAGTCAGCTATGTGCCAAGTATAAGAGGGCAAGGAAATGAATTTGACAGATGCCTGTGATTCAGGTTCTTACAACACATGGGAAGAGAGCCACTCAAACAACTAATTACAATAACATAATTATGGTAATACAATAATAAAGTGCAAAACTTTAGGATTATAAAGAACACAATAATTATCCTGAGAAGAAAAACAATAAGCTAAATGAGAGGATATAGGAAGACATGATTAATTCTGACAGGCTAAAACCAGAGGCCTCTTGTACATTAATCTAAGGATGTTCTCAGGGTTAAGTATTTGTTGTAGCACCGTCTTATGGCTGTTCTTAAGGGAAAGATGGGCATATGGGGGAGGGGTGGTTCTTGGGATCTGTTTTGTTTTGTGCTGCTTTACTGAGAAGAGCATGAAATTAAGCCCGATGGAAGATAGCCTGTCTGCAAGTGATCATGAAGTGCATGGAGCTCTTTTAAAGAGCTATGGATTTAGGAGGTTTAAGGGAGAGCTGGACTCGGGTCTGGTTTGTGTCACCAATTACTTTGGGAAGTCATTTTCCCTCTCTGTATCATCTATAAAATCTGGAGCTTAAATTAATGATCCATAAGCTCCAAGGCCCTGGGATTATCTGGGGAAGAAAGGTAGGGGGAAAAGGAAGATTTGCACTGAGACTTTTTTTTTTTTTTTAATCTTGTAAGGTTCCTAGACTTGACTGCTCATGTTGAGAATGGAAGAAAAGATGGACATGTCAGAGATCAGGATTACTGTCTATACTGCTGATGAACTGTTCTATCAGAATCTTTCCTGGATCTAGTTGCAATAGCCTGGCTCAAGACACACCTGGATTATGGTAAGACAAGTGAAATGTTAGGAGAATCTCAGGATTAAGTCTATTTCAGGTTGGTCTTAATGCTTTGGAACTGCACATGACATTTGCAGAAGAGTTCTATGGTGCTGAAGTTCTTCTCTTAACGTGAGGATTGGGAAAACCTATTCAGTGCTTTTCTCTCGCTATCTCTCTTTCTCATGTGGGGCACCTATCATCACCTAAATCTGAATTCTCTTAAAATACTTTGTTGTTTCTTACCCACTGTATCTCTTCCAGCCTCCCCACAATCCAGCACACATCTCCCAGGACATATTAAGGCATTGCTGCTCCTAGCTATGTGACTTGACTTACACAGATTCCCAGAACACCAAACATTGATATGGATAACATGATAGATTATTGATAAATTTTGCAATTTTTTCCCGTCTTTTTCCTTCCCATGTGGAACTCTCATTGGTTTCAAAGAGTTATAAATACACTTTTGTTCTTTTGTTTTTCGGTGAATACTTGGAAATGAGCTGTTTCCAAAAAAGCATACCTTTCACATCGCTGGTGTTGGAAATGCTTAGGGGTCAGAGTCAAGTGTGGGTGCACATGTGCAGCTCACATTGTGAGGCGAGAGGGGCCTCTTGCTAAGTCTCATGTGCCATTCAGAACTAGTTATTTTCTCTGGCAGAGGAAGCCTTAAGGTTTCCATCAGCTATTTGTGAGCAATAGCACCAGAGATGTTAAAGTCCTTCTTAATTTGGGTGCATTGTTATGATCCGAGGAATGAATGTGCTGTGTCTGAACCCTCATATTCATGCATCTCCCATGGTGAGGCTGAGAAATTAAAAACACAAGGTGTACACATGAAGTCTAAGTCTACCAAGACCAGTGTGAATTTCAGAAGACTCCCAGTGGTAGGAATTCCCATACTTAATTACCCAGATTACTCATCTCTATAGCCTCTCTATTTCTAAGAGTAAAATATTGAGGAGGAGAGGGAAAATATTGATGGAAGGGAGGGAAAATGTTGATCGAGAGGAGGACCTATTCTGTTGTTCATGATTTAGATGTGGATAGAGGAGGAAGGGATCCAAGATCCAGGCAAAGGAAATAGTGTTCATAAAGTAAAGTTTGGGGGAATTTTATAGCCTTTTATTATTACAAAGGCAATACATATAGTAGCAAATCAGAAAATAAAAACAAACATACATTTTTAAAAATTAAAACATACTCCTGCCAACAAGAGAAAACCATTGCCAATTTTTAGTGTATATTCTTCCAGATCTCTCTCTCTCTATGTTGTGTGTATTTGTGTGTGTGTGTGCAAGTGTGTGTGTGTTAAATGAGATCCCACTGTACTTGCTTTTTTATCTTTTTAATTTTTATTTATTTTAATTTTTATTATTTTTTTTAAAGTTTGGGCCCTCTTTTTTTTTTTAAGATTTTATTTATTTATTTGACAGAGATCACAAGTAGGCAGAGAAGCAGGCAGAGATAGAGGAAGAGAAGCAGGCTTCCTGCTGAACAGAGAGCCCGACGCAGGGCTCGATAAATTTTTTAAAAATCATACTGTTTAGGAATACATAAAATAAAAAGTAAATTCTCACTTGCCCTGATCCCACTGCCCCCCAACCATACTAACAGTTCTGTTTTTGCTTCTACCAATTATTATTATAATTTTTAAAAAATATAATTATTCTTCTATTTCTTATTTTTATCAAATTCAGATATTATACATTGCCTTTGGGTACAAAATGTGAGGAACTTGAAACTTGCAGGCCTTCTCCTTTCTCCTCCTGTTTAACTTCTTTTTTTTTATTGTATTAGCACTTATAATGATTACAAGCTTCTTAAACCATAACTTCACCTTCTTTCCTTTGTCTATAGGTTGGTTCTAATAATTAAAAAACAACATGAAATACTTATAAAATTATTATTACATGAATATAAGTCTTTCTAGAGAAGAAAATGTAATTATCAATCTTGAATATTTTGCCCCTCAAACAATAATCTTCCACACACCCCCATCTAAAGGATTGCCTTTGATTTCCTTTCTCACATCTATGAATCTTTCTGGGTCATATCAGGCAGCTACACCTTCTTATATCTCGTCTTTTCTTCTTTCTTGGCTTACTTTTAGGTTTTTCTGTGTTGCTTCTGAAGTAATTTCTTCTTACTGAATGAGTAAGAAGTGAAATCTTATGAGTCTGCAAGTGCCTTATGTGTCTGCAAGTGCCTTCTTTTAGCCCTCACACTGGACATTTGGCTGGGTATAGAAAACGGGGTTCAAAATAGCTTCCCCTCAGAACTTTGGAGACGCTGCTCCATTGCCTCCCAGAGTTCAATGACGTCAGTGTGAGTCTGCTGTCAGGCTCAAGTTCCTCGACAATTGCCCACGTCAGGAGGGCTTTTCTCTGGGGTCAAGGTCTTCAAGGTTATTCAGTTCTGGGTGGCTCTGCCATTTTTTTCCTGAGCTGATGTGTGAGTCCAGATTATCTCAAACTTGGTGTTGCTTTTCTCTCAGAGGAAGAGAGAGTGGACCCCACTCAGCCCAGCTCTCCCGAAGGCAATTCTTCAATATCTAAGACTAATCTGTAAATTGGTAGCTGGGATCATCTGGAGGACTTCTCTGCAAGAGTCAAACTTTATGTCTGGAGTCTGAGCTCCCGGCACTTCTACTGTAACTTCTCCACTTCCTGGATACCTTTATGTTCCTATTGATTTGAATCCTTCACCTTTTCTGACTCACTGAAGACTCTTAGTCTTGTTTTCTATTGCTGTAATGGCTTGAATTTAAAAATCTTTTTTTTTTTTAAATCATTTCAGTGGGGCCTTTGGAGACAGAGTGTGTAGATGTGTGCAGAAATGCAAGACACATTGTTAACTGAAAAGTATGAAACAGTATGCACACCTGCATGTACACACAGAGAAATACTGGGATGATAGTGTGACCAAAACATAACACTAGTCATGCTGGGTTGTAGGAAAATGCTTATTCATGTTTACTAAATTTTTTCTTACAATGAGTATATTTTACTTTTATAATGATAAAGAGGACAGGGTATGAGTGTGTGTGTGTGTGTGTGTGTGTGCAAACACATTTTAAAGAAGGAAATGATGCTTTGTCCCGTAGAGATAGAGAGCAAGAGTATAAATCCACAGGAACGGAGTTTTCAGTTGGTCTGTGTTGTCCTCCTCCCTTACAATGCAGTGTACTGCAGACTGTTTAATGGACACTGATTTTCCATGAGCACCTCACCGATATCAAATCAAGAATATGAAATGTTTCCTGAGCACGACTATGTACAGGGTTGGCCAATGCAGTCTGAGAGTAGATCTCAGGAGGGGCCAGCAGCTGAAGGTCAGCTCCGAGTTAGATCTGCCCAACAGCAAGGTCCAGTCCCCAAGAGACTGGATAAGTTCTGGGCCTCCTTCCAGGTATTCTAGTCTCTGAGACTATAAATGTCATGTTACCCATTTAATCTGATTCCAAAAGGGCTTCTTGGCAGAAAAATATGGGAACTACTGTGGCAGATCAACTACAAAGACAAAGCGGTTTATTGGTTCAGGCTTCAGAAGAAACACTAGATGAAACTAAAATTTGCTGTAAGAAAAATGTGATAAATCTAGTATTACTTAAAAGCTTCTAAAGCAATGGCAAATAATGATAATAATAAGTTGCATACCTTCTCCACGTGCACAGCTTCTGCCCTGGGACTTCAAAGAAAGCTCCTTGAGTCCAGAGGGAGATGCACAGCTCTGCCGAGGAGATATTTATGGGGCTGTTATGGCGCCTGGGATGTTCCTGTTATACTCACCATTCGAACCTCCAGATTCCCAGGACCACAGAAAACAAAAGACCTGAGACATTTTAAAAGGGGGAGTGCTTTCTCTTCTAACAAATGATCAGGTTTGCATTGTTATCAGTTTTGAACTTCTGGCATTATTTCTACTTGCAGGCTGCTTCACCCATTTTAATATGGAGAGACAGAGCTGGAAAAGCCCCTCGAGCAGTGTTAAGTGGAGTAGAGAGCTGCTAGCTCTCTGGTTAATTTAGTAAATGTCACCAGATAAAGAATAACATGCAGAGGTCGCACCTACCCCCAGTTTTGCAACATATTGAAGCCAGGCATGGGGCTAGAAATACCCAAGTGTTCTTAGTTGTGCAGTTTGAGTCTCGCCTCCGTGAGTTTAATGACACCCATCACAGAGAAATAAGTTTGGATGCTTCCTTTCCTATATTCTTTCCCCACCCCAAAATGAATTCAGGTAATTAGAAAAAATGTTTCCACTTTGAAGAGTTTTGTAGCCTATTTTGTGTATCAGCAGAGAGGGGGGAAAACGTGTGATAATGTCGGCTTTAAGATATGGCTGTAAGGTGTGTCTTTATATGCACATGTTTGTTATAGAATTATCCTTTTGTTATTTAGTATTTTATTTTCTTAGGTTTGCATTTAAATTCCAGTTGGTTAACATACAGTGTAATACAAGTTTCAGGTATACAATATAGTGATTCCACATGCCCATACAATACCCGGTCATCACAACAGGTCCCCTCCTTCATCCCCCTCCCCTATTTAACCCATCCCCCACCCACCTCCCCTAGTATTTTTTGTTATAGCAGTCAGACATTAAGTCATTTATTTCTACATATGCCAGAAAAGTATGGGACATTTCTTATAAACTCATGTTGCTATAATCATAGATAACAAGAATCATCCTTAGTAACATTCAAAACTCAGAGAATATTCAAATTTCTATGCTTATCTCAAAAATGTCTGCTACAAGTAGTCGTTTAACCCAAAGTCTACACATTATCTGGTTGTATCTCTCAGTATCCTCTAATTTTCTCATTTCTTCATGCCATTGACTTGTTAAAGAAATCAGATCAATTGTCCAGTAATCCCACCTTCCAGCAACTTTTCAATCTATCAGATTTAGAACAAGGGCACCCAACCACTTAAGATAAATCCTTCGAAGCATATAAGACTTGTATTAGCCTAGGGGCGCCTGGGTGGCTCAGTGGGTTAAGCCTCTGCCTTCGGCTCAGGTCATGATTCCAGGGTCCTGGGATCGAGCCCCGCATCGGGCTCTCTGCTCAGCGGGGAGCCTGCTTCCTCCTCTCTCTCTCTCTGCCTGCCTCTCTGCCTACTTGTGATCTCTCTCTCTGTCCAATAAATAAATAAAATCTTTAAAAAAAAAAAAGACTTGTGTTAGCCCATACTTATTGATGAAGAAACAGGGGTACAAAGACTGAGTCAAGTGCCTAAGAAAGTCTGAAAACAAATCTTCATCTCCTAATTTCTCATTTAGTTCTTTTTCCACTAAACTTTTTTGATGGTGTACTTGGGTGGTTCAGTCAGTTAGGTGTCTGCCTTTGGCTTAGGTCATGATCCCCGGGGCCCTGAGATCAAGCCCCATGTTGGGCTCCCTGCTCAGCACAGAGACTGCTTTTCACTCTCCCTCTGCCCTCTTCTCCTGCTTGTGCTCGCTCTCCTTCTCTCTCTCTCAAATGAATAAATAAAATCTTAAAAAATAAACTTTCTTGATTCTGTGTCTTTGTGTTAAAGGGTAGGTATGGCAGAATGTTGTGAATATATGTGGTTTCAAAAAATCAGCTTACCTAGTTCATTTGCAAGTAACTTGTTAACAAACTTGACTATAAGTTCCAAGAGGACAAGGTCAAGTCCGTCTTCGCCATTAGTATTCCTAGGGTTGTGGCAGAGCCTGACATAGTTTAATGCTCAGAGATGGTAGAACCAATGAATGGATGAATGAGCACGAGTTGTGTTTTTTTTTTTTTTTTAAGATTGATTGATTGATTGATTGATTTGACAGACAGAGATCACAAGTAGGCAGAGAGGCAGGCAGAGAGAGGAGGAAGCAGGCACCCTGCTGAGCAGAGAGCCCGATGCGGGGCTGGATCCCAGGACTCTGGAATCATGACCTGAGCCGAAGGCAGAGGCTTTAACCCACTGAGCCACCCAGGTAGGTGCCCCGGATTGTGTTTTACCAAAGTGTGACAATGCCTTAAGTTTGAATAGTGCCTCATCCTTTACACATCTCCTGTTTTTAGACTCTCATCTGATCATGAAACAACCGCATAAGACAAACACTGCAATCCCCATTTACCAGGTAAAGGAATGAGATGAAAAGCATCCCTCAAGCATGCGTTAGGCGTAAATAAAAGCAAAGCCAGGTTCCAGGGTCTTTCCATTTCATCAGCTGTCTAACTCTTCAGGCAACTGTTTTTTTTTAAGTTTATTTATTTTTAGTAATCTCTACACCGAGTGTGGGGCTCAAACTCATGACTCCAAGATCAAGAGTCACATGCTCATCTGAGCCAGCCAGCCATGCGCCCTCTTTATGCAACTTCATCCTCCCTGATAAGGGAGACAAGCGCAATACTTTATACAACCTGCAAAGCCTCTTAGCTCCCATGGTCTCTTCAGCAACCATGCAGGGTATGAGTGATTATCTCAGCTTTATGGCTGAGGAGACTACACCTGAGCCGCGAAAAAGAGAGAAAAAGCCTAACTTGACCTTAAACTTTCTGACTTTGAATACAGTTTTGTTTCTTCAATACAACCAGTTACACTCCTTCCCAAGCTGTCCCCTGCCTTATTCCACTACCAGACACAAATCCTTCATGGACTTTTCCCAGGTCCTTGAATGCATTTCTATTCATACTTCTCTGAATAGCTGTTGCGTGTTACGGACATGGGGTATAGCATGGGATATGTTATATCTTCCTCCTGTTTACATCACACCGACCAATTTGCTGTCATTGCCCCATTCCTTCACTTGACACAGAACTGCTTCTGTTTTCTCCTTCACATCCCTATTTCTCTCCTCTTAGTAGATGATACTGACTGACAAGACATCTAACTGGTCAGTAATTTGGATGCCTCGTATTTCTAATGGGAATCTAGAAAAATGAATGAGGGAATTTTGCTATCAGCCGGCATAAAGAATTCTGTATCTGAGATGAGAGACTGTTTGAAAGGCTGATATAAAATAATTTATGTTTCCAAAACCAAATAGGGAATAAAAACCCCTCAGCCTTAGCAAATGGTTGAAGAAGGAGGAGTTGCTTAGATGTTAACTGGATGGTGAAAATCTGGCCATTTGGAGAATATATTCATCACTTGGGGCATATGCTCCCATACATACATACCCAACGCTTTTATTTTTCCTTAAAGTAAAACAAACTCTTCACCAGCCGTTTAAAATTTATTTTTTTCCCCTGCTCCCTTTTAAGAGATTCTTTTTAAAGGTGCTAGATACTTATACTTCTTCCATCTGATCTTGAACCCAGGTCTCAGTGATATGAGAATATAAGATTTGGGGTACCTACCCCCACTACACCTTTGGAAAATTACTTTGAAACATTTGGAAGGTTTGCATGGGAAGGAGGTTTGAGGGGTGGGAGCAGTTTTATTATGCACGTTCGTTTATGGGTTGTGGCCAGATATTTTCAATGTGCTATTATTCTAGTTTTATGGAGTTCTTGGACCCTGTGGATATAAACATCTGGGAATAAACGGTTGAGTGAGAGCTATATGCTATTCTGCCTGGGAAGAAATACATTTGTGTTGCATTTAAAATTTAATGAATTATTCACAAGGGAAGTAATAACTTAATAAGTATACTAACTATACATAAGCAAATTAAGAGAGACTTTCTTTGAAAAGTCTTCCTACTGGCTGTATGCAAATGTTTTATATGCATTTTATCTTCATATACATGATCAAATCGTACTGACTCTTGTCTTCACAAATGGCCATGTCTATCTACCACAGGAGCATTGGTGAAGGAGACTAAGAAGCAAATGAAGGAAAGATTCTGACACTAAGTCCTTCCAGGGACTGGGCTGAGAAAGGGAGCCTGAAACTGGATTTCACAGTACTCACTTTGTGAGGGCAGAGAATCAGTAGGTCAATGATGCATTCCTCTTTTGAAAGTCCTTTTGATCCTATTTTTCCTCAGACTCCCATACTAGAATCAAAGACCTTTAAAAATGTCCTTTTAGTATTAAGTCCTTTTCTTCCTCTAGCGGTACTGTATGTTCTTCATCTCTCCCTCGCTATCTTCTTTCCTCCTTTTCCCACACTTTCTGTGAGGAGCTGACACATCTCAGCATGTAGGCATCCAAAGGACAGGTGTCCCCGTCACTGCTGAGTCCCACATATCCCATCAGTGCGAGTCCCAGCTACATCAGCCTGTCTCATTTCTGCGCCAATTTTTAAAAAAATATTTTATTTATTTATTTGACAGACAGAGATCACAAGTAGGCAGAGCTGCGGGCAGAGAGAGAGGGGGAGGCAGGCTCCCTGCTGAGCAGGGAGCCCGATATGGGGCTCAATCCCAGGTCCCTGGGATCATGACCCAAGCCAAAGGCAGAGGCTTGAACCCACAGAGCCACCCAGGTGCCCCTTCTGTGCCAGTTCTGAGTTGAGTGTAGGCAGTATCCTTTCTCTGCAGGTGGGACAATCCCTCTGGTCACAACGTTACCAACTTCTCGAGAACCAGTGACTTTTGTGTGTGCACTTCGCCTCGGACAGGCTTTCTAGGAGCCCGTGAGGATGGAGCTAGAAGAAGGCTTCCCCCTTCTAGTGGCTGCAGCTCTAACAGGGAGCTATCATCATCTAATAGTTCCCAGGATAACAGCAGCTCAGATGCTTAGGGGAGAAGTGAGACTGGGCTATATCCAACTTCGATTTTGCTCTTTACATTAAAATTGATCCAAGTTGAGCAATGCAAGGGATGATGGAAAAGGCGGGGGGGAACAGGAGAAAAGGGAGAGAAAGAAAAGGAGGTTGAGAACCGTGTCCATGTTCAAACCCTAATAGGATTGGGTGCGAGCCATCAAATACCTGGTCCGCTGTGATTGTAAAGTCTGCTTTCACCATCAGGAGTGGGGTTTGGCATCTGGAAGTGATTTCGTTCTGTGATTACCTTTGGGCTGCAATGCTTGTTGGTTCTTTACTAACAAGCAAGCACAGACCCAGAGCAAACCTTTCATGCTAACAAGCAAACAAGCCATCAGCCTGCAGATTTCAAAACCAGAGGCAGGAGGCGGATATGAAGTGGGTCAAAATTCTGTGGCTTCTCGGGGAAAAAAAATTTTTGAGAGAGAAAGTGGGGGTGGAAAGTGCTTTTGTCCTCCTTAGCTCCTTCTGAAAACACATGGAAAAGTCAACAATTATTTCCTAGATCATATGTCCACTCATATATTTCTAAACTTTTGGAATTCAACTAATATTGCCTGAGGTAAGCAGTAAAAGACATTCAACTCTGCTTCCCTCCAGAATGTAATAGTGGTGAGCAAAGTGTCCGAGGGCCATCTCTCCTCTGAAACGCTTGAGGCCTCCAACCCCTGAGAGAGGATCTGAGACCACCTTCTCCTTCCCTACACAGATTCCCTGAGAACTCACCCATTCAAAACATGGACAAAGATCAAAGAGGTGGAATGTGAAGAAAGATCCACTTCCCTTTTCCCAGCCTATAACATTTTGTCCCCTGCCAACTTCTGTGATAACCTGTTCTAATTCTGAGATGCCTCATTTTGATGGAAGCCAACTACCAACATAAGATCTCCAAAGACTATGATTATAATTTCCAAACATTACCAAAAAAACCCACTGTCCATGAGTTTTTATCACTGACCCATTTTTATGGATCCTAAGGGGAAGCACACCAGGCTTTAGGAGCAGAAGGTTTGAAAGAAAATACATTAAAGAAAAATCATGGAACAATAATAATAACGATAATGATAGGCACCAAATTTTCTTCAGTACTTGTAGGTACAATGCTAGGTCTTTATATATGTAATTTTTAAATTTAATCCCACCCAAAACCCAGTGGCATGAATTCTGTTATTACCCCCTCCAGTTTATGGATGAGGAACTAGAACTTTAGGGAAGTTTCTTGCCCAAAGTCACACAGCTAGTAAAAGGCAGAACCAGAATTTGAACCCAAAGATCACAGGAAAATGTTGATAAAATATGCTGGATTTATGTTTTAGACTCACCGCCTTCAACAAACTGCAATATAAGCCAACTTGCCCCAGGATCAGTATAGGATGTTTGCCCATGGTGCATGCATGACTTATATCAGTGTTCAACTTTTGTAGGGAGATGGTTGAAGGGAGACAGTTATGTGTATGCCTCAGCTTATTCAGAGAGATGAGCCTGAGTTATGTCCAGAAGAATAGGACCATTGCATCACTGCCCTGAGTTTCAAGGCTGGATTAAAACTTCCAAGGATTCCCACCTCCTGGCATTCAAGCCCTGTGGATTGCCTCCTCCTTGAGCATGGGCTGGACCCAGTGACTTACTTCTAATAAACAAAGTAGGGCGAAAGCGATGGGATGTCCCTGCTAAGATTAGGTTAAAAAAGACTCACTCTCTCACCAGTTTGCTTTGAAGAAGCCCACTGCCATTTAGTGAGCTGCCCTGTGGAGAGACACACTTGGCAAGGAAGTGATGTTTCTGGCCAACAGCCAGCAAGGACCTAGGCTTGCCAACAGCTAAGAAAATCAGCTTGGAAGTGAACCCTCCCCCCGTTGAGCCCTGAGATGACTGCCGCCTCACGAGAGACCTGATGTCGGGGCCGCCCAGCTAAGCTGTGCCCAGATTCCTGACAGTCAGAAATAAAGACAAACACTTCCTTGGTTCAGATCACTACATTTTGGCAGGGTGGTTTTTTTTTTTCCACAGCATCAATAAATAATATGCTTCCTAAGGGTGAAGGGAGTAGCACCAGGAGCACCACGAGCAGTCCAGTCCGCTCTCCCTTTCGTCATCAGTGGATGTCTCTGCTTCCTCCCACTCCGCTTATTATATTGTGATTGATTATGTTGATTGGCCCAGAGGAAAGTGAAAACGAATTTAAATTCAGTTTCTACCTCTTAATAAAAGAACCAAGACTACAACAGAGGCATTCATTTAGCAAATAGAAGCAAAAGAGGCCGTCGTCCTGCCCTCAAGGGGCTCACCGTGTGGTAGTGGTCACAGCCCAGACCCACTGTCTGTATTTACTGCATCTTCTTCATCCGTTCATCCGTCAGTGGACACTTGGGCTGCGTCCGTAGTGTGGCCATTGTAAATAATGCTGCAATAAACATAGAGGTGGCTGTATTCTTTTGAATTCATGTTTTTGCATTCTTTTGGTAAAAATCTGTAGTGGAATTATTGGATCCCGTGGTAATTCCGTTTTTAACTTCTTGAGGAACCTCCTGTTTTCCACAGCGGCTGCAGCAATTTGCATTCCCACCAGAGAGCTAGTTATACTCCACATCCTCGCCGACACTTGTTTCTTATGCTGTTGAGTTTAGCCCTTCTAACCGGTGGGAGCTGAGATCTCCTTGTAGTTTTGATTTGGATTTCCCTGAGGATGAGTGATGCTGAGCATCCTCTCAGGTGTCTGTGGGCCATCTGGATGTCTTCTCTGGGGAAATGTCATGAAGGAATTAAAATCTTTATTCATGAAGGAATTAAAATCTTTATTCAGTTTCTCAAGGTAATATCCAAGTGGGCAGCCCATCAATGCCTAGTGGAACATCTTTAAAATCACCTCTCTCAGTTTCAGCTGCTCTCCAAACCCTCCTCACTATTAGCAGTTCTCAACTCCCCACTGAGAATACTTTTTTCTTTCTTTCTTTTTTTTTTTTTAAGATTTAAGATCTATTTATTTGACAGAGAAAGAGAGAGATCACATGTAGGCAGAGCAGCAGGCAGAGAGAGAAGGAGGAAGCAGCCTCCCTGCTGAGCAGAGAGGTTGATGCGGGGCTTGATCCCAGGACCCTGAGATCATGACCTGAGCTGAAGGCAGAGGCTTAACCCCCTGAACCCCCAAGCACCCCCCATTGAGGATACTTTTAAACCTAACTTTATACTCTGCGGTCCCTCTCCACCTCCTTCCTGTTCCTTTTCAGTGCATCTCATCTCACTCTGGTGTCACACACCATCAGGCACGGGTCACATCAGCCTCAATTGTTTCTTGGTCCCACAACAGTCAAGACATTTTGCGCAGAAAGCCAAATCTGGAGCTTGCCTTGAAGAATGGTATTCCAGCAATAGTTGGCTGAGCTGCCGAGTTCAGGGCTTCACCCCCTTTGGTCTTACAGGCTCCAGCTCTCTGCTGCTTGTGCACTCTCCCTGCACCGCTGTCCCCTACAAGCGTGCCATCTTGTGACTCCTGTCCGGACGTCAGGTCAAGCTCCCCACACTGGTGCCAAGAGGGAAGGGAAAGGAGTGGGCCAAGAGGGCCAAGTGGACAGCACCAGGATGGCCTTTAGGGGGCAGAGAGGAGGCAGAGAGCACACAGAGGGTAACAATATCTGTCACTGTTACATGACCACTTGCAAACTTCCATGAGGTGCTGTGAAAGAAAAATATAGATTCTGGCTCTGTTTCTGCAAACACCATGACTGTGGTAGCAAAGCCCTCGTTGGTAAGCAGCAGGCGGCCCGGCCTTAGTGGGCGGCGCCCTGGTGGCCTGGGCCGCGGCCAGAGACTGAAGGACTCTTAGGGTCTGCTGTGCCCTCGCCAACACTGTCACGGGCCCTGAGACCTGTTCCAGGAGCCTGGAAAGAGCCATCCGAGAGTATTTGCTCTGTGGAGTGTCATGGCCCTGCTCTGTTTTAAGAAGGAAACCAGGAATGAGCTGACGGGTTTTCTCTGGCAGCGAGATGCGGAGCTTGCTTAGGAAAGGAAGACTTAGGTTTATTATGATTGGGTAAAGCCCTTAATTGCCACTTCGGAGGGAGCTTCATTTTAAAATTCATATTCTGTAGCCAAAGGGCCTCTCCTCACACAGAAAGACTGCAGCTAATTAGTGGCTGGGCATCTTGTAAGAAATGGCTATTTACTTTATTTTTAGTAAAAGCGTCTTGGAATTTTCCTGACTACTGACTTCCTTCAGAGCCCCTGGCCGTGAGAGGATGTTAACAGGAACAAACAGGGTTGAACTTTACTCATGGCCAACCAGGCCCTTTCAGGGACCTGTTTCTTCTCTTTGGGGGAAAAAGCATGGCTCCTGGCCACCAACCTTTAGGCAGGTTTCACAAGCTCTTCCAGTCCGTCCTCCCTGGTGGCCTCGCTGCTGTGCCAAGAGTGATGGGCCCCTGGGTTCTACTCCAGAGATGGTGAGCCTTGGAGCTTTTACTCCTAGGGAACAGATGTCAGGAAGGGCGTGGAAAGATACAGTTGCTCTGTCAGCAGGGCCTGGGTGTATGGGAAAGGCTCTGATGTACACAGTCACTCACTGGAGACCTTCCCTTTGTTCCTCCAGATTCTACCCTCTTCCACCCTGCTTTGGACCCCAGGAAGCTCACCTGTGTGGACCACATCTACCTGCTTCCTGGCCCCCTGGTTTCCCCTTTGGTTCCACCAGTGTGGAACATCAGAAGGAGACCGAGGCATGCGGGGGCTGTCATTCCCTGGCCACCATCCTGTGGGGTAGCAGCTCTTTTCAGGAGGCCCTCTTTGTACAGTCCGCTCCATTGAGATTCTGGAAGTCATGTCCTCCTCTCTTCCCTTCAGACTTGGGACAGTAATGGAGCCCCATCATAGATTAGCCTAGAGGGTGGTCCTAATTTTAGTGCGCCATCTGTTTTTCTGCAAGAACCTTGACCATATCTTCAAGAACAAAGTTGCCTTTCCTCAGGAGCAGGGAGGAAATTAGCCAGGATCAAGATCCAGCTTGCAGTGTGTAGAGACATGCCAGAGGCAAGGGATGGACCCCACTTTTCATTAGTAAAATTGAGTAGACCCGGATTCCTTTAGTCTGGCAGGACACATCTTCCTCAAACTCAGATGAGAGCCATTCGGGCACTGGACACCAAATCCTCTGACTTGCATGCAAATGCTCTTTCCATGATCTGAGCCCTAAGTCTGGTGCTGGTCCCTGTGGGTGAAGAAGGTTTAGACATACCCCAGCAAGGAGCCGAAGTCACATGTCCTTACTGAGTCTTCTCCCTGCTCTTCTGTCTTCATTAAGCAGGGGTGAATATGTACATTTATGTAGTAATTTTCTTCCTACAGGAATCTCAGCTGGGCTCCCATGTGCTCCCCAATAAATCTCCAAAAAGCAAATGTCACTGTATGTAGCCTTTCTCCAGAACTTTCCTCTCTGCAATGGAGAGAAAAGTTGGAAGGTGAAAGAGGGTAAAGTCCCAGACTTACACAAAGCCCTTTCACCCTCCTTCCTCTTCAACGGCTGCCTGTCACTTGTTAGTCTCTAGCAGGTTAGGAGGCAATAGCAAAATGTATGGATTCTCTAAGAACTCACCTGTGTGTTTAACCCATGTTCAAATGTAGGTTTGTTTCAGGCCTGAAGGATTTGGGCTCACTGAAGAGTTTTTGATTTCAAGGGACCAGGCTCTGGAGGGTAATATGAGTTGACAAAACCACACTTAGAAAGCAGAGAGAAAGGATTTTCTTTGGCATTACATGCCCTCATCTTGCTTAAAGGAGCGGATTTTGATATAATGTCCTTCTCCTCTGATAATAAGTAGGCATTGTCCTTGTGAGGCTGTGACACATGGTGACTTACGTTAGTTTCCTCCAAGGTTTAAAACACTCTTCCCTGTTTCTCTCCTGTTATACAATAATTCTTAGAGAGAAGCACAGGAACACACACGGACACGCAGACACACGCAGGGACACAGACTACACAGCCTTTTCAAGGTATTTGTATTTCTCGTCTGTATAGGAAATCCTTGTCTTCTTGGTTCAACAAAGAGAACTTTAAGGTATTTCAAAGAATCATGTACAGAGGTCCTGAGGTGAGGTTGGAAGTTCATGGGCAAAATGAGTAGAAATAGATGAATTTAAAAATGCAGGTTTTGCAAACTCTTCCAGAAAATAGGAGAGGAAAGAAATACTCTCCAACTAATTTTGTGAGGCCAGTATTACCCTGATACCCAAACTAGACATGGATATTGTAAGAACACTACTGAACAAAATCCTCATAAATATATATGTCAAATCCTCAAAGATTAAATGGAATTTAATCATATTTAATCATATTATTAAATGGAATCCAGTAATACATAAAAGTGATAATATATCAGGGCCATCAATAAAATAAGTTTCGTTACAGGTGGGACACCTGGGTGGCTCAGTCAGTTAAGTGTCTGCCTTCGGCTCAGGTCATGATCCCAGGGTCCAGGGATAGAGCCCTAGGTAGGGCTCCCTGCTTAGCGGCGAGTCTGCTTCTCCCTCTGCCTGCCGCTCCCCCTGTTTGTGCCCTCTTTCCCTCTCTGACAAATAAAATCATAAAAAAAAAAGATTCATCACAGGTATGCAAAATTGGTTTCACATTTGAAAATCAATCACCACATTTACCACGTCAACAACATCAAAAAGAAAAATCATGGGGCCCCTGGGTGGCTCAGCCAGTTAAACATATGACTCCTGATTTCACCTCAGGTCGTGATCTCAGGGCTGTGAGATAAAGCCTTGTCAGGCTTCATACTGACATGTGATTCTCTTTCTCCCTCTTCCTCTGACCTGCCTGCCTCCCTCTCTAATTAAAAAAAGAAAAAGAAAAATCATACCATCATCTGAAAAGATACAGGAAAAAAATTTTTTATAAAGTCCAAAATTCATTCATAATAGAAACTTTAAATAAACTAGCAATAGAAGGACATATCCAAACCTGAAAAAGGCCATCCGCAGAAGTGTACCATTAACATCATATTTGGGTGCCTGGGTGACTCACTTGGTTAGGCATCTGCCTTCAGCTCAGGTCATGATCTCAGGGTCCTGGGATCAAGTCCCACATCAGGCTCCCTTCTACAGAGAATCTGCTTCTCCCTCTGCCCTGTCTCCCCACCCTACCCCCATTCTCTCAATCTCTCTCACTCTCTGACTCTCTCTCTCAAATAAATAAATAAAATCTTTAAAAAATTTTAAATCATACTTAATAGTGAAATAATGAATGCTTTATCACTAAAGTTGGGAATAGGGCAGGGTAGTCTAAAGTTATACTGGCCATCTTAGACACTGCAGTAAGACAATAAAATTAAAGAAGAGTCATACTTTTGGTTTTTTTTTTTCTTTAAGTAATCTGTACACTTAATATGGGGCTTAAACTCATGATCCCAAGATCAAGTCTCCTGCTCTCCAGACTGAGCCAGGCATGTGCCCCATTTTTTCTTTTTTCCCTTTTTTAATGTAATCTCTACACCCAACATGGGGCTTGAACTCATGACTCCTAGATCAGGAGGCACATGTCCTACTAATTGAACCAGCCAGGGACCCCTTAGAGTCATATATCTTGGAAAGGAAGAAGTCAAACTGTCTTGTTTAGTAGAAGACATGATCATCTACATGGAAAATCCCAAGCAACTACAGCAATTCCTGAACTGATATGTGAGTTTAGCAAAGTCAAAGGATACAAAGTCAAAATAAAACATGGATTATATTTCTATGTACTATCAGTGAACAACTGGCATTTGATATAAAAATATCATTTATAATAGTGTCAAAATGAAGTTCTCAAAGATTAATTTAATAAACTACATGCATAACCTGCAAGCTATATATTGCTGAAAAAAAAAAACAGAGAAGACCTAAATAGAGTTATACACTGTGTTTATGAATTGGAAGCCTCAATATTGTTAAGATATTGGTTCTTCCCCAGATTGATCAATAGTTTCAACAAATCCCAATAAAAATCCCAGAGGCTATTCTTTTTTAGGAATTGAAAAGCAGATCCTAAAATTTATATGGAATGCAAAGTATCTAGGTCTCCAAAACAGTTTTGAAAAGGAGTACAAAGACCTGATTTCAACATTTAATGGAAAGTTACAGTAATAAAGACAGTATGCTATTCGTGTAAGAATAGACATACACATCAATAGAGAGCTCCGAAATAGATCCACATATATGCGGTCAACTGATTTTTGAAAAGGTGCTAAGGTAATTGAAGGAAAGAAAGTATAGATATTGTAAAAAGTGGTGCTTCTTAAAAGAACAATTGGAATAATTAGATATCCATGTGCAGGGGAAAAAAAAGAACCTCAATCTTTACCTTGCCTTATACACAAAAACTAATTTGAAGTGGATCATAGCCCCGAACTTAAGAGCGAAAACTCTAAACGACTTCATCAAAACTAACAACTCCCATGGGGCGCCTGGGTGGCTCAGTGGGTTGGGGCCTCTGCCTTTGGCTCAGGTCATGATCCTGGGTTCTGGGATCGAGCCCCAAATCGGGCTCTCTGCTCAGCGGGAAACCTGCTTCCCTTCCTCTCTCTCTGCCTGCCTCTCTGCCTACTTGTGATCTCTGTCTATCAAATAGATAAATGAAAAAAATCTTAAAAATACACACATGCACACAAAAAAACCTAACAACTCTCCTTTAAAGGACACTATCGGGTGCCTGGGTAGCTCAGTGTGTTAAGCCGCTGCCTTTGGCTCAGGTCATGATCTCAGGGTCCTGGGATCAAGTCCCATATAAGACTCTCTGCTCAGCAGGGAGCCTGCTTCCCTCTCTCTCTGGCTCTGCTTGCCTCTCTGTCTACCTGTGATCTCTGTCAAATAAATAAATAAAACCTTAAAAAAAAAAAGACACTATCAAGGGAAAGAAAAGGAAAACCACAAACTAGGAGAAAATGTTTTCAAAACATAAGTCTGATGAAGGACTTGTATCCTAAATATAAGAGCACTTGTAAGTCAATAATAAAAAGGCAAACCGTCCAAAAAAAAAAAAATGGAAAAGATTGTAAAATACATTTCACCAAAAGAAAACATGAATGCAAATAAGTTTATGAAAAAGTGCTCAACATCATTAGTGTTTAGGGACGTGCAAATTAAAATTACAGTAAGACTGACAATAGCAAGCGTGTCCAAGAATGTGGTACAATTAGAAATCCTGTCCATTGCTGGTGTGAACACAGAAGGGTTTAACCACTTAAAAAACAATTCAGTAGCTTTTTGTACAGTTAACATCCACTCACCATACAACCCAGCAAAACCCTTCCTGGGTATTTTCCTATAAATACCTGCAGGCACACATTCATAACAGCTTTATTCATAAAACCACAAATCAAATGTTCATCAGCTGGTGAGCAGGTAAACAAGCTTTGGTATATCTACAAATGTGAATTCCATCCACAATGGTATTCTACTCAGCAATAAAAAGGAATGAACTCTTGATATTTGCAACACCATACACGAATTCTAAAAGCATTGTGCTAAGTCAAACAAGACAGACACAAAAGATTACATACTGTATGAGTCCATTCATATGACAGTCTAGAAAAGGCAATACTGTGTATTTGCCAGGGATTAGTGGGTCAAGAGGAAGAGATTCACTGCAAAAGAACAGGAGAACAACTTTCTGGGGTGATAGTAATATTCTGCATCTTGCATGATGGTGGCTATGGAAATGTACACATTGATCAAAACTCATCCAACTCCATATTTTAAAGGGATAAATTTAATTACATATAAATTACTCCTCAATAAACCTAACTTTTAAAAAAATAGTAAAGTACAGATATCTGGTTGTTACTCACCTAAAATCTAGTCAAAGTGGCTTGTCTTACAAGTTAATGAAAACACAACCCTCACAAACTGTGGGTTGCTGGGGGGAGGGGGGTCGGGAGAAGGGGTGGTAGGGTTATGGACATTGGGGAGGGTATGTGCTTTTGGGTAAATTGGAAGGGGAGATGAACCATGAGAGACTATGGACTCTGAAAAACAATCTGAGGGGTTTGAAGTGGCGGGGGGGTGGGAGGTTGGGGTACCAGGTGGTGGGTATTATAGAGGGCACAGCTTGCATGGAGCACTGGGTGTGGTGAAAAAATAATGAATACTGTTTTTCTGAAAATAAATAAATTGGAAAAAAAAAAAAGAAAACACAACCCTCAGTTCCTTTCACTTACTTCAGCCCTGGGTTGGGAATCCAGTGAAATACTTCTTTTTAGATCTTGTCTGCTTTCTTCTTCTACTTCCCTCTCCACCTCTGGTCTAAACTGTAGCTTATGCCTCTTTCAAAAAGGAGAAGGAATGATGGTGGAGTTCTGCTCACTCATTTAGCAAAGCAGGACAATGTCCTGTTAAATGGCTAAGAGATCCCACCCACCCCCATGTCCCATCTCTATTAGAGAAAGGAAGGCTTGGGGTTTTACTGGTACATGTCATTGTATCAGTTCAAAGCCATAGAATGATGACTCTTCTAAAGAGTGAAAGAGAAGATAAAATAAAATAAAATAAAATAAGGTAAAATAAAATAAAATAGTGAAAGAGCATAATTTCACAGAGTGGGCAAGTTGGCATAAAGAAAAGAAAAGGAGTTTTGGAGAATTCCAGTATTGGGTCTGTCATTTACGGATGTTGCCTTTGAGCAATACTTTAAACATTCTGAGCCTTGTTTTTCTTTTCTATAAAACAAGGAACTAATACTTGCTTTGAGAGGGGGCTTAAAGATTAAATGAGACCCATGTTAATATGTCAAGAATCTCATACATAGAATCTCTCAACCAACAGTTATTTTGTTGTTGTTATTGTCATCATCATGATTAATGATGTAATCAGCCTTGAAAAAAGAATGTTCAAGAATTCAAATGAAACATATGGTCAGGCAAGGAAGGGGTGGAACTGGACTTGAGATGGCTCTTTTGTTTTATTTACAACCAAGCCCTGTTCTATGAAAAATTTAAGGTAAATTATAAAACACATACAAATAAAAACATTAGAAATATATAATTTAGGGTGCCTGGGTGGCTCAGTCATTAAGCATCTGCCTTTGGCTCAGGTCATGATCCCAGTGTCCTGGGATCAAGCCCTGCCTCGGGCTCCCTGCTCGATAGGAAGCCTGCTTTCCCTCTCCTAGTCCCCCTGCTTGTGTTCCCTCCCTCTCTTACCGTGTCTTTCTCTGTCAAATAAATAAAATCTTTAAATATATATATGTACACACACACACACACACACACACCCATATGTATAATTTAAGGGGACTATGACAAAGAAATGAGCAAAAAAAATAGTAATATTAATACCAAGAAATGGATGGCTGAAGATCTTAACAGTTACTATGGATGAGTCACAAATTTGTCATTGACCTGTTTTCATAATTCAGTATAAAGAGAAAGATAACACTGAGCTTCAAGATTCACACTTCCCACCAGCTACCAATAAGCTAGGTTATGAGGAAAAGTACCTATTTTCTTTACACCCAACAGATGTCATAGAGAGGAAGCATAGTCATGGACAGGAGGGTTTCTCAACCACAGGCCCTTCCCCCAATAAATTCAAAAGTGAGTCTTTTATAAAATCCTTCAGTGTAGGCCAAAGTACCCATCCACAGTTCTACAAAAAGCATGAGATCATATGGTCTAGGATAATGCTAAGGTAAATTTTAAAAATATTTAGAGGATTGTCTGCCTGTCTTTTTAGCCAGCTCCTATAAATACATCTTGAAACTTTTGATAACAGTTGCAGAGCAGGGAGTTCAAAATTGTAATGTCTGGCAAGAATCTGAAGGGTGAATATTTTGAATGGCTAATTAAAGGAAAAGACAGTCACTGGCTAAGAGTAGATTTAAGATCTTTTGAAAATGAAGGAGTCTAACCAAAACCCACCTCTGCATGGCAGTGGGAATAGAAACAAACTATGAGCAGGGTCGGAAATACTCCTAAGAAACAGTCCTGGGGCCTGCTCTGACACACTGAGGAACAGGCAATTGAGATCCAAAGTTCTAAGCTATAGCATAAGGCCATAATGATTTTAGCCTGGACATTTTTCAAAGCAGATGTTAGCAATCACCGACCATGGGCACTGAAAAAAATCTCAATAAAATACACATAGCATTTCTAATTTTAAGCACTGTAGGTTCTGGTCAAACACTTCAAGATGAATTAGTTGCAAATCATATTCTCAGATAGTGAAATGATTTGACCAGTGGTACAGAATTGTTGGATATAAGCCACACGAAACACAGAGCACATCTGCCAAGGATCATGAATTCGGTTCAGAGAAGTTGATCTTTCTTTCTGGTAACATTTAGATAACAGGGTCCACAGAATTTTTTTGAGACCACTTCTATTATAGGCTAGGAAAGTCCTGGAAGGAGCTGGTCTGAGTCATCTTGAAAGCAGCTCAGTCTCAGAGGGCTGCCTGGAGGGGTGAGAAGGCCCCAACAGAGACGCAGACTGGGAAACTGGGAACTGAAAGGAAAGTTGTCAGGCCACTTCAGCCAGAGGAGACAGCACCCAAGTCAACATGTCCGGTGTTGACTGGTTTCCAATGAGTCAAGAGGCTCTGTGCGAGAGAAACAATTAGCATTTGGAACCTACCACACCCAGAAGGTACTAGTGCTGCATCACAAGTGTGCCGATTGATTGATGCTGTTGAACGCTGCTCTGATCCTCCTTTTAGGACCAAGACAGTCATTCCCCAGCTCACAGTCAAGTCCTCTCCCAGGAATTGCTCTTGGAAGAAGATGATGTCCTCTTGCCTGGACCCTGTGGCATACCTGAAGACCATCCCAGCTTCAGAACTCCCTGTGGCATTGCCGAGACCTCTGGGGCCACCACAGTGCAGTTTACCCACTTCCTCTACACATGGGCCCAAAATGTGACATAGAATCATGAAGGGTCTCTTGACCCCCTCAAGGTGAACTAAAGGTTTGGAACTTCTGTCCCACGGAGGAGAAGGATGATTAAGTCCCCTGAAACAATGGCCCTTACTAGTTCTACCAGCAAGTGGGAATTACTGGCAGAGTAGAAGTTCTGGAAACATTCAGAGAAGATGAATATTTTGAATGGCTAATTAAATTCATTTATATATATGAATTTTATCTCAATGATATGTTATATCATACATTTCATATATATGTATAACTAATCGAGATAAAATAACATAACATAAATTATATAACATGAAATTAACCATAAGCCATTTTAAAGTATGTGCGATTCAGTGACAGGTGGTCATGATATTGTGCAAGCATCACCTCTATCTAGGTACAAAAAATTTTCATTATGCCAAAAATAAATTCTGTATCCATTAAGCAGTCATTCCCTATTCCTTCTTTCTCAGCCCTTGGCAACCACTAGTCTGCTCTCTGTCTTTATAGATACACCTATGCTGGATATTTCCTATAAGGGGAATCATACAACATGTGACCTTATGTGTCTAGCTTTTTTCACATAGCACAATGTTTTTGAGGTTCATCTATGCTGTATCATGTATCAGTATTTTATTCCTTTTTTATGTCTGAATAATATTCCATTGTATGGATATACCACATTTGTTTATCCATTTGTCAGTTGATGGACGTTTGGGTTTCCACCTTTTGGCTACTGTGAATAGTAAAGCTATAAACATTTATGTCCAGGATTTGTTTGAATACCTGTATTAATTCCTTTGGGGTATCTATCTAGGAGTAGAATTGCTAGATTGTTTACTAATTCTATGTTTACTTTCTGAGGAATCACTAAACTGGTTTTTTTGTTTTTTTTTTTCACAGTTGCTGCACCATTTTACATCCTACCAGCAATGAACATGTTTTCCAGTTTCCCCATGTCTCCACCAATTCTTTTTATTTTCTATTTTTATTGTGGCCAAAACTTGTGGGTATGAGGTAGTGTTTCCTTGGGTTTTGATGTGACTTTTCCTAATAACAAGTGATATAATGGCAACAGGAAGAATGTAATACGTTCTAACACTGAAATTATAAACTGTCTTGAGCTAGTAGCTGGTAGAGGTTGAATATTCTTGTATTTTCCTCAGGAGTTTAAAATACTCTGCAATGAGCCTGTGTGTTTGCTGTAGTGTTCAGGGAATCCCAGGACACGGTTTGAGAACCTAGAGTTGTGGAAAATTGATTTTAAAGCACAAAGCAAAAGAGACATAGAACCACTACAGGAAACTCCAGAAGGGAAGGCCACTTAAGAATGCCGAGGAAGCATCTGACAGGCTCAGTTGGAGGAAAGTGTGACTCTTGATCTTGGGGTCATGAGTTCGAACCCAACATTAGGTGTAGAGATTACTAAAAACATAAGTAACCTAAAAAAAAAAAAAAAAAAAAAAAAAAGAATGTTGAGAACTCTGCAAAATGCTACTAAACCCAGACTTAGAAATAGTATGTATAGATGATGGAAATGTCAGGGTGAAGAGGTGGCATGGCACAGGGAAGGAGACGTAATGTTAGATATAAACATAGGAGGGTAGTACAGATATGTAATGGCAGGGCTGGAAAAGCTGATGACCCAAGTGAGGCAAATCTGGCAAAAAGCATTAAAGAGAGCTAAAAGGGAATTTAAATTTTAAAATAAGGAAATTGCTTTTAGAGTAAGAAAGATCAAAGCAGGAGCAGGCCAAATATTTTGGCTTTTGTCATAATGCAATGTCGTTCTGAGGATTTAATAGATCAGAGAGAAATATGAGCTTCTGATTCTTCTCTCTCAGCAAGGTAAACAACATTCAGACTGAAAAGAGGCAACTTACAGTAGTAGGTAAGCATGTGCCAGTCAGAAGAGCCTGGATATGATGCAGTAATAAACAACTCTAAAACAAAACAAAACAAACAAACTAACTAACTAACAGTGGCTTAAATGACAAAGGTTTGGTTCTCACTCATGTAAAGTTCTTTACAGGTTCAATCGGTTTTCCAGGCAGCTGTCCTTCATATACTGGCTCAACGTTCCAGGTTACTTTGGTCTGATGGCACTATGACATTGACACCTATTTCCATGCAAGGGGTGAAGGCCATGGAGAATTTCATACACTCTTAAATGTTTCCCTTCAGAAGTGATAAACTTCACTTCCTTTCTCATTTCACTGGGCAAAGGAAGTACAGAGTCACTTGCTTGTAGGGAGGGGAAGGGGCAGCCTTCGTGAGCCCACTGAAAGAGAGGGCTTGGAAACAGCTGTGAGCCGCAGTCACACCCAGCATAAGCTAGCCCTGCCTCCTTTCTCCATTTTGGAATACTTTCTCAGGTCACATACAGAAAGAGGTACAGGAAACAAAGGGCTCTAATTCACCCATTCATTTTGAGTGGCAGAAACTATTCTGGAGCCTCTGTGGTTTGATGACTCCTCCACTCAGTCCTCCCTAGTCATCTGGCAGAGGTGGGTAGAACGAAGGATGCCCCCTAGAGCACGCCAGGGTGAAGGCGGAAGGACTCCCGGCCAGGAAATAGATTCTGCAAGCTTAAAAAGCAGAACACATGGCCAGCAACAGACAGCAGCTTCTTGCAAACAGACGAGATTATTTACTCTTGTCTGCTTCCTGGGGCTTAAGGGTGTCACACCTGGGGCTAAGCAATGGAAACTGTTACGTTGCTGGGCTTCCCAGTAGCTGCTTGGTGGAGAAGCAGAAAAACCCAATTTCTGGGCAGAGCCTTTAGAGTTATCATAAGCAATAATGACCCTTTAACTACTGGAAGATCCTTTTATAACTAGGAGCAGTGAAGAATATTTGAAACTCTGCAAATCTCTCTCTGATGCTTCATCCACTCCCTGATAAACTAGTGTCTCAAAAGCTTTGCGTAGTCCCCACTGCATCTGACTTCACACCCTGCAGGAGGCTGGACCCGGGAGTGCACTAGACTTTGAATGAGGCTATAGATCAAGTGAGGAGGGGTCTTGGGTGTCCCTTTAGCAGTAACCCTGAAGGCCATTGCATATCCTCTAGGTATTCTAGAACGGGTCTTAGGAAGCGTTTGAGTTCATAATAGGTCACTATCAACACTTTAATTTCTGGCATAAATTTTGATCTATATCACAGCAGCAGTCCTGCTCCGAGTAAAAAATCCCAACTGAACTGGAATGCTCTTGCCTTACATGGAGATGTTCCCGATGTTAAGAAAGATGCAATTAGAGAGAGGCCTTGTTTCCACTCTTCTCTACACTGTCCTTCATGCATACCCCATCAATTAGCAGGCCGGATGGATCCAAGACTGGCTATAGTGCTGAGAAAATTCAGAACTGAATTATAATTTCAGATCAAGGTGGAAAGTAAGCCTCCTGTGCTGACTCAGCCAATGAACCTCCACCCAGCGGTCCCGTGTTTCTTTGGCGGTTTCAGAGCGGTTCTTGCGTTGTCAGTGCCGTGGGGGTTTTGGTGCACACATTTCTTGGACGTGATACAAGAAAAGAGCCTGGGATTATTTTTATAATCGTTGGGTCCATAAATTAGAACAGATAATCCTCCCTGGTGCCACTGTGCAACTTAGAGGAGTCGTATTTATAGAGCACAGAATCCTTTGGAAAAATTGGCCCCTTCTTCCAAGTAAATGATGTAGCTTAATATCCAACAGCCAAAAGCCATAAACAGGAAGAGTTGAGAGAGAATTCTAGAATAAATGGTTGAATTGCACTGAATTGTATCAGAAGATGTGTATGAGCAAGAATGGAAAGAAGGAGTAATATATTGCAGAAAAAATGTGCCTGAGACTGCTCCCACATTGGACTCACGGCTCAGTGAGGAGACTGCTTCTCCCTCTGCCTCTCTCTCTCTCCCCGTCCCTCATGAATAAATTTTTTAAAAAAATCAAGTAAGCCAGTTTCTCTGTTGGAAGATCTTTATATTAAATTCATGCAGATTTCAGGCAGAGCTCTAGAGGGCAGCAAAGACATAGTTTCCTTGTTGAAGGAGGTTCTTTTAAGGAATGCAGGGTATACCAACTTTTTTATATAATGGTGCCAATTTTTTTTTTTTTTTGACTGAGGTCTGGGTTAAAATAGAATCTAGTGATTAAGAAATGCAGAGTTTCAGGGCTTAGAAGTCTTGTAGTGTTGTCGTCAAGTAAAAGGAATGGCCCTAAGGGATTAGTGATCTTACTAAGACCATCTGGTTAGATAGTGGCTGTTAAAACCTCACCTAACTCCCTTACACTCACACATAGACAGACTCTCTCACATTTAATTGAGGTTCTAGAAATTCTTTCTATCCTGAAATTATTTGGGCGTTACGAAGGATTGAGTTCACGCACTTAACTCATGTCCTATGGCGGGGGGGGGGGGGGGGGGGGGGGGAATGATTGACATTCTTAAGGCCGAAGCTGGTGGTTTTTAAGTGTTGTAATTAAACTGGGACAGAGAGAATTTTCCAGAGTCAGATCGATTTAAATTTCCTCAGCCAATACTTCCAGGCTTTGGACTCTAGGTGGCAACATAGGACCTTTGGTTTGCTTTCTGGAAGCTGCTGCAATCTGGACAAATCTTTCAGGAGGAAACCAGTTTATTGCGGTTCTTCTTGACCCCAGTGGACGAAGAGTCCTTTCTCTTAGCTAAGCTAATGACTAGAACCTGGGTGCTCACTTCTTAGACGCTGTAATTATTTTTACTATAATCCTCTGACAACAACTGTTATTTGGCAAGTCAGACACTTTTATGTCATATGTTTGGCGGGGTCATGTCTAGAGAGAAGAGCATTTTTATTGATTTTTAAACTTCACAGCGTTTATGCAGCTGCTGCCTCTCTTCTTCAGTGAGCCACCCCTGCCTCCCCCAACTCTCCCCAGCCCACTCACGGTGTACAATTCTCCCTACCCCTAACTTTACCCTTGTGCCACTCACACACCCCCCACCAATATTCTAATTCAGTGGAATCAGCTTTAAATGGGGATAAAGGACCACCTGAAAGAAAAAAAAAAAAGGATTCAGAGGATGCTCTGGTAAGTTGGGAAGGGAGAGGATGACACTTCATGCTTTTGTTTTCTGTATCTCTCTGCCATAGTATCTCCAGGGCAGGGTTTCTCAAGAAATGGTCTGAAAACTTTGTGGGATATTTGTGAAAATGCAGGATTCCTGAGCCACACTTGAGACCTACGGGGCACAGTCTCTGGGGTTGGGTCCCAGAATCTCTCTGTTAAGCTCCTAAAAAGACTATGATGTGAACCACAGCTGGAAAGAAGCTGCATTTTTTTTTTTTTTTTTAAAATCAGCTGCCGGTGCCATTTCCATCTCCCTCCCAGAGTCTGGTTTACTGGCCCAGTGTCTGATTTCCATCGCTGAACTCAGAGCCTTAAAGCTCATGAAGAAAGACAACCACCCATTTTCCTCATGAAGAAAGATAACCACCCATTTCCCAGTGCCTGCTTGTTCCTCTTTTCCCCCTAACTCTGACCTGTCCCCAGAATCCCTAAAGACATATGACTGGAAAGGTGATATGGAATGGAAAGAACCTGAACTTTGGAGTCACAGAAAAACCACAATCAAATCTTGTCAAATGATTTAGCCCACAAGGGCTTCAGTTTCATCAAATAACTACAATCACACTATTAAGAGATAGTCTATTATTATCATTATTATTATATCTCTTCTTCCCCTACTTAAAAATTTTAAAACATGATTTTAAATTATATGACATATGACTATATTCTCTTCAACCTGGGGTTTGAACTCATGACTCCGAGATCAAGACCTGATCTGAGATCAAGAAAGATATTTAACTAACTGAGCCACCCAGGCATCCCTACAAATACGTTCTTATTACAGAAACTCAAATGATACAGATGAAACATGCTTTGATGATGTGATGTCACATTTTAGGAATCTTTCCATATTAGTGCATTTAAATCCATTTCATTGTTTTGAACTGCTGTAGGACACAGTCTTTTCTGTAAGACTATAGATTCTCAACAATTTGTACATACAGTTTTACACCCTGTTTTTTCATTTCACATAAGTGAATATTTTCCTGTCTCATTAAACATTCTTCAGAAAATGTGATTTTAATTATTTTATCATTTTCCAGCATACGAATATACTAAAATCGGTTTAATAATTTATTTAGTAATTCTCTGACTGCTGGATATTTAGGTTGCTTTCAATTTTTGATTATTGTTCCTATTAAATAACTAACACCTCCCTACACTCCCCATTCCCCATTCCCATGGCTCTCTTACTTAGGGAATATATATATATATTATAACCAAGTAATTAAGGTCCTTGAAAAGTGGGTAATGGGGTCGAGGTCGATTTGTAGTTTCTGCATTTACCTTAAGCACAAATCGCTCTATGAGCGAGAATGGGTGTTGCATTCTTACTTCTTAAACTTCCATTGAAACTCCACTCCTCTCAGCCAAATAACTGAAGCAAAACGAAGGTATCTTTCCAGAACTGTTTACTTTGAGCAGGTGAGCATTTTCACAATTAGAAGGGAAGTTTGCAATCAGTTTCTTTAATGGAAAAGGCACTCTTATAGAATTAATCCATGCATGGCTCAGAGGAAGTTAGACTCTCTGAAATTGATTGGATTAAAGCGCTCCTTAAAATCAGAAATACTTGGGCACTCATCTGCTCTGCTAGGTGATTGACAGAGGTCTTCAAGCCATCATCCTTCATGGGAGGTACTTGGTGTAGAATCGTGATTTCCGAGCCTGCTGCAGGATTAGGATCAATTAAACCCATAAATAGAAATGAGCTGCCATTATTATCCCTAAAATTGATCCCCAACATGTTCACCTGGCCCACGCCTGCGTCATGCAGGAGTTACAAACAGACTCGCTGCACCTGAGGGGGCACAGCTAAATGCAAATGCCAGGAGTAACCGCCATGGGAAGGATGTGCTGGGTTTTAAGTGACACATGAATTTGACTATCTCTCTTGCCCCTCTAAGAATACAAGGGGAGCAGAAGACATAGCCTTTATCCTTGAGGACATGTTAATCAAATACTACTACACTACCAGCAACATTGAAAGCACTAAACTTGAAGGCTTTACAGGCAAAATAAAATGCAACCGTGACTCATGGCAGTTGCAGATTTAAAACACCATTGAGAAGGAAAGGAATAGCATCACTCCACAAAAGTAATGTGGATATTCCAAGGCTTCAGTGTTTCTTCTAGAATGACAATGCCCTTTGACTCAGAAAAACTTGGGTAATTTGGGGTTCTATTTAGGCACTATAGTTTTCATCATTTAACATCTGCTATCTTTGGGAGTGTGATTAAAAGGATGGTTCCATACCTAAGAGGAAGCTCATCTCTCTCTCTCCTCCTTTGTATCTCTCTCTCTCTCTCCCCTTTCCCTCCCTACCCCTTGCCAGACTCATCCGGTCCAAGTAGTGAGAAAATAAGGATTCTGGACTTACACAGCACCATCTGTCATTTGTGGCATCTGTGATTTCTTAACACCTTCCATGATGCTGGGAACAGGAATTGTTGTCTCCATCTAACTGAGAGAAAGTGAGGCAGGAAAGGGCAAGTGGCCTATTGGCCACCCAGCAAGGCTGCGGCACAGGATTAAGACACAGGACTTTTGAACTCCAGAGTATTCCTCCTTCCTCTTTACCACTCCTTTACATTTTGGACCAAATGTTTGCATGCTTGATCTCTGGTTAAAATCACTTCTTTCACTTGGCCCTTTGGCCATCTCCTGGGTGGAACTTTGTTTTCAGGCATTCAGTTCTAACTCCGCAGGGCAGTAAGACACTGGGTCTTCAGGGAATTTGCGCTGGGAGCCCAAGGGTGAAAGGTCATCCCCCTCACCACCCCTGTTCTTCCTTTGGCAAGTTGTCAAGCAGCCTCTCAACCATTGATCAATCAACCCTGACCACAGCCTTCCACGCAGCTATCAGGGATTCTGTCACACAGGCATCTTCCTTCCCAGCCCAGCCGGCCTCGTCTTCTCCACCATTCTCTGCCTATCTTATCTTTTCTCCTTTCAACATCTTGGTCCTCACAGCTGTATTGACTCTAACCTCAGGAATTAGTCACCACACTCTGCTGACTGGGAGAGGTTTCTGTGAATCTGCGCTCGGCACCTCATTAGAGCGATCAAATCACCCATAAATGCGGGGGTTTGTGCATAGGAGAGAACTAGTGGATGAATCAGTAGCTAAACACCAGAGGCTTCGTTAAAGGAAAGTTGAAGCTCATCGTTTCAACCAATTAATTTTTATAAATGAAGAAACTTAAAAAGAGGTTAAGTGACTCTCTTGGGTTATGCTGTTACTGACACGAATACTATTAACCAGAACTTCTGACCCCCAAACTGCTTTTTTCCCCCTGTGAAACCATCCAGCATTTACTTATTATAATTCTTATTCTTTGTTTGTCTGATTCCATTCATTTTTGTTGTTTCAGAGATAATGCTGTAGTTTTCATTTAATGAAGAATTTGCATATTAACTCTCAACTTTATTCATTGTTGATAATAATGTGTCACATCCCACGCAGTATTTTAAAAACTTTAAAAGAATTTTTTTTTAATTTTTTCCTAAAAATTAAAGTCATACATGATCAAGGTATAAAACCTGGGAAGTAATGGACTCTATAAAGAAAAAAATGATGATGACCCAATTCACCAGTCAGACATAATCATTCTTAATGTTTTAGTATAATTCCCTCTAGTTTTCATATACTTTTTATACTGTTGAAATCATGTTATTTATAGAATTTTATATTCTAGAGTGTTTGGTTACTTAACATACCATGAGCCTTTACTATGTCATGATAAATTCTTTGTACACATGATATAAATAGCTGTGTATTATAATCCGTCATCTGATGGTAACACCGTCCTCCTAACCCACCCCTAACTCTGGGCACTTAGGTCACTTACAATTTTCCATTTCTTAAGGCAATGCTGCAATAATACTTATGCATACATATTTCTATATATTTCTGATCTTTTCTTGGAAAAAAGTCCTGGGAGTAAATGAGGCAAAAGCTGTTCATCTTTTTAAAGTTTTGAGACATTTTACTAGTAAAAACTGCTGGGTAGGCAATGCCAACTGACACACCTACCAATATGCTTCATAGTAACCTTGCAAGTAGTTTTTCAAAAATACTGTCTCATTTTTGTCCTTGATTCAGGTTTGACTGGCTCATGGTTTAAGATGGGTGCTTCCAAACGCCAGTTCCAAACCAGATTCACCGGCCCCTCTGTGAAACTGTGTCCCTCGCTTGTTAATGCTCCATGTGGGGTAGCCCTGTCCCCACGGGGACACTGTGAAGGGAAGGTGGCCACGCTTCTTCATCTGCTTTCTGACTATGCGTATTTTACTGTGTTAAATGTATTTGAAAGCCACAGACTGTGGATCCTGTGCTAGAAACCAGAGACACAAGAGTTTCTAGCCTCAAGTTGTCCTCGATATAGACTGGGAGACAGTCACAAAAGCCAGCAGGAATGCCGGATTGCGGCGGCTGTAACAGATGTCTGCACAGAGTATGAGGGTACCCGGACCAGGCCCTCAGACCTCAGCCCCTGGGGACGCTGGCAGCTTTTAAGGAGAAACAGCCCTCAAGCTGCATCTTCAAGGGCGAGGAGTGTGCCAGATGGAAGACCTGAGATGACAACCGTCTACACAGGGGGGACGTACTTGCACGCTGTAGATGGCAGCCTCGGGCTCTAGCCCCTTTGGAGACTTGTGATTTTGGGACAGTTGCTTAACTTCTCTACTTTCGATTCCTCTTCTATAGCAATACTACTAAAATAAATCACTTCAGAGGGCTGTGAGAAATAACAGAGACAACTCGGGCAAAGTACTTAGAAAACAGCTTAGTACCTCACGGGAGCTCCAAGGATGTCAGATACCAAAGTTGTCATCATCGTTGTAGTCGTTGTCGCCATCACTGCTGAAGCACTGAATTCCTTGAAGGAGGTGGTGGGAGATGTGGGCTCGGCAGGAGACGAGTCAGTGCCCGGAGGCCCTCTGCCGCATCTGAGAGTGATATGCTTTGCCCTGATAGCCCTCATTCCCTTTGGGGTGTTTGCAGTTTTGGAGTTAATTGTCCAGAGGCAAGAGGCTGAACCGATAATCTCCTCAGACTCCTTCCAGCCCTGAGATGTGATTCCCACCTGCGAGCAAACAAACTCAGTTTCGATCTCGGGAACACAGTCTTACAGAACACAGCTCCTTCTATTTAGCTTTGAGCCAATAACCGAAGGAAGGGATCATCCCCCACACTCAGGGGTTTGTAATGACTAATACTTACCCAGTTCAAGTGATTCTTTTATTAATATCAAACCATTTAGTTAGAGAATAAATTCGGGGGCGGGAAGGAGGCGGGGAAGGAGTCTATTAAAGGGCTCCCAACAAAAAGAAAAAGATCTTGGGAATTTTCACCTCCTGTGGGTCTTGATTTTCCTGGATGGGAATGTGAAAGAAGATGGACTGATTTTGTCCAATGAATAGACTCCCTGTTCCCTTTCCTTCTTCTCTCTTGTAGCTTAAAACACTGCCGCAGAAGGGCGGCTGGACCCACTATAGCCCCTGCCCACCCCCCAATCTGGCTTCATTTCTTTCCTTTCTTTCTTTCTTTCTTTTTTTTTTTTTTTAAGATTTTGTTTATTTATTTGACACAGAGAGAGAGAGAGAGAGAGAGACCACAAGTAGGCAGAGCAGCAGGCAAAGATAGAGGGAGAAGCAGGCTCCCAGCTGAGCAAAGAGCCCCATGTGGGGCTTGATCCCAGGACGCTGAGATCGTGACCTGAGCTGAAAGCAGAGACTTAACCCACTGAGCCACCCAGGCGCCCCTGGCTTCATTTCTGCCTACCTGATTGGTACATGAAGTACCCCCTGACCCGTGCTGTTCCCTACCCCCTCCCTCCTGCCTTTCTGTCTTACTCTGCCCATCCCCAGCTTCATACTCCTCAGCTACTCCTAGCTTCTAGGAAAGCAAACATGTCCCTAGAGATGCATTGTTTTCTCCTGGGACAGACAGGCTGGGTGAAAGGGAGTAATTATCCCCCCTTAGTTTGTACATTGTCATGGCATAAACATCCGAGTGCCTCTTTTCCCTCTCTAAAGTGTCCTGTTTGGATAAGACATTATGTGCAAACTCTATGGTCACACCTATATTAAACGTTTATCCCATCAAGGCCAGGGACTGGGTCGTCTCTTATTATCAAACCACCAGCACGGAGCCACAAAAAGCCATCTGGGAGTCTCCTGGACTAGGTAGTTTAACCAGGGCTAATAGTCCCGCCCCCATAAAGTCTCTGGGGTCCAAGGATCAGTTTTCACACCCATAAAGGAGCTGGTAGCACTCACCTTCTGTAACAACAAACAAAGCAAAGTGACTACTGACCTGACCGTCTGGAAATTGTAAGGCCCTATGGAAATGCCCTGTTCCCAAACTTAACCCAACAACTGTCCCACGCTAAGCATTCCATAATTGCTTGTCAGTTCGATGACTAGATGAGTACACTAGTAATGGTGAATTAACGACCTTCAGTGGGGAAATGATTGATTCTCCTAAAACTGGAATGCTATACTTAGCAATAAAAATGGATTTAGAATCTTACCCTAAAGCTAATTTATAGATAAGACAGCAAAACAAACCTTTCCCACCGGCTTGCCGTGAGCATGAGAGGATAAAAGAGAGGAAATAAGTAATCGAGAAATACTAGGGCAAGGGGCAGATGAAGCCACAGAACAGCTAACGACGGCACAGGAGGCGGGTCCCTACAAGCTGGCTCTTACTGTACCTCGGGACTGGCAGGTGCAAGACCTACCCTACCTGATGCTCTGGTAAAGCTCATCACCCCTAGACTGTGCAGAGCCAGGATGGTGATCCGAGCTGAATCTCTTGATTCTTGTTTAACTTGGGAGCTTAATAAGGGAAGTGCCTTGCTTATAACAGGGTGGAAATTCCACTCCCCATTGCACTTTTATGACCTGACGGGTCCCTCACTAAAAAGCACCATAAAATGCTAATTCATCTTCTTTTCTGATTGGAAAGGGAAAGTTCAATTAGAAAACAAAGCACTGACGTGAATTTGTTTTCGGCCTGGGGGTTAGAATGTATGATTCTGGGATCATAGAAGTCTGACTTTCACGTCAGATGGCTTTTTGATAGCACTGACAAAAAAGAGATCCTGACAAAGGCAGGAAACTCAACTACATAGCACTCCAGACTGATTCTGCATATTTCTCTTAACCCTGGAACTGGCCCTGACCCGTCATTTGGCATTTTGTAGCATTTGGGCCCCACATAAATTATAAAGGCTATGGAATCTTTTATGGAGTAATAGGATGTGGATGTGTGCAAAACATGCCTTTTCTTTTATTTTTTTTTAAGATTTTATTTATTGATTTGACAGAGAGAGACACAGCCAGAGAGAGAACACAAGCAGGGGGAGTAGGAGAGGTTCCCAGAGCAAGGAGCCCAATACAGGGCTCCATCCCAGGACCTTGGGATCATGACCTGAGCCAAAGGCAGATGCTTAACGACTGAACCACATAGACACTCTAACTTTTCCTTTAGAAGCAAAATGTTTAACTTGGAAAAATTAAAACTCAGCTCATCAATGAGTGTATTTCCCATTTCTTTATGCTTATCATATGTGATCCTCTCTGAATGTCAAGGACTGGAGATTGGATGAAGACTTAGAGCATCCATGGGCACCACTGGTCCCACAAGGATAGCAAGAGAGGAAGACCCTTTCCTCAACAAGCTTGCTGTCTAATTGGGCTGTCAGGACAGGTACATGAGAAATAAGTAGTGACATGAGGCAGAAACGACAACCATTCCACTGCTCTGGAAACCCTAGTGAGAAGCAGAGAAATGGCAAGCTAGAAGATAGAGGAATGAAGCCCTACCCAAACAAGCCAAGAGAAGGTGCGGTACTTTGGGACCATGACAGTCAGAAATTTAGACATGAGTTTTCTGTAGTTCTTTCCTGCTTGGTCAATACCATTAGACACCTCCTGTTGTGGGACAGACTCCTTACCTGCCACTTCATCTCAGTTCCGGTGATCTCATTCATATTTTTCGCCCTGCTCACAGAAGTATATGACCAACTCCTGTGCCTGTGCTAGGAACCTAGGGCCGGTTTTCTCATCTCCAAATCACTGCAGTGGCTAATCACTGATTTATCCTGCTTTGATTTCCTCAGGAGGTCCATAGGTCGGATCTTTTAAGAGATGATCTCTACTTCCCCCTCCTGATCAATTCAGGTTTCCAGGTTCCTTCCCCAGTTGCATGGACAGCGAGTGCATCTTCCTAGGAACCAGAAGTCACTCAGGAGAAGAGTAGCAACAAGGCAAAACCAGCAGCGTTGATGAGGAGACATAGCTGAGCAAGCAATGGCCAACCACACTGGGTACCCTCCGAAGATACGTGCCAATGACGCAAGTTTCAGAGGTGGGAAGATTTGGATCCATATCCGGGTTCTGCCATGTAGTAAAAGGGGATTGTCATAAAACACAACTCCCAGGTTGATGAGGTCTGATGGAGCTACCTTTTATAAAGTGTTGAGCACTGTGCTTGGCATGTGCAGCATCTTTTCTGGAAGAAGCTTCCAGAAAAGACTCGCATAAAGGACACACTGGCCCCTCAACCCAGTGGAGAGCTGCTGAGAGAGATTTAACTCCCCTGGGGAGACTCATCTGTACTTAGTAGCATAGTAATTCATTAATGCCAATTAATTAATTAATTAATACCAAGGAATCCAAAGTATTAATTATTAATACCCAGGAAAGGTCATGAACTCCTGCTTGTCAAAAATAGTGGATGCACCATTAACTGGCTAGTTTGGTTAAGAGAGAGTTACCATCACATCATTTTTCACATAAAGAGAACTGAATAAATGTTCTTGAATATACTATGTAATAATATGATATATTCTATATCAGATGTGAATTCTCAATTTTTCAAATAACATCAGACACTGGTGATAATGTCAAAACCATGCAAAATACAGGTTACTCTAGGGAGACGCATAATTCAGATATTCCAGGCTATTTTCGTGCTCAGACCCATTACTTTACATAGTGACTCTCACTGAGTGTAGTAGGCTGAATTGTGTCCTCCCGAAAGATAGGTTTCAAACCTGGGTACCTGTGAATGTGACATTGTTTGGAAATAGAGTCTTTGCAAACTTTCTTAAGAGGAAGTCATATGGAAGTAGGATGGGGCCTAAATCCAATGACTGGTGTCCTTCTAAGAAGGAAAGAAGGTGCACAGACAGGGAAGAAGACTACAGAGGCAGAGCCTGGAGTGTTACGCTGCAAGCCAGGGAACACCACCAGATGCTGGGAAGAAACAGGGAAGGACCTTTCCTCAGGGCCCTCAGAGGCAGTGTGGCCCTGCCGAATGTTGATTTCACCTCCAGATCTTTGAGAGAATCCGTCTCTGTTGTTGGAAGCCACTGAGGCTATGGTGATTGTCCATGGCAGCCCTGGAAAACAAACACACCAGGATATACCTGACTGGACGTTTCGATGCCCACATTTTATTAGTAGTCCTCATAGAAGCAGAAGTTAGATTTTAAAAGAAATATTCCATAGTACATTTGGAAGCATACTCATTTAATAATCCTATACTTTAAAAAATAATGATATATTACTGAAAAATTATGTGTATATCAAATTGTAGCACCTGAAATAATATGCTAAGTACCCTGAAAGCTTTCACCATTTAACATTCATGTGCAGGGAAAACACTGGTAAGGCAATTCACCATCCCTACAGAGCAAATTTTCAGGAGTAATAGTAGCAGAGTAGTGTGACTTCTTTCATTACCTCTAAGCCAGCCCTGTTTACTTTAAAACTCTTCCTCTTTTCTTATTAAATTAGCAATTACCTGGACCTGCTAAAACTAACAAAATCAAGTACCATTTTGAACAAAATGCTGTTTTTCCCTGTTAGATTAAAAACTTAGCATAAAACTCTCAGCCTAGGAAAGTTCAGGTTGCCTTTTATTTACAGTCTTTATCAAGCAAATAATATTCATATTTTGAATTATGCAAATAAGCATTTACATGATAAATCGTAATTGCTCTCAGACAGCTGTTTATAATTGGGTAAATGAGACACACTTTTAAATTGTCTAAATACATACTCCCATGTTTACATATTTATACACTAGACTGTAACTGTTCTGAATCAGCTGTTAGCATCTATTGTGCCTTATGCAGACCAAGGGAAGAGAACTTTTCACAAAAAACAGCAAAATCCCTTTTTACTTGTTCCAAGATGGAAGGATTTGGTAAGACGGCTGAGTCCTTCTCATCTTGTCAGTTAAGGGGTGACCTCACTCAGCATACCCTTTGCCTGTGGCATTGCACACTACTTCAAGCAGGAAATGATTTTATATCACTTTAGCTGGGTGGGGAATTAACTCTAATTCATATTCTTATCTGATTAGGTACACCGGAATGAAGGAAACAGGTTCCTTCTAATGGAATGTTTTTATATCTTAAAAGTCCAATTGTCTTATATTTAACAATGTACTCTTGTGTCAATCAAAAAATATCAACAAGTATTTCTTTTGAAAACACAGAAGAAAATATAGAGCACCGGCGCTATGCCTGTCCTGGAAAGGCACCTGCCATGATGTTCAGAAAGCAATTAAAAGGAAAAGCAGATGGTCCAGTCTCCCAGAGCTAAGGGAACTTAGAAAACAAAAGAAGGGGTAGGATGCACGATCTCGGTCGGACAAAGCGGCCTGAGTTTCGAGGACTCTGGGAGCTAGCTCACTTCTCCCTATAGAGTAAGGACCGGGGGGTTGGGGGGGCTGCAGTAAGGCAGCCTAGATGAGGACCGCAGGGCCTGTGGAATCGAACACACAACCCTCTTCCCTGCATACATGCCCCGCCCCCACGCCCTCCCCTGGAAATCCAAGAGCTGGGTGTTGAGTAACACAGATTTGCCATTCCCTGACCATTCCCTGTTCTCCATTTTTCCCAGTAGGCAAAGAATCCTCCCCTTGACCCTGGCCTTAAAAAATAAATAAATAAATAAATCTTAGTGCATTTCCCTTTGCTTTCTTAAAGCAGTCAATATTTGCCTTGTTCTGCTTCCCTCTAGGCAAATGCATTTGTTTCTAATTCACCTGACTCTGTTCTTACCTGGTGTCTTATATGTGCTAGAGAGAGAGAAGTTTTACAAGATGCTCTGGCTGAATTGAGAGGATTCAAATGCTACTTCAGGGATTCACACACGGGGAAGAATGAATCCTGAAGCTCAGACACTAGCGGGGAGAACACCTTGAGACAGCTGTAGAGGCACCAAGAAATGAAAACATTAGGGCTTGGGAGGCTGAGCCTCTATCCTTCCATTAAGTGCAGTGAGAGCCTTTGCATTGCGAGCAGAGATTTAGCCATAGCAGCAAGTGGGCTGAGGCCAGAGCTCTGAAGCAGGAGGGTCTGAGTAATGCTCCTGCGTTTAAGGAAATCTCTTCTACAGGCAACTTTTTCCTAACTCTGTCAGAAGAAAAGCTACTTCAGGGACTAGTAGCACAGAGCATGGTGAAGTAGAAAGAGGCCTAGATTAGGAAAATCGGGTCTTGAAGCCAAACTGGGAGATGCTAGGCAGGTCACCCAAACTCTCTGTGCCTCAGTTTCTTCTTCTGTGAATTGGATGAAATTCAACTCTGCTCTGTGACCGCCAATCCAAAACTTAGGATAGCACAGCTTCCAGCTGCTGCGTGAATATATTAAACTCTCCGGCCCCATCCTACATTATTAGCATAGCAACAATTGCAGTGATGGACACCTACTAACCGTGGGCAAGTACCGTGCCAAGCACTTTACATGACATATATCAGGAATCCTCAGGTATGAATGGCGATTTCTAAAAGAATGACTGTTTCTGTCTTATAGGTGAGGAAACTGTGACTCCAAGAAATGACAAAAGTGGATCCAGGTTACCTAGGTTATTCAGAGAGTCAGACTTTGAATCCAGATCTGTTGCTGTCGGTCTGATCCCCAAATGTGGTGCATGTTGGAAAGAAAAACCAGGTGTTCCTTCCGGACGCTGCCTTATGCTTGAGTCAATCAGCCTCCGTGCCTGCAGAGCACTTGGCGTTCAGAGTTCCTCATATATTTGTGGATTGCAATTTTCTCAAAAATGGTGCCCCCAGAGGGACTTGCATGCTACTGATTATAAGGCTGGGTGGGTGGGCAGCCTTGTGGTAGAGGGTGGAGGGAGGGTTATATTTGTGTTGACACTAGTTAGTATTAGGTCATTATCTTTGACAGCCTTCTAAATCTACCAGGAGTGGGACTACTGGCCACAGAAGCCAGAGCGCAGACCTCCTGCCTTGTGGGGTACGTTTGGAGGCAGAAAATTGGCATCTGATAAAAGTGTGGCGTGGAACAGCAATATGACAATTCCTCACCACCTTGGATCCTTCCTGAGCGGACCCTGGGTGGCTGGCCTGTCCCCGCCCCTTCTCTGGCTCCAGGTCTCTGTCTGTCTCCAGAATTGACTCAGATCACCTTGGGTGGTCGCTCCCATGGCCATTATGCACGTGCAGCTTTCTGCCTATTGACATTAGGGGATGTGCCCCCACCTTCCCTTTGTTTCATCCTCCATTTAAGACACATTTGTTCTCACTGGCTTTTAACTGGTTTTCAATCTATGTTCATTGCTAGGGTGAGTTATCTTTTTTAAAAAACACAACTTGCAATGGGTTTCTATGCTGTCCAATTAGTATTGTTAAGCTGTTTGGAAACAAATAAAACTTAGAGCAGATGAAATCACACTCTGCTAGTCACTGAGATGCTGCTAAAAAGCAAATCACAACAGGATTCCTAGAAATTAGCCTTAGTTCCCAACAAGAACTTTTAAAATGCTGTAGGTCTTCAGGTCTTAATTGGTATCTGAATAAAACCATCCGTTCTCCTCTATACTTCTCCGTGTATTGCTCCAGGGCTGATCAAATCAACTCCCTGTCTTCCTTTTACCAACTTCCAGCTGGTAAGCCATAACTGGATGGAGATGGGTGATCACCAAGGCAAAATGGGCACCACTCTTCCACTTTCTCTTACCTTCCTTTACCCAGTCCATTTCACCTCCATTCCATGTGGACACCTTGGATTCGCTTAGAGACATTATCAGGTTTTCTCCCCTATTCTGCCTACCCCTTGGGAAGATCCTCTGACCCATCAGCTATGGAGAATCAGTATCCCACCAGGATTTGAATAATAGAAAATCTCAACAATGGATAAACAAGTGTGCATCATGGAAGGAGGTACTCATATACTTCTCCTAATTGTTCTGTAAAAGAAATCATTAAGATGATAATTCATGAAAATTGGGTGGCTTTTATTTTTAGTATAGAAGAAATCAGAAGGCTAAATTTACTACAGATGACCTGCTAATTATATGGTCTAACTCCTGGCATTCTGACATCTTGAGCTTACACAAAGTTCATCCTTTGATAATCATTTCAATAATATGTAAGAAATAAAATGTCTAACGTTAAGCACACATATTATTTATCAGATCTCCCCCTTCGAAATTTGTTTTACAGCCCAATCCTTTTGCTTAAGGAGAAAGGATTGTTGTTGTTGTTTCTTTCTCTTGGTTAGCAGTCAAAAACAAAGAAGCAACTAAAATCCTATGTGTAGCCATCCATTTCTTTTTTCATGCTACCCACCATCCAAATATACACAGACCTCCAGTGCCTAAAAACTAAGTTTCGACTATGTATCCTGACGCCATAACCATCCAGAAATATATCAATCTAATTTTTTATAAATTGTCTTGATTTGAGGAGCTGGTAATGAAAATGAGCAATAGACACATGCCGTGTCAGACACAGTCTTTACAGTTAGTTCATGTGGACCATGGACAGAAGAAGGCTGCAAACAGAGTTGGTGGAAATGGAGGGGAATGACCTGGGGTTGTTTGTAAATTAAATGAGAACTTGACAAGCAGGTGAAATAAAGAAGAAGACAATACAGGTTTTGTGAAGCACTGTCTTAAATTTCTTCAGGCTCATATTACAAAGCAAACTATTTTAAGGCTAAGAAAAAAAAAACAGTTTAGGATAGATCTTGTTAAAAAAAGAAACATTCAGTAGGAGATTTTTTTTTCTGTCACTTAATTGAAGTTCCTAACCAGGTAAAAAATACACACATGTATTAAAGGTGAACCTCTCATCTTGAAGATACTCAAGCTATTATTTAAAAAGCCACCTAAAAAAGTACAGATTCATCGTACATCATGGTGTTAAATACATAGCATATATGTGCTAGCATCAGAATTTATTTAAAGTCATTTCTTAGTTGTTTCCCAACTTGAATAAGTCCAATTTTGGGGTTTTAGGATTCAGAGCAAGGCAAATACAACAATAAATTTCTCAAGAAATCCTAAACACGCTTCTTCATACCCTGTTGTTGAGTTAAAGTTAAACCCAAAATGCCCAGTGTTGAGCTTTGTCATTTATATATTTGTCTGATGGCTCCAGAGGTAGTTTCCATGGTAAGTTCCCTGTGCACAAGAAGCAGGGTGAGTGGAATGTCTCCTTCCAATGAAGAACTTTTCACTGACAGTGATAAAGGCCAAGAACCTCCTTCACACAAACGATTGAAAAACAGAACACGAAGGACATTTTTATTTTGTTTTGTTTCCTTTGTGTGGTATGTGACTTCAGTGCAAATACCCATTTAATCAAGAACACAAAGACAGCCACCTTTGCTGGCAAGGGATTTCCAGAGACTGCAGTAAACATAGAGCTCTTTTACTTTTGTGTGTGTGTCTGTGAGGAAATTCCCGTAGCTTGTCATTTCATGCTCTTGTTATACATTTTTGCCTTCTCTTGGCAAAAAGATTTTTTCCCAAAGAAATCTTTAAAAGTAAACTCAATAGAATCTAGAAAAACTTGAATGCTTTAGAGGGTGAAGTTTATGTATTTTTTAAATTTTCTTATTGAGATATGATGGACATATAACATTGTATTAGTTTAAGGGGTACAACATAATGATTAGTAATTGTATATGCTGCAAAATGATTACAGCTTAAGTTTCGTAATTATCCATCACCACACTTAGGTACAGATTTTTTTTTTCTTGTGATGAGAACTTTTAAGGTCTTCCCTCTTAGCAAGTGTTAAGTACATCATACAGGGTTGTTAATAGTAGTCACCACGCTGTGCATTACATCCCCAGGACTTACTTATTTCATAACTGGAAGCTATTGTGATTAGTTTTTAGAAATATAAATACTTGTGGAAAGCACATAGAAGCCACTGTCGACTGGAAATTTTTTGTTCATGCATTTTTGTTTTCGTCTGAGTCGATGAGATCAAATTGAACCCATTGCTCTAAGCCAGCCCACACTCACTTTTTCTTTCACCTCTTAATCATTCTTTTCTAATACCTTCTATTACAATGGACTTTCTTTCTCCTCTTTACATCCTCTTCATCCTCCTCCCCTCCACACAATTTCTTCAATTCTAGGGCTCTCATAGTCTATCTGCCTTCAAGCCTCTCCTTAAGCTTTGCTTCTCCTGGGTCATCTATCCTGACTCAGGATGCAGTAACAAATGCGAGTGTACATTGTAACATTCTCAAATGTGTAAAATGTAAAGTAATATTTTATTACTATTGCTGTCATCATCACTGTAAAAAAAATGGAATATCTGATTCCTTAGACCTCTGACAGACGATGGTCCCTGTCTTCAACAGAGATTACCAAATACTCCTCTAGCCTAATGGTTGGTTTAGTGCTGAAACTGCTGCCAAATAAGGCAGAAATAATATCTCATGTTAATAATGCAACCCTTTTAAAATGCCAAAGTTACTTCAAAGTAAAGGTACATAAAAAAGAGACCTTGCTATAACGCTTGGGTGAGAAAAAGTACCTAATTTGAAATGAAGTGATGGTGGTAAGGGCATGCACTGAAGGCAGGCCTGTGGGAGGTACTAGGGCAAAAATCACAAAATGTGTTCCTGGGGTCAGTCTACTCTGCCGGTGTCTGTATGTGACATTACATGTGACGTAGGGCCTGGACCTTTATTGTGTAAACATCAACTAGGATACTGTCTTATATAAACTATATCTGTATCAGTCAAGCACAGGAGTATAAAGTACCATCTTTCCAAAAAGGATTAGACAAAAACGAAGACGTTCAGCTCTGAACAAATTAAGATCGTCACCCTCTCCAAGGTGTGTGTGTTATTATTTCTATTCTGACAGCTTATATTCCATGCTAGCATTATATGAAAGCATCATAAAGTATGGGAAAGACCAGAAATACTTAACAAACTAGTTTAAAATTTTATTAAGTTATTTGTTGGCTCTTTAGGAAATGGAGACTATAGATATTTCATTAAATATCTTTATAATTCATTGAACTCTATTACTCCCTATGTATTTTTTTTTCATTATATATCTAAACAACTAGATGAGCATAGTCGGAAGGATCTCCTGGAGATCAACAATGACAACAAAAAGTCCCTGGAAAGTCAGTATTTCAAGGAACTTAAGATGGGATTTTTCAAATCTTTTCGTTTGACATTGGGCAATAAAATCTGAAGCCCATTCCAAAGATGCCCTAAGTCCTCAGTCTGAAAGTAATTGCCCTTCCTTGTCCTGTATGTATATATCATCAGTACAGCCAAGAATGAGTTGCAGCGAGGCCTGGACCACCGCCAAGCAATTGATTATTAGCCATTAAAAAGGAAATGTTTACTTATTCATGGCAACTTGGTTGCATAAGGAAAGGCAAAGAGGTCTGATTTTAAATGCTGCTTTTTCTTTCTATCCTAAGTCTGATCAAGATCATTCACTTCTTGGAGGTATCAAAAGCCCATTTTTATTTTTCCTTTTGCTATTTTAACCAGAATACTGATAAAAAGGGGAGAGCAGTTGCTGTGAGGCAAAGAAAAATGTCCTGGCAGTTGAGGGCCCTCCATCTATCAAGGGGAATTTGCAATGTTGCCTCTCTTCAATACTGTATAGATTTGCAGGATTTTGTGAAACACTTAACCAAAATGGAAGGATTTAAAAACGGAATGCAAGATATAGATGCAATCATTTCTTTTAAAAATCAAGATACTTTAGTTTTATTTCAGAATTTTCTAGTCTTAAATTCTTAAGCACGCAGCAGTGGTGATCATCTTGGATAATACTTTTGAAAAGGCGATTAATGCAGACTGCTTAAATACATTCACTATAGCGCAGATGCCTAACGATTAAAAACTCTTATTAGGATTGAGATGCACTACATCTAATTACAGGGAAACAAATACTTACCTAATTAATAATAATACTATTCCTAAGCCATGTTGAGTTGCAAAATTAGTTCAAATGTCCAGAACACCAAACAATATTTTAAAATCTAGAAAGGATATTCAGTTAGATTGTTTACTTGTGATACTATGAATTGGAGGCAATTTATATAAAGATTTCCAATATGTGTAAAACTCATTTTGCCTAGTTTTTCCGATTGACCCCATTTCAAAATAATTTTCTCCTTCCATGTCTTTGCGTCTATCTGATATGATGAGGTGATAAAGAAAGCATCTTTCACTAATAATTCTGGCTGTTTACCTCCTTTCCTCCATTACTTCAGAAGGCACAGTTTGCATGGAACAAACTCCTGGAGTCCCCAGGCTCTGGTTCTTAGAGGTAATTTAGATAAAGTCCCAGAGCCCAGTTGAGAGGAAGATTGGACTAGCCGGCAGAGGCATTGAGGAACCAATGACACAGGGAAGTTGCAATGCTTTCTAGAACCAGGAGGTACAGAGTTCTCCTGGGATATTTAGAACACAGACTGGGACCCAGGAACACTGTTGCCAGGCCAAGAAATCTAAGGCTAGAAGTAATATTTGGAGCTAACCCCAGAGCTAGCTCCTTCTCAGAGCACCACTGCTAGATGTGTGTGTGGGGGGGGGTGGATATCTCTTCTTTGGGAGCCAAATACTAAGAGTAAAAGCAAATATTTGATGCTGAAGAGCTCTTAAGAATTGAAGAGTGCCATTTACTTATTTCTACATGTCAGTGTGGGCTTAGGATGTTAAATAGATTAAAAGGCTAAGAGAGGTCAGTCACTCCGGGAAAGACTCTTCTTCTGCATCTCCCGACTTGGTTCTCTGGTTCTCTTTCCAAAACTGTTATCAAGCTCACTCCTACTCTTGTGGCGGGTCCTTTGGAAACTCAGAAGATGGCATGTCCTCTCCTAGAACATTCTGGAGAATGCGGAATCAAGAGTCCTGGGGATGAGTGCCAGAAAGGTGGGGGAAAGGGGACTTGTGTGGGTGGATGGGGACCAAAGTTGCTGGTTAATTCAACAAAGATAGTTTTAGAAAAATTCCAGAGGTATTCAATCATAAAACTGTCAGGGTCCTTAGAAGTTACTATATCTATTGTCTTCTGTTTCATATGGGGGGGGGGTGTAGTGTTCAGAGTGATGAGGCCATTAGAGCTAGTTAAGAGCTGGGCTGGGATACCAACTGACTCCCAGGCCAGAGCTCCTTCTCCCTGACACAGCCATGAAGCTCAGACCCCAAGTGAGAGTCTATACTAATGCTTCCTTAGGATGGTCTTTGCCATGCCCTCCTTCCACCTTTCTGAGAAAATGGGCTAGCAAGAGATTGCCAGCCATCCGACTCTATCTGGAGAGAAGTCCAAAAAGCCCTGGGCTAGTCTGTGACCTGCCCCATCTCTGGGACTCTGGAGTTTAGGTGCTGGGGCGCAGTGGGCACGGAGTTTGGGTTCCTGCCACGCCCTGTCTACTCCTGGCTCCCTCTGCCGCCCATCTCGGAGAGGACAGCCAGGTCATTTCAATTTAATCTTATTTAAAAAGACATAACTAATAAATCTATTGCCGGGGCGGCAGAGAGACGGCCAGCAGAGTCGATCGTGCTCCCAATCCCATTGAACCCCATTGAAAACCATGACAACACGGGACAAGCTCGGATTTATCCCGGCGTGCTAAAGAGCTTTGTGAGCAGGCGTCAATCACCCATTATTTCGGACTGAACAAATGCAAAATCTTGACTGGAACAAATGCTTCCAACAGGTCCGGGGCGTCGAGCTCCATTTCCCCTTTGTCCGCGGCCTAGCAGTTGGCCTGTATTGGGGTTGCCTCCGCCCGACCACCCAGCGCGCTGCGCAGCCCGGGGCGCCTTGGGCACGCTTGACAGGGAGGCTGATGGGGAGGGTGCACCGGACCAGCGAGCCCGGACCCCTTGCACAGGAGCCAGGTCCCAATTAAGCTCAGGTGGAGCTAGGATTTCGGGTTCGGCCACCCAAGAGCCGCGTCCCTCACTAGAATTTAGCAAGCAAATACCCAAACCAGGGCTTCAGAGGAGAGGCCTCTGAAAGTGCCCCCAGTGAGTCCTAGACCGAAGCGGGACCACGAGGGGAGCCATGGGCCAACAAAATGTATCCGCGCCGGCTGGCTTCCTGCGCCTTCTACCTTGATCATTCTCTCCGGCTAGGGCTGTGGGAACCAGATCCGAGATCGCAAAGAAACCCCGGGCAGGCTAGGCTGTCTTTTCTGCCCGGCGGGCCAGTCCTAATTCTCCAAATCGGTCCAGTACCGGACCAGTCCCAGCGGCTGCCTGGAGCGGGAAGCCCAGGCCAGAGACCTGCCCTGGGGCAGAGGCCGTATCCCCGGTACTGGGCCTGACGTTGAGGCCACATAGCTGAAGCTCACAAGTGGCGCCAGAGGGTCTGGCGACGCCAAGGAGGCCGCAAGGCCCTCACGGGCTCCGGGTGAGACGCCGCCGCCCGTGGGCCCCAGAACCGGCCTGGGCTGGGCTCTAAGGAGCGCCGCCTCTGGGGCTGAGCCCACGACCCGCAGCAGCCGGGCGGGGCTGGGCTAAGGAGGGTGGAACGAAGGACGTGAACAGCTTGGCCCGATTCTGCCTCCGTTTTGCCAGTCTGGGGAAAGGGGCGCAGAGCTGGGGCTCATGTACTACTGCCAGCCCTTCCCCAGGACCCCTTGAAGTGGGGGGAGGGGGGCGTTTGGGATGTGGTTCCTACAGGCTTTCAATAACCCTCGGCCCCTGCCCAGAGGCCGGCGGGACCAGGCTACTCCTCTGTGCGCCTGCAATTTCTCGCCTCTGAATCCTTAGAGGGGCCCAAACCAAAAAGAGAAAGAGCGCGCCAGAGTTTAACGCAGCATTGTAAATCACTTTACGGATAATTGCGGGAAACGAACACTCTAGCAAACAAGCTCGAGAAATAAAGCAAACAGAGAATAAATTCCTGGGTGCTCATAAACCCACCCATGCTGCCCCCACCCTGGCCGGCGCTCCTGCGGGGCCAGGCCCCGTGTCAGCCCAGGAGGAGGAGGAAGCTGGGGCTGAGACAGGCGGGTGGTGACCACCGCTCGCCACCCAAGATGTTATTCATTGGTAACAATCCCCATTATCTGTCCCCACTTTGGGCTAATCAGACAGAATCGCTAATGCCGTAGAGCTGCTTCCTGCCGCCTCTGGGAGGTAACGGGGCGCCGAGGGGCGGGGGACGGGACGGGGCGGGGGCGGGGGCGGAGGTTGCACCTTCCGGGCTCGCTCAGTCTTTGGTCCAGCACTCATTCAGGTACTTAACACCCTGCATACCCGGACCTCGGCTTTCAAAGCATCCCGGGTGGGAAGAGTTGTTTATATAAACAGAGATTCCGCTGTAAGCGCGCTAATATCCCGGCAGCCAGCGCATGGCGTGCGCCTCTGGCTCCCACCCGTAGCAGCGGCGTCCCCGGCCGCCCCTCAGTTCCCAGCCTGCCCCGCCCCCGCCTCCATCCCCTCCTTGGCCATGGCCACCTCTGGACGCCTCAGCTTCACCGTGCGCAGCCTCCTGGATTTACCCGAGCAGGACGCACAACACCTGAGAAGGCGGGAGCCGGAGCTACGCGCTCCCGGGCCCGGCCCCTGCGCCACCTGGTTGGAATCCGAGCGCAGCCACTACCCCTGTGAGTAAGCCGAGGACCACTGCGGGAGCGGGGATAGGGGAGCAGAACCACGCGCCCGACCGATGCGGGACTGGGAAGTCGAAAACAGTCTTTGCCCCTGACTACCAAAAACCCCTGTGCCATTCGTGACCTACTCAGCACATCCTGAGAGCAGATCCTTGCGCCTGGTACTGACGCCCGGGATCTGGGTTTCTGTTTGTAGAGGTCACAATATTTAAATATTAAAGCAATGGCCTTTAAATGTCTGAAAATACGGCTACGTTCCCAGGCCTCGGTCAGGGATGGGCAGCAGTGGCGAACCTAGCTCTCCAAGCCTTTGCAAACCTCGGCAAACTATTGCAATAGACCTGGAGGTGGCCTGCGTTGGTGACCCAGCTTGCGGTAAATTCGTCTGCTAGCAAGCGACCAGTGTGGACTTGTTTTAAGAGGGTCTTGGTGAGCTTCTTAGGAGGCGCGGTCTCCGGTTATGGTATAAATGAGGTCCCTGAATTTGGAGAGGTGGGTGTCCGGATGTGGGCCCAGGGAAGGAAATGGTCGCAGCCCTAAAGCCGCGGGCGAGTGGCGGCGCCCTCCCGCCGGTGGCTCCACGCGCGCGCGCGCGCGCGCGCGCGAGAAGCAGCCGGCGCGCGGAGGGGCCGGCGTCTCATCAGGCCGTGTCTCCCTTGCCGCCCCCAGTCTCGGACGAAAGCAGCCCTGAGACCAGCCCGCCCGACTCGTCGCAGCGGCCGTCTACTGGGCCGGTGTCTCCCGGCTCAGACGCTGAAAAGAGGAAGAAGCGTCGGGTGCTGTTCTCCAAGGCGCAAACGCTGGAGTTGGAGCGACGCTTTCGGCAGCAGCGCTACCTGTCTGCACCCGAGCGCGAGCAGCTGGCGCGCCTGCTTCGCCTCACGCCCACACAGGTCAAAATCTGGTTCCAGAACCATCGCTACAAGCTGAAGCGCGCGCGCGCCCCTGGAGCGCCAGGGGCGGCGGAGTCGCCGGACCTGGCAGCCGCCGCCGAGCTGCGCGCCGCACCGGGCCTGCTGCGCCGCGTGGTGGTCCCTGTGCTGGTGCGCGACGGGCAGCCTTGCGGCACCGGCGATCTGAGCACGGCCTCCGCCCAGGACAAGAGCGGCGCGTCCCCAACCGCCTGCCCTTCGCCAGGGTACGCCGCCTTCGGGCCTTGCTCGGCTCTCGGCCTCTTCCCGGCCTATCAGCACTTAGTGCCCCCAGCCCTGGTCTCCTGGAACTGGTGAGGCCATTGCGGGGCGCGGGCACCTGGGGCTACCCCGGACTTTGGAGTGGCTCTGCGGCCGAAGCACGGCTGGAAGCGGAGATTCGGACAGTTTTCCCGGCCCCACCTCTCTGCGGGCCCCACCTCCTTCGGCGCTGGGGTCCCTAACCCCGCCCTCCCCAGCCGCTGAGCAGGGAATTTCAGCCAGCATTCCCCCCTTTCCTCTTTCTTCGACGCCAACCCCAGAGCTAGATTTTATTGCTTAAAACCTTATTTGTATATTTTAAAATAGCTATTTGTATGGGAAGCAACGTATTTTTAAAGAAATAGAATATTTTTCCTCTTTGTGGTACGAGAATAAAATGTGGAGGGTTGGGTCCCCTGAGCGCCTGCCGGCGCTGTGCTTTCCGGACCAGAGTCCAGGACTCTAGTCCACGTTCCCCACCCCGGGTTGGGTGGAAAGGCAGGTCCCAGGCTCGATGCAGCTTTAGGAAGATACTGGGGAAAGGGGTGGAGGGAGGCATGTGCGGGGAAGAAGCCAAGGGAACCCTGAGATCCCTGACAGCGGGGAGGTGGCGGGGAGATCAGTTGGAGGCCCCTCTGGACTCCCGAATCTGCTGGTGTTTCAGACACCAAAAGTCAACCCAGTTGGCCAGGGTAGGACATAATAAGCTTCCCCACAAGGACTCTCTGGAGACGTGCCAGGTGAACTGGGGGGTAGAGCGTACTGCTTTGGAACAGCTCAGGCCTGGTGGCAAGCTGTCCTTTTCTGGACCCAAGGAGCACCCACCCGAGCACCCAGAGAATTCGTAAATCCCAATTAAGCCTGCGAGTGCCTCGCTTGGCATCTGTGATTTCCCCCCTCTTAGCTCTACACCTGGCTGAGGTGGGATGGGGTAGCTTGATGAAGAAATCAAAGAGTGGTGGGGAAATGACCCTCCTCAGGGCTGCCAGCGGAGGGAAGACGGCTTTGGAGACCCCGGATGGGACAACATCTGTGTGGGATCTCCTGGTGGGTCTCATTTCACCCGAGGTCCCGATGCACTCTAAGCTCAGGAATCTAGGGTTCCACCCTTGGAATTTGGAACTTGCCTTGGGCTCAGTATGCGGATCCGCAGAGGTCCCTATGCAAGTGTTTACCCCTCGGAGAAGTTAGGGCCTGCCTCCTCAGTGCCCACTGCCAGGAGATGTGCTTGAGGAGAGTAGGTTCAGGCATCCCATCCAGAGAAGGGAGCAAAGGCTCAGTGAGGTCTGTGAGGCAGACACTGGGCCAGTTCCAGACCCCCTTCTTCTTCCCTCTCCCCCCAGGAGGTAGGGTAGCTGAGGCAGGGTTATCACCTGAAATTTTGTGGGGTGGGAAGATAGAAGACAGAGGGGGAAGGGAGTGGGGTGTTTTGGTCTCAGCTGCTGGCCACCTTGCCTTCCATATGGATGCGGTTATCTCAGAAGAATCTCGATCCTTAAACCTCCTTTTGTCTTGGAAACTGAAAAGGGCATTGTCAGGCCTGAAAAGGACCTAGACAAAATCCGCACTGTTTCAATTCAGGACTCTGTTTAATCAGTCCCTGGTGACAATGTCGTGGGTGTTAGAGAGGACAATAGTATCTTTTTAAACCTTTTTAAACCTTGTGGCCTTCAGGAAGACAAAGGGCTTGAATTTTATGGGTTTACAACTTCAATTAGAACAGTGCCAGTGTGCATGGGAGATTATCAAATTTGTATCATAAAACCTCTTTCTAATAAATGATTGCCGGGGAAGGAGCCTGGACATTTTAAGACACATATTGAAAACCACTATGGGGGCTTCCCAGTTAGTCCTGGCAGAGCAGATGAGAAAGAGAAGGGGGGAAAGATTTCTGAAGAAGGCCCTGGCTGGGACTTGCCCCTTCGGTTAGCTGGCTGGGTGCTTGGCTCTTCCGTGTTCTTCCTCCAGAAGGAGTGTTTTCTCCAAGATTGGAGGTAAAGATCTGTAACTGCTTTCTGCTCTTGGCAGTGGCAAAGACCCGCACATTTGGGAGAAAGTGCAAACTCATCAGCTGTTGTGTCTTGCCTCTTCTTTTCCTGGAGTTACAGAGGAAGTAGGTCTTGGGGTGTGCAAAGTGGTGAGAGCCTATTGAATATGAGGTCCATACTGAGGGGTCTGAATCATGAAGAGACCCTTTTCCCAGGAGGTTCTTTGGGAAATCATGTCCTCAGCCAAATTCATCTAGAGGTCCACTCTGATCAGAAAGTCGTGCTTCCCAGTGAGGTGGTCAAAGCCGTAGCATGACGCCCACCAGCAAGCCAGCTGGTGTCCTCGGCAGGAGGGGGTCAGAACTTTCCTATGACATTAGCATTAGGAGCCATTGTATAGAAACTGTTACTTGCTTCCTCTTGCTCCTTTTCTTTAGGCCTGGCCTTTTAGAGAGGGAAAAACCACAGGGAAGAGTTAAAAATATATTCCCATCACCACTGACCCATTTTAGAGACTCAGGCTGTCATTTTTCTTCTGTTCTTACCTGAGATCAGCTGTGAAAGATAAATGTCAGTTTTCTGTGTGACCTAAAAGAGCAGTTCTTCTAGGTGCCAACAAGAGAAGCTAAACCCAAGGCTTCTTTACAGGCAGCTGGGAGAATGGTTAGGATCTAGCTCCCTAGATGAGAGTATTTTAAATCTGCTGCCCATCACCCATATCACACATGGGATTCACACTCAGTTTTGAAACTTACTGTGTTCCAGGTATTGTTCTAGACACTTTCACAGTTCATCTCACAGAAACCGTACATATTGTATATGTAATATGCCCATTTTACAGATAGAAGCAGAGGCTCAATGAGTGGGAGTAAGTGACTTGTCGATAGCAGTTGTAAACCTCATAAAATGTCATCATCATCTTTGTTTAACCCACATTTGGGCACCCTGCAAACTGCCCTTAAGGAAGACAATTGTAATTTTGATGTGACAATGTATATACTACCCAACGATCATAAAATAGTCCTTTTTTTATTTAAAGATTTTATTTATTTATTTGAGAGCGAGCAAGAGAGGGAGAGAGAGTCCAAAGAGAGAGGGAAAGGGAGAAGCAGACTCCCCACTGAGCAGAGAGCCCATGTAGGGCTCCATCCCAGCAATGCCCCCCCCCCCATCTGAGATCATGACCTGAGCTGAAGGCAGACATTTAACCGACTGATCCACCCAGGTGCCCCCATAAACTAGTCTTACAGATACTTCAGGGCCACTCTCAGAAACTGATCACATGATATCACAGCAGTTTCTAAAACTTACTTATGTTTCCTGGATACCAGGCAATATTCTAAGTTCTTTTACTCATTAAACTTGTTCAGTTTTCACAACGACCCCATGAGATGGTACTGCTAGTCCCATTTGACGGATGAGGAAACTAAAGGCCAAGGGGTTATGAGTAACCTGTCCAGGGTCACACAGCTAGGAGCTGACAGAGCCAGCAATGAACACAGGCTTTACAGCTCCGGATCCCACATGTTTCACCACATGGTGGGAACGATTTCCCATTCGTTATGTTTTATTTCTCCCAGTTGGTAGTCCTGGTTACCTTACAAATGCTGGTCTGAGAGATATGTTCTCCGTTTTCCCCTTCCTCCCTCCTCGCTTTCCTTCCTTTTCCCTTCTCCCCTCGTCTGCCGAACTTTTAGCTTGCTCACACAGCCTCTGTGTTGCCGCTCTGTGTGCCTTCTAGTCCAGCTGTCAGTGAAACACAGCTCTTGTTGCAGGCCACAGTATTTTCCCGTGACTATCATTCCACCATTCTTCTTCCAGAAAAACATCTGCTGCGGCTGCCTTGACACCAGTTGTCCACTGGGCTTTTGGCAGAGTCGCTGCTGACTCTGATAAGCTCCTCTAAGATTTCCCAACCCCCGGGCCCAGACCCCTGTGGAGCTTTATGACTTTGGCTTTGCTGGCCCTTTCCCCAGTCATCTTCCTCCTTCCTGGGTCTCCAGTGTTATCTTTATTATTAAATATCATCCTCTTCACATTTTCCCTCTTTCCTTCCATTGTAAACACTTTTCACTTCATCTCACTTAAGTCTCTTGTGGGTGGAGATTGCAATTTTCACTTCAATTTTCTTTCCTCATTGTTCAGAGGATCTTACATCTTAGCAAGTCTCTTATCTGACCAATTTAGCACTTTAGAATCTTAGATAATGTGTTACTGATGGGTTAGAGGGAAGTTATTTGAGCCCAGGTTAACCTATACCTTCCCTTCTAACAATGGTGTTTAGGTGTTTCTCGTTCCCTTGCTTCTTACACACACAATTAACTTGCCTCTTACACACACACACACACACACACACACACACTTTACAACTTTAAACCATTTTAGACTTAGGAATAAAATGTTCAGGCAGGATACTTTGGGGCTTAGCATAGTTAAATAGTTTGTTAACCAAGTTTATCTGTTCTGTGCAGGTAATATGTAGACATGAACAATAGAGTCAGAGGAGCTTTTGGAATGCTCAGAAAGTAGTCTCCTGCCCCCAGGCATGACCATTTCTATGGAAGGGATTGCATCACTTACTCTTCAAGACCTGCAGGAGAGGTTTTATTGCTCCAGGTCACTCGTCATTTTTCCAAGCCATATGTGGGAGGAGACTTACTAAATGGTTTCTTACTTTTAGAATTCCAATTTGTATCTTTTAACTCATCTCCGACCCCCAACCCCAGACTCACGACTGAAGGTACATGCTATTCCTCTTTCTCCTTTTTACCCAGTGTTTACTCCGTTCTCACCAAAGAAACAAACAGTATTCCCTTCAATGCTGCCCACAGAGTGGTGATTTAACCAGGAAGAATTGAGGAGAGTATTAAAACAGTCACATACATACCCCCAAATTTAAAAAACATGGGGTTTTTAATTTTTCCAACCATGTTCAACAGAAAATTTTTATTCTTTATCCAGAAAAGTAACATCATCATATACAGGTAAAAGAACATTTTCTCTTCAATGCCCTGTCCTATGGGCCAATAAAAGTTTTGAGATCTTATTGAGATCATGTGATTTCAGAAGCTGCTATAGCTTCACTCTAGCTTCTGTGAGTTGAATGTTGTGGGAAGAACATTTGAGGGGACCTTGGTCATGTTTAATTTCCTTCTGCATTCTGACTGGGTGGTCCTTTATGAGTCAACAGGTTTTCAAATGGATTTCCTAGCTAAGAGCTCTGAATTGGACTGTCTCTTTTCTCTCCTTCCAATACCAACTGCCCCCGCCCCCTGTCCTAGGGGCTGGATAGCATCCTTGGCAGAATTCACTCAGAGGGGAATGGAGGCTGTTTGCAAACTAAACTAGAGAAAAAAGTGCCAGTCCATTAAAATGGCCCTTGACTCTCTCACCTGAAATGTTGTTACACCTTCCTCCTCCAGCTTTATTGAAGTATAATGTGTTGAGCAGGCAACTCTTCCTGTTAAAGAAGTTATCAGCTTACACTGACATTAAACTTGGGAGGTGAATTCTCATCTAGAGGCAACCTGAATCATCCTATGTCAGGGTCTGAAATTGTCAGAGAAGCATTAGTATAATGACAAGAAAGGTGTTTTTTTTTGTTGTTTGTTTTGTTATTACCATAAAATTGAAATACAGAGCAAGAAACACAACATGCCAGGAAAAGACAAAAGAAACCTGGTATGAAAAAAAAAAAAAAAAAAGCAAAAAGAAACCTGGTATGGTTAGTAAAGAAGTAACTGCTTTTCCTGGGAAGCTGTTTTTACTGCCTCATCATACTGACAGATTCAGTCATTTGTCCGACCAACTGTCCAGCAGTGCTCCTAATTCACGGCAGGAATGTTACATATAAAGTCAAGACATAGAGATAACGAAGGATTTCCTTATTTTCTGTATTTGTAGAGGAAACTTTACCTTAAGGTAATCATTTTATCAGTTTGGGTGTGGAGGGCACCAGAGGGGACTAAATGAATAAAGTAGAGCTCCCAGAATTGTGTCGTCCTGGAAATATTATAAGAATGTTCTCTTTTCTTCACCTAACTTGTCACTGATCGAGGAACACGAATGTGTACTCTAATACTTGAGGTATGCCCAACAACTGATCAACCGACTCCACAACTGTCCTATTAACCTTTAAATTTTAAATAGGTAAATATTCTATACATGCATGTGATGCATATATATAAGTGGGCTTGAAGCCCATTTGGGGAATGTTTGGTTCTTTTCTCTTTATGGGAAAGAAAACACCTAATTTATAATCTCACTTGCCAGACCCGTGTAGAAAGGATATTGGCTTTCTCACTCTAAAATCAATGTATTGTCTTTATAAGATAATAGGGAAAATGCAGAAATATATAAACAAGCTGTGCTTTTAAATATAGTTATTTTCATATGACACTTGACCTCTTGTTAATACAGTGGAATAATGAGCAGGAGACTCAAGTAAATGATTAAAAGTGCAGGGCGTAAATCGCATTTGTACCCTTTGTATAATTTGTGGCAAATTACAACCACAAAGAGAAATGACAGAGATCATCTATATTTGGAAAGAACAAGTCCCCTTTATCCCTCGGTTTCCTCCTTGCAGCCTCAGTTTTTGTCAGGAGGGTCATGCATTGGGACCCACAACCGCTTCTGCTGCTAGCAAGGTAAAGACCAGACTATGAAGCGGGACAAAAGGACATAGAAGAAGCTGACTATTTGTTTCAAAGTTGGCATGAGTTCAAACAGGGCAATAATGTTTCCAGGGAAGCGGTCATTCACCAGCTTGTGGTAAATCATGGACTTGTGAAATCTCACCCACTAAAACCCATGTTTGGGAAGCCTGAGAAGGGAGAGGAATGATTTATTCTAAACTGATTTTAGAATGTTTCATTGCTTTCAGTCCCTCTGAAAAGGCACCTCTGCAGACCGTTTAACATGAACTTTCTCCTGTCGTTGTCACTATGTGAAGCCTCAGCCAGCTAATTTGTAGACAAGAGAGGGAGGCTGAGGAACTTAAGTATAGGGATTAGGGTTCCAAAGAAGGTGAGAACTTAAACTTCTTCTCAACTGATGACTCCATAGTTCTGCACAAACAAGATAATAGGTCATCATTGCATGCAAGAAAAACAAAGGCCAAAATATTTACCAAAAAAAAAAAATCTATATTAATTCTCTTTAAATTGAGCCTTAATTCTGTGAACATAGCTATCTATGGTCGCGTTAGCAAGGTCCTATTTTCCTGTAACCTCATGACTCTTGTTCAGGACTTTCCTTCATCTGTTTCTAGAGGGTCTTCAGCAAGACTGCCTCCCTCTTCATGACCCTAACTTGGACTCCTCAGAGCCCCTCAGAGCGATCTGTTGGGCTTCACATCCACCCATCACATTTCTGCCTTGGAACCAGGTTTTAGATTACGTTTTGCTAGGAAATGCCCTTCTCTACAAGTCGTTAGTTCTTTTTCTTTCTGCAGATGGTTCCAGTTGTAGAACCCTTACCTTGTCTACAGAGTTTTCACTTACTGGTTGGGATACAAATAAAGAATTCACCCAGGACTATCCTATCCAAACCTGCAACTAAACTCAGAATTCCGTCACTCGGAAGGCGCTGTGAGAGAGTGGAACAAATGTGGACTTGGGAAATTTGATTGGTCTTTGATTTGGGAAGAATCAAGGGAATGTTGGCTGTCATGCTAATTGTGGATATTACTATTAGTTCTGGTTCCTTCGACCTTCATCTACAGATAATACCATGTATCACATATGGTTAATGTGAGTATTAGATGCATGAGTAGCATGTGATAGTTAGCACTGAATAAATGCAGCCCTTGCTCCATTCTATGGAACGCACTTAAGGCTTTTCCTTCTGAGACCTGGGCAGAAGAACACTCCCTCATATGATACCTTTTAGAGGAGAAAGAGAACATGGCAGAATCATACAATGGTTGTTAAAGCTTCTGATTGCAATGGGCATCTATCACTTCTCACATTTAAGTCTCTAAAGCAGTCTCCCGTTCAAGCTTCCTATCAACAGGGAGGGAGGGGCAGCAGATATTTTGCATAATGATACAATCTATCACATTTGTGTTCTTAAATGACTAATTTATGACCAATTATTATGCATGCTTACAGATATTATTCCTTTACATTTCTAGAATGTAATTTGGGAGAGTGGTCAACACCCACCTTCACAGGCAGGTAGGAAGGCACCAGAACACCCCAGTGAGCAGTGATCATCGGGAATGAGAAAGGGCACTGTGTTTACCTGCTGAATTTGAGCACAATTTCTGTGGAGACTTCTCTTCTGTGGCTGATCTATAGGTGATAAAAACGACCACAAGGACTAATTGAATTCTCATTTACTTTATTATTTATTATTCTAGGGAGTCTAGTTATATAATCATAGGGGTGTTAGAGCAATGGAAGGACAAAAAACAGTAATTTGGAATGCCAGAGAATAAATTCATCAATCCAGCTTCCAGCTAAAGCCACAGCACAGCCTTGTATATTACCTGACAGATAATCACACAACCACACAAAACCTATCTTTAATTTAGCCCCATGATTTATTTAACCAACTCTCAATTGATAAACATTTATATGATTGTACTCTGTAATATAAATTTTACTGTTTGATAAAATACTGAAATGAACATTCTTAACAGCTGTTGTACATCTGTATCAACATTTCTTTTTTTTTTAAGATTTAATTTATTTATTTGACAAACGAAGACTCACAAGTAGGCAGAGAGGCGGGCAGAGAGAGAGAGGGGGAAATAGGCTTCCTGCCAAGCAGAGAACCCAGTGCAGGGCTGGATCCCAGGATCCCGAGATCATGACCTGAGCTGAAGGCAGGGGCTTAACCCACTGAGCCACCCAGGCGCCCATTGCATCGACATTTCTTAAGGATAAATTCCTAAATATAGATTGTTGACTGAAGGGGTATGTGCATCTTTATGGCTTCTGATTCTAATCCATTGGTCCTTCCACACTTCATTATCCCCCAGTCCTTTGATGCCCTCACTTTCTTCCTTACCCAGCTTAATTCCTCCACAAGCATTATCATCACTCATATGAACATATCCTCAGCCCCCTGGCCCCTTTCATGTCATTATACTCAAGGAGAAACTGTACCACCTGTCGAACCCAACTCTCCACCTACTCGGCATTTGCAGTCATCACAATATGGCTGGAGAAAAACACAGAACCACATTGATCAAACTCACTTTATGGCCACTAACTTGAAATGAGTCCTTGATGTTTCTAGGCCATCACGCCAGATAACTCTAGAGCATTCAGTCTCCCATTATCCTACTTGACTGTTTCATACCATGTTGTTTCTCGTCAACTTCCCATCTCTCGGTCGACCCCGATTCTTACACTCAGGTTCCTGTTTCACTGTGAAAACTGAAATAACCAGAAAAGAGAGAACCCGTAGACTTCTACAACACTGCCTTAACAGCAGGTGTTTTCTTATATTCTGTCTTCCCAACTGTTACCAGAGATGAATGGTCTCTGCTCCAATCTACTTGAAGGACATCATCACTCCAGCAACTTTGTTCTTTTGCTTCTCATTATCAATTTTTTTCTCTCAACTGCATCGTTTCCACCAGCACATAAACATGCTGCTGCCTCCCCATTTTAAAAATAGAATACACAATGCAATATTACTCGGCCATCAGAAACAATGAATACCCACCATTTGCATCCACATGGATGGAACTGGAGAGGATTATGTTAAGTGAAGTAAGTCAAGCAGAGAAAGACAATTATCATATGGTTTCGCTCATATATGGAGCACAAGGAATAGCTCAGAACACCACAGGGGAAGGCAGGGAAATCCGAAGGGGGAGAAATCAGAGAGGGAGATGAACCGTGAGAGACTGTGGATGCTGAGATACAATGGGGGGGGCGGGTTTCAGAGGGGAGCAGCGTGGGGGGAGGGGGTAATAGGGTGATGGGTATTGAGGAGGGCATGTGCTGTGATAATCGCTGGGTGTTATGTACAACTAATGAATCATTGAACACTACATCAAAAACTAATTATGTACAACACAGTGGCTAACTGAACATAACAAAAATATATATATATATATTTTCTCTTGACCCTATTCCCTTGCCAGCAATCATCCCTTTTGGCAAAACTCTTTAAATACTTGCCCATACTCACGGTTTTCAATTTCCTCCTCCCATTCTCTTTTGTTATCATCTTCACTGAGGTAGAATTCATCTACAATTAAATTAATCAATTTGTTGAGTTTTGAAAAATGTAAATAGTCATATAACAACCATCACAATTATAGAACATTTCTCTCATCCCCAAAATGTTCACATATACCTTTAATCCTGCTGTCTTTGGGTTAAATGAAAGTTTTTTTTTTTCAAAGATTTTACTTATTTATTTGACAGAGAGAGATCACAAGTAGACAGAGAGGTAGGCAGAGAGAGGGGGAAGCAGGTTCCCCACTGAGCAGTGAGCCCGATGCAGGGCTCGATCCCAGGACCCTGGGATGGTGACCTGAGCTGAAGGGGGCTTTAACCCACTGAGCCAACCAGGTGCCCCGGTTTTGTTTTTTTTTTTTTTTTAGATGTCAAATGATCCTTTATTGAAATAATTTTCTTTTGTAGTTAACTATCTGGGCATTCCACGGCACCACTGTTAATGTCTTCTATGATGTCATGAGGGTGGCGACCATCAACATTGCAGCCCACAGACTGGGCGGTCCCCAGGATCTCTTTAATGGTTCCAGAGAGTTCTCTGGCTAAAGATCGATGCCGCATCTGTCGGGCAATATTGACAATCTCATCGAAAGTGATAGTTCCACTGTGCTTAATGTTTTTCTGCTTCTTTCTGTCTCTTGGTGGTTCCTTGAGGGCTTTGATAATCAGGGCAGAGGCAGAAGGTACCACTTCAATCTGGGCCTGTCTGTTCTGAACGGTCAGCTTCACAGTAATCCTTAGACCCTTCCAATCACCAGTCGCCTTGGCGATGTCATCACCAACCTTTTTTCGAGACAGACCCAGCGGGCCGATCTTCGGGGCCAGGGCAGACACACCGGTGCACCTCAGGTACACGACTTTGATCTCTTTGGGGTCGAACTTGGGCGGCATGGCGGAGGTGGCTGGTGTCAGATGAACCCGGATTTGGGACGACGGAAGAGAGTTGCACCTTTGCCTCCTCCTAGCCGAAAACCAAAAGCTGGTTTTTTTCTTTTTAAATGATTCCATTTTATCTCCATTATTGGTTTGTGAGTTTTTAAAATTAATTTCTGCTCTAGGGATTGCAGTCTATATCTTTAATTTATCACAATTTACTTTTGAAAAATATGATACCATATCACATATAATTTAAGAACCTTATGGTGGTATATTTCCAAATTTTTCTTCTTTGGTGCTGTTGTTTTCATGTTTTGCTTCTATGTATGCCATAAATCCTGTAATGCATTGTTGTCAGTTTTGCTCTAAGTGATGAATTATGTTTTAAAGAGTTCTTTAGGGGCACCTGGGTGGCTCAGTCAGTTAAGCAACTACCTTCAGCTCTACTCCTGGGATGGAGCCCTGCACGGGGCTCCCTGCTCATCAGGGAGTCTGCTTCTCCCTTTCCCTCTGCTGCTCCCCCCATCCATGCTCGCTCTTTCCCTCTATCTCTCTCTCTCTCTCAAAATAAATAAAGAAATCTTAAAAAAAGATTTTTCTAAATAAGAAAAACTTTTATATTTGTGCACATATTTACCATTTCTGGCATTCTTCATTGTGTAGATCCAAGAAACCTTTATTATTTCTTTTTGCATAGGGCTCCTGCCATAAACTTTCTCAGCTTTTGTTGGTCTTAAAAATTTTTTTTCAGGGGCGCCTGGACCGCTCAGTCAGTTAAGTGGCTGTCTTCAGCTCAGGTCATGATCCCAGGATCCTGCACTGGGCTCCCTGCTCGGTGATCCTGCTTCTCCCTCCCCCTCTGCTGCTCCCCTGTTTATGTGCGCGCGCGCTCTCTCTCTCTCTCTCTCTGTCAAATAAATAAATAAATAAGTCTTTAAAAAAAATTTTTTTTTTCAAACAGAATGTCTCACATCATTATTACTGAACCAGTCTACTAGTAGGGAAGCATAGGAACAAAGAGAAAAATTATTTTCTGAATAAAACATGTCCAACTGGGGTGCCTGGGTGGCTCAGTGGGTTAAAGCCTCTGCCTTCAGCTCAGGTTATGATCCCAGGGTCCTGGGATCGAGCCTCACATCGACCTCCCTGCTCAGCAGGGCGCCTACTTCTTTCTCTCTCTCTCTCTCTACCTACCTCTCTGCCTACTTGTGATCTCTGTCAAATAAATAAATAAAATCTTTAAAAAAAAATTTGTTTTAAAACAAACAAACAAACATGTCCAACTGTTCAGGTAGTGGTAATGTTTTTAGCTTGTATGGTAAGACACAAGTGACCTTAATACAGCATAAATATGTGTGCCATCTCATGTGTTGTTCCTCAGAGACCCAGGTTGGTTCTTCTCCAGTGTTTCCTTTTGGAGTTGTACCTGATTTTATTACCAGTTTTCATCCATATCCATTAGGGGCTGGGATGATTCTGCTTTTGTTTTTTATCAGAAATTGCTTGATCCTAGAAGTCTTTTGAGAAAACTCTGCTGAAGGGCAGTCGGCCGGACTTACAACAATGGTGGGGTCATTGTGGTGAGCACCATTTAAGAGTTGTCTTCCATTTTTTTAAATTAATTCATTAGTGAGAGAGAACCTGCGTGAACATGCGCATGTGCACATGGCGAGAGAGGGACAGTGGGAGAGGGAGAGAGAGAATCTCAAGCAATCCCCCTGATGAGTCCAGAGCCTGACACTGGGCTCAATCTCACAACCCTGAGATCATGACCTGAGCTGAAATCAAGAGTCGGATGCTTCACCGACTGAGCCACCCAGGTGCCCCAGTCTCAAAATTTTTTTATTTTGCTTATTTGGAAAATGTTTTCACTCAGGGTTGGATTCTGGATGATGTGTTTTTGTTTCTTTCAGCACTTTAAAGATGTGCTGTTTGTCGTCTGCCCTATGTGGCTTCTGGTGTGAAGTCTGCTATCATTCTTTATCTTTATTTCTCTTTTTGTAATGTGTCATTTTTCCCTGGGCTGCCTTAAAGATATTTCCCACTATCACTGGATTTTAACAATTTGATCATGCTGTGTTGTTTAGTGTCTTCTGCGGTGTCTTAAGGTTCACTTATCTTTTCAGTATTGTATTTTTTCTTTCTAGAAATTTTATTTGGGTCTTTTAAAAATATGTATCTTCCATTTTTCTCCTCATCAAGTTTGTTTCTCTTGACACCTTTGATTATGTTTATAAGATTTATAATTCTTATTTATGAATTCCATGATTTCCTGTCATCTTTGGTTCTATTTCTATAGATTGCCTTTTAATCTGATTGTACATCTTATTTCACTGATTCCTTAAAGGCCTGGTCATTTTCAGTTGGATAAAGAATTGCGAATTTTGATCTGCTTATTACTGTTTTGTTGTATTACATTAAAGATTATATTTCTGGCATCCAATTAAGGTCCTTGCGGATAATTTTAATCCCTTTTAGGCCTGATTTTAGGCTTTCTTAGAGTGGGTCCAGAACAGGCTTTACTTTGGACTAATTTAGTTGCATCACTAAGGCATGACCCTTCTGAGGACTTCAACCAGCATATTATGGGATCTCTTCATTTCGGTTGGTGGAAACCTGTGTACCCTCCATCTCCAAAAATTGTTCTGCGCCATCTCCAAAAATTGTTCTGGCTACTCCATTCCCAGCCTTGGGGAGTTTCTCACATTGATGTGCAGATCAGTACTTAGCCAAAGACTCAAGAAGACTCCTCTGGGACAGCTTCAGAACTTTTCTCTGTGAAGGACCTGCTTTTCAGTGTGTTGCCATATGAATTCTAGCTATCCTGATATCCTCAAACTTGGCTCTTAATCTCTTCAATTCGTAGGAGTGTTCGTTACTTTGGGTTCCTCTTCCTGACAGTATGGTCTGAAAACTGGCTTTAAACAGTAAGCTGGGGGGTCATAAAGCTCATCCCATTTGTCTCCCTTCTCTCAGCGATCACAGTCGCATGCTGCCTTTTGGCCGATGTCTGAAAATCATTGTTTCATCTATTTTATCAAGCACATAGTTGTTTGTAGTTGAAGGGTCATTCCTGTAGCTGCTAATTCTTTCATGGTCAAAGGAGATACCCTTCTCCCAGTCTCCTTTTTCTTTTCTTTTCTTTTTTTTTTTTTTAAGATTTATTTATTTATTTTTAAAGATGTTATTTGTTCATTTGAGAGAGAGACAGAAAGAGCAGGAGCAGGGAGAGAGGCAGAGAGAGAGGGAGAAGCAGGCTCCCTGCTGAGCTGGGAGCCAGCCATGCGCTTGATCCCAGGAACTGGAGACCATGACCTGAGCTGAAGGTAGACACTCAATCATCTGAGCCACCCAGCCACCCCAAGATTTATTTATTTCAGAGAGAGAGAGAGAGAGCAAGCACGCGTGCACGTGCACAAAGAGGGGGAAGGGCAGAGGGAGAAGCAGACTCCCCACTGAGCAGGGGTCCCAATGCTGGGCTCCATCCCAGGATCCTGTGATCATGGCCTGAGACAAAGGCAAATGCTTCACCAACTGAGCCACCTGCCCTGCACCCCTCATCTCCTTTAAACTTACTCTAATCATCATTTGCTCTAGCATTCTACTGAAACTCTGCATCAAGGCCACCAGTGACCTCCAAATTGTTATACTACGTGTATTTAAGATTCACAGAAGACTGTGAACTTTCTTTCAGAAATGATAAAACTATGGTCCATAACACAGTAGGACAGCATATAAGAGCAGTAAACGAAGACCTTCTTTAGGTCTAAAGAAAAGCAGTCATGCATTCTCAAGACTTTCTTATCCCAAGGCTCACCTAGGTGAGATACAACTTGTTTTAAAACATGTCCTGTTTTTATACAGGAAAGATGAAGACAACAAAATCAGGAGGCAATTGCCATTGAAAAGGTGGCTCGTTACTTCCTGGTCTGAAGAGAAGAGGACCATGGGGGGAAGTGCCAGGGTCAGCCAGGAGCAAGAGTAGCAAGGAAAAATGTGGGCAAAAACCACGAATGAATAAGGCAGGAAAATCAACCGTTGGGGCCTGGGGTTGGATAGCGTGACCAATTTCAGTAGGCTCTGGGCAGTAGGAGTGGTCCCTAGTTGTCCAGTACTTGGCCCTAGGGTGAAGAGGGCAAAGGAATATTGCCTCCAGGGGTCCAAAGTGAGATAAAGGAGGTGGTTTTGGACAACAGGCTCTGGATTGGTTAGTTTGCCTCTGAAAGGTATGCATGGAGGCAAGTTGCTATTACTAAGAATTAGCAAAACCTGGGAAGGGCAGCCCCTCCCCTGTCCACAAGGCCCCCAGATGTCAAAGCATCATAAAATACATAGAACAGCAAACATTAATATACACGGATAACAAATTGACCCCCCTCCCCGAGATTTATCTTCATCAGGGAATGAAAGAGGGAAGACATAATGATTCCCAGAGATTCTGGTCCAGTCATAGGCCACTGCCTTCTCGAGGCTGGGTCACTGCAGTCTCCTCCTTGCTTCTCTGTTTACTTTTCTTCTCCAGGTAGCGCTCACGGTGCTGTTTATATGATACATGTCTGATCACATCCCTCATCTGCTTAACACCCAGCAGTGGCTACCCACTGCTCACGGAGCCGTGCCCTTATCCTTACGTGGGATAAAACTATCGGGACTCATTTCTTGATTGGAACCACCCTTTCCTCTCAATGCCCTGCGCTCAGCACACGGCCCCTCCCCTCCACACGGGGATAGTCAGTGACACTGAGCCTCCCCCAGTTCTTTAAAGACAGCGAACTCTTTCTAGTTCTTCCCACTTTTCCCCTCTTCCAAGGATCTTTCAGACCTTGATTCAGACATGCCCTCCTCAGAGACATTTTTCCTGACTGTCCCCGCAACCTAATTCAGCTTCAGAGGATCAGCTCAACGTTTGCATAGCACGCCCTGCTTCCCCACCACAGTGTAACCTAACTGCATTTCCACAGTGGCCTATTTACTTCTCTCACCTGTCATGAGGACTGGGACTATATAAATTGGTCACCTCTGTCTTATCAGCACCTAGTACAGCGATCGACACATGAGTCTCTCAGGAGATTTATGTGAAACGTGTATGCACGCATGAAGCAACAGTGCTCTAAGACCAGGCCTGGGTGCACTGGGTTTGAACATTCCCAGTGGGGCCTGAGCAGAGACATGGGTTTGAGAAGTTGAGCATCAGACGTCTAACACTCTTTCCACTGGGATGACGGGGGTTGGGCCTGGTTTTGGGGAGTTCATAAACCTTCATTCCTGGCCCTGAATTAAAACCAAACCCATCTTCAGGGAAGAGGCAAGAGGAAAACTAGCACGTTCTTGGGAAATTTCTTCTCAGTAAGTTTACTCTGAGTCATTTAGTTCTTTATGCCCAGACAGGTTAATGTGTTCATCAGTAACAATGAGTGCTCTGATCTTATACTGGTTTCAGATCAGGACAGGGATTACACCTGATAGAAGACGATGAGCCATGAGAAATCCAGTGTTAAGAAGCAATAACAATTCTACGATGCCTGGGTGGCTCAGTTGGTTAAGTGTCTGCCTTTGGCTCAGGTCATGATCCTGGAGTCTTCACATCAAGTTTCCTATCAAGCTCCCTGCTCAGCAGAGGGGTCTGCTTCTCCCTCTGACCCTCCCCCTTCTCATGCTCTCTCTCTCTCAAATAAATAAAATCCTCAAAAAAAAAAAAAAAAGAAAGAAAGAAACAATAAAAATTCAAACACTATATAAACTTCAGGACCTCCCTCTTTAATTTCATCATTAGATAAAGGCGAAGGCGATGAATACTACATCTCCATTTTCCTGAAACCGTATTTCCCAGAAAAAAATAGTTCAGTTTATAAAAGATTTGAGAATGAAATCTCCAAAGGCTAAGGGAAACTTCCCATAGGAAAAGAAAGTTCCTCAAACACCTACAAAGGAAGAAGAGATGGGGAGGAGGGTGTGAAGGTGGTGTCTGGGTGTGAAGGTGTTCAATGTCTGTCTTCCATTTTGACTGTGGTCTGGACTGCAACTGGCCTGAAATTGCACCGGGATGTATTAGGTTAAGCAGAAGGGAAAGTGAACAAGTGAGTGACCCAGCTCTCTGTTTACACACACACACACACACACACACACACACACACACACAGGCAGCTCGATTTGTACCTACTTTGTTTAAAAGCAGCTCGGATTTAAAAAGAAAAGAGGGTATGTCAGACCACTTTCCAAGGCAACTTCAAACATTAAATAACTGAGACTTTTTCTTCTTCCTCTAGTGGTTCTTTTTGCAGAAAGACGGTGACCAGACACAGCTGGATTGCTCTAGTTTAGAGATTTGTCAACCGTGTGTTTTGCAGTTTAAGAGATGTTTTCAGAAACTGGGAAGAAAGGGTGACAATCACTGATAATACCATCACCGTCAGAAAAACAACCAGGCCGGTATGTTGAGCTCTCTGTCCTGTCAGAGATGCTGGGACAAGAGGACAAGAGGGGCGGGGACGACCCAGGGTTTCTCCTGGCTATTATGTATTGGGATCCAGGCTTTAGGAAAGATGTATTTTACTGTAAATGTTTGCTATTCAACCTACCAGCACTAGCCAGAGCGAAGACTAATGGATTTCAAGATAAAGGCAGATTTAAGTGAATGTAATTGAGGCAAGGAATTGCTAAAACTTAGAGCTTTCGATCAGGGAGGCTCAGAGGAGAACTTGTGCATTTTAGACAGCTGGTTTAGGACACCGATTGGAAATGTCCTTTTCAAACCTGAGATTCTGTGATGCTATGATTTCTGTGCGTGTCTGTGGGGCACACTATGTATACAATGCCACCGGCGGCTGTTCACTCCTGGGAGAATACCCCTGCCTCCGCCCTTGGCTTTCCACTCCACAAGCTCCTCACTCCGCCACCACAGCATCTGCCCCTGGGAGAAGGGTTTCACAGCTGGCCCTGACCTTTTTGTTGCTGATGTTGTTTAGAGTGGGAGGGCGGCAGGGCAGCAGGGGGGAAAGAAGAGAAGTGTCCCAGCTGGGGGCACCTTCCATGGAGGGGGCTCTTACTTATCCCACCTAGAAGGGGCCACAGTTCTCTGATTCATGCTTCTGTGATGTAGGAAGCACTTCAGCTGCAGAATGCCAGAATTTTATCATTTAACTCTTTTGTGCCCTTTTTGTGTAGTTTACCTGTACCTGCAGTTTTCTTTTGTTTTTTAAGATGTTATTCATTTATTTGACAGAGAGAGCGAGAGAGCGAGTAGGGGGAGCGGCAGAGGGAGAAGGAGAAGCAGGCTCCCTGATGAGCAGGGAGCTTGAGGCGGGACTCAATCCAGGATCCTGAGATCCTGACCGGAGCTAAAGGTAGACGCTTAACTGCTTAACCCACTGAGCCACTCAGGTCCCTGCAGTTTTATTTTCTATTGTTATTGTAAGTTTTTCTGGCCATTCCCTGAATCTTTAGGACCTGAATTTCTCTCTCTGGCCCTTGGCCTCTACTATGATACTCATTTCTTATAACGGGTTTTTCTTTCTAGGCAAAATTGAGGTTTGGGATAAATGTGTCACCAAATGATAAAATGCTTGGTTATGGTATATTTATGTCAGTCCTTTCATTTATTTAAACAACAACAACAGTAAAGCCATGACCCTTTTGTGAAAAGAAAAGAGTTAGCAAGTTGTTTAAAAACAAAGTGATGTGGGAGCACCCGGCTGGTTCAGTTGGTTAAGCCTCTGCCTTTGGCTCAGGTCATGATCCCAGTGTCCTGGGATCAAGCCCCACATTGCGCTCCCTGCTCAGTGAGGAGCCTGCTTCTCCCTCTTCCCCTCCCCTTGCTCGTGCTTTCTATCTTTCTCTCTCTCATGCTTTCTCTCTCTCTCAAATAAATAAATAAAATCATATATATATATATATAATATGATATATAGCCAGTTGTATTTTTCTGGTGGCAAAAAAGAAAGCGCACTGATCTTGGAATGAGAAAAGTTGGGTTCAAAGAGAGGTTCTGCTGTTTGTTGACTGTGAGTCCTAACAGATCAGTGACATTGAGAGTTACCTGTGTCCACCTGTGGAAAGGCCCACAGGAAGTCGTCACCAATATAGGGTAGAAGACTTCTGCACTGGATAATCAGGGGTAGGAGGATAATTATGGTTTAAAAATGCTTACACAGGGGCACCTGGGTGGCTCAGTGGGTTAAAGCCTCTGCCTTCAGCTCAGGTCATGAGCCCAGGGTCCTGGGATCGAGTCCCTCATCGGGCTCTCTGCTCAGTGGGGAGCCTGCTTCCTTCTCTCTCTCTCTCTCCACCTCTCTCCACCGCCTACTTGTGATCTCTCTCTCTCTCTCTGTGTCAAACAAACAAATAAAATCTTTAAAAATAAATAAAAATGCCTACACATTTTCTCTTTGTCCCCACCAACACCCTCCCAAATACTAAATCTTAAAAATATCATACTGAATCTTAAAAAAAGAAAAAGATATAAAGGAAAAACCCCAGGAATATATTGAATCTGATGCTGCTTTATTTAAGGCCTTTAGAATAGATGGTGCTTTCTATGAAATAAATTTTTTTCTACAACTGAAATGCAAGAACACTGCATCATTTTTATGAAAAATCAAACTCATCTAGGAAAGCTCTTTCTTCCCTCCCACAGGGCCCTGGCCCCTCAGAAATCCTCCCCTCCGCATGTGCTTCCACCCCTAGAGGGCAGCATGCCCTCAAAGAAACTCGCCCAGGGCCCAATTAGAAGCCATTTAAATGGCAATTACCTTCTGGAACTGTTTCTTAACAACCTTAAAAAAAGACCTTAAAAAATCTCATTAGAAACACTAAAGAATGAAAGAGAGTATTAGCAATTTTTAATGACTGCCACAGAAGTATGTTTTATTGACACTGGCACATAAATAGTATTTCAGTTCCTGGGAAATTAAGAGACCTCGTGAATCATCCTCACCTTTACTGAGGAAATCCTGCGCAAAAGAAGCACCCCTGTTTTCTCAGATGGGGTTGTTTCTTCTCAAGTGATTTCCTGTCATAGCCTCTTCCCACAGCCTCTCTTCAAAGCTCAGAGTGACATGGCGAGGATTAGCCGTCCCTGCTCTTCCTCATCCCACCCACCTGCCTCCTTCACTTTCCTTCATTCTCAACCCATTAAACATACGGGCACTTCATACACTTGACATTGGGTTCTTAGTCGCCCTTCCTTGGTTTCTAGGATTCACTTTTGCTCTCCCCTTTGTCACTGCCTCACTCGTGGTGGAGAAGACACAGGCCCCACCACACCCGGACCCCGAGCCCCTAGTGATACAACAAAGCCCACTGCACACACCCCTCAGAGACTCCAGACCAAATCCACTCTGTTCTACACCTGGGCCTTCACTCAGCCTCCTTGGCAGGTGCCATGTCTTCAGAAGTCCTAGTTTGTAATCCAGGTTCAAACACTAATCAAGATCTTGTGCTTCTAATACACAAAATGAAGGATGAAGCCAAGCGCCTTCACACACCTTCAAGAGAGGCAGATAAGGATTACCAGTTCCTTTGATGCCAACATCATCTTGGAGAACAGGTAACACAATTTCTCCCATTCATGGGAACTTCCCAGTGAAGCGTCTCTGCTAATTCTGCTTTGACTTTGGGGTTTTGGGTGACTCTTTTCCATCTTTTGTCAAACAATGGGTGGGCTTTGGCAGATAAAACAGTTTTCATCTATGCATGCGATGTTGTCAAAACAGGACACCAGAGGGGTTTTGTTTTTCTTTAAATGAAAAAAATCCCCCCAGTATTGAAAGGCAGTATCCATTAATTCAATCGAACATTATTTTCATAAGCAAATATGTTTGAAAAAATTAGCAAGTAAATGCATAAATAAATTACCTACATTGAAAGCTGTTACTGGCAGATATGATAACATGTTTCCTGTTAACTAGTTTACATTTCTTTTGAAGTGAATTTCTGGCTGACAGTGTTTATGTCACAGATGGTATCCTCACCTGCTTCATTAAGGCCTGTTTAGAATACAGTTCTAATGTAGGTTTTATTCCATGTAAAGCCACCTAGAGATAATTTTAAATGATCATATCGACTAACAAACACGTAATCAAGAAGCTCTTAAAATTTTATTAAAATTCAAGTCTTTCACCATTAGCAAACCTGCTTCATTAACATATTAATAGATAATGTTCCTGCTCATAATTAGCGTGCATTTTCTTTGCATCATTGTAGTTGAAAGAATTCAGGTGGAGTTTGATAGAAAAGTTTTTTTTTTCCCCCCATCAACAAAGCACCTGGGGGAAACAACAGAGGCTCCTGACCACCATTTCCATTTTAATCATTTGCTTCCTCCTGCTTGTAATTTTCTCTCCTTAAAACCGGCTTTTCTTTTCGTTTATTTTCCCCATATTCAGCCGACTAGGGATTATAGACACGATAAACAATGAACTACTTGACAATGGGCATGGATTTGGCCCCTCACTGAAGGGTCAATTGCTACCTGTGGGTGAAATCCCAGGTACAAACAGTATTTTCATTTAGAGTTTGAGGGAAGTGGGGAACATTAACCCTGAAAAAAGCTCACCTTTTTCTTTAAAATTAAAAAAAAAAAAAAGATTTTTTTTTTTTTAAACCACTTATTCAGAAGGTGAGTGTGTGGAACAGAGAATATAGCCCATGTCTATGTTTCTGTTAGAAGAGTGATCACCATGTCAAGGAATTGTATCTTACAGAGAGGAATGATTTTGGGAGCCTCCTCGGGAGGTTTTGTTCTTGTTTTAATGATCACAAAATAAGATTAAGTGTATCATCTAGATCCTTGTAATACAGCCACAGTATTATTTTGAAATATTCTCAAGTGAGAATATTCTTAAATGAGACTAGTTGCAACACATTAGCAATAAAGAATGGACTTAGTTTCATCTCTTAGTCATAATCTCATCTTTAAAGTGAAAATATTATTTATACTAAAAATAGCAATTATGTTCTAATATAGTCTGAACGATTATTACTCCTATTTACCAAAACTGTTCAGAAATCACACCCTTCTGCAACTTGAGAGCTTACCTGTGACATGAGGCAGAAGCTGCGCACACATTCTAGGCATATTGGAATCTCTTGTCTGGGTCAGAGATTCATTTTATCTATCAGGAGTACACATTATAGGCCTGTTGCACTTGGCCTTACGCAACATCCATCTGGTGGCCTCATTCATTTTATCTGGGAGCAAGTGCAGGCCCAGAGAAGTTCATCCATTCTGTCTAGGTCTCTCAACTTGTTAGGGGTAGAATTGGGGATAAATTTAAGCTCTTTTGATTTTTTTTTTTTAAGCCTCATCTCTTTCTTAAAAATTTCTGGCCCTGATTTTCTCAATAATAGAAAAGGTGAAATGACAGCTATGAATTATTAAAATGATATAGCATGCTGTCTTTGAGGGGACAGTTGATTGAATGTGATCACAAAGAATGTTTTCATCACCCACCAGGGATACCACCGAGACAAAAGAAAGGACTCAAACACACTACTCAAGACCTAGGTGGGACCAGCAAGAGAAGTGCTGCCCCTTTGCCCTTTAACAGTGTGATCTGAGCTAGTATTTCTACCTTGATGATTGAAACTTAACAGGATTTAGTCAAGCACTGTCCACTAGAATTTTCTGCTGTGTTAGATACTTGAACTGTCTGCTGTGAGAACCATTAGCCACACGTGGCTATTGAGCACTTAAAATTCGGTTGGTGCAACTGAAGAAGTGAATTTTAAATTTTATATAATCTGAACTAATTCAAAATTAAGTAGCCACCTGTGGTTGGTGGCTTTTGTATTGTGTTAGCACTGATTTAGTCTATCCTGGAGAGTTGAATTCACATAATGTCAGGGAGCTAGAGACCTCTGGTGGAGGGGACTGTTATCTGCAGGACATCAACACAACTTACTAGGAAGGTGGTTGATTTTTTTTTTTCCCCTAAGATGCAGATATTTTGGGATTGTTCACATTTTTTGATGCTAGGTACCAAATCCTCTAGGCATTACAGGATGGAATAATGAGGAATTCAGGGGCCAATTATTAAATAGGTTGATTTTCACCATGGTCATATCGAGTTCCTGTTACTAGCTTTAGCAGGACACTTGGCAGATAGTGGAAACTGTTTTTTGGGTGTTTGTTTGTTTTAAGATTTTATTTTTCTTAATTTTTGAGAGAGAGAGCAAGAGCGAGAGAACGAGCAGGGGGAGGGGCAGAGGGAGAGGGAGAAGCAGACTCCTTACTGACCAGGGAGCCTGATGTGGAGCTCCATTCCTAAACCCTGGGATCATGACCTGAGCTGAAGGTAGATGTTTAACCAGCAGAGCCACCCAGGTGCCTTCTGAAAACTGGTTTAAAACACTGCATTTGGGTGTCTGTCATGAATAACGGAATGTCCTAGGCCCCCAGGAAGGCCAAGAAGCATTCGTCAGGATGCAGGATGGATGGTAGTCTCAAGTTGTATTATATCAATTAAGAGATGATACAGGTTGGCCAAAGTCTGCACTAAATTCAAGATAATGGCTCTTTGATCACTTGACTGGAAAAGAAATGACTGTTCTTTCCACCTCCTTACTGACACACAGCCACGCATAGTTGCCCCATAAAGTTAAAGTAACCTGGTGTCTTTGTATCAGGTTAACAAGGGAAGATTTTGGCCTTTTATCTCTCTTAAACTGTGCTCCTTAAAATGGAGTTAGCTGATATGTTTCGTTAATTTCTTTTATTTTATTTTTATTATTTTCTTTTGTTTGGTTAATTTCTGATCCCAGTGTTTTCTATACTGTTTGTTTTTCTCTTTAGCCACCGAAATGCATAATCACCCAAACCATGGTCTTTATATGTTCACCATTCAGGGGATGGAAGGCTCCATTTCCTTCCCCTGGCCAGTGTTAGCTCTTCTCACATTCCATCTTTGCTTGGCTTCCATCCTAGGATTCCTGCTTTCTTAACTAAAAACTGCCAAGTACCTACGACAAAGACTGCTAGCTGACCCTAATAGTTGCTAAAAGTAATAGAACCAAGTTTTAACTAGCATATTCTGAGCATTTTCTATGTATAAGCTTCTTGTAACGCTTTTATTTATATATTTGAGAGAGAGTGCGGGGAGGGGCAGAGATAGAGGAGAGGCAAAGAACTTCAAGCAGTACTCCACAGTGAGTGTAGAACCCAACATGGGGCTCGATCTCACCACCCTGAGATCATGAGCTGAGCGGAAACCAAGAGTTGGACGCTTAATGGACAAAGCTAACCAGGCCCCTCATCTCCATGTAAACTTCTTACAAACAGTGCTCAGTGTATGCCGCTGCTATTAATATGTAGAAATTTTAAAATCCTATGTATCCAGGCCCATCACTTATGGCTTTTGATATTTTCTTTTTTTTTTTTTTTCCTTTAAAGATTTCATCCATCCATTTGACAGAGAGAAATCACAAGTAGATGGAGAGGCAGGCAGAGAGAGAGAGAGAAGCAGGCTCCCTGCTGAGCAGAGAGCCCGATGCGGGACTCGATCCCAGGACCCCGAGATCACGACCCGAGTCGAAGGCAGCGGCCCAACCCACTGAGCCACCCAGGCGCCCCGATGTTTTCTAATTTATATAAGCAGTTCTCCCCCAAAGTTGTCCAAATACCTTCTTAAATACCTGCAGATAATTTGATAATATACCTAGAAAGTCAGTGATATTCTATCATAAATAATAAGAATAATTAAATTGGGAAAGTGGCTAGATATACATTTTTTAAAGAAAACATAGTAATAGGGGCACCTGGGTGGTTCAGTCAGTTAAGCCTCTGCCTTCAGCTCAGGTCATGATTTCAGGGTCCTGGGATGAAGCCCCATAGCAGGGTCCCCACTCACTGGGGAGCCTGTTTCTCCCTCTCCCTGCTGCTACTGCCCTGCTTGTGCTCTCTCTCTCTCTGTCTGTCTGTCAAATAAATAAATCCTAACAAAAAAAAGAAAACATAATAATAACTAAAACTGGAACTGAATTTTAAATTTTATTTAATCTTAACTAATTTAAATTTAGATAGCCACATGTGGCTGGCTGGTGGCCGTTATATTGGACAGCACAGATTTAGCATATGCCCCAGGAGAGTTACAATCAGATTAAGTCAGTGAACTGGACAGTGAGTTAAAATGTAGAAAGAATGTATAGAGGAAAAATTGTAACATTGTATTAAAGGACATGAATAAGACGGGAATAAATGTAAAAGCACACTCTGTCCTGGATGGGAAGATAACAGTAGGCTTTTCTTAGAGCTTAAAAAAAAAAAATATATATATATATATATACATATATATATGTATATGTATACATACATATACATACACATATATATGTATATATATACATACAAATATATATACATGTGGAATAATAATGCATCATAATTAAAATGGAAGATTTTTGAAGAAAGTAAAATGTGTAGTGGGTATAAAACCTTCTATAAAGCTACTGTGATCAAAACTATGATAATGACACATAACTAGGATAGTTGAACCCCTTAGAAAGTTCAGCCTTAGATCCAAGTTCATGTGATAAATAGGTCATTTCAATTCACTAAGAAAAGAGTAGTTTAATAAATGGTCCTAGCAAAAATCATCTCTCATAGAGAAGAAAATGCAGTTAGATCTCCATCATGTACCCCACAAAAATTTTTAAAAATCTGCTTAGGGTTATTTTTATTAATTCTCAATAAATCACTAGGGATCCCCAATTTCAGTGTTTCACTTTTTACTATAAAATGTGTATCAATTAAGAGAGGTCAGAGCTAGGGAAATCCTTTGTATAAGATTTTTAGTTGAAATTTCTATTTCCCTTAAAAATTATAAGATATGTCTTATATCTTATCTTTTTAAAAAAGATAGAAGTACCTGAAACTAATGTAACATTGTGTATCGGCTATACCCAAATTTTAAAAATAGATGTGAGATAGACGCTAATAGTCTCACTTTTCAGAGGAAACATTAAATTGTCTTATTCTAAATAACATAAATAATTAGAGACAAAAAAATGACATTAGAGACCCAGATTTTAAAAATTCCAGTACTCCATTGTGCAGCCCCTTACTGTTTTAAATTTTCCTCCTGCTCTGGTTTTAGTACCCTAAGTCTTGCACGCCAGGGAACCCGCAGTCCTGAGCAACTGAACAGTTGATCTTCCTTCAGAATATCTTCTCTTTTATAACCTAAGACAAACCATAACAATAACAGGTGGGGGGAAGGGTGAAACTATTGAGCCATACCTTTGAGGAGGCTTTGAATGTGGAGAATCATTATCGGCTTAAAGAATTTTTAGTACTGGGGCGCCTGGGTGGCTCAGTTGGTTAAGCATCTGTCTGCCTTCAGCTCAGGTCATGATCCCAGGGTCCTGGGATGAAGCTTCACATCAGGATCCCTGCTCAGGAGGAAGCCTGCTTCTCCCTCTCCCACTCCCCTTGCTTGTGTTCCCTCTCTCACTGTGTCTCTATCAAATAAATAAATAAAATCTTTAAAAAAAATTTTTTTTAAAAAGGGTGCCTGGGTGGCTCAGTGGGTTAAAGCCTCTGCCTTCAGCTCAGGTCATGATCCTGGGGTTCTGGGATTGAGCCCCACATTGGGCTCTCTGCTCAGCAGGGAGCCTGCTTCCCCTCCTTCTCTCTCTACCTGCCTCTCTGCCTACTTGTGATCTCTGTCTGTCAAATAAATAAAATCTTTAAAATAAAAAAATAATAATAAAAATAAATTAAAAATCAAAAAATCAATAGCTACATAACTCTGCAAATATACTAAAACCATTGAATTGTGCATTCACAATGGAAATTTTTATGGTTAGAAATTATATCTCAATAAAGTGTTTACAAGATAAAATCAATGGGAGGTGCCTGGGTATCTCAGTGAGTTAAGCGTCTGCCTTCGGCTCAGGACATGATTCCAGGGTGCTGGGATCGAGCCCTGCATGTGGTTCCCTGTTCAGTGGGGAACCTGCTTCTCCCTTTACCTCTGCCCCTTCCCCCAACTCATGCTCTCTCTCTCTCTCTCTCTCTCTTTTTTTAAGATTTAATTTATTTAATTGAGAGAGAAAGAGAGCAATCCATAGAGAAAGCACGAGTCGAGGGCAGAGGGAGACGGAGAAATAGATTCTCCACTGAGCAGGGAGTCTGATGCAGGGCTTGAGCCTAGGATTCTGGGACCATGACCTGAGATGAAGGCAGATGCTTAACTAACTGAGCCACCGAGGTGCCCTCATGCTCTTTTTCTCTACTCAGTCTCTCTCTCTCAAATAAACAAATAAAATATTTAAAGATAAATAAATAAAAATATAAAATCAATGGCTATGAGCTTCTGTTGGACTTAAATATCTAATTCCAGATCCTTCTCTTCTTCATCTCTCCTTTTTTCTTCCTTTTTGCCACTTTCTGTTTTTGTTCCTTCTAGAATAGCCTTCCAAAACTCATCCTGTCACTTTTGAACCAAGAACAACCAAAGTTTTCTTTTTAAAAGTGTATTAAATACATGAAAAATCTGAATATAGACAATTACAAAAGTATAAAATTATGATTTGTTTTTTGATATCTTTCCTAGTTTCCAAAAGTTGGCAAATTTGCCTAAATATATTTTAAATATACCTGTATCTGTGAAAGGTTTATTTAGGCTTTTATGAACATTTGCTCATTTTATGAAAAACATCCAGGCAGGGGTGGGGAAGGGAGTTGGCCCCAAATAGGGCTGCTTCTATGGAGTGAATGTTTGTGACCCCCCCCCAGATCTATATGTTGAAGCCTAATCCTTAACATGATGGTATTTGGCAGGGAAGGGGGCAGGGCAGGGGGCCTTTGAGAGGTAATTAGGTCATGAGGGTGGAGTTCCCATGAGTGGGATTTGTGCCCCTTTGGAAGAGTCCCCAAAGAGTTTGCTTCCTCTCTCTCTCTGTTCTCTGACATGTTAGGATACACGGAGAAAATGGCCATCTGTGACCCAGGAAGCAGGTCTCACTAGGCACCGGATCTGCGGGCACCTTGATCTTGGACTCCCCAGCTTCCAGAACGGTGAGAAATGTTTGTTTAAGCCACTCCGTCTATGATCTGTTTGTCAGAGTAGCTTGAAGAAGACAGCTCCTGAATCCCCCAGAGTTCTCAGCACTGAGGTAAAGTTGCTGCCAATATCAAACCTTTGGTTGCTTCAACCTCTTTGACCTCAGCCCCAGCAACATCTTCCTAGGAACATCGCCAAAAGCAAGGGAAGCAAGGGCAAAAATGAACTATTGGGATTTTATCAAGATCAAAAGCTTTTGCACAGCAAAGGAAACAGTTAACAAAACCAAAAGACAACTGACAGAATGGGAGAAGATATTTTTGCAAACGACATATCAGATAAAGGGCTAGTGTCCAAAAATCTATAAAGAACTTAGCAAACTCAACACCCAAAGAACAAATAATCCAATCAAGAAATGGGCAGAGGACATGAACAGACATTTCTGCAGAGAAGACATCCAGATGGCCAACAGACACATGAAAAAGTGCTCCATATCACTCAGCATCAGGGAAATACAAATCAAAACCACAATGAGATACCACCTCACACCAGTCAGAATGGCTAAAATTAACAAGTCAGGAAATGACAGGTGCTGGCGAGGATGTGGAGAAACGTACACTGTTGGTGGGAATGCAAGCTGGTGCAACCACTCTGGAAAACAGCTTGGAGGTTCCTCAAAATGTTGAAAATAGAACCACCCTATGACTCAGCAATTGCACTACTGGGTATTTACCCTAAAGATACAAACGTAGTGATCTGAAGGGGCATGCGCACCCGAATGTTTATAGCAGCAATGTCCACAATAGCCAAACTATGGAAAGAACCTAGATGTCCATCAACAGATGAATGGGTAAAGAAGATGTGGTATATATACACAATGGAATACTATGCAGCCATCAAAAGAAATGAAATCTTGCCATTTGCCACGACGTGGATGGAACTAGAGGGTATTATGCTTAGCGAAATAAGTCAAGCGGAGAACGACAACTATCATATGATCTCCCTGATATGAGGAAGTGGAGATACAACATGGGGGGTTAAGGGGGTAGGAGAAGAATAAATGAAACAAGATGGGATTGGGAGGGAGACAAACCATAAGTGACTCTTAATCTCACAAAACAAACTGAGGGTTGCTGGGAGGAGGGGGGTTGGGAGAAGGGGGGTGGGGTTATGGACATTGGGGAGGGTATGTGCTATATGGTGAGTGCTGTGAAGTGTGTAAACCTGGCAATTCACATACCTGTACCCCGGGGATTAAAAATATATTATATGTTTATAAAAAATTAAAAATTAAAAAAATTTTTAAAAAAACATTTGGCTGCTTAAATAGCCCCTAACTAGATATTATTTGTGTGGCTGCAGGACCTGAAGTGGGAAAGAGCAGTAGAGGAGAGCTAAATGTAAGTTCATACCCACAACTGCCAACTACCAACAACGGCCATTGCCATGCACAGACGCTGTGCTGAGTGCCTCACAGACATTCAGTTACTCCACGCGACAATCGCTCCTATGGGCTATTATTATCTGTAAAATACATATAGAAAAATGGAGACTCAGAGAAGTTAAATACCCTACCCGGGACCTCACAGCTGGTCAGCTAATCTCTATATGTGTAATCAGGCCTCTCATTCAGTGAAAGACCCCAGAAAATTACTCGTACAGCCTAAATCCCAGAAAATAGGGGGGACCCAAAATTCCATTTGAGAACCCACTAGTTGTAGGGCATAGAATTATAGCTGGAGTTATCACTCAATGAAGTCGTTGTTTTCTTTACACTGGCCTGTTTTGGGTCTGATTGCTGAGTCCCTTCCACCAGAGAATAAAAATGTACTTTAGAACTTTAACTCAACAAAGGAAAATATATCATATTACTACTTATTTTAAAGCCACCCCTGGAGAGCTGTGATTTGTCTATCTTTGATCAGAGGTTCTTCCCTAGCAGGCTGATATTATGAATCTTCCTGAGCTGTGTTAAACGGCATCCCATTAACATCCACATGAATGAGGAGCGCGGGGAGGGGCAGGGGCAGGGGCGGCTCTGCACAAAAGCATGACCTCTTATTAGTTGCTATTCTGATACTTTGTCAGCACTGATTCAATGGCAGGGAGAGGAGGCTCATAGGAGATTATGTAGAAAGACTATGCTACACTTTATAGCCTTTCTCAAGCCATCAGGGTAAAGAATTGACTGCTACTTACATCCATAATTATATGTGGCATTTTGGCTCTGTAATTAGATTCAAAATAAATCACATGCGGCAATTTGTTAAATTTAAATAATGTTACAAAAAATAAAAAGATCAGTGAATGAGATGAGCTTCTGAACTTAGGGATATGATTTGAGGAAAGAATCATTCACTCAAACTAGCAGGGTTTGTAGCTGCAAAAATAAACTCAGTAACACTTAATTCTGCTGAATCTGGGATGTGATGACGTCATTAGAATCTGGGCCATTGGATGGGATTATACAGGAAACAATTGCAGTAAACCCTTTGGTACAAGAAATTCAAAACTTTAAGTTCAAAATGAGTAATGTTCATAGCCCAGTTTCACTTTGTTATCTAGTTGTTTTAAGGTTCATTAAGAAGTACATATAATATTTATTAAAATCTAGTAAAATTTTCCCAGTCCTTCTAGAAGGACTGAGGTACAAAGAAGAGATTTATTCACATCAGTAGCAAGAACTGGAATGAATCAAAATAATTGTGTATAACAACAAAACTACATGCTTGCTGAATATTTTTTGGTTAAAAAGCACTTTGAGATAGGTACAGATATCCCCAGAGAGTCCAGAAAAAGACTTGATTTATGATCACTTTAAGGTGCCCTCTGTCAGTTGGGGGAAACAGACAAAGTGGGACAGGGAGAGTGGGGTACCCCAGAGCCAGACTTGCTCCATGGACCTGATGGAGGTAGGACCTGATGGAGTGTTGATAGGGGGATTTTTGCCAGTGTTATGACAGAAAGAACTTCAACGTCCAGAACCTGGGTCTTAGGCATGGATGATGTCACGAAATTACCTCCCTGTGTGGTAGAACTTCGTGTGCTGGTGTGGCTGAAAGTTCAAAGGACTTGGCTTCTCCAGTTAGATTTGCCCAGTCAGCACTTACAAGGGGGGATTATACAAGGCAGAGATCCCTGGAGACCATCTTATAGACTGCCTCCCACAATATCCAACCTCACTAATAACCAGCGAAACACAAATTACAATTTAAAAGTACTGAGGCGCCTGGGTGGCTCAGTCGGTTCAGCATCCAACTTGGGCTCAGGTTGTGACTTCAGGGTCGCGAGATGGAGCCCCTGCTTAAGATTCTCTCTCTGCCCACCTGCCCAACATGTGCTCTCTCTCTCTCTTTCTCTCTCTCTCAGAAAAATAAAACAAAATTCAAAAGTACCATTTTAATTACTTATCAGAATTTTAAAATGGTAATATCAAGCAATTGCCAAGGAATGATGAAACATGCCTTGTTGGGAGTAAACATAAGCTGATACAGTGTTTTGGAAAGCAATCTTTAAATATGCATTAAGAGCCAATAAAATATTCAAATCCGTTTAACCTTTTAATCCCATGCTTAAAATCTATCCTAAGGAGGCCTGGGTGGCTCAGTTGGTTAAGCAGCTGCCTTCTGCTCAGGTCATGATCTCAGCATCCTGGGATTGAGTCCCACATCAGGCTCATTGCTCTGCAGGGAGCCTGCTTTTCCGTCTGCCTCTGCCTGCCTCTCTGTCTGCCTGTGCTTGCTCTCTCTCCCTTTCTCTCTGACAAATAAATAAATAAAATCTTGAAGAAAAAAAAAAAGAATCTATCCTAAGGAAATAATTATTAAAAAACCAAAACCAACAAAAAAGACTATAGGACTGGATATGATAATTTTTTAGAAGATTTTATTTATTTGATACAGAGAGAGAGAGAGACAGCAAGAGAGGGAACACAAGTGAGGGGACTGGGAGAGGGAGAAGCAGGCTCCCCACTGAGCAGGGAGCCCAATGCGGGGCTCCATCCCAGGACCCGGGGATCCTGACCTAAGCTGAAGGCAGATGCTTAATGACTGATCATCCAGGCAACCCATGGATATGATTATTACAATATTATTTATAAGAGTAAAAATTTGAGGGGAATGATAAAATAATATCCAGAAAGGAATGATTAAATAAACAGTTTCATCTACTTTATAGAATATTATAGTCATCACTTTAAGATGATGGAATAACATTGTGAAATGCTCATGACTTAATGTAAAGTGAAAAGATAAAGATATAAAATTCTTTGTAAATTAGCTACTAATAAGTAAAAATATTTATAAGAATGAAAGATTTAAGGGGCACCTGCTTGGCTCAGTTGGTTAAGTGTCTACTTTCGACTCAGGTCATGATTCCAGGGTCCGGGGATGGAGCCCCACCTGGCTCTCTGTTGAGCAGGGACCCTGCTTCTCCCTCTCCCTCAGCTCCTCCTCCTGCTTGTGCTCTCCCTCTCTGTCAAATAAAATCTTAAAAAAAAAAAAAGAACAAAAGACTTAAAAGATTACTCCCAAATGCCATCAACAATTGAGTCTGAGTGATGCAATTATAATCTCTATCTTGATTCATTAATATACATACATAGTTATGATTATAGGAAACCAAACCCCTCAGAAAAGTTATAGGCTTTTTTTGGCCGAATTATATTTTCTGTGAATTTAAGTATCCCTTAAACCTGTTTCACCCAATGTTTTACCTTAAGGACATTGCCATACATCTATATGTAGTTGTATAGTGCTTTTATAATTTTCCAAGCATTTTACCACTATTCTTCACTTTTATGTCACTACATTCCTTTATTTATTCTTTCCGTTGCGGAGATTAAGAATTGAGTTTGAAGAGATGCTGGCGAGGTTGCAGAGCAAATGAAATTCTCATTTCCTGCTCGTGGGAATCCAAGGTGGTGGTATGCTGATGGCAAAGAGTGTGGCAGTTTCTTATAAACTCAGACATAAACCTATAATATGACCTGGCACGCAATCCCATGCCTAGAGATGTACCTCAGAGAAATGAACACTAATGACCCAAATGCCATCAACAAACACACACACAGAAACTGGTATTTACATGGGAGCTTTATTCCTAATGGCAGACACATACACACCCCAAAAATCCTGGAAACAACCCATGTGGTCTTCAACTGGCGAATGAATGAGTAAACAAGCTATGGTACGTCCACACTGCAGACTACTCCTCAGCAGTAAAAAGGAATGACCTACTGATACATGTAACAAAATTGATAAATCTCAAACCTATGATGAAAAAGGAAAGAAAAGTGAAAGTAAAAGAAGCCACACTCCGAAGGCTAAAGATTATGTGATTCCATGTATATGAAATTCTAGAAAAGGTAAAATTATAGGGCCTGAAACCCAATCTATGGTGGCCCAGGGCTCAGGATGAGAACGGTTGACTGCAGAAGGGAATTTGGGGGGATGACGAGACTGTCATGGCTTCCACAGGAATGACCCTGAAAGATAACCTCTTTGGAAGGTGAAGAGTGCCTGGAGGAAGCGACTGGGAAGTCATTTGGGGGGGGGGGGCTCCTCCCTGCAGCTCTCCTGAAGACAATGGGCTCCAGCTGCTGCCACAGAAAGGAAGTAAAGGAAAACTATTTTATGGAATTCCCACTATGGGGCCTGAAGGAGCTGCGAAGAAGTCTTACACATATTTTATCACTGCAACAGCTTATCATTCCCATTTTACACATAAGGAAACAGAGGCTCGAAGTGATTAATCCATCCTCTGAGAGTGAACTCAGGCACCTCTATGCTTAACCGGATTTCACCTTATTTGAGCAGAGACACTGGACTGTTACACATGGTCGTAACCCTTCTTTCCCACTGCAGAGTCACAAGAATTTCCTATACGTAGAAAATGGAACTACATCTATTTTGGAGGAGGAAGGGAGCATCTTTGTCTAATTTGCACACAAGTGCTATGTGGGCAAATAGTGGACCCTGAGTCTTTCACTGGCCCTGACTGCCCCTTCCCCAGCTGCTCGTAAGTGACCACAGTGCCTGTCTCTACAGGCCACTCCTATCCACTATAACCCACTTTCCTCCAGCTTTGGGATGCAAGTTTGGGCTGCCATATCTGGGGGAGGGAGAAATTCTCCGGGCCTGGGAAGGTATGATGGGTAGGTCAGGAGGGCAGAAGCAGAGGATAAAAAAAAATCCTAAGGAAGTAGAAGGGTGAGGGCAATGGACTAGAACAGTGAGCCACCAGGAAACTCTCTAATTGCTTTGTCTTGTGCAATCATTATGTATGTTTTCAAAGTTTGCTTACCCTAGAGAAACGAGCTCTCAGATTAAGCAATCTGGTGAATTAACAACCAGGCCAGAGTCTTTTTTTTTTCCCCCACCATGTTCCAAGATTCATTGTTTATGCACCACACCCAGTCAGGCCAGAGTCTTAAAAGCTCATCCCCAGTGGACTGAAATATTATCCCAGTTTCTCATTCCAGGAGAAAAGTAGGAGCCAAAATTGATGTTCAGGTTTGTGACTCTGTGTTTTATGTATATGTCTAAGTTGCTTTTTCACTACGATCTTCCAGACACTCCCTTGGGGTTCTGCCAGTCTTGTAGTCACTACCATAGTCTCATTTCCAGGCCCCAGCCGGTGTAGAACTGATCTTGAAGGAAATGACAACAGCTCTGTTGAATTGAAGTTCTGTCCCAAAGCCTACAGACAGGAGTGTCTGTTGTAGTCAGTAATGCTGTTCACCAAATATTTCCACACTTCCGGGAACAGTGTAAGAATGTCCATCCTGGCCCCTTCATGGTTAAGTGAGGCCATGTGTCTGGTTCTGCTCTGTGAATTGTGAGCAAAAGTGAAATGTGGAACTTTGAGGCCTCTCAAACTTGTCCTCTGGCCCAGAGCTAGGCTCTGTTAGAGACACTGCCTCCTCTGACACCTGGAGTTCTGGGGGAGGTCATAGGGAGCAGAATCAGCAGAATCTGCTGAATCACAATGGACATGTTTTAAGCCACTGAGATTTTTTATTGTTGTTGCCACTGCAGAATCTGTTCTGACAGATACAATACCTTTTTAGTTGTATATAATGTTTGCTGGTTTTTATGTTTTCGGAGGCTAAGAATAGTGATTTATAGCCTGTATTTCCAGTTAAATAAAGAATATCCTCACTGAGCTATATAGTAATATGATATAAAATTGTTCAAAACAAAAATATAGCTCTGTGTTTGAGACTGTCTAAAAATAAATTGTCTAGAATTACCTTAATAAAATTCCATCAAAGTAGGAAGCTAGTCAAATTAATTGTTTATCACAAAACCATCAGGCTAATTAAACTTTTATATGCTTCTAATACAATGTTCCTTTAAGAAAAATCTCAGTGGGTTTGCAAATAAACCTTTAATGTTGGCTGAAACAAGTTTTAAATCTTATTAATTTTCATATTAACCATTTCTTTATCACTTATGTTATCATCCACCTCATATGTTAGAATATTTTAAAAAAGTAAATTGAGACAAAGATTCTTAAATGTTCACAAAAGAAAAGAAAAATATTAAAACCATTAGAACTGTAAGTTTTTATTACTGTCTTTTAAAAATATCATTAGCAAAAAAAATAAAAAATAAAAATAAAAATATCATTAGCTTTTAGAATGTTATGTACTGTATAAGCATGTAAGAAAAAATAGTCACAATGGAACTCTTTTTCTTTAACTTTCAAGCTTGCTGGCATGTACCATACTACTTTGAAGCTATTCATTATCCTTAAAGAATACATGTTTATTTTTTACTTTATATGTCCCTAAGTTAAGAGGGGCAGGTATGTTCCTCTCAAATGATGAGAACATATTTTCATCAAATAATAAGAGCCCAAAGAATAGGTCTTTAATGTTTACTTCTGATATTCTAAGAGCTATTTGGATCCTGCTTTTCCCAGTCTTACTGTATCTCATTGATTCTAGGATACATTCTTTTTTTTAAAAAAGATTTTATTTATTTATTTGACAGACAGAGATCACAAATTGGCAGAGAGGCAGGCTGGGGGGCAGGGGAAGCAGGCTCCCTGCTGAGCAGAGAGCCGGTTGTGGGGCTTGATCCCAGGACCCTGAGATCATGACATGAGCTGAAGGCAGAGGCTTAGCCCACTGAGCCACCCAGGCAACCCTATGTTTTACATTTTACCAATAACTATTTTCCTCTAAATTCTGTAGATATTACCCTATTATCATCTGATAAATAATATTATATATCTGGGGATAGCATTATTTTTATTTCTTCAGAGACAACTTAGTTCTATCTAAATGCTTCTAGGATTTTTTTGTTTATGTTTTATATTTAGCAAATATTTTGTATTTAGCAGAACACCCTAAAATAAGGTGGCTTAAAGATGCAATGATTTATTATTTGCCACGATTCTGTGGGTGAGCTAGGCAGTCTCCCTGCTTATTTCATGCACACCTTGCACAACTGCATTCAGCTGGATAATTAGCTGGGCTGAGAGTTACACATTGAACTCACTCACAGGTCTGGAGGTTTTTCCGAGCTGTCAGCTGTGGTGTCTCAGTTTCCTTCCATGCAGCCTCTCATCCCTCCATTAGGTTAGACTGGACTCCTTTTGTGACAGTGTTCACGTCCATCACACTCTATTGGTCATTACAAGACACACCCAGACTGAGTGGGTGGGAAATAGACTACAATTCTAGATGGGAGATTCTTCCAAGAATCTGTGGCTGTATTTACTCCTATCCATCCTCTGGTCATAATTACTGACATTTCTCTATCATGCATTAGACACTTAGTTCCCTCCCAAGACCTCTAGAAATTTGATACAACTATAGCATGAGATCCGATATTTTATTATCTCATCTGATTTGGATACGAATAAGACTCCTCTCATATGCCAGCTGATGATCTAAGATCAGTGAACTAAAACAGGAGTCCAAAAACTTTTTCTGTGAAAATTCCCATATTAATGCAATAATTTTATTAATATCAATAGATTTAAATTTTATGAATAAAATTTTATTAAACAAACCATGTTATTGTTTTATAATTATAAATTATAATTTTATAATACTATAAATGATAATTTTATGATTACTATAAATTATATTATAAATTATATTTATTATAGCCATTATTTATTATACTCATTCATTAATAGCTTATTTAATATATTATAATTATTATGAATTATAATATCATAAATTATGCTTATTATTTATAATATTTATTATATCTAAATAAACCATTTTTATTTAATAAGATACATCTAAAATGTATATATTAATGTAAATATTTTTGGCTTTTGGGCTGTAGAGTTTCTGATTTGTTTGTTTTAAAGATTTTATTCTCAGGTAACCCTTATACCCAATGTGGGGCTTGAACTCACAACCCCAAGATCAAGGTTTGCAGGCTCCACTGACTGAGCCAGCCAGGCACCCCTTTGTAAGTCTCTGTTGTAACTGTTCATTTCTGCAATTGTAGTGTGAAAGCAGCCATAGATAACATGTAAATAAATGAATGTGGCCATATTCCAATAAATCAGGTATCTATAGAAATGGGCAAAGGACTGGTTTTAGCCTGTGTGCCATAGTTTGTGCCCCCTGATTTACAGTATAAGAGATCCCACAGAGGAAAATCAAGATGCCCCAGTCAAAGTCTGAACCAACTGTCTGACATAAAAGTGGGATGATTTGTGACTTTTAATCCAGATGACCCTTTTACTGATTTAAAGTCATCAGAGGAACCTCCCAGTCCACCTACAAAATCATGAGAATTAATTGTTGTGTTTTAATCTGCTTAATTTTGGACATTTCATTATACAGCTGTAGTTAACTATTGTAACAAAACCATGTGTCATTTGTTTAAAAAGTAAATATTAATGTCAAGATGTGGAGGATTAAATATGGCCACAAGCTTTTTTTTTTTTTTTTTGGTCTGACTTTAAGATTTCATTAATACCCTGAAACTCATCCACGGAGAACTTCAAGTTGAGAATAGCTAGCTCACATATTAGTATATTTTCATTAAATTTCAGTTAACTCTTTCTATCTAATGAAAGACACAGTTATTTCTTTAGCTTATTAAAATCAGTATTCATTGTTATAGCCTTGATTATTGCTTGTTCAAGTGTTCATGATTTATCTTTGTAACACCAATCATCCATATGTAGGTTCTCTATTCTCTCTTACATTATCACTACCTTCTTGCTTGTCATTTTCATCTTTTTATCCTTTCCTTTGTAATTTCAGCAAGCTTCTTAGGTATTTCCTCCCTATTACTATTTTGGTTTCCTTTTGTGTCAGTTCAATTCTTTATAGACATATGACTTAAAGGTAATGTGTGGGTCGGGTTTGGTTTCTAATTAAATAAACCAAGTACTTGAAGAAATAATTGTTGAGACAGTCGAGGAAATTCTGAACATCATCCAGGTATTAGATGTACTAAGTATTATAAGTCCTATTCAGTATGATGATGGACTTGTGGTTACATTTTTTTAAAAAAAGAATAAAGAATGACTTCATGTGAGAGAGTTACTTACTGAAGTATTTTCAGGTGAGATTATATTAGCTTTGGAATTTAATTTAAAATATTTTAGTAAAAAAAAAGAGGGAAAGAGGTTTTGTTTTGCTTTGTTTTGTTTTTTTTTTAGAGAGAGAGAGAGCGCACACACACACAGGTGTGCGCGCACGCACACACATACATGCACACACACACGAGGGAGCAGGGGAGGGGCAGAGAGAGAATCCCAAGCAGGCTTTGCACTGAGCAGAGCCTGATGAAGGGCTCAGTCTCACGACATGAGCTGAAATCAAGAGTCAGTTCCTTAATCAGTTGAGCCACCCAGGCTCAGTTTAAAACGATTCATAAAATATTAGCAACTAAGTGGAATGATGATTAAATAGTGATTATTATCAATCCTTCCACTTTTTTTCCAAGGTTAACTATTGTTTTAAATTGTAAAGCATCATGAGATTTCTAGTTACTCTTAAGCTCTTTTACAAAATGAAATAATATTAGAGCTCAAATGATCCTGGGAATTATTTTGTTTCCTCACAATAATGAGATAATTGCCAGGAAAAATCCTTAAGAAAATTGATACATCATGCTTTTTGTTTTTCTGGATGGGGGTGTGTTGGCGGGGTGTTGCTTAAGCTTTTGTTTTATTTTATTTTATTTTATTTATTTATTAATTATTTATTTTATTTAGTTTTAAATTAAATTAAATATTATTTATTTATTTTATTTTATTTTTTATTTAAATTCAATTAATCTCCACCTTCACATCTATTTTAAACATCCCACAATATAAAGTATCAAAAATGTAAAAATAAATATGAACTTTACTGCTTTTAATACAGATTTTTTTGAAGATTTTATTTATTTGACAGACAGAGATCACAAGTAGGCAGAGAGGTAGGCAGAGAGAGGGGGAAGCAGACTCCCTGCTGAGCAGAAAGCCCAGTGCAGGAGGATCCCAGGACCCTGGGATCTTGACCTGAGCTGAAGACAGAGGCTTTAACCCACTGAGCCACCCAAGTGCCCCAATACAGATTTAATACACATCATTTCACGGTTTAATTATGTTTGTCCTTAAACCATCCACTTCCTTTATACATTCCTGCCTGCCTCAAAATCAGCTTTCTTTCCAACTCAGTCTGCTATTCTGTATCATCTTTTGTATCTTATTTCATAGAGTTAAGTTTTTTTTTTTTTTTGAGAACACTAAGCAGATGTCCTGTTCTGGCTGAAAATCTATTTTAAAATATGTTCTTCTTACCCATCTTAAAGCTGTTTTCTCCATTTTTCATTTTTTAGAATCCTTTCCTATCCCCCTTGTGTTCACTTTCTTTCTATTTATTGTCCTTAAAGAAAAAAGGTCCTCTCGGGTCTGGCTTTCCTCCGTAAACAGGGAAGGTATATTCTGCTTGGTTCCCTAATTGTCCCCAGGTTGTTGTTATCCTTCTCTTTTCAGTTGTAGTCTGGTTAATATAAATTTTGGTAAACCAGAATCCTAGGACCCATGAGAAGAATATTGAAACGCTGAAAAATCCAAGCAGAAGAACTTCCTCTCTCTAGTGTCCCTCCACTCTGTCTACTGAAGCTGTTGTACTGGAAGCTAAACTTCTGTATCCAGACCACTAATACTCTGTTTCCATTTGGCCAGATATTCATGTTAAGTAGAAGTATTTTACAGGGTTTACCCAACTACATGGACACAAGTTCCTGCCACTTGACTAGCTCTGCTCTTGGTGGTTTCCCATTGCCACTTCACTTAATAATGGCTGATTTGCACTGGTGAAATGGAACCAAGTGCTCCTGTGTGGTTTTTTTTAATGTCTCAACTGGCTGGGCTGAACTACATTTCCCAGAATTCTCTTTCCTGTATGTTTCCAGCTAGGGTGAGCCACTAGAGACATTCATGTATGAGATTTAAAGGGCAAAAATGAGCATGGCCTTTTTTTTTTTTTTTAAATAGTTTGCACACATTTGCACTCACCTGCTAGCTCACATTGTTGGTCTGCAACAACTCCATCTCCCCCCTGGATCCTCCTTCAGCTTTTCCAACTCCTAAGCCAGGTGCCAGTTTCTCCTGTGGGACGCTCATTCCATCAGGACCAGAGGCAGTGAGAACTGACACAGTTTTCAGTTCATCCTTGTGGTTTTCAGGTCATGTTTTTAGGGTCCAGTTTGTCCTTTCTCCCCTGCGCTTTAGATCCATCTTCCCTTCCCAGATGCCTACCCTGTGAATTCCAAACTCTATTGTCAGGTAAAATCCACAGCCTTGGGGTGCCTGGGTGGCTCAGTGGGTTAAAGCCTCTGCCTTTGGCTCAGATCATAATCCCAGGGTCCTGGGATCGAGCCTGCGTCGGGCTTTCTGTTCAGCAGGGAGCCTGCTTCCTTCTCTCTCTCTGCCTGCTTCTCTGCCTACTTGTGATCTGTCTCTCAAATAAATAAATAAAATCTTAAAAAAAAAAAAAAAAGTCCACAGCCTTAAAAGACTTCTGGACTAGCTCCTATAGTTGAGGTCAAATTCCTATAACAAAACACTGTGTGTGTGTGTGTGTGTGTGTGTGTGTGTGTGTGAAACATATCTCAGTATAACTATCTTTAGCTATTTACCTTATTCCATCTGTCTATCTACCTACCTACTTACCTATCATCTATATTTCCTAGTGATTCTGCTTCTTTAATTGAATCTTGAGCAGTAAATCTCCCCATCTGATCCATGACCCACGTTAATTCCAGTTATTTCACTTCAAAGTTTGGAAATCCTCATTGGTTTCTCCTAAAGTCTCTTCAGTTTAACTTTGTGGTTATTTTGTTGGTTCTTAGGAAGGGGCTTGCACTTCAACAGTCAGTAACTTCCTTTTCTCCAGTTGAATGTGTATTTTTTAAAAAAGATTTATTTACTTATTTGGCAGTCAGAGATCAAAGTAGGCAGAGAGAGAGAGAGAGAGAGAGATGAGGAAGCAGGCTCTGTGCTGAGCTGAGAGCCCAATGTGGGGCTCGATTCCAGGACCCTGAGATCGTGACTGGAGCCAAAGGCAGAGGCCTTAACCCACTGAGCCACCCAGGCGCCCCTGAATGGGCACTTCATTTAACAGCAACTCCCTCACTTTTTGGGCTCATGATGTTCTCTTCGCCTGGTAAACCAGAAGCAGGGATTGATCCATGAGGGATTTAGGCACAAGGGCTTTCATAACCATTTTCTATAGCTGCTTCCTGGGAGGAAAAACATTATCAGTCTAAATCTAATTCTATGTTCTTTGTCCATACAAATATCACTCTACTAACTCTAGTACTTGGTTTGAAGATTTGGGGGAATTTTAAAAAAATAGACCACAGGTCCCTCTTCTAGCCATGACTAGCTGCAAGTAAACAGACGTGTGAAACAAATCTTCAGACATTGGGCCACAACTAGTACAGAACTGCGATCCTGAAAAAGAGATAGATGAGGAGAGCTCTCTGATCACCCCAGCTCTCTGTCTGCAAGGACGATTTAGACAAAGACATGGAGAAAGGATCTCAAGCAGCATATACTGTTTTTGCTAAGCTGAGACAGAGATCAAAGTTTGAGGAGGGAAAAAAAAAATTTGAAGAGTTATCAATAACGAAGCTGGAATGTGTGCCACAGTTCTAGAGAGGAAGGATCTATGACAAAAAAGGGCTCCAGAAGTATGCATAACATATCCTTAAGTTTTTGACTGAATGTAAGAAGCACGTACATAGGATGACATTCCAGAAGGCTAGGTAGGAAATGGAGTTGCCAACTAAAGAGTTGCCATATTTCACACTGGATGAGGGAGTTGTAATAAATAGTGGAATGGGAGGAGTTTCTGACCTTTATGTTGTTGTTGTTTTTCTTTAAGAGAGGCCACAGTTACAACTAAAACTTGGTTGGAAATCCACAGTTTCTATGATGAATCATTATGATGGATGCCATCCAACATTACTATGGAGAAAAAAGAAAATGAGACCCATACCCAAAAGATAATCTGTGGATACCAATGCTAGGATGACCCCAATGTTGAAATTAGCAGATAAGGATTTTAAAGCAGCTATGGTAACTGTGTTCAAGGGCATAAAGGAAAATATGCTTGTAGTAAGTGAACAAATAGAAACTATAAATAAGAACCAAATGGCAAGGCCACAGCCTGAGCCCCTGGTTAAGGTGGGGCTCATGGCCAAAGCGAGGTGGAAGGCTATGGAGCAGAGAGAATCTAGACCAAGCAGTAAGTTTAGTTTGTGATGCTTATAATTCTAATTAATGATTTTAAATTGCAAGTTCACCTGATGCAGCCATGTCCTCTTCATCCAGTTTCTTAAGGTCTCTCTCTATTTATTAACCTTTTAAAAGCATTGATCTTCTAAGATGTGATCATTAAACCCTCTGGGATAAATCAGAATATCTTTACAGAATTGTCAAGTTCACATTGCTGCTGTTTCAAAGTCCAGCCACAGGTTTTCTTTTCCAACTAGAATATGTGATGATGACTAGAGTACCAAGATCAAGTGGAGCCTGTATTGTGCTTCTTGGACTCGGGCTTTACCCCTTGAAAATAGTCACAGTGATTATCGTAAGAGAAGGATCCAGGAGCTTGGCTATAAAACATCTGAAAAGTATTTTCTACTGCTACACGCATCAGGATGTAAGGCCCAGAAGTTTAAGCAGGACACAGCCCAGTACCTTGTGAAGTTAAGCATGGAGACTTCTGTTGAATATTTTTCAGCCTCAATAGCATGAAAGATGTTGGTTAAACAGGCCTCGAATCAATGAGTCTTTGAGTAGAACTGCCACTGAGTTCTCTGACCAAGTATGGCAGATCCTGCACAAAGCATTCAATGGTATCATTGTATCTGGGAAGTATCTACCGTAACAACCAACCTATCCAAAATGATCGTGTATATGAGAAACTTACTTCTCCTTCTTGAAGACATGTTGGAAAATATCAACTCGCCGAAGTACAGACCAATCTTATGGAGTTCTGGCTATATCCATTGTACTGGAAAGAAATCTTCAGCCACAATTTTCAGGATAAAAAAGTAAATCTAGACAAACTGGAGAAAGAAAAATTTCATTGATTTAAAAAAATATGAGATTCAACTAAAGGAAGATGGTAAATAAAGATGATGTGACTTCCTTTTAAAACACTCTTCCCAATACTCTGGGTGGGGAAGCTGATATATATATATAGAGAGAGAGAGAGAGACAGAGAGAGACAGAGAGAGAGAAATATAAAATATAAATGCATTATATATTTAATTTTATTTTATGTATTTTTAAATTAACATATAATGTATTATTTCTTCCAGGGGTACAGGCCTGTGATTCATCAATCTTACACAATTCACAACACTCACTATAGCACATACCCTCCCTGATGTCCATCACCCAGCCATATTATATATATTTTATAGCTACTTATCAAAAGTTCTGGTGAATTTTCTGCTGAAAGGAGAAGTTAAGTCAAGCAATAGTGAGCCATGTTTTGGTTGGCTAGTGAAGCAGGTAGAAGAGGCTTTGCTGAGACACATTGCCCAGTAGTGCAAGTTTTGTTGCTGAAGCTTAATCAAGGCATCCACAATTTAATGGACTGATCATACTGGTGAGGTGTTTGCTGCACTGTTGGTGGAATGATTGGACCTCTTGAATGCTATAACCAATCTAATAGCAAGAGATACCTTTACTCAGCAATAAAAATTCTGGTGGTCATGCTTGAAGCAATAAAAATCTTCACGGAATGATAGAAATGTTTTTAAAACAAAAAATTCTCCTCTGTTTGTTTAATGATCGAAAAAGGCATGAAAATGAATCTTTGCTTTATGTTTTTTGATCACTTGATATTGTCTCCCAGGTCACTGAGCTCTGCTTTTGTTTCTAATCATTTTTCTATCTGTTTTTCAGATCAAATAATTTCTATTGATCTGTTTTCAAGCTCTGCTGTCTCCAATTTTCTCTTGGAGAAGAGAACTCATCCAGTGATTGTTTTCCCCATTTCATATATTGTGACTCTTTAGTTTTAAAATTTCCATTTGATTTTTAAAATGTTTTCCATTGCCCTGATAATGTTCTTCCATTTATTCAGTTATTATTTTAATGCCATAGTTTGTATTTGAATATATACCTATTTTATTGTATATATTTGCCTCCTTAAATGTGCTTTCCTGCTAATTCCAACATCTTGATTATTTGCAAGTCTGTTTCCATTAACTGCTTTCTCTTTTGACATTAGGAACTACCTCCTATGTCTTTACATGCTTAGTTATTTTTTATTATAATTGGCCATTGTTAGTAATACACGTTAGAGTTTTTAGATTCTGGATTCTGTTATATTCTGTTATTCTTTGAAGAGTATTGACTTTTGTTCTACTAGGGAGTTAAATTTCCCAGCCGATTTCCCTTGAACTTGTGAGCATTGTTTTTACACGTTGCTAGATATATTTATTTGACCCTCACATTGGAGACCAATCTTTTAGTCCTGTGACATCGCCTTTTCTTCCAATGCAAGCTTTCTTTCAATCCATTTAACTTGGTAAGATCAAACTCCAAGCTTTCCTGCTCAGCTTTCACATTCTTGCACGTGCTGTTTCGGCTGAGCTCCTTGGAATACCTCTTGTACATATGCCTTTCAGGAGTTAGCCTATGATTTGAGAGGCATTTAAATCCAAATTTTGGGTCTCCCTTCCCCACTCCCACTCTCACCCTCCAACATGGTTTCCTCTGTTCTGGGAATTCCCTACCTTTATTTTCCAGCTATTCTTGCATCCCCTGACTCCATCTTCTGATACCTCAAGCTCAAACACTGGGCTTTTCTGCCTGTCTTCTCTCTGCCCTGTGCTGTGTGGTCTGAGTAGTGCCCTCATTGCAATAGCCTTGTAAACGCGATGCTCACCCTGTGAGTCCGTTAGAGACTAGAACTGCCTTCAGTTTCTGTTTCTGCCTGCTTTAGTTCACTTTCTGTTACCTTCAACTAATTGTGTGTATGTTTGTGTGTGTGTTGTCCAGAGTTCATTATTGTTATCTGAGAAGGCTTAGTCTGATATAAGCTACTTTCCATTACCAGAATATACACCTACGGGGGCGCCTGGGTGGCTCAGTCTTTGGGTATCTGTCTTTGTCTCAGGTGATTATCCCAGGGTCCTGGGATCAAGTCCCACACTGGGCTCCCTGCTCAGCGGGAAGCCTGCTTCTCCCTCTCCAACTCCCCCTGCTTGTGTTCCCCTCTCTTGCTGTCTCTCTCTCTGTGTCAAATAAATAAATAAAATCTTTTTTTTTTTTAAGTTTATACACTAAAGCAAGCTTTTCAGGTGATTCTTACACTCTCTAAAATTTGAGAGCTACTGTCTTGATAAAACTTCTGTGCTTAACTTTATCTTTTAAGAAGTCATCTTCTTCACAGCAAAAAAGAATTTAAACTCTTTAAGTACATTAGTCACACTCTTTTAATGGTGAAAGTAAAGTCCTAGAAACAGGATAACTATACTCTTCCCCACAGTGTGTTCCTTTTTACCATATTTTCCTAAAAGGACTAGAACCTCTTGGTTAGAAATCAGGAACATTGTCATAGAGTGGAAAGAGTAGAGTGTAGTCCAGAAGTCCTCGGTTGTTGGGTTTTAAATGTGATCATGTCTAAGGTAAACATGTAAGAATATCAAAATTACTCTAGATAATCCTATAAAATGGTGACATAATTTTGTGTATATAATTTGATACAGTAATTTTTATACACATTAAAATTTGAGAACTACTGGGGCGCCTGGGTGGTTCAGTGGGTTAAAGCCTCTGCCTTCAGCTCAGGTCATGATTCCAGGGTTCTGGGATCGAGTCCTGAATCAGGCTCTCTGCTCAGCAGGAAGCCTGCTCCCCCTACTCTCTGCCTGCTTCCTCTGCCTACTTGTGATCTCTGTCTGTCAAGTAAATAAATAAAATCTTTTTAAAAAATTTGAGAACTACTGGGCTAGACAAGAGGGGGAAATACAAAAGATTTCTCTAAGCAGGTAAATGGACATTCAAACTATCCTGCTGTCATAATAACAATACAATTAGAAGATATGAATGGGGGATAGATAAAGAATTCTTTGAAGTCCCTGTTTGGGGGCACCCAGGTGGCTCAGAGGCTTGAGCTTCTGTCTTCGGCTCAGGTCATAGTCTTGGAGTCCTGGGATCGAGCCCCGTATCGGGCTCTCTGCTCCACGGGGAGCCTGCTTCCCCCTCTCTCTGCCTGTCTCTCTGCCTACTTGTGATGTCTCTCTCTGTGTCAAATGAATAAATACAAAAAAAAAAAAAAATAAAGTCCCTGTTTGTCTAGACTATGACTTCTCTTGTGTTTTGGAATATAGCATGCTGACAATCAAAACTTAGCTCTACAACTTACTAGTTATATAATTCAGGGATGTACTTAACCCTTCTGAGTCTTCATTTCTTTGCCTATAAAAATTGGGAAAATACTACCTTTCTCTTGTAATACAAATGTCAAAATGCCTGGAACATTTCCTGGGATATGTCCAGGACTTTCCCTTTACCTAAGAGTGTTCCTCAAACTTTGTTCTCAAAATGCCCAGGCAAGTGAATTTCTTACAGTCAGTCTGGAAGTCTATCTATATTTTATTACCCTGATTCTAAAGGGAGAAAGGTGTTTTGTTTGCCTGTTTTCATTTTTTAGTGATTTTTAAAAAGATTTTATTTATTTATTTGACAGAGAGAGACATAGCAAGAGAGGGAACACAAGCAGGGAGAGTGGGAAAGGGAGAAGCAGACTTCCCACCAAGCAGGAGGAAAGGTTTTAATGAACAACTTCAGCTGAGACACAAGGTAACCTTTTGAAAATGTACATTGTAGTTTCCACCTCACTTTCCCAAAAGAATGCATCTTAATGGATAATTTATAGGAGACTTAGGCAAGAGAAGAATAACCATAACAATATCATTCCATCCTGGAAAAGTCTTAAAATAACAATTATAGAATTTTTAACTCTAATAGTTCCACATAGAAATATACCAACTGCTGATTTCGAAGCAATCAGTGGCAGTTTCACAATTTCCATATAGGATGCAGTAAGAAGTAACAATTTTATCTACTCACAAAACACAAAACACAAAAGTGTTTTGGGTAGATGGATGCGGGATCATGAAACTACTCACACAAGGTAATAAAAATAAACTTTCCATATCAGAGTCTGGAGGGAGTTTATAGAGATTATTGGAGGAGGGGTGAAACCTTCCCAATGCTCTCCACTTTTGTGCTGTCCCTGGAAAGAGTGTAAGCCAGAAGATAAGTAATATTTTAAAAATATTGCAAGAAGAAAACAACAACACTGTCCACCTGTAATTCTATACCTAATGAAAAAGTATCTTTGAAAAATGAAGATAAAGACATTTTGAGATAGGTGAAAGCTGAAAGTACTCATCACCACCAGAACTACAAGAGGTGCTTTAAAGACTTTCTTCGGGCAGAAGGAAAATAGTACCAGATACAAACGTGGATCTACTGAAAAGCACCAGAAGTAACAACTGTATGTGAAATATAAGATTTTTTTCCCTTAGTATTTAAATCTCATTAAAAGATAAGTGACCATGTGAAACAATGGTAACATTTATTATGGTCTCTATCATATGTTTAGAAGTAAAATATATGACAATAATGGCACAAAGGCCAGAAAGCAAATTAGTTGGTATAATATCATTTGAAGATAAACTGTGATAAGTTCAACTAAATCTTAAAGCCACTACTGAAATAACACAATGAAAATTATAGCTAATAAGCCAAGAGAAGGAGGTAAAATGGAATCATAGAGCACTGATTAATCTAAAAGAAGGCAAAAAGGGGCGAGGGACAAAGAAGTCTCAAATAGACTACAAACAACAAGGTGGTCAATTTTGCCTCAGCAATAGCAATAACCACATCATAAATGCAACTAGTCTAAATATCCTAATTAAAGGCAAAAATTGTCTAAGTGAATTAAAAGCAAGTCCCAGGTATATGCTGCTTCCAAGAACCCACATTAACTGTAAAGACACAAATGTGGGCTAAAAATAAAAGAAGAAAAATGGATATATGATCCCCATCCAAATCAAAATAAAGCTATATTAATATTGGAGAAAGAAGACTTCAGAACATGGAATAATACCAGAAGGAAAAGGATCATTTAATAATGATAAAGTGTTGAATTCAAGAGACACAATATTCTTAAATGTTTCTAATAACAGAGCCTCAAAATACATGAAGCAAAAGCTGATAGAACTGTAAGGAGAAGAGAGAAATTACAATTACAATTGACGATTTTAGTACCTCTCTTGTCTTAACTGATAGAACAAGTAAATGGAATAACAATAAGAGCACAGAAGACTTCAATAACATGAAAAAAGTTGACCTAATTGACATTCATAGAACACTCTGTATTAGTTGAGTAAACATTCTTGTCAAATGTATGCATAGATTTACCAAGATAGACTATATACTGGGCCATCAAGTAAGCCTCAATAAATTTAAAAGGATTTGAGTCATACAAAATTAGTACAATGATCACAATAGAATCAGGAGTATAACAGAATCACAATATAACAGCAAGATCTCTGGGAAATACCCAGTCATTTGGAAATTAGAGAACATAAATGTGTATAACCCAAGGGTCAAAAAGAGGAAAAAAAATGGAAATTAGAAAATATTTTGACTGATTTGAAAATAAAAGTTAAAACACAACTTATCACGGTGTATGGGATGTGGCTAAAGTAGTGCTTATAGGGAAATTTATAGCACTTAAATGTCAATTTAGAGAAGAAGGTCTTTGCAGTAGGTCAACCTGTGGTCTCCAATAAGATATGTCCACATTCTAATCCCCAGAACCTGAGAATGTTACTTTATTTGGAAAAAGAGTCTTTGCAGATATAAAGTTAAGAATTTTGAGATGAGGAGATCGGCTGGGCTTATCCAGGTGGGCTCTACATGCCATCCAAGCATTTTGAGAAGCTAAGAGAACCACAGAGGAGAAGACCTCTGTGAAGTGGAGACAAAGTGAAAATAGAGAGAGATTTGAGTAATGTAGTCACGAGTTAAGGACTGTGGATAGCCACCAAAAGTTACAAGAGTCAAGGAACAGAATCCCCCAGAACCTCTGAGCAGAGGGTCCCTGCTAACCCCTACAATTCAGACATCTGGCTTCCAGACTGGGAGGGAATAAATTTCTGTCCTTTAAGCTTCCAAGTTTGTGGTCATTTTTTTAACAGCAACCACAGGAAACTAATATAGTTTCAAATCAATGACCTCAGTTTTCATGTTAAGAAACTAGAAAAAAAAGAGAAATTCAGCACAATGCTAGCAGAGTAAAAGAAATAATAAAGATGTGAACCAAAATTATTGAAATGAGAAACAAAAGCAATAGAGAAAGTCAATGAAACCAAAAGGGGATTCTGTGAGTAGATCAATAAAACTGGTAAACCTCTAGCTAAATTTATCAAAAAATGAGAGACAGAGAGAAGATACAAGTTACCAAAATCAGTAATAAAAGAAGTGGTGACATAACTATAGACCCTACAGGTATTAAAAGGTAATAAGGAAATAGCTTACATGAATAATTATTTCAAGAACTTGGAATGGACAAATTCCTTGAAAGACACAAACTACCAAAGATCACTCAGGAAGAAATAGATAATCTGAGTATATTTTTATATTTTATTCCATCTTATATAATCTTATATATCTCATTTATATTATATTGTATTATATTATATTAATTATTTTATCCATGAAGGAAATGTCAGACCAGCTAGCTTCATTGGGGAAGTGTATCAAACATTCAAACATTTAAGAAAGAGGGAGTTACACATTCCTCAGAAACTCTTCCAAAAAATTGAAGGGGTAGGAATAGTTCTCAGCTCATCCTGTGAAGCTACCATTACACTGACATCAAAATAGACAAAACCATTATTAAGAAAGGAAAATTACAGAATAACATGCTAAGAGCATAAATAAAAAAGTTCTTAAGAAACCTTCAGCCAGGGGAACCTGGGTGGCTCAGTTGTTAAGCATCCACTTTCAGCTCAGGTCATGATCCCAGGGTCTTGCAAGGGAGAGGCCCACATTGGGCTCCCTGCTCAGTGGGGAGTCTGCTTCTTCCTCTCCCCCTCCCCCTGCCTGTGTTCCCTCTCTCACTGTGTCTCTCTCTGTTAAATAAATAATAAATAAAATCTTTCAAAAAAGATTTTTAATATTTTATAATATATATTTTATATTTTTATTTTTATATTCAGCCCATTGAATATAATAATATCTAAAATGGATAACAAATGATGACCAAGTGGAATTTATCCCAGAAAGGTGAGATTGGTTTAACCTTCAAAAATCAATCAGTGAAACTCACCTTATTAATAGACTAAAAATAAAAAATGAAAAAAATTTAAATTTAAATTTAAAAATGATAGTTTCAGGGCGCTTGGATGGCTCTGTTGTTAAGCTGCTGCCTTCAGCTCTGGTTGTGATCTCAGGGTCCTGGAATCGAGCCCCACATGGGGCTCGTGCTCAGCGGAGAGCCTGCTTCTCCCTCTCCCACTGCTTGCCGCTCTGCCTACTTGTGCTCTCTCTCTCTCTGTCAAATAGACAAATAAAATCTTTTAAAATAAATAAATAAATAATAAAAATGATGGGTTCATCTCAGAAGATGCTGAGAAAATGCCGGACAAAACCTATATCCATTTCTGACATAAACTCTCAGCACATAGAAACAGAAGGGAACTCTCTCAAACTGATAAAGAGCATCTACATAAAGCTTATAACTGACATCATCCTTAATGACAAAAGATTGAATGTTTGACACTCACACACAGAAGCTATTCCACTCCTAGATATTTACTCAAGACAAATCAAAACATATGTCTTCATAAAGACTTGACATAAATGTTTATAGAATCTTTATTTGTAATAGCCCCAAACTGGAAATAAACCAAATGTACATCTACAGTTGAAAGGATAACACATTTTGGTATATCCATTCAATTGAATACTACTTGTAATTTAAAAAAAAAACTATGGATACATGTCATAACGTTAATGAATCTCAAAATAATTACACTAAGCGTAAAGAGCCAGACAAAACAGAGTGCAAAATAGTTTTTATGTAAAATAGTGTCTGTGTAGGGATGCCTGGGTGGCTCAGTCGGTTAAGCATCTGCCTTCAGCTCATGTCATGTCCTGGGATCAAGTCCCATGTTGGGCTCCCTGCTCAGCGGAGAGCCTGCTTCTTCCTCTCCTTCTGCCTTGCTCTCTGTACTTGTGCTCTCTCTCTGTCAAATAAATAAATAAAATTTTTTTTAAAAATAGTGTTTGTGTAAAATTCTAGAAAATGATGACTTATTTGTGTATCTGAAAGTAGATCAGTAATTGCTTAGTGACCAGGATGAGTACACGGAGGGGAGGAGAGAATGCTTACTAAGGATCAGGAGAAACTTTTGTGGGGTTAGGTTAGATGTGTTTATTTCTATGGTCATGGTTTTATGGATATATATATATATATATATATGTTTTATACTGTAAATACGGAGGTTACTGTATGTCAGTTATACCTCAATAAAACTGTATAAAGTGAAAAGAAAGGTGAGAAGTCATTGGTCTGCAACCTCCGGAGCTTACCAGGGATAATCTGAAACAGGCCCCCCAAAAAAGGAGGGCAGGGAGAGACTGCAGGAAGAGGCAGACCACAACAGATTAGTAGTTGGCAGGTTTAGTGAGCAAGTGAACTTAATTACAAGGCTTCTCCCAGAGGCTGCAAGAGGAGCAGTTTGCCCCCCCCCACCCCACCTCCCCGGGTTTGTCAAAGCCTACGTGTCTATACGGAGACATTAACTTGGTTCAGTCATGGATATTGTCAAGACAGTCTCAACCCCACATCACTGTCTCAAGGCTTCTGTGGGCAGAAGCTTGGGGCAGCTTCTGTGGGCAGAGAAGTCAAGTGGAATGTTCATTCCAAGGACGGGGGTGGGGGTGAGGAACCTTTGACAGCCCAGTTTCAGGTCACAGGTCAGCCAGCGGTCACATCCCATCAATGACCTCCTTCAACAGCAACTTAGGGTAGCTGGAGAGGAGGGTGTGGAGGGGTAGGTAGTGAGGCAGGGAGAAATTGATTTGGAGAGATATGTTGGATTCTGTCCTGTGGACAAGGACCATAGACTAGACTGGAGAGAGCCTAAAGGTAGAAACAAGAGCCACATGATTAGGCAATCGATGGTGAAGGCAGTACAGGGAGAGAAGAACTGATTATGAAGAAGTGAGGCTGGACCTGGAGACATCTAAGATGTGAAATTGATATGACTTTATCACTAGCTGGATGAGGAAGAGGAAAAGGACATATGTCTTGGGAGCTGTCAGGTATATGTCTTGGGGGTTGGTGTAGACTGAATTTGTCCCCCAGATTCGTTATGTCAAAGACTTAACCCTCTTTGTAACTGTTCCTGGAAATAGGGTATTTAGGAGGTAATTAATATTAAATATGTTAAATGAGGTCATAAGGGTGGTGCCTGAATCTAGTAGGACTCTGGCTTTGTAAGAAGAGGAAGAGAGAGAGATCTTTCTCCATCATACATACACAGTGAGAAGGTGCTGGACACAAGCCAGGAAGAATTTCACTTGAAACTAAACATGCCAGGCCTTGATCTTGGACTTTCCAGCTTCCAGAACTCTGAGAAAATAAATTTCCTTTGTTTAGGCCCCTAGTCTCTGGTGTTTTGTTATGGAAGACCAAGCAGACCAATACAAGAGCCAATGGGGGGACTGGGATTGTGGGGAGGAGGAGATACTCATGCCATTCGCCTAGATCAAGAACACGGAACAAGAAGCCAGCAGGGGCAGTGCTTGAGTTCAGGTTGGGATACATTAAGTTTGGTGGACATTCATATGAGAAGGTAAACAACTGAAAATATAGGGCTGACGCTCTGGAGAGAGGTTGGCCGGAAGTACATACTCGGGAACCATCAGCCATACGTGGCAATTGAAGCCATAGAGATGGATATGCAGGGGAGGAGGAAAGTACAACAGTGAAGAAGAAAATGGCCAGAGACAGAGGCAGAGAACCATAGCCAACTGGTGACTTTGAAGCCAAGGAGAGAATTTTGAAAAGAGATGATTAACATTTTCAAATGCTGCAGTGCTCTGAGCCCATTTCTGGGGACATGTCTAAGTGTCTGGCATAGCCCTTGAAATCAGAGACCCAACAGTCTAGCTTAAAGGAGAATGAACATATGAAACAATAAGAAAATCATTCAATTAGAGCAAACGGTCTTATTAATGTAATAGACAAGTGCAATACAGATCCATCCATTCATTCTGCAGACATATTGAGTTCCTACTGTGTGCCAGACATTTAATTTTTGGAAGAGGCGATTGGACTTTTTAAAAATAAGAGTATGACTTATTTATGGGGGTGGAAATGATGTCCTGGCTAAGTGAAAAAGATTAAAAGCAGAGTAATTTAGGCACATGAGGAAAGGGGTAGGGAGAACAGGCAGTCTTGGCAAGGGTCCAACGAGGGGAAATAATTGGGAAGAAAGCCTGGTCGGGTGAGTTTGTGCCAGAGATTAGAGGTCTGAAGGGCACCCATCATAGTGTAACTAGTTCCAGAAGTATTCTTGATCCTCTGTATTTTCTAGGTGCTATCCGCCTACTTCTGCAATAGCAAGCAGAGCCCCCTTGTGTCGAGCCAGTAGGGCCACTGCTTTCTGCAGCCGAGCATACAGAAAATGCAAGCTACTACACTGGCCACCAAACATGTGTCCAATTGCCGTCATATATGATGGGGGAATTATATATATATATTTCAAGGGAAAGTATGATTAAAGGAAAAATTAGTTGTCACAGCAGTTTCCATGGCCCTGATCTACACAGGAGCTTTTTCAAATAGCAGGTGCAGGAGGCTGGATGATCCCAAGAGACTCTCATAACACCTCTATTGCAGTGGCTTTGGGTGGGCCGATTGCAGTGGCTTTGGGTGGGCCGCAGCCAGGCATGCGGTCGGGTAGACAGTATGATGAATAGTTAGATGAGCAAATCCGTAGCGGATGAACTACTGTGAGGGTCTGAACACTACCAGTGTTGTCTGGCGGACCTGGGAACAAAGCTTGCTTTCCCGGGATGGCCCTGAAGATGCAGTTCTCCTGATGGCTGGAAGAGGGCGCTGCGGATCGCATCCGTCCGTAACTGTCCAAGACAGACCCAGAGTCTGGGAGGTGAAGGGTGTTGCCTAGGTCAAGTCCCAGAAAACCCAAAGCCGCGGAAATCTCCGGGAGAGAGCCGGGGGCTGGGGGCGGGGGTGGAAGTGAGGGTGGTAATGCTGCTTTTTGAAACTTTTCCCGGGCCCAGTGTTGGAGGTTGGGGGAAGGGTGGGAGATTGGAGAGGGGAAAGGAGCGGGAAAATAAACCCCAGAGCGCTGCTGGCGACTCAGAGGAAAACGCAACTACTGTATAGGCCCATGGGCGCCCACTGCTGGGGCCTCGGTTTGATGGGAGATGAAAGGGAGGAAGAGCTGTAGGTTTCAGCCATCTCAAGTTGTTTGCAGCTGCACAGGTCCTAGGGCGAAACAGCCGCGCCGCCACGAGGATCCTTCCTGAATCTGGCATTTCGGCTTCATCCGTGGCTCCAAAACTTTCCCGCTACCTGCACGCGCCTCCTGGGGATGTTCGCATACCTTAAGATGGGGGTTTCCCATCCGTCCAAAGCAGGGCGGACTCACCACCGTCCACTCTGTTGCCCACTTGCAGGCTCTTAATTTAAACAGAAACGAAGAACTGGGAGGAAACCCCCCAATTCTCTATAGGGCTCAGGCTCTACTGGTGCCTCGGTCTTCCGGGGCTCCCCGCATCGGCCTCGCCGGGTCTCCCAGCAGTTGCGGGCCAGCCTCCCCCCACGTCCCACCCCTGTCTTGGTTTCTCCGCATTTCAAAGGTGCTGCTAGCTCTGAGTCCCCGCTTTTCTCACTACTTTGTAGTCCAGTCCCCCAACTTGCGGCTACCCTAGATCCCTTCCCGCCAGGGGGCGCCCTGATCATAGGGGCTCTGACTATAACTTGGGACAAGTTGAATCTAGGTTGAAATGTGCGACCTGAAAATAAGCAAGTTCCGAGACCACAGGTGTCAACCTCTTCGACACCAAAGGCCGGAGAGTGGACTCTCCTCTCTGGGCGGACTCTTCCCTTCACGCACACGACCTCATCTGCCACTCCAACCGCAGAGCGCGCCGGTGCAGGGAGAGGGCGGCACTGGAGTACTACTCCCAGATGTCCTAGGGTCGCCTCCCACCCCCACCCCTACCCCCAGGGCCTGCCCAAAGGCCTTGGTTTGAGGAGAGCGTCCGCAAAGGGAAACTGGCGGTCAAACATCCTAGACTCTCAAACCAGGACGGGGGGCAGTAGAGGGAGCGCGCCTTAGCTCCGGATCGGTTCTTGGACCAGCGCCTGCGAAAGCTTCCCTGGGGAAAGCCGCCCTCCTGCAGGCCCCCGGGCTTCGTGCAGAACTTCCAGAGGCTCTCAAGTCTGGTGCCTGGGGAAAAGGTGCAGCGAGTTCCAGGGAGGTCCTTCAGAGAAAGAGAGACGCCTTCCAGAGGGGGCGCCGGATTCTGTTCCTTGGATTTCGAGAACGCGGAGCAGCCACATCCTCCTCTCCCTGGGCCTCGCTGCGTTCCTGCTTTCCTTTACCGGGTCGGGGGCGGGGGGGTTGCCTCGACCGCACCTGGGAGCCCGATTCAGCCAGGCCCGGGAGGAGGGGCGCTGCGCCCGGCTGAGGAAGGCTAGCTCACCGCCGGCCTGGGCGCAGGAACAGCCAAGGGCCCAGAGAGATTCATGCTGAGTTAGAGGCCTGGATTCAGTTTCTATAAACTCAAGATATAGAACCGCAAGTAATAACTCCTTCCATCTCCTAGCGATTTTTGTGCTTTACAAACTCACGCACACGATCTCATCCTTAAATACTTGGATCCCAAGGGGCGCCTGGGTGGCTCAGTGGGTTAAAGCCTTTGCCTTCCGCTCAGGTCATGATGGGATGGAGCCCAGCATCGGGCTCTATGCTCAGCAGGGAGCCTGCTTCCTCCTCTCTCTCTGCCTTCCTCTCTGCCTATTTGTGATCTCCATCTGTCAAATAAATAAATAAAATCTTTCTAAATAAATAAATAAAAACTTGGATCCCTAGTACAACCTGGGAGGTACACAAACAGAGATTAAGACACCTTTTTGTGTGTGGGGGGGGGCTTCTCAGGAATCAGGTGCTAAGAGGCTTTGTTTCCTTAATTCCTTAATTTCTTGAGGCACTGGATGATCCAAGGTTAAATAAAAACAGGGTTTCACTATAAGGGAGGGAGGCAGTAAACACCGCCATAGTTTATTCTGGCCGTGATGGGAACAGCTCCCAGGTATGGTGGGAGTCTGGGAGAGCTATACCACAGAGCTGAAAGGTGACAACACCAGGGCTTGAACCCCAGGGATTCTGACTTCTACTCAAGTGCCCTGCCTACCACCCCTAAGCACTTTAAGATCAGAAATGTGAAGAACCTACCCATCCCTGCCACACACACACACACACACACACACACACACACACACACCTTCATCAAAACCCTTTCTATCTCAGTTGGATCCCAGAGTAACATTGTCACAAAGGGACTACATGCATATCATTTGGGTGATTTATTGTTAATTTATAAGCTCTGTGAGGGTAGGAGCCACATCTAGATTGTTTAAAGCTGATTTTTTAGGCCCAGCACAGAACCTGGCACAGAGCCAGCACTCAATAAATATTTGTTGAATAAATCACGAATTGCGATAAAACTTGGAGCAAAATAACACCACCAGGGCACATGGTCTCTCACGGATCTAGAAGAGGTGTAAAGGACCATGAAGAGAATTAGAAAAATGTGGTGAGAAACCAGGGAGGACTTTTCAATCCTCTGGCTGTCCAAGCTACAGACCCTGAGTCATATAGCCTTCTGGAAGAGTCCTCTGTTCTAAATTCTCAAAGAAGTGACTCTGTTGGGACAGAAAGGGGTTTCCCTTCACCACACTGGTGGTGAGCAAAGGTTGATGGCAGTTCTGTCCTCCTACCCTGGGCCTGAGCCTGAGTCTCTGGGGCTCCTTAGATTTCAGGCCAAGCTGCAGAGAGCAAAGCAGTGTGTCAGGGACTGAGGTAGGCTCGCGGGGCCCCACCAGGGAAAGTTCCCTGAGAAGCCGGAACTGGGCCCCACTGCGCCCACTCCGCCCAGGAGAGTTACTGAAGTCACAGGGGTCCTAAGTGGTGGTGGGGGACTCAGGGTTTCCAAGTATTTCCTGCAACCATGAAGAAATTACCAGTTTAACCAGGGTCGCCCTACTTAAGATGACTCTAGGAGGCAGCTTAAAAAAAAAAAAAAAAGACACTTCTTGGTTAGGAAGAGGTGTGGGGCCAGGGGAGGGACTCTCAAAGTCTCTGCTTGATCAGTTCCGAGATCGAGATACCAGTCTTCCCCCTACCACCTCAGGCTAGACTAGACGTCTTGGTCTTGGCAGTGCAGCACATCTGGCAAAGAGTGTGGGGCGGTGTGTGTGTGTGTGTGTGTGTGTGTGTGTGTGTGTGAGAGAGAGAGAGAGAGAGAGAGAGAGTAAGGTAGAAGAGGTGGCGGGGGCCGCAAGGTGTTGCAAAGGCCCAGGTAAGGTCTAGTCTACGGCTGGTGTGGGTGCGCGCGCCTGCTGGAGGGGGTGAGGGTGGGGCAAGGTAGCAGCGGGATCTTGGTTGCGGGGGAGGGGTTGCGTGGAGGAGCTGCCGAAGCCCGGCGCCGCCCCTACCCCCCAACCCCTGTTCGGCTTCAGCTCCAGGCGGTGTCTCAACCCCTGCTGCTTGGTTGGGGGTCACTGTCTGGTTGGCAGGCCTTGGGCGAGGGGGACGTGGGGGCTACTAGCCACGTGCGCCGCCGAGCCTGCTGCTGGGCTGGAAAGCTGCCGAGGGACGAAGGCCGAGGCTCAGGGACCGCGCAAGGTGCGCCTAACTCTCCCCTTCACTCAGATTCAAGGCCTTAAAGGCAGGGCAGAGTGGGGAGTGTACTAATGACAATACAGAAATCTCGAGCTCTGGCAATGAAATTAGAAATTTTCCAAAGCTTTCAAAAGGCTTTTATGTGCCCGATCTTATTTGAATTTCAGAGAAACCTTGTGAAGAATCACCTCCTTTTCTAAATGGCATTGAGAGCGGGAGAGGCTACAACATTCTATACCTGGCGTTTCTTATAGTTACCAATAATATGAAATAATGGAGAGGGAGAAAGAGAAAGAAGACAGGGGAATGGGAAACCCACCCTGCCTTGTCATTAAGACCCCAGTCCAAACACAAGCCCAGGGGCTAGGGGCGCCTGCAGGCAAGATCTGTATTCAGTTTTGTCAGCTCTCCCCGACGGTTCACTTGAGCCCCGCGTCTTCTCTTCATGCTCCCTGGGCTTAGACATCACATCGACCAAAGCTCAGTTGGAGTCTGAGTCTTCCTGAGAGTGCCCCCAGAGAAGCCCCTTGATGAAAGGGCAAGGAGCCGGCTTGGTGCTTGTCCTTCATGGCACAACGGACAAGCAGCTCTCGGTGCCCAAATGCAGGGTTGTCTGCCCCAAAGCCCAAGGGTTATGCGTGAGAATGTTGGACCATGAGGGAGGAAGGGGGTGCCTTGGGCTTCCTCTCCTCTCATAAGCGATATAGGTGGTGGGGAAAGCGAATGTCAGTATAGAAGTTGCCTTTGTATTGAGGGAATACAGAGCACTTCTTAAGGAGAGAACTGAAATGCTAAAATAACAAGCCAATAAACAAAACAACTTTCCTTACTACAACTGCTGTTAATGGAAAAGGCGCCTAACCTGCTGAATTAAATCGTTCAAGAGTGCCTGTTCATTACTGGGAGCTCCTTCTCTACAAGGAGGGGAAGGAAAATTTGAAAACAAAAAACAAATCCGAGAAGCCTCCTTAACCGACCCCCGCAGTGTCTTGGAAGCCGCAGCCTGGCCAAGGAGTGCTCCACCCTCCCAGCCCCTAGCCCAGAGAGGAGCCTCAAAGAGCCGAAGAAAAAGCAAAGCAAAACAACAACAAAACGGTTAGAATCCAGGAGGGGAAAGTCGGAGTGGGTCTCGGGATCTGCGTGCGACACTGCAGTCCACTGGACTGGAGGCCCGGGCCTGGCCGGAGCAGCACGGCGGGTGCCTCTGGCCGGGCTGGGGAGCGAAAGCCCACAGCTCCCCCTCTCCAGGCGCCCAAGGACCCTCAAGGCGCGGGGCTCACACTTGAAGCCTGGGAACGCGCAGACAGGAAACCCACTTCCTCCTAAGCAGTTTCTTGCTCGCCGGATGAGAGGCGCCCAATTGAAGCAGAATGATCCTCATCTACTAATATCCAGCGTGGCCACAAAGCGACTGGCCATTTACGCCGCCACTTTAAACAAAGATATTTGGTTATTCCCGGGGAAGCAAGTGCACTTTTGCATGGCTGAGCTCCGGGCGGAGGCGAGCCTCAGCCCAGCCTCCCGCCTGCTGGGTTGCTCGCGCCTTGGGATTCGCCCCCTCCCGGCCAGCTGGTCCCGCCGGGGTTCAGGCTCAGTTCCGCCCGGCAACAGGCGGGCGGGTACTCACGACGCTCCCAGCCCGCGCCCTCCCTGAAGCATCAGAGGGGAAAACAGCGTGGCCCTGGGCTCGGGTGCTGGGGCTGTGATGTTCTCGGAAAGTCAGCTCCAGCCCCAGAACCCCGCGTGTCCGGGCGATGGGCGAGGGTCGGGGACACCAGGTTTGTTCGAGGTGGGGCAACTTCAGCAATGGCCCTTGGGGTTAGTGCCCCCCAGCTTCCCAGCACTGGCGGCCAGTAGTGTGCTTGCCATGGCCGGGAATGGGGGTGGGGAGAGGGTTCCGCGTGTGGGTTGTGTGTGGGGGGGTGCGTGATGGAGGGGGCCCTGGACCGCTGAGAAGACCCTGAGGTGGGGGGAGGGGGACGCGGGGATCTGGGACAGCCTCTCGGAGGCAGCCGATCCCTTGCTCAGCGTCCCCTCCGCCCGCTGGGATTCTCTCTCGGGTAGGGGGAAAGGGGGCGGGGAGCAGAGGTGTCCCTCTGACGGCGGCAGAAGAGGCAGACAGACGGACAGACACGCAGACCAACAGTGCGGTCCCAGGGTTCGTCCCCAGACTCGCGAGCTCGTTTGGTGGCGACTGGGGCTCGGCGCCGCGACGCCCGATGTGGTCCGGAGGCAGTGGGAAGGCGCGGGGCTGGGAGGCCGCGGCGGGAGGGAGGAGCAGCCCCAGCAGGCTCAGGTGAAACCCCTACCCTGTCCCTTGGCCCCCTCCCTCTAAAGACTTGTCCTCTCCCGGGAACCCCGACTGTATTGGAAAGTGGTTCACTTTGTAACTCCGAAAGTTGGTTGCAAAGCAGCATTCACCTTCCTTCCTCCCCACCATCCCTCCTCCTCGGCTACTCCTCACCCCACCTCTTGCCCTCCCCTCTCTCGGTTCCCTCCTCCTTTCCCTCCCCCGTCTCCCCCCCCGCGCGCCGCCCGCACCCCACAAAAAATGGGGTGGGGGTGTCCGGGGAGGGGGAAAGAAATGCTTTGGGTCGCGTCTCTGCCTCTGTCTCTCTCTCCCTCTTTGAGACCTAAAAAATCCTGACAAGTGAAACTTAAAGGTGTTTACCTTGTCATCAGCATGTAAGCTAATTATCTCGGGCAAGATGTAGGCTTCTATTGTCTTGTTGCTTTAGCGCTTACGCCCCGCCTCTGGTGGCTGCCTAAAACCTGGCGCCGGGCTAAAACAAACGCGAGGCAGCCCCCGAGCCTCCACTCAAGCCAATTAAGGCGGACTCGGTCCACTCGGTTACGTGTACATCCAACAAGATCGGCGTTAAGGTAACACCAGAATATTTGGCAAAGGGAGAAAAAAAAAGCAGCGAGGCTTCGCCTTCCCCCTCTCCCTTTTTTTTCCTCCTCTTCCTTCCTCCTCCAGCCGCCGCCGAATCATGTCGATGAGTCCAAAGCACACGACTCCGTTCTCAGTGTCTGACATCTTGAGTCCCCTGGAGGAAAGCTACAAGAAAGTGGGCATGGAGGGCGGCGGCCTCGGGGCTCCGCTGGCGGCTTACAGGCAGGGCCAGGCGGCTCCGCCGGCCGCGGCCATGCAGCAGCACGCCGTGGGGCACCACGGCGCCGTCACGGCCGCCTACCACATGACGGCGGCGGGGGTGCCCCAGCTCTCGCACTCCGCCGTGGGGGGCTACTGCAACGGCAACCTGGGCAACATGAGCGAGCTACCGCCGTACCAGGACACCATGCGGAACAGCGCCTCGGGCCCCGGATGGTACGGCGCCAACCCAGACCCGCGCTTCCCCGCCAGTAAGTGAGGCCGCCCCACTGCCGGGCCGCGGGCTGAGTACGGCAGGAGCGGGGAGAGCAGTCCCGCAGGCGCAGCGCCTGCCGGCTGCTCACTGGGCGTCAGGGTGGGCGGCCCGGAAGCCGCGCCAGGGAGCAGGGTACGGGGGTCCGGGATCCTTCCTCCTGCCGGACTGAGGGGTCCCAAAAGGGACACTTGATAACGCTGGGGACTTGCGGTAGATGCTAGCCTTTGGCGTCTCCCGGATGCGGCCGACTGGCAGCTCTGCTCCACTCAGGAGACCTCGGAGTGCCCAGGGATCGCCCTCCGGCCCCCCGAAAAATTAAGGGAGCTGGGGGCAAGCAGGGAGCAGAGAGGCGCGGCCTGGCCGGGCGGGAGGCTGCCCTACTGCGACGCGCTCAGGGGACCCGCCCGGCCGACTCTTCAGTCTAGGCAGGTGGAAGGGCGCGCGGCGTCAGAGGGGGCTCTAAGTGGTGCGAGCGGGTGCCCTCACTGGGGCTCACAGGAGAGAGCGGCCAGGAGGCAAAGCGTCTGGGACTTTAGCTTTCGAAAGTGAACACCCCACTCTCCCAAACTCCCAAAGCTGGGGTCTACGGTGGGACCCCAGGTCCTGGTCTGGGCCCAGTTCGCCGCCTGTGGCCCGCTAACCCAACGACTCTGGCCGGGGTTGGGCAAGAAAGGGACAGATGCGGCCTTTCTCCACTTTGTTTTGGGGCCGGAGCACTGAGACTGAGGGAGGCAACCGGGTTGAGGTGGGGAGCTTTCCAGTAAATCCCTCGACGGCACGGCCTGGGGCAGGCGCTAACTGTGGGCGCTTAGGCCTCTCAGGGCGGAGATGGCCTAGGTGAGGAGGGCGCCGTCGGGGTGGGCCGGGCCGGCCAAGGGCACGGAAGGCAGAGGTGGCCTGGCCCGGCCCGGCCCCCGCCGACGCTGTGCGTTTGTCGCTTACAGTCTCCCGCTTCATGGGCCCGGCGAGCGGCATGAACATGAGCGGCATGGGCGGCCTGGGCTCGCTGGGGGATGTGAGCAAGAACATGGCCCCACTGCCAAGCGCACCACGCCGGAAGCGCCGGGTGCTCTTCTCCCAGGCTCAGGTGTACGAGCTGGAGCGACGCTTCAAGCAACAGAAGTACCTGTCGGCGCCCGAGCGGGAGCACCTGGCCAGCATGATCCACCTGACGCCCACTCAGGTCAAGATCTGGTTCCAGAACCACCGCTACAAGATGAAGCGCCAAGCCAAGGACAAGGCGGCCCAGCAGCAACTGCAGCAGGACAGCGGCGGCGGCGGCGGCGGGGGCGCCGGGTGCCCGCAGCAGCAGCAAGCGCAGCAGCAGTCGCCGCGCCGCGTGGCCGTGCCCGTCCTGGTGAAAGACGGCAAACCCTGCCAGGCAGGCGCCCCGGCGCCGGGTGCGGGCAGCCTTCAAGGCCACGCGCAACAGCAGGCGCAGCAGCAGGCGCAGGCTGCTCAGGCGGCCGCGGCCGCTATCTCAGTGGGCAGCGGGGGCCCTGGCCTGGGTGCGCACCCGGGCCACCAGCCGGGCAGCGCGGGCCAGTCTCCGGACCTGGCGCACCATGCCGCCAGCCCCGCGGCGCTTCAGGGCCAGGTCTCCAGCCTGTCCCACCTGAACTCTTCGGGCTCGGACTATGGCACCATGTCCTGCTCCACCTTGCTATATGGTCGGACCTGGTGAGAGGACACCGGGCCGGGTCGGGCCCAGCGCGCTGCCTCATCGCTTTCCCTCCTGCCGGCCACACATCACCAACTGCCCGCCGCTCCCTGCGCTTCGACTTTTCTTAAGAATCTGTCCCATATAGACCAAGGGAAACACACACACACACACACACACACACACACGCCAAACTGCTGGACGTCTTTTTTTTTTTTTCTAAAATTTGTGGGAATTTTTTTAAAAAAGAAAATTAAAAAAACCAAGTGAATCCAATTCTTTAAGGAGTCTTTAAACAGAGAAGGACATAATAAAAAGAAACAGCTTTTGGGGTGTCTTTTAGGTGATGGAAATGGGTTTCCCTCACTCAGGCAGGGTGCAGTTTGGAGAGGGCTCTACTGTGACGCGGCTCTGGACTCTAAAGATGGCAAACTTCACTCTGGGTACCCTGTGCCAGCAAGGTGGACTCGCTTGTAAATACCAGGATTTCTTTTGAAGGGGAGATGGGGGCTGGGAAGAGGAGAGACTCTACGACAGGACCCACATGTCAATGACACAAAGGAAATGCCCCCTCCCAGCACCCGCTGGCCACCCTGGCTCAGCCCCGGGAAGAGCCCTGGCTAAAATTGTTTTATGTTTGATGTGAACTTGTAGCTGTAAAACGCTGTCAAAAGTTGGACCACACACCTAGTTTTTAGTAATCTGTACATTTTGTTGTAAAAACAAAACAAAACAAAAAAAACCCAGTCCCTGCCCCCAAGCCCATCATATTTTTTATGGGCATTGAAAAATCTGTGTATATTATTTGGCAGTTTGGTATTTGCAGCGTCAGTCTTTTTCTGTTGTAACTTATGTAGATATCTGGCTTAAATATAGTTCCTAAGAAGCTTCTAATAAATTATACAAATTAAAAGGATTCTTTTTCTGATTAAAAGTCCACCTTTTGTTTGGTTTTGATTTGGCTTTGAAAGGCATTTTTGGGTGGGGGGGAGTGGCAGCTCATCGTTGGCCTGACGGGATTGGAATTGTTTGGGAGCTAAAGGGATTCTAAACCAGCTAAGGAGCTGGGCACAGAGTCCTCGTCCCATAGGGAAATGGAGTTTTGTTCCGTCTCCGAATTGAGTAGAACCAAACCTTTAACAGTCCTAGGACTTGGCAATAGAGAGGAAAAAAGCTAAACTACTTCCATCAGGAGGGAAAGGGAGAACAGAAGAGAAAGCGACCAAAGGACTAGTTTTCAGAGCCAGGCTTCTGTTTTTTGAAACCTCAGAAGTGTCTACTGTGGTCTTATACAGCTAAGTCTACGATTAAAACTTTAAAGCGTTTTAAATAACATACATTTTAAATAATCCTGAATGAGGGATCATTTTTACTGAACAGATGGTCCCTGTATATTTCAACACCAATCCTTCTTTCTAATCTGCTGCTGAGCTTTATTGAAATTAGAATTTGGTGGGAGGCTGTTTTCAAAAGTGGAGAAGTCTATCTGGGTCTTGTTTCTGCTCTAAAACAGCTATCCCCAGGCAGGGTTGGACACGGATCCCCAGCCTCTCGGAGTCTTTCTGGTCTTGACTCAACTACTGGCCTGGGGACGCTGAAAGCAGGACTTGGGAGCTGGGCTTTCCCTCTTTGTTCCACCGGTTTCCATCTTTGGGCTCCTAAATATCTTTGTAGTAAGGAATCTTTCTCCTGTTCCCAACTTTCTACTTCTCGCTGCCCCAACCATCCCTGCCACCTCAGCAATAATCATCATCATCATCATCATCTTCAATTTTTTTTTCTACTTTGAATTTCCTGGTCTCTTTGGTGCCCAGATGTGGTTTTGGGGGAATTCTTTGGGTTGCCCTGGAGAAGGAAAAAGTGGTTCTCAACAGAGAGAAATCATAGTCCCTAGATGGGCTATTGCCCCTTCTGTGTCACCCTTGATAAACCTACCTAGCAAAAGTGACCAAGTGGGTCCCTTTTAGCCTGAAAGTGTTTGTGGGGGGTTGATTCATACTTGGCTTGTACTCACTTCATGCTTAGAATTTCATGTTTCTTTTTCCTTTCTGGTTCTCTTCGTCTTTTCTTCCTCTCTTCTCCTCTTATTCTGTCTCTGATGTCTCTTTTCATCCAACGTCCAACTTATCCCACCCCTAGGAAATTGTGAGGGAAATTGCCTAGGCCAAGGCCTTGCTCCAGACTAGCAGTCCCTCTTTGTTGACTTCCTAGAGGGTCCTCTCCCCTGGTGCCTTAGGTGTAGGGGTCATTCCGGGTCCAGATGCTGAGATATGGTTTTCAATATCCAGAAGAAACCCAGAGAACCTGAGGATGGTTGCTTGGGTCTGCAGAGTGTGCTTGTTGGGGAAAATCTCAGGAGGCCTCACATTTTGGAAAACAAGCAAAAATCAGTGAAGTTTGAACACTTGTATTGAAATGAGCAGCTGTGGTCTTGGGACAGGGTGTATAGGTGGTCAAATCACAGCTCCATCGGGGGCTTTGGGAAGATGTTTGCTCTAACATCCCGATCCCAAGGGGATGGGAGCTTCCGCTTAACTTTTCTTTTCTTTTCTTTCTTTTTTTTTTTTTTAACCAGCATAAGTCTGGTCTGGGGCCCGCAGGGAGCCGGGTGCCCCACAGCAGCAAAGGCGGCTGCTCCCTCCCCCACCCTGGCCCAAAGCGGGCACCTGAGTGTCACAATTTTTGTGGGTTGTAGTACCCTCGGCCTTAGCACCCTTTGTATTGGAAGGAGTTTTATAAAATACATTCTTCTCCCTGCCACCTCAAGCCGGCTTAGTCTGAAGTCTGTTTACTTGTTGGGGACGGAGAGGAGGGAGGAAAGTGAGTTGAGTCACATCTCCGGATGGGACAGAGACTAACAGAGACTTGGCCGCTTCTCTCCATCCATCACCAGGGGTCCACCAGCTCCAGGTCCTTGGCCGGCAGATTCTAATAGCTTCAGGAAGCGGCCCTGGAACGCGAGCTGAAGCTTTTTGATAAAGAAGTACCTGCGCGCTGGGTACAGCAAAAGACCTCAGCCTGGGGACATTCCCCACCCGACATCCCGGTGACCCCCTGCGTAGCCAATTGTCATCTTCGCCTGGATTGGACCTCTCCTAGGTCTCCAGCATCTCCGTCCCAGGTTCCAGCCTGGAGAAATCAGCCTTTTGGGGATATCTCTGGCGCTGAAGTGCTGGAAGAGCCAGAAGCTTCCCCACGTAGAGGGGCAGCGCAGTTCGCTCCAAGATCGAAGAGAAGCTGAGCACCCTTGCCTAATCACCCCCATTCATCCCCAAACCCCGACGGCTGCGGAGAGTAGGGGAGATTTTGCAGACAGCATCCCCTCTTCCTCCTCTCCCCCACCCCCACCCTGCCCAGTAAACACGGGGACTTTCTCGAGAGCCCTGGAGAGCGGCTCTAGTGGCTTCGGGGCCTGAAACCCCAGGCTTGCCTTGTTTGATGTTTAGCATCCCAAAGCCACACACCACCCTCGCCCCAGCCTGGGAACCTGGAGCTGTGGGTCGGAGAGGGAGGACGGCCTCCCTCTCAGTCGGCCAGGCCGGGGACTGGGCTGGGCTCAGGGAAGGCGAGAAGAGCGGGACAGAGATGCGCTGAGCCGGGGAGAAGGGAGTCGGGGCCGCCGCCGCCCCCAACAGAGACACTTGTGGGTACAGCTGGAGTCCTCAAGGCCGGGAGGCGGGTGGGGGCAGGGAATGCCTCAGCAGCCGGGCCAGCGGCTCTGGGATAGGGGCTGGCCCTGAGGGAGGTAGCTTGGGGCCCGCTAGTGAGATCAGACCCAGGCCGGAGCCAACGGCGCGAGAAACGCTCGGACACTTACTCCTGGAGGCGGAGGAGGCCCCGCGCGCTCCAGTCCACGGGCCTCGCAGGAGGCAGGGCTTCTTCCCACTGCTTAGGACTTGGCCTTTCAAAAGGGAAGGCTCGCTCGGGAGCCTTCCAAGGGATCTTAAATCCTCCTGGGGGCAGGGTTAGGCCTGGGGCTGGCATCCGGGTCTCCGATTTCGAGACCCCAGGGAGGAATTCTCCGACTCTTGAGGCCGCACACTCTGCGAGCGCGCCCCCGGGCGTAAGGAAGCGTCGGTGAGGGGCTATCTCCAGGCGCGAGTGCACAAAAGGTAGCGTGAGTCTCTTCTCAGGCGACTCGAGATAAGAGGAAATGAGAGCGGGGTTTTCTGACTTCCAACTCATTAGGGACCAGGTAAGGTCAATGCTTTCTCTATTATGTCTTTATCTTAAAAGCGGGTCAATTTAAGATAAGGGAAAAAAAAAATCCAGGATCTGTGTGAACTGTGCTGATAAAGACTGACCCCCTTTCCAGAACTAAAAGCAAGCCAGGCAGACATTCATTTTCTATAAACAAGAGAGTTGTGAGAGGCTGCCTTGAATTCTGATCGAATGTCTTCAGTCTCTCTAGACATCGCTCACTCCCTCCCCCAATTATTAGAGCGGGGAGCAGAGCGAGCGGGGATATTATTTGTGGAGAACTAGAAATCCTGTTGGCAAATGTGAATCTGAGACGATTCGGCTCTTAGGCATGGTTTGCTGGCTTGTTTGTTTCAAATGCGTCTTTCTTTTAGAATGGAAGTGACAGCCATGAGGAGTATTGGGAGGGATGACGCTGTAGGTTTTCCTTGCTCAGCCAGGTTCCTCTTAAGGGATGCTGGACACCAGGCTCCTCCGGCCCTCCCTGATTCCTGACTGTGTGTTTGTGGTTGTGCAGTTGCGTTCTTTTTGGCTCCAGGCCACCCTCTGTGGGGCCTGGCTCCTACCTCAACTTGGAGCTCAGAAAATTTTCTTGTGCTCCTTCAGGCAGTAGCTTCTGGAAGGAGTGCCCCATCCCGCCACCCTCTCTCTGTGCCTGGAGGCATTGTGTATGGGTAAGAGTAGTGGAGAAAATGTGTTTTATTGCAAGGGAGGCCTAGGGTCTGCATGCTCCCTCTTCCCATGTAGCTGTGTTTCTCAACTTGATGATTCTGGAAGGAGCAGAGGAGGAGCGGGCTCAGTGACTTGACAGCACAGTTTCTGCCTCATCTGAAGCTACAGCTGAAGTGGCAGGCTGGGTTTCTCTCGGATAGTGACCTAATGCCCTACTTGGAGGGCATCTAGGCACAGCCCCAGGCTTCTCATTTGATGTTCCCCATTTGGCCTCTGCTTCCTAAGCAGAGGAAGGAATTTATTGTCTTTGTTATTATGAGTTGTGATGAAGTTTTGGAAAGGATGAGATTTAAATCAATTTTCTTGGTTTATTTATTTTTTAGTTATTTGTAGGACATTACACTATAAATTGATTATTGTTATTGTTCTGCTTGAAATGAAAATAAACATTTTTTTTAAATTGAAGACAATAGGTCTTGTTAAAGAGAACTCTTTCCTCTAATACAATATTCACATCTGATTCTGCCCACTCCTTCCGTGGGCATAAGTGGATGTATACAGACACCTGTCTCTGTGTGTATTACAGAAGTATACACATATGTATCTATCTCACATATCTATTTTATATGATATTTAAAAAGAAAAAATTAATGTAGGATTCTCTTCGTAGAGGATCTTACTGAACCTGTTACGTGTAAGAAAGTTGAAGGCATTCATTCCTCAATTAAGATGCCACATGAAACTGAGCGTCCCTTTAAAAATCAAGAGAAACTTTCTTTAGTTTTGTCTATTTTGAATTGGAATATTAATTTATTTTCCCGTAAAATTCTGGGGAACTAATTATGATTGGGGGAATATTAAATTTTGTTCTTAAAGAAAATGGACTTGCTGTCTGAGACACACAGCTGGGGCTGAGACTTTCTGAAGCAATCTATACCAAATTGTCACTTCCCACACCTACATTGTCCGTTAACAGATATCGTTCATATGAACACTATGGGTCCGCTAACAAAATCAAACGGAAATGTTTTTGCCCCTCATTTGTAGCAAACGTCCCTCCTATTCTGGTCTTCACAGAGTAGTGGAAATAAAAAGGCAGGTCTGAGTGTAGTCTGACAAAAAGAGAAAAAGACAAACTTTTCTCCTCTCTCCCCATTTCCCACATTTACAAGAATCCTCTCTTTGATTGCTAGATGAAATTGTCAATAACACCAGGCTGTTGGTAAAGGGTTAAAGGTTTCATTTCTCAGGTTTTCCGTGATTTCTGATAATTTCATTTTTACAAAATCAGAGATGTTAGGCAATGAAAAGTGTCCTTGGATACCCTTCCCCACTCGCTATGCACTGGAGCCATTCTGTGGAAGATCACCCAGAAGGGTAGGGCCTCCGCCTTGTCTAGCATTCTCCCTCTCAATACTGCTGCTAGTAGGTATTCAGAGCTCTAGGAAAACAAGGGTTTATTTGGTCCGTGCGCGCGCTACCGATTTACCTGATTTCCCCGGCACACACACAGCTGAGTGCGCGCGCGCAGATGTAAACCTGGGAATTACCGTAATGACACGAAGAGGACTGAGAGCTGGTTCCTCTAGGCTGGCAGCTCCCTCGGTTCTAACCTAGGAGAACAGGTCAATGGTTTAACAGATCTGGCTATGCCGGTGTATACAGCAAACCCCGCACGGTTAGGGTCCCTGCAAGGTGCCCCCAGAGCACTGGGTTTCTAAACAGTGTTGGAGCGACAGGCTTTTTCAGAGGGGGACTCTGAAGCCAAAGAGGATTAAACCTCTCTCCCCGCCTGGCCACTCGATGGTGCCTTGAGGTCTGCAAGGCGCGTTTTCTGGGTGGGGACTAAGTGGGGGGAGGGCGCTGAGCTAGGCAGTGACGGCTTCTCCCCCCCCCCCCTTCTGAGGGTGCTTCAGAAAGAATTGCAGCCCTTTCACCAAAGGCGTGCACAGAGCATACATCCCCGCCCCTAGCCAGGGCAGACAGAAGTTGTAGCTAGTTCATTACTACTCACCAACTTGCACTATGAACTGAGATCTTGGTTACTGTTTACTGGCTGGACGGCTGAGGCCTGGGTGTAGTAAACTTTGGAAGTACTGCTGGGTATCATATCTACGACTCACATAGCCGGGAAAGCCCAGATAGCTCTATGTAGTTCACATTGGCTTCCTGCTGAAATCAAATGGGAAAGTCTTCAGAAATACTCCACAAAAAGCCAACCACCCAGAGCCATAATCTAGCACTGGATGAGGGTAAAGAGAACATCTTTAAGACCTATGGTAGCATACAAGGAGCTTCATGCATCCCCAAGAGATGGCATTAACCTTCCTATATGGACTGTTTTCTAAAAACTATAATGCCACGCCAATGCAAAATTAGTTGTTGAAAATTCTCCACATGGCCAAATACTTCGATTCTGTTGGTTGGGTGTCTGTGGAAGCTGGAGGGCTGTGGGTGTGTGGTTCTGCACAAAAGAGAAGAGAGGAAAGGAGAGGGGACTGGAAAGGAGGGGAGGGGAGAGAACAACTGCCTGGGGAGAGTGTGTGGAGTTCTACTGGTGTTTGTGACAGCTAAGTCATGCTGGTTATAGCTGGTCTTTGGGTCCAAGTATTGGCGCAATGGATAAGTATGTGGTGTATGTGATTTTTCGGGTTTGATGCTAGTGGAGAGCAGGGGAACCGGCTGAAAGGCAGTGTGGTACCACCTCTGCTTTGGGCCGGTGACACAATGGGAACGTAATTATCTAGCTGAAACAAGCTCAAATGGTAAAAAGTTGCAAAATAGATCGACCTCCCTGAGAAGAGAGGGAGCCGGTTACAGAGGTCTGCAGCCATCATCCTTTTTTCAATACATTTTAAACAAGAGGATCTAGGGAGTGATTCCGATTCAATACACATAATCAGTTTGCAAGTCTTATTTCCATTTGAAAACAGGGCCATTTGCAATCATAAGAGCCGGACAGGCTGAAAGATACAGAGCGCTTTCCGAGCAGATGATGGGTGACAGAATCTACAGGCAAGCACTAAATATTTTCTTCTAGTCTCAGACCGCATGCATCAATCTTTAGTCCCGGTGTATTTGAAATCGAATATTCCTGGTGTATACATGGCTTAATTGCTTAGAAAATTGAGACTCCATGGTTGGGGAGGGAGAGAAACAGCAAGAAAGGTGAGAGATAAGCCATGTTTGTGTTTCTCCTCCGTGCTGGTTAATAGTCATTTAGGGAAGAGTACACGGTAAAAGATTTGAGATAAAATTGAAACTTGTTTTTAAAGGAAGGACCGCCAGAAGAGGTTGCTCGGAGCCAAAATTTCACGGGTTGGAGTGACGAAGCCCTGCCGGGGTGTTCCGGGGCCAGCAGAGCCTCTGCGGGGCCCGATCGTGCGGTGGTGACCAAAGCCCTAGGGGTGGCTCCTCGGTCTCCCAGTGGCACCGCCAAAGACCCAAGGGCCCCTAGCGGCCCCGCGGTTTCAAATTTGTAGTCAGGGAACTCAGAAGAGTGGACACTTAAAATCTCGAGCTATTTTATGGTCTCTCGTTATAGAAAGTTTCAGTTCTAGAACCAAGAGAAGCAGATGTACGCGACCTCCCCCCTTCGCCCGCGGTCTCTGCACTCTCCCCCCTTCGCGCCCCCCTCCCCACTTCCCGCTTATCCCAGTCCAAGGCCTCACCCCGCCCACCCGCGGTCTTCCAACTCGCGCGCAGCCCACTGCATCACTCCGTCCTCCCACTCAGCCTCGCGACGCGCCCCCCATCCCGCCCTCCATCCCCCCACCCCCAACCCGATGCTAGCAGGTGACTCTCCAGCCGGCTCTCAGTTCGCGCCCCAACAACCTCAGCTCTGAGCTGTCTGCGGACCGCCGCCAGCCCCTTCTGGAGACCACACTAAGTCTGCGGTGCGGAGGAGTCGAAATTTCCCGTTAAGTGTGACCCCAAAATGTGTTGATAATAAGTTCACTGGGTCAGGATGATGATCCAAACCCTAACCTGAAGAGACTTTTTTTTCTTTTAAGCGATCTGAAAACACGATCTTTCTTTAGACAAATAAACAAAATCAAACAAAGCCAGCGAACTGCTGCTGTTTTTCTGGTAAGTTTTCCTACGGCAAAGAAAGAATCCGCCCAGACACGAACATCTAACGAACTTTCTGGTAGGAAGAAACTCAGTCTAATAACAGTATGTGCTTAACGCCTATTCCATTTTTATTACAAAAGGGGGTAGTTTATTAACCTCCTCAAGTTAGTACCTCTTAGGCAGGCGCTGTGTTTTTAAACGTTTTAGCAAAGCATTTTCACCTCTGGGATGATCTAAGAAGAACCAATAGACAGGAGGGAGGGTTAGGGGGATTCTGCACAGCTCCTGCCGGCTTGCTCAATTTTCTACAAAACTCTTCCTAAAAGCCCCAGTGTTCTCTTTAACAGATGTCAAGTTATAGAGACCACAAAGATCTAAAGACACCCTTCATGCGTGCGCGCGCACACACACACCCCAGCTGTAGACTCACTAGATTTTTTTTCCTCTCCAGAATTCATTCTGTGTGGTTAAGCAAGAGTGAGTGGTCCTGAGGCATTAATCCATCCTGAGTGGAGGTGGGAAGGTCAGGCAGGCCTCCTACAACAGGGAGTCTTTAGGCTCCCTATTTTTGCAAATCAGGAGGACAGAACTCCTACAACTGACAGGAGGGGAGAGTGAGGCTGGGACCAGTAGGACCCAGTCCACTAGGGTGAATGTGAGCCAGCTCACCCAAGCAAGGAGGGAGCCCAGCTTAGTCTTGGCTAGGTAGACAGAGATCGGGTGCACAGCAGTGTATCCCAGAATAGCAGAGAGCCAGAGTAAGTTCCCAGAGCAGACCGTTCCAGCCACCTGATAGCTCCATAGACACATGGCGACCATGTGGCCATTTCTAGCAGTGGTGGACAGTGTGTAGTGATTCCTTCCCACCCTCCAGGGCCTTCCTAGGGACCAAGGGCACACAGGCCGGGGATTGCTTCAGGAGTAATTCCAACGGGGGAGAAGAAACTTAGCCAGTCTTCCTTAGGGAGCTCCCACCCAGTCTGCCAAGGCAGATGTGGGACCCCTTCATTAGGACCCAAAGATCACCTGCAGGAGCATCATATTCTTGTATATAGTCTGATGTGACTCTATCATCTACTTTTTATTTGTTAGTTCATCCTACTTGTTTTTTATTTCTTCATTTCAATACCTATGTTTTCCTGGCTTGCTTACCCAATTCTAGCCTCACAGCTGCAGTCACACTTCTCAGGCAACTCAGTATCATTTTCCTAATGTCGGTACTAAAAGGAAAAACAAAGTGGATGTGCTAAGCCATATAGAGTAAAAGCCAGTAAAGCCCATATGAGAGGCCCGTTGGAGGGGGGTAGTAAAAGGACCAGTGAACCACCAAGGCCAGCCTATCAGAGGACTAGCGAGAAAAATGACAGAAGCAAAGAGAAGCAGCAGCGCAGAGAAACTGAATTAATGTCAATAGATGCGAAGGAAGGAATACAGCCCCGACCTAATGCATACGTCTGGCGCGGACAGACACAGGAAGGGATGAGGAGGAAGCAGATGTGTATACTGTGTGTACGCTGGTCTGACTGCAAGCTGAGAGGTATATCTGGCAACCTCTTCCTTTCCTCCCGCTAGACCTTAAGAATGAGACTTTCTGCCAGGGCAAATCGAAGGGCTAGGGAGCTGAGGGGCAGGAACTTTGTTCGCTTCCCAAACTCCAGCCGGGCCACTTGGACACTACTCCTCAGAGAGGGAAAAAATTCTGAGGAGCCTGGGGCCAAAGGACGAAGCCAGTGGCAGTAGAAATAGAGGTTTCTGGAAACTTCCGGGAAAATAGACAAAAATCCTTTCTTTCGCACAAGTGCCCCACCCTGCCTCCGTGCAGTTGGAGAAGGAATTTAGGATCAAGGGGAGACTCCCGGTCTCTCCCTACCCAGGCTGTTGGACAGCGCCCTCTTTTGTCCCCGCCTGCGCGGCCTCGAAGGTACCACGTGGAGGGAGCCCCAGCTGCCTGGGAAAATGGCAGGGCGATTCCTCTGGGACTCAAAGGCGAGCCCGCCCCCCAGCTCTCATCTTCGGGCCCTGAGCCTCTTCCCACGATGGAAGGCGGGTCCTGAGAAGGCGACCGGATCCCTGCTACCAGTCGGGCCCCATCCTCCCCCGGCGCGCAGCGGGAGGATCCGTGTCTGCCCTCGAGATCCCTCCGCGGGGCCGGGCTCGCTCCCCGCCCCACCCCCCCGCCCCCGCCCACTCCCCGGGCGGGTCCGGCTCGGCGGGGCACTCCCAGCCTCCCGGCCCCGCGACTGCGGCGGCGCGGGAGGAGACCGGCCTTGTCCGGCCGCCCGGGCTCTGTTCCGTGGAGAGAAGGGAAACCACCCGCCACCCACTCCAAGGCACACGACCTTCTAGGACGGGTCATTTCCCTCCACCCACCCCGACGCCGCCCGGGACCCAGCCCGCCTGGGGCTTCTCCGAGGGGCCTGGAGCCTCGGGGCCCTTACTTTCTTAAGAGTGTCGTACGCACCGTGATACATTTTAGCTGCAACACCTTAACCTTCTTAATACTCCAGCATGACACAGGTGTTAGTTTGTGTCTGATTTGGTTGGTGACCGCAGAAGGGCACATCTGAGACGCGTCCCCAACCTGTGAAGCACAGGCCGGCTCCCCGTGGGCTCTGGGGCCCTAGGGTGAGGTCGGGGAGAGGGACCCGGGCCGAACGCCGGCTAGTCGGGGAGGGAAGGCCGCCGCCTCTCGGTCCCAGCCGCAAGGGGCCGCGCGCCACCCGACTCCGCACCTGGCGGCGGCTCTGCCGTCGGGGTTTTCTCGGGAAGGACTAGGTGCTGCCGCGCGAAGTCAGCCCGGCCGGTTCCAGAAGCCCGGGACCTCCCTCTTGGATCCGCGCGTTCGCCTCTCTTTCCCCTTTATATTCTTCGATAATTTCGGAGGCAAAGATTTCAACTTTGAGGGAATTTGTTTCATCTCTCCTAAATTCAGAAACGGAGCCTTCAAAAGTCTTAATGTGTGTGTTTATTTTTTTCTAGCGTTCAAATGAATGCGAAGCCACGGATCGAATCCCGTCACTCATTTGGGGTTAGCTTCTCCCGATATTTCACACGGAAAACAAAACTGGGTCCCTCTTATTTGTACTTGTCCTTAACCTTTGCAGCAACTGCTGTAGATGAGGCTCTGTCCATTCTCTAATAGATTTTACTAGGGGCTGGTGACAGAGAACTGATTTCTTTTCTATTAGGGTTTAGCACATCTTTGTTGAAGGCCCGTAGAATGACCAGGGATTAGATTTGCATCTCTTAGGCGCCCTGTGTGGTCTTTGTGCGAAGCTTGTAACTGTTAAAAATGACTTGTTAGGAAGCGTGTGGGCTCTCATCGCTCTCCTTTTGACAGAATGATTGTGAAATTCAGATTGGCCCTGTAGGATTTAGCCCGCAGATTCCACCTGAACCCTAAGCAATTAGACCCTAATCTCACTGCAATCATATTTGAGTTAGGATTTGTTGCACTTTGTTTACTTCAATTAAAAGCAGTGGAATATATTTTTTTCAGCCTTTAAAGTGAAATCTCCAGGAGTAAAACCTCAGGACTTCTCAGAAACGGTTTTGGTGGTAATGGGGATTTCTTTTCTGTACGGTTTCCTCCTACTCCTCCCGCTCGCCCCTCCCCCATTTAAATAACTCCTTTCCCCCCCCCCCCTTCTTCTTCCCCTGTTACTCGCTAATGCCTGGAGCATCTTCATAGGGGTTGAATTCAGGTCGCTTTGGGAAAGAAATGCGCGGAGATGACTCCCAGCTGCAAGGGGCGCCCAAGCTCCGGGAGTCCCCCTGTCCCCAACAGAGCGCCTACGTCCCTCTCTCGGGACAAGCTTTGCCACACTCGCTGGCCACGCAGCGTGCGTGGGCTCCCGGCAGTGGGCGCGGGCCCGGCGTCTGGCTTCCTGCGGTGGAGTGGCTTCTAAGGCTCCTGGCGCCCGCAGCGCCACAGGGTGACTGCCCAGACGGCGTGGTCAGCCCGAGCGCCGCGTCGGTCCTGGAGAGGCCCCTAGGATTCCCCGCGGCCTCCGCTCGGGCTTAGCTCCGGCCCTGCGGCCTGCTTGCTGCGCGCACAGTCGGCCCCGGGAGGTGGGGGGAGGTGACCGCTCCTCTACCGGGGCTTCCTCTGCGCGGGTGGCCCGCCGGCCGGCCTCGGGCCGCCTGATTCTGGCGGTCCTCCGGGCCTGGAGCGCCCGCGGCCCGCCTCTAGCTTCCCCTGGCCGGGCCCCAGCGGCCTAGAGCGCTGGCCTCTGGGCGGGCGCCGCCGTCTGACGGACAGCGGAGGGTCAGTGGCCGGGGGCGTCCGGATCTCGGCAGTTCTCAGGGCATTTAACCCCGATGCAGTTCCTAAGGGTCGCCTGCGATTACTGTCAAGTCAGGTCACTTAGTAGTATTGCTTGATCTGTGGTGAGTTTATCATTTATTTATCTGGTGCGACTTTGTTACTTTTTGAGCCTGGGTTATTGTTTTCCTATTTTGATTCGTAACTATTTATTTGGTCCTAGCGAGTTTGATTCGGTTCCCTAAAATACCGCTTCGCCCTTATCAGTTAATACAAAGGTGGAAGCCAACATAGGGTGTAAACTGGAGAAATTTTCTGGCACGGGAGGACCTCAGTGCCATTTACTTGAGGGGGGAAAGGGAGACGCCACCTTTTAAACTTCCCAATAAACTTTTTAATAGCAAGTGTGTTCTCATTGTCACGTGTCAGAGAAAAATAAATTAATGTTCTTTGTATTTGATTCCGTAAGAATGAAAGCCAGCCTACAACCTCTGTCTGCCTTTGTAACTAAGACATTTTAAATGAGGAGAAAGTACTTTTCTGACGCTAAGTACTATAAATGTGAGCAATGCCAACTAGTTTAAGCAAGTAGTGCTCTCTTCCAGTATTTTCTGGGATGGAGTCTTTTAAATAGACTCATCTTTTTGGATAATTCTAATTGCTAATTATTCTTAACTTTATTAAGAAATTGTAAGGTTTCAAGGGAATAAAGGAGATTCTGTCTTGCCATGGATGGGGGGGAGGTGGGAATGTGGTCTTGGAGTAAAGAGGAAGGGGGAGCAAGACTGTGATAATCTCTTTGAGATCTACCCAAAGAAATCTTGATCTATAGATTGAGGATCCCTGCTTTAAATCAATCCTGTGTACAGTTTAGGGCAGTTTTTCATCTGTGAATAGGAACTGTATCAAAACCCTAGTGTGACCATGACAATTGGGTAATCACACACAAGGCATCTTTGCTAATGGAGAGATTCTGTAAATATGTTTCTAGTGAATACACAGATAACAGTCACAGTGGAAGGGTCAGGTGCACAAATCATAGATTACTCTGCCAAGGGTTGCCAGCCATCTGAGGCTTGGAAGGACATTAACCGCCTTTGCATTCTCCGAATACTCTCCTCAGTTCATGATTTCACTTACTTGACCCTACTTCTGTTATTTAAAAGCTGGCAGGCACAATCAAGGGCAAGCAGGTTGGCTACCTACCCTTCTGGCAGCTCGCCAGTATTCCCATTTAGCTGCCAGCAGACAAGGAGAGGAGTGAATCAGTCATGTAATCCTACAGTAGCATCTAGAAGGTATCAGGAAAACTTCAGTGGCAGCAGGAGGGTCCACCAATCAGCCCTGTTTCTAAATTCTCCACTTCGTATCTGTAATAAATCCCTCTGGGGGAATTCACTAGTGGGAAGCGCAGGGAGGGGAATGACACAGGGGCTCTCAAGCAGTTTCCTTGAAAAGTAAGTTGTGAGTGCATTACTTGATAGTCCCAATTTTGAAAATGGCCATAAATAGAAATAGGATTCTCGTTACTAACAGGAGCAAAAATCAGGGAAGGCGTCCCTTAGGAGCAGTAGGGGAAAAAAAATCAAGAGCTTTTAATAAAATTTGGAGGATTATAACTTCTTGTCAATAGAACAAACTTCTACCTGTTCCCATTTGCTTTCATAGATAAATTATTGCTAACTTAATAAGATTTAGGCACTCCACTTTCAGAGAAATTATATAAAATTGAGATTATATAAAAATAGCTTTTTCTTACCTCAAAGTGAAACAAGTAGGTATTTGGCATACAGGGACATTGTAAAAGCAAAATACATCTCACGCTAACATTAGCATTTTTTCCTTGAGGGTGTAAAATCTAGAATTCTAACATAAAAGAACCATAGGGTGAAACGAGACTTCCTGGGTCTCCTTTGTTGGCAGGCTAGGCCCTTTTTTCATACTCTTACGTTGGAAACAGCTTTGGGGTCTAGAATGAACTATCAGGATTGAGGATGAAGTCATAACTTTTGCTAGTAGGTACCATGTAAGTAAGTAGTAAAGTAAAGTAAGTAGACTGACTTCATCAATGACGTTTTCTCCAGGGGATTGCCTTTGTAAGAGGCCTTGTTGCACTTTTTAAGCAGAAAGGTACAATTCACTGAAGTATGAATGTTCAGGAAGGCTAGCAAAGTGTATTTTTAGAAGAATATTGTATTTTCTAATATGTCAGGAGGTCTCTAGATGTGAGATATAAAAAACCTAATTTTTGTCAAAATTAGACTATCATTACATTAGCGTGTTCTTAAAGAATGAAGGTGGACATTACTCATCTACAGTAGCAAAGGGGAAGAATATTTAAAAACCAGATGACAGCTATGTGCCTTGTAATTTCAACAATACTGAATGATGAACAATCTTCCAAGTTCATTTAAGCAGGAATGGGAGAGAATCCCTATAAAAGTGAATAAAAAAAAATCTTGTACAAATACAAATCTTGTACAAATAAAAAAAGATCTGTACAAATATGCCTCACCCTCCATTTTATTACCTTATAATGCAAATAATTACTTGCTCTTGCTACTAAGAGCCATTTTAATGTAATGGATTCATTTCAGACCCTCAAGAAAACCAAAGCCTATGTCCTTTTATAAGTTTGGGAGGAACTTTCAAATGGCTGTGCCCAATTTGAAGACATATATATATATATATATATATATATATATATTTCCTGCTTATTAAGTTACAAACTTAGAATTTATGCTGATGAACATTTTCCACCTTGACTAATACCTCCTGCTAGAGAAGTTTTCTTTTCAAGAAAACATATAACAAGTGGACAGAAGGAAATTCTAAGCCTGTGTGATTTGATAGTGGTCACATTTTACATCCTGAAATTTAGAGCTATAAATAGCCATTTTTAAATTTTGTGTCTCTTGGTTAATATCTTGTATAGTTCCTTGTACATAATAGTTGTTCAATAAGTTTGCTGAAGAAATGAATTTGTGAAACATTTTTACTATTTACCTGTAATCTTCTCTGATGTGCAAAAATGAAAAGAAAAAAGGGGTATTAACATTTGTCTTTTTTTATGTGAACAAAAAATTGTTAAAATTCTAGGTGGGTTTGACTCAAAATGCCAGAAAAGAAGCCCCATTCTATGCTAGTTAGCAAGGGAGGAATCTCTGACATTTCCCTGCCTATTCAAATGAAAACTGTTTGAGGCAATACTGCAATGTTTAAAACAAACAACCCCCCCCAAAGCTTAGATGTAACACAGAATGAACTTTACAAATTAATGACTTGAAAAATCCTTAGAGTTAATCTCTTTTTACATTCCAGACTTCAATTTTCTATGGCACACTCACATTTCAAGACCTTTAAAAATGCTAAAGGGTAGCCATCTTCTGAAGGGGTGAGGGGAACAGAAGGTCGCAAATCCTATTGTTCTTTTTTTGGGGGGGTGTGTTGAGAACTGGCCAGTGTCTCATCTACTAGAAAAGAATTTAAGAACTAGTGTCGATTGTTAATGATAATGCCACACAGGGCTGCTCTATCTAGGGAAGGTGGTACAGAGGCCAAGAGGAATCTGTTCTTCAAGAGCAATGGCTGCTCTTACTGTGTTCCCAACTCTTAGCCCTTAGTGAGCACCCCTCACATTTGAGTAGGGGGCTGCAGCTTTGGGGCACCATGGAACCAATGGAGCGGAGGTAGGGGGAATCAAAAGATTGAAAGTAGCTTCAGAGTTGGGCGGTCCTCTACCTTATATTGGTCCAAAAAATAGCTGGAGTCTCTCTCCTCATTGATTTGGGGACGGGCTCAAGATCATGTACATGTTTTAAAAAAAGGCAGACTGGCAGATCCTGTTCCATTTTGAATGTGAAGCCTTTCATCAATGAGTATGAGGGTATTACTTCCAGTGGAAAATGTGTGCTTATATACCAAGGATGTCCCTGGCTTCACCTGGGCAGGCTCCCTAGGAGATGATTTGCATCTCCCTAGCATTTTCTCAGGAAGATGAGGAAAACTGGAAGGAGCCAAACAGCAAAAGACCCTACATAAGATAAATCTCAAATCTAAATTCCATTTATGACTAAACATCCTCTTTTAAAGCAGTCCCTTGGTGTGAAGATATGGGTATTGTTTCCTGTATATCCAAATATACATTTATACTCTTAGCATTGTAATAGGTCATCCTTCCACTTGTGTACCTAACAAGAAATGGATCCCTAAAAGGAAATGTTCTTTACCAATGTCTGGTACAATGATGACCTGCCGTTTCCCCAAGAATCCTCTTTTTTTATTCACAAGTAGATAAGAGTTGATATTTTGTCACCAGGTTCATGCCAAAGTCAATTCATTATAGTAAAGGAGTATTTATAACATTATACTTTTTTGATAGAAACCAAAAGCCAAGGTTGATAGAAATATCCTGCTATCGATACATATCCAGTTTAACCATTATATGGAATAACTGGGTGGTATCACCCTAAGACATAAAGGTTTTATGATAAGAAAAATAGATGGCCTATTCATTGATTTATTTGTTCAGTCAGTAAACATTCATGAGTGCTTACACCAGGCAAAGTTCTATGCATGGAGAAAAAGATATGTCTCTGACCTCAGAGATGTGTTTGGAGAGACAGCCATGAAAACAGACGAGTACAGTTTGATGCAATGAGTAGAGTAATGTGAGATCTGTGCAAAATGCAGTGGAATTCTAAGGGAAGAAGCATCTGTATGTGGCCGAAGGAGAAAAGGTAACACTTGAATTCACTCTTGAAGGAGAAAAAGAGGTCCAGGTGGAGGGAAAAGTGTGTGCAAAGTCCCTGAGGCAGTGAAAAGCATATTCTGTTCAGGAGATCATATCTAGATTATATTGCCAGAATAGGAAGTGTGAGGAGACCGATGGGAGTACAACTGAAGGGGTGCTATGGGCTAAACACTTTGAAGATCCTCAAATGCCAGACTAAGAAGTGTAGATTTATCTTACATCAGATAAAAAGTCATTGAAAAAAATTCAAACTTAATCAGATGTGTATTTTAGAAAGACCATGCAGTCCGCAGACTGGAGCATGGATTAAAAGTGGGGGGCGAGGGCACCTGGGTGGCTCAGTGGGTTAAGCCGCTGCCTTCGGCTCAGGTCATGATCTCAGGGTCCTGGGATCGAGTCCCACGTTGGGCTCTCTGCTCGGCAGGGAGCCTGCTTCCCTCTCTCTCTCTGCCTGCCTCTCCATCTACTTGTGATTTCTCTCTGTCAAATAAATACATAAAATCTTAAAAAAAAAAAAAGTGGGGGGCGAACTAGTGACAGTGAGCCTTACTGGTGGTTGTTTTTACCTCCCCTCCTGGGTATAAGTGTGTTAATGAGCGATACTTTATTAAATAGGTACAAATCCTCAAACCCTAAGCAACAAGGAAGGCATAAAGATATTTTCCAAGGAGGCATCTTTTTGAGGAAGATAATTGTGCACATTGGTAAAGACCACAGATTAATTTCGTATGCCCCGTGGATAGCTTTTAGGGTCAAGAGGGCATTGCTCATTGTTTTATTTTACTGTATGATTGAGATCCACCTGAAATGACACTTCGGTTACTGCATTCAGAGACTGTGGTGTTGTAGAAAGAGTGCTACCAAAAGTCAAGAGACGTGTCTCTAGTTGAGCTTTATGTCTCTGTCTTTGAAAGACCTTGGGGAAGTCACTTTACCTCTCTGGGCTTTATCTTCCTCAGTTGTTAAGTTGAGGGCACAGTGTAAGTTATTTGTAACATTACTTTATTTATATTGTTGTATGATTTGTGAGTTTGCCCTTATTCATCTCTCCTAATGTTTATTTCTTACCTTGTCTTTATGCTTTCTCACAGTTTTAAGAGAGACAGAAGTATTTGGAGAATAACGTGTCCCAGGACATGTTATTTAGGACAAAATTCTGTCTTTATTGCACCTAATATACTTAGCTTTCCTACTGGAAATATTAGGATGTTGGTAGCTGTTTTGAAACTGTGGCGTTTCTGCTCGCCTGAGTCACATTCTATCCTCATGAGCACAAAAGGAGGACTATTTAATCACTTTCAACATCTACCAGGCTAAATTAATAACTTACCTCTACTTTTTAAGTTATACGTTTTCCTTTCCAAAAGGATTTTTTCTTGGGTCAGATAATTATATGTTCTCAGAAAGCTGGTGTATGGATAAAATGGTGGCACTCAAAATTATAGAAATTGTACTGCTTCTAATAATACTCTATTTTAAATTCTGCATTTCCTTGGAAACTTCCTGTTATTTAATGCTCTCTCTCTTTTTTTTTTCCTTCACTTAAGAGGCTGTTTACATTAGTAATATATCTTCTAGAGCTCTAGGAGTTCAGAGGGTTCGTACCTACAAAACAGCACAGCACTGTGACCGTGCTTTCAAAGACATGCAGGGGTCCCAGGGTAAATCAAAATGTTTTTAAATGTATGACATGTGTGAAGTTGATGAAAATTCATGACTTCTCTCTGTCAGGGCTGCTTGAGCTTAAATCATCAGAGAAAGGTGAGTGCAAAGAATTTTATTTAATACTTTTAATTCTGAAATCCTTTCTATCCCCTTACTTGGGTCCTGTGTTTCAGCTCCATGCTATTTAATAGTCTGCTAACAAAACTTAAAAAAAAAAATTGGCTGCATGTTCTAAATTGCTTTTCAGAATTTCCTTCTTAAACCACCACTCAGATGTATAACTTTTAAAGAGGAATTGAAATGTGGTTTGAGAATGTAATCACGTACTATAGAACATGCAAAATACATGTGAAAGACCACACGAGTGCTGTTAATTTAACTGATTATACTTTATGTTTTAGAAATGTTTTCAAATTTATCTTTTAAAATTGAAAAGAAAATATTCCAGGAAAATGTTAAGAGATTAAAAAATAAAGCCAAAATGCTGTGGATATTGAGATCAGCTGTTTTTAAGTAAAAATCCATTCAAAGCAAAATAAAAGGCATTGTGCAGTGTGTGCCGGCTAAAACTGAGAACACAAGAGCATTGCAGTTAATTAGAAGCAATCAACAGGATGCTTTGCAACATTTCTCACATCAGTGCACCATCTGATTGTTATAATAAAAATTTCCCACAGTCTTGATGCAAAAAGGAGTAGAAATAAATATTTGAGTCATTAAAATATATGATTTCAGTTGCTCTTGCCAATAATTATTTTTACTAATTATTGTTACGAAAATAAGATCTTGAAAATCCCCAAAGGTTATTCTATTTGTGTTTTAGGGGATAATCTTAGTTACATGTTTTGTTTTAATTTATATACATTTGAATATGAGAAAAAAAAACAATTTTTGGTGAAAATAAAAATTTGAGTTTTTATATGATTTATGTGTGGCTATTGTACTTATGAAAGATAGCTGGGCTTTTCCTGGGCCGTTGAGCCACATATTATATGAATGATCAGTTACTATATTACAAATAATGAAGTACTACGTTACAGCTATTTTCATATTAACAGAACACCGAACTAAGGCAACTATATTAACTGTATCATACAAGTCTTAAAAGAATGTACAATACTTAACACTATTATTTTTCTACAATTCGTTCGCTGCTTGGTTCGACTCAGAAGTTTTATTTTAGTTTCGCTTATTCTAAGTCAGAAACTGTTCTGCTAGGGCAAAAATACTGCTTTGTTGTATCTTTGTGAAATTTAAAGTTTGCTCATGAGAGATAACATTTGTTTTCCTTCTCTCCCTTCCCCTCACCACAAACTTTTCAAAAAAAATTTGGGGTGTGTGTGTGTGTGAGAGAGAGAGAGAGACAGAGAGACAGAGAGAGAGAGAGAGAGAGAGATTGATTGATTCTTTGTTACGTTGTCTTCTCACATTAAAGGTAGACTCCCCCTGGGCCACTGAGGTGCTTCAAAAACACATCCGCAAGGTGGTCTGTGAAAAACGTTGAACATGAATCAGAACTATATACACGTTGACAATAGTTTACAACTTTTTCTCCCTCAAAAAGCAAATCTGTGAAAGTCTAGGGGGTCCCCTTTTCGGAGGCAAAACAGCAGTGACACTGCGGCTATGAGTAAGAGAATTGTCTTCCAAACAAGTCAATGATTCGCTCTCCTGTGTTTATAAAGTACAACTTGCTCATCAGAGGAATTTACTCCTCACACGGTGGGCATCTCTTGCTGAAAGAAAACAGGCTTTAGAAGAAAACAAATTGGATTGATTTAGGCTATTTTTGTTTATTGTTTGTTTTGTTTTGGTCTTATGTCTTCTCTCACATCACACAGGCTGTTTTTAATTTCTCTCCCGCTCCCCCAAAAAGCTTTTTGCTAAGTATGTTCTTTCTTGAACATGCATTACGTATATCTGTAGAATAATTTAAAAAAATACTTTCAAGAACTTTCTTCTCTTTGGCACCAAACTATTGCTTTGGACTCTTCTTTGCACAGATCTGACCTACTTCATTGCGGGAGGATGTCCCTTAGCTAGGTTCTCTCTAGGAAATTTACGCTTTCTGCTGCTTTACAGAGACAAATAGCTTTGATGACAAATACTTTGGAACACACATCTCACAAGTCCAGAAAGAGGCTATGGTAGGAGGTAAATATTTTTTCTCCTTAGGAGTCTATTAAATGCAGAGTACTACTGGTGTTTAAATTTTTAAACTCTGATATTTTTGCCTGTCAAGATTGAAGCATTAGCTACAAACATTCACTGCTCCAATGAAAAGCAGTTTTAGTAAACAACAGCCTGAAATTTCCTATGTTGTATTTAGTTTGGCTTATTGGAATTGGAATAATAATGCTCTAAAAATGCATATTAAAATAATTTTGCTTATCTCTAACATCCTTATTTCTTAAAGCAAACAATTTAGACAGAAAAGTCATTTGATAAAATAATTGATTCGTGCAAAATAGTCTTCTGCAAGATAATGATTCAGCAGCTACTCTTCCTTCATTGGTACTTCATTACACACAATCTTCATTCATCTTAAAGCCTTAAGAAAAAAATCCACGTCCTGTATTTTTAAAAATTATTTTTAAAGAGGTGAACCAATACAGGAAACTAGAATCAAATCTGTAATAGAATTTACTTGCTGTTATTCACATCTTGAAAAATTTCCTTAAGGGACAGAAATGTCATATGCTTAGTTTCAGGACAAAGGCACCTTTTTAAATGAAGGGCTTAAAGAAAATCGATAAGGAAGTTTAATAGAAAGCAGGCTAACTAAGCTTTTGGATGTAAAAATTATCTAGATTACAAATCAAGAAAATAACTAACATTTAATGTACTTTAGATCTGATATAAAGGCTAGCCTTTAATGAAGAGTTTCTTTTTTAAAAAAAAAGCAATTATGGACAACTTCTGGAATTCACTTTGGGTAACATGTCTAGGGGGGTCATTGTTTTACCGTTTTTCTATGGTAGAGCTGATTTAACTTGGAAGTTAAGAAAAGTTATGTAACTTCAGAGTGTTTCCAGCTAATGGTTTTATGCAGGACTAATGTTATGCAGTTAAAAACAAAAACCAAAACCTTATAGTCATACAATATTAATAAACTCATTTAGCAATGATGGATTGTTATTATTATGATTATTATTTTGCTTGAAAAATGACCAAGCTATATTGGTCAGGAATTAAAATAGTTCAGGTCTTAGCAATTTTACAAAGTGTTATTTTACTAGTTTAGGAATTAATAAAACCCCCTTGCATGTGATTCCTTAATATTCATTTTTATATTTTGAGGCTTACATGTATTTAAAATGTCCAGATCATTAAATGCTTTTAGCTACATAGTGTGTTAAAGTTAAAAAAAAACAAAACAAAACACTATTGTAAACCTGTTGAATTCATTTAAGACAGGGTTTACATTTACATTTCTTTTTAATAAATAGACATAAAGTTGTTATATTTACTAGGTCATTGTTTTTTGGTTTTTGGGGTTTTTTTGCTAAAATTGCAAGCATTTTGTTAAAATGTCTTATTTAGTAATGAAAACAATTTTATAAATATTAATACATCTTCACCTTTTGACTACTTTCTACCAATTTTTGATTTCTTTAAAAATAAAAAATTATTTATTTTTAATGGAATGAGTAAATATGTTTTGAATTCAAATTCACTGTAATGAAAGAGAGTTTAAAATCTTCAGCAGGATAGTGAACTATTTACTTGGCTTCAATATGTCTGTCTTTTACATGATCTGACAGAACTGACTAGTGAAAACTAACCAAAACCAGAAATCAACTGAGAGAATACTCAAGAAAGAAAAAGGAAGAGTTGCAGGAAATGATATTTTCCCATCAGTGGATAGGCATGCATATATTAAAGACATAAAAGGCAGCAAGGAGAGAAACAAAAGCTGTATACTGGGCGTTCTGCAAGTCTGAATTAACTACATGGAAAAAAATGAAATCATTCTGCTTAAACTTGTTCACTAATAAAAGGAGAATTGCTTTTGTTAAATATGCTTGGTGTGATTATCAAGCAAAATTTTTTTCTCCCAGACATCTATGAATAAAACATGCGTTTGAGCATTAGGTAAACAAACAATAAATGGATGAGTTCAGTTGCAACATAATAACATTTTATTTAGAAAACATATATAATCATATTTGTATTGGCAATCCAAATTTAATGACTTCTTTCAGTAAAATTAAAGTGCCTCACAAATAACATCTTATGCATAAGGATTGCTTATTCTTTGCCCCTTTTTTCTATTTTTTCAAAGAAAGAGATTTTTAAGGTCTCTGCTGAACCATACATAAACAAGATGAAGCATGATTTCTCAGTAAAAAAATTTTTTTCTTTTGGATCACCTTAATTTTAAGTTACAGATGTTGTAGAAAAAAAATTTTTTTTAATATATTTCTGGGACTGAGGGAGAAAATGTCCTCAAGTCTGGGATAGCTTGGGCTGATTTGAACAAGGCTCTGTGTGTAGCTGAACCAGTCTCTGGCTTATTAGGCATTTCATTAACACAACATCTTCTGTAAACTCTGAATGAGAATAAACCATTTACAATAAGGAAAGCAAACAACAGAATGAATTTCCTCTGTTGGTGTTTTATAAGACTGTTAAACAGAAAATGGAGGGAAGAACTCTCTTTAGACGATATCACTTAATTAAGTAAAGCATCCTAATCAGAGTCCCCTCCAATTGTAATGACTGTAGGGAGTCAAGTACATTTCTGTCTATATTAGAGTATCTAACTGCAATGATTTATTGATATTTATTTTAGAAGTACAACACAAAAGCAATAAAACAGAAGAAGCAGGGAGAGAGGGAACATGCCATTGCTTACTGTGGGTTCAACCAGAGCACTTCAACAAAATTCCCGATTTTCTCGTGGGAGGTTTTCCTTCCTAAAATCAGAGCACACCTTTAGATGAGAATGTTCCTTTCCCGCATTTGACTTTTCCAAATAGTCGCTGTGACGTTTCTTTGTCCATTGGGTGAATCATTGATTCACTTTCTTCCCTACAAGAATCACCGCAAATGAGTGGAAGGGCACCTGCTGTTTTCTGCAGTGACATTACTAGATGCATTCTACACTGATTTGAGTCGTAAAGTACAGCTTCTTTGTATGGGAGAGAGATTTGAGGAAGGAGAGTAAATATACTGTATAGGCAGACAGACATTGGCTGCCCTCCAAGCTGCACACAGCATAAACCTGTTTATCTGCCACATTTCACAAATCTCAAAAACATGTGAATAAATCAGGCGAGCAACTGGATAAGTGATTCACACCAGGGAATCTAACCAATATTCTGATGAGAGGGTACTAGGATGCTAAGACATTGGGGCAAATAGACCTGTATTGTAGAAACTGCACATAATAACATTGATTAGTAGTTCAAAGGAGATAATGTTCTACACCAAAATGAATCTGAAGAGGTATCCCAACCCTGTGGACTTTCGATGGGTATTTATGTGCAAGTTACTTGGAGAATTGAGTTCAAAAATACACTTTTACCCATAGCATTCCAATAATTGGGGCCAAAGTGCACTTGGACTTCAAGTTAGTTATCAAGGTAATTTATTTATGGATCTAAATATTGGAAGCTAGTGCCTGAAAACCCCCAATTACCACGACACATATATGTGAAATTAAATTATCAAACATGCTTAGAACGTATTTGCTTGGTGAAAGCAAACTTTCCTTAGAAAGTTACAATCTTATAACTGAAGATGAATTGCTCGGCAATAAGTGAGTAGGGCAAACAAAGGTATGATTATTGCTATATTACTACTTTATTTTTCTCTTAATCTCTGTTATTTTTGACTCATCTGCTGATCTTTTTAATGGTTATTCTGCCTTAGCATTTAGTTGTAAATGGAAGTTCTGAGAGGTGTGGGCACTAACCTCAAATACATGCTCTGGTTCTGAAGATCTCTTAAATTTATTTATGAATTTCGAGTTTGGATTATTTCCCTACACTAGACCTGGTTATAGTCACAGCAAGATGAGTTATCCATTTGCTTTGTATTTCTATTGGCTTCCAGTAAAGACTTACCATCTTACTACCAAGAAAATGTAGTTTTCCCTACATCTGTGAACACAAAATACTATTCCAGAATGAAGGGCAATCACACAAGGCATTTAAATTAACACTGCACACCCCACAACTTTTTTTCCTCCTGCAGTGTAGAAAGAGAGCCAAATTGCTAAAACTTTTTGGCCCTGCAAGACTTTGTTAGATTAGTAACCTAAGACATCATCATCTTAGCAACAGGAAGTCCTGGAAAAGGTAGGTGGCCTGGAAATTCATGTTCCAAGTGAAATTTTGGTACATTCAAGATTCTTTGCTTAAAGTCTTGCCTCAAGAAAACCTGTTGGTCTATTGCCAGTTGTGTCCACCAATTTGTTTTCTTTTCTTGGTGTTTTCTCATCTTTTTGCTTCTTGTCTCAGGTTCTGTTTCTGCAGGATCGGGCAGAGACTGACCAAATGGCTGCAGTTACCAGGATTTGAAAACCCAATATCAGAATCTGCCACTGTGTGTGTGTCTGCCCTGAGCGCTCTCTTCTTTAGCAACAGGACATTTGCACAACACGGGAGCATCTTTTCTTTTTCCCTTGGCCCTGACTTTGTAAAATATGATACAAAGTTTTTCATGGCTTTTAAGCCCCAGGCATGGGAAATCTTGCTGGAGATACAAGATGACTAAAATGCCTTCCTTAAAGATGTGCGTTAAGTAGGTGTCAAGTGGACATTTGTGGGCGGTCAAGACCAACCTCATCAACAGTCTCAAGGCTAAACACACTGATTTTTGTTAATCCCAGGAAAATTTACCCAGTTTTCTAAATGTGTTGAATTTTGAGTTTATGTCCACAAAGCTGAAGTCGGTTCTGTGAACCTCAATTAAGGTCAACCATAGCTCTTGAATCAGCCCTAAACTCTTTGGAAGATTTGTATGTTTACTTGTAGTTTTATGGTTTTATTAACACAAGTACGACATGCACCTAAGCTGTCTATTCGCCTTCTTTGCTGGCATTGGGACTGGTGGCTCTGATGGCCAGAGGGGCTGCTCTTTCCACCCTGGCTTTGGGGTTCACAGAGGCGACATGGTGAGCAGTCTCTGGATGGTGAGATTTGTGGCACATCGGTGGCACCTCAAGCTCCTTGATGCCATGCACTAGAAACTTCCAGAAGCCCCTGGGCAGCATGCGCTTTGTTTTCTTGCTGCTCCTGGAAGCTGCATTTGGGCATCAAGATCTGGCCCAAGAATCTTCCATTGTACCCATTGTCAGTGCCTCTGGGTTTCTGCCATTTTGCACTTCACTTTGACCTATTGGTCTGAGCAGTGCTGGATGCACTCCGTGGTCCTCTCTTTAATAATCTTGGCCTTCACTGAGGTCTGAGAGCAGCTGTGATCTGCTTTCAGGAGGAGATGGCGGCCACCTCCATGGGCAGTGCCAAGGGAGAGCTGGAGAATCTTTAAAGTGATGCTTACTCTGAGTCAAAAATGATCACTAAACCCCAACATCTACACACCATAGGAACCCAAGAAATAGTGGACTGACTGCATGTGAATGTTTTAATTATAAAATTAATTAAATAGCATATAAAGTGAAAAAAAATTGCTTTCTTTTCTCCTAGCCCCCACAATCCCATTATCCAGTAATAACCATTAAAAATAATTTTTCATATGTATTTTTTTAAAGATTGTATTTATTTATTTGAGGGACAGAAAGAGCTAGAGAGAAAGAGAGAGAGAGAGTGAGCACAAGCAGGCGGAGAGTGAGAGGGAGGGTCAGAAGCAGCAGCAGCAGACTCCCCACTGAGCAGGGAGCCTGATGCGGGGCCTGATCCCAGGACCCTGAGATCATGACCTAAGCTGAAGGCAGACACGCAACTGACTGAGCCACCCAGGCGCCCCAGTTTCATATATATTTTAATAGACTTAAATTTTTTTTCCTTTTCTTTTTTTAAAGTAATCTCGATACCCAACAGAGGAGCTTGAACTCACAACCTTGAGATCAACAGTTGTATGCTTTACCGACGGAGCTGCCAGGTGCCCTAATGAGTAGGCTTTTTTTTAAATGTATTTGTTTGTCAGAGAGATAGAACACAAGCAGAGGAGCAACAGGCAGAGGGAGAAGTAGGTAGAGGGAGAAGCAAGCTTCCTGCTGAGTGGGGAGCCTGATGCGGGGCTGGTTCCCGGGGCCTTGGGATCAAGACCTGAGCTGAAGGCAGCCGCTTAACCCACTGAGCCACCCAGGCATCCCATGAATAGACTTTTAAAATTCATAGGCAAGCATATCTTAAGTCACAAATAAAATCATACAATGTATTTACTATACTGAATTTGCTTTCATTCACTTAGCCTTGTACGTTGGCTATCATTCCATTCCCTACACACGGGTCTACTTCATTCTTCTAGCAGCTGCGCAGATAGCAAATAATACGCTATTATGGCTATAACATTCCCATATTGATGGATACTTAAGTTATTTTTTAGTCTTGTTTTTTCAAATAATACTTCAGCAAACATATGCATATTTTTGTGCACTTTTATAAGTGTATTTGTAGAATTAATTGCCCAAAGTAAAACTGCTATATAAAAACACATTTATAAGTTTTGAATGATATTGCCACCTTAATGACACAACCAAATTGCATCAATTTACCTTTCGCTGAAAGTTTTTGAGAGGCAGGGATTTTGAAAAAGGGCTTCACTGAGTTCTGTGTGTTACATATCTGCGTGCCATTCCATCTCTTCCAGTTTGCCGAAACATAGTTGGGTTGCAGCTGGGATGGTTGGTAATGACCTAGTGGAGAGCGAGCGTTCCCGTGACGTCTGTGCTGGGACAGCAGGGAGGGCTGGGGAGGGGAAAGCACCAAGGTGCAGAGGAGAAGAGCTGGGAAGTATGGCTGCCATCGGTTTAGGAATGGTCCAGTCTTCGCCATGTCTCTTTGCTAGCAGCCGTCCTGACAAGTGTGGGAGCAGCAGAGCAGAATCAGGAGCCCTTCTCATGACTCAGAGAAGGGAAGAAGGTAAATACACACTCATACACACATACACACTCACACACACAGACCTGCAGAGTCTCCCTCTCTGCTCAAATTCGAATCTGGTGCATCTACCTTTACGCCCTCTCTTGGCCAGGATGCGAGGGAAGTAGTGTTCCCCTACATTCCTGGCTAATCTTCACCTGGCAGGAGCCCTCCGGGCTTCCTTCCTGTTTTACCATTCAGTGTCTCTGCATGTGAATAACCCAGAAAATACACATGACACCATCCTAGTTCCTGGATTTGAAGAGACATCCTCATCCTTGAAATCTCTACTCCTTATTCAATATTTTCATTTGGCCTGGCATTTTATAAGCCCTATTTTCATCCTTAAATAGAAACTTAGAAGTGCCTCTTGATCTATACCCTAGATCTCAGCCTTTTAAATTGAGGGGTTACTTTAATGTTCTCAAGGTTATAGTTACACAGGAAGTTTATTTTGTATTCAGCATGAACATGCTAGGTACTATGTAGGGGCTGTGGATGCAAAGATGAATGAGATACAATTCTGCATTCTAGAAGCTCATGAAATAATGACGAGACAGATGGCACTAACTAAAATACAGGCCACTCATTGGTTAAGTGTTAAAACAGAGGTATTTGATCAAAATTCTATGATGTCCCACTTCTGGAAATACAGTCTGCAGATAGATTTGTGCATGCACAAAAGGACACAGAGACCAGAGGTGTTCCTCGCAGTATTGTTTGTGATGGTAAGACTTAAATAACATTCTGAGTGTCTGTCAACAAGGACACTCTATGTGGCTTAATAAATGCTCTCTATGTACTGATATGGAGTAATCTTCAGGGTATGTTTTTATATGGAAAAAAGCAAGCTGTGGAACATGTGTAGTATATGTTGCCTTCCACATAAAAAATATAGAAAAATAAGACTGTGTTAGTGTTTGCTGGTCTATGCATAAAACATCGGAAGACTTTTTAAGAAACCAACAAGTGCTAATCTTTGAAGTGGGGGTGGGCGTCAGAGATTAGTGGGGTGGATGAGAAAAGAGGGTGAAACAGATTCTCAATGTATACCTTTATATGTCATTTTCAGTTTTGAACCATGTGAATGAATTATTTTTAAATTATATTAAATAGGGGCGCCTGGGTGGCTCAGTGGGTTAAGCCTCTGCTTTCGGCTCAGGTCATGATCTCGGAGTCCTGGGATCAAGCCCCACATTGGGCTTTCTGCTCAGCAGGGAGCCTGCTCCCCCCCCCCCACCTGCCTCTCTGCCTCCTTGTGATCTCTCTCTCCCTGTCAAATGAATAAATAAAAATCTTTAAAATATTATATTAAATAAATTTGTTATAAAATCCCTGCCCCCACCCCCCGCGCTTTGCATTCTCTGAGGTATTTGCGCAGGCTTAGCAACATTTACATGGGATCCAGAATGTAACATGGGACTGGGCAAGGAGGCTCTGAACAGGAGAAAGAAGCCTTCTTAGAAACTACTGGATTTTTCTTACCACAATATTACACCGTCTCTCATGAAAACGATTTGGAGCAGAGCTAGGAGAAAGAATACCATTCTCTAAAAAATTCTCAGAGATGGAATATCTCATAAACAGGACATGGGAACAATTTTAAAAGTAGATTTCATTCTTTAAACCTCCTCCAGAAAAGGCTGAGGGTGGCCCCCTCTGGTTTCTCAGGAGAGCTTTGTAGGAGAGGCATGATTTGCCCATACCTTCGGTTGATCTGTGTAAGTCATGAAATTGAGCAATGTGAATGTTTTCTTCTTTAAGCTTTAAATAAAGGTCTTAAGCTGAGTTACAATAAGAGAGATCAGCTGTCTTGCCAGAGAAATGCTACTTTTCTTTGACGAGGACGTGGCTCTGTAAATTCGCCAGAACACCACATTCAGGTAATTTGGAGAAAGACAGTGGGATAGAATTAGATTTTGAGAATTCTCTGGTCACTTTCTGTAAACTGAGACTATGAGGTAGAGAATAAATAACTTGAGAGAAAAATGATTTCATGATTATAAAAGACTGTGTCAGAAGTTTGTGGACGAGTGACACAATCATCACCCAAGCCACCCAGAGACAGAAAAGGCCACTGGTGCTGAGGAGGAACTTGACTTCCCTGTACCTTGTGTATACCTGATTCTCCTCACCATCACTACTACCACCGTTACTGCCCCTGCCTTTTCAGCTCATTGCGGCCATGTTTGTCCATAAGACGACACCCAAGCGATAAGCTCTGGTTCCCCGGGAAGCTGGTGGTTAACTGGGTGGAGACACAGAGGTGAGAGAGCATTGAAGGCAGGTGACTCACTACCTTCCCTTCATCAGTTTCTTTAATTGCGTTCTCCTATCCACCCCCACCCCGCCCATATTTACTCGCTCAGCTGGTTTCAAATCAGTCCTGTGGGAAGGGTCTGAAAAATTTAGATTTAGATTTCGAACACAAGAACATGTTAAGGGAGCTACTGCCAGCGATCAGGGCCACTTGTGACGTCACATCAGTAAAAGGCATTCAAGTGAGAGACAATAATGATGGTAGGTGTTTAGCCCAAATGGACATCAGTTGTAATTCTTTCAATGTATTTCTTTTGGCAGCTAACCGAAATACGTTATCAGTGGAAGTCTTGACCCAAGAGACATACATGTAAGAACATGGGGAAGTTAAATAAGACTTATACACCTTAACAAAAACAATGGCTTTATTTGTACTCTTTTTGCAGTTTTAACTAAATATTGCAGTGAGTAGTGCTTATTTTAAACACTAAGTATTGGGGCATTTATTACCTATGATGTGAAAATACTTCAGGGGTCTTGTGATTAATGCTATAGTATTTAGGCACAGATTATAGAGACTTACAATCAAAGACGATGGTGAGACACATGACAAATATCTCCATCTTATAGGACTTAATTCAGACTTGGTCAGATTAGCCTAGGTCTCACTCCTGGCTTCTCAGGAATGTCCCCAAGCAAACATTATCTGCACCAGGTCCAAGGCTGCCCTGTGAATTAACCTCCAGGGTAGGGTTATCTCAGAAAATACAGGATGCCCAATTACTTTTAATCTCAGGTCCACAAAGAATAGTTTATAGTAGAAACAGGCAGACATACGACCAGCTCTTCTGTGCTCTGTCTCTGAGGCAAGGTGCCTCACAGGTTTGAAATCCCCAAATCCTGAATTCCAATCTAGCTTCATAGTTTGATTCTCTTAGTGGATACTGTCTCACCCTCTATTGCTTAGGCTTGCTTCCTCTTAATAGGGCATTTTACTCATACTGTATATTTTCAAATAATTTTTTAAACATTAGTAATGAAAGATGAGCTGCCTGGAACAATTATAATAGAATTTTAGAGAAAATTTAAAAATCCATTTTATTTCCCACCCCCCCCAACCCCACCCCACCAATTTTGATTTTTCAAAGCATGTCCTTAGGATTTGATGCTAGATTCAAATGGTGAGACAGATGTGGAATAAGACAGGAGGACTCCTTTCTGACTGAGTTTGTACCCCTGGCTTGTTCTCTTGGGGTTGTGGTCAAGGTAGCTACTCAAAGGTTTAATTTGAAATTTTCTAAGTCAAGCCAATTGCCACCATTACTAAAATCCAGCAACTAAGGAAATGGAAGAGCCATGTGGGAGAATAAAGAATAAAAAATGTGGAGCTGGAAGATCTGGGATTGAGGCCTGGCTCTGTACCTGACTTAGCTGTGAGATCCTAGGAAAGTCATTCAGCCTCCAGAAGCATCAGTGTTGCTCTCTATAAAATCGAGATCATAGGGCAACTATGACGAGAGATACTGTGTATAGGAACGATTTGGAAACTTTGAGTTCAATCTAGATGTTTGCAGGGGTGATGACAATGATGGTAAAAATGGTGGCCAAGGGGCACCTGGGTGGCTCTGTTGGTTAAGCATCAGAATCTCGGTTTTGGCTCAGGTCATGATCTCAGGGTCATGAAATCGAGTTCCATGTTGGGCTCTACACTGAGCATCGAGGCTGTTTAGGATTCTCTCTCTCCCTCTCCCTCTGCCCTTCCCCCATATTACACTCACGCTATCATCCTCTAAATAAATAAATAAATAAATAAATAAATAAAATGGTCGCCAACAGATAGAAAGGCATTACAGAAAGTCAGTTATTAAAGAGACACTTTAATTCAGATCTTAAAAATGCTTACTTCCTACTCACTTTACAAGAAATCATTTACGTAAGAGTATTGTTCTCTTGGGTTGGAAAAAAGAAAAGACACGAAAAGCTAATCCAATTCCATATATTTTTAGAAGAAAGCTTACTCAAAGATTTGAGTCTAAAAATGGATGTTTAGAGTAGAATATTTTATTTAAGATCACACTGAAAAATGAGTAATAGAAAGGCACACTGAGAAACATTGGTTTAGAGCCTTTTAGTTCTATTTCGGGTCAATGCTCATTCAACGGCCAGCCTATTTAGTTTGTAAAAGCCTCAGACACATTTATTATTATTATTATTATTAATACTTTACATAATAACTAGGAGTGTTCAATGCACAGAGGAGGCTCTCATGAGGCCCCAAGTCCATTCGCTCAGTGATAAAGGAGAGGAAGCAAAAGAAAAAGATCTTCCCAGAGGTCCTCTGACTCCCTTTTAGACCTTTCATCCTCTGCTCCAAGAGAGGGGTGGATGCCACAGGAGGACGGAGCCATCAGGGCACAGGATGTCAATTCTGACTGAAGAGTATCCATCCTTGTTCTATTTTACCTCCCTTTTAACCACACAACTAATAGAAAATAAGAGAATGTGGATAAGCAAAAAGGTGACCATAACCATCACCCCTAAGTCTAGCCTCCAGAAATTTGGAATACTCATTTGCATTGCTCTGTGTCCCCCTCTATGCAAGGAGTACCATGAGGGATCAGAATTTATCCTACTTTGTCTGAACCCCACAAAGAAGCCCTTGATGTGTTCTGCATGGCTGGATTCCTTAACAAATGCATTTCAGCCAAGGCTTTAAAGTGGTATAGTAGGGATGCCTGGGAGGCTCAGCCAGTTAAATGTCCAGCTCTTGGTTTCAGCTCAGGTCATGATCTCCCCATCAGGAGATCAAGCCCAGTGTTGAGCCCTCAGAGGAGCCCCCCCAACACTCCCCACTCTGTCGAGCCCACATGGAACCCCGTGCTCAACGGGGAGTCTGCTCCACGCCCTCCTGCTCATGCACTCTCTCTCTGAAATAAATCTTTAAAAAAAAAGTGGTATAGCATAATCCCACTAATATTCCTATAATGACGGGGCCAGATAGAAATTAAGTCACTCGATTTTAAAATCGCACTTCTCATACTTTCTTTACTTCCCTTTATAGAACTCCCTAAAGCTCTTAACAAAATATAAAACTTTCCCCCAGAGACTCAGAATATAAGTTAGTGGTAAAAGTCTTTGAGATCAAGGGTTCACCAGGTCCTGAGCTCCATTTCTTACAGGGTCTCACATTGTTTTTCTGTCACTTATTTCTACACTTGGTCCTGAGTCTAAATGAGATGGAATCCCAGCTCCAGACTACAAATGTCCCCACAGTTAGAAGTCGGAATCATCTGACCTTGCCTGAGAGAATGAGAGGAGGAGGGTCAAGTGGGACGAGCCCAGCTCAGTTACAAACCTCACTGCTGGAACAGAGTAGTTGCTCAAGTACCCCAGGGTCAGTCCCATTGGCCCCAGGCCCAGATTTTCATGGACTCATTCTGGGTCCTACAAGAGAGAGAGGACCGTGACTAGAAACCAGAAGACCAACTTTACCAAAACCTCCGAAGACTTCAGAGGGCTTGCCAATCCTGCTTTGGTAACATCTGACGCAGAGAGAAAATGGAGAGGTATCCTTGCCCACAGTGCCACAGACCCCGGAGCAGCAGTGGCCCATTTGGTGCTCTGGGGTTTTGTTGTGAGCACCCAGCACTATCTGCAGGGGTGGTGTCCAGGAGAGGGGTGGGTGCCTTGGGGACTGTGCAGAAGGCAGTGTTTTGTAGAGCGGGGCAGGCGTGGTGGAGACCCGCAGTGGAGCCGGAGCCAGCCCGGAGGCAGCAGGATTTGACTTTATATAGAGTAGAGACGATTGTACCTGCAGAACGCAGTGCTACCCCACAGGGCATAAAAGCCTAAAACATGGCATTTTCCACAAGAATTATAACCAAGCGCATACGAGACACAATCCAAGATATGTGTGTGTACGTGTACGTGTGAGTGTGTGGCAAACTCTAGAGCAGACTCCATGTCAGCCATCACACCTAGTTCCTCTTCCCTAAAACCAGTCCCAGAAATTCTTATTAAAGTGATATAATGAGGGGCGCCTAGGTGGCTCAGTCGGTAAGCATCTGCCTTCGACTCGGGTCCTGGGATCAAGTCCCACATCGGGCTCCTTGCTTGGCAGGAAGCCTGCTTCTCCCTCTCCCACTCCCCCTGCTTGTGTTCTCTCTCACTGTGTCTCTCGATCAAATTAAAAAATTCTTAAAAAAATAAAAAAAAATAAAGTGATAAAGTGATGGTCTCTTCTGGTATTTGACTAAGCTACTCATAGACCCAAATCCTTCCTCACAGCCTATAATACCTGGATTGGATTCAGGAACCACCCCTCCCCATTCCAGAATTTCCGGGCTAATAGTACTACTTATCTTGTATGGCTGTTAGGAGCATTAAACAATATAAGAATTGAAAAGGGCTTATAACATTCCTGGGTACATAGTCAATCTTCCTCAGTATCAACTCTAGTATGACTGCTATCTAAATTTGTCTCCCAGTCAGGCCCCATTCGCTGCTACCTTGTGGGCGGTGCAAGAGACTTAGGCTGAAATTGTGATTCATCACTTACCAGCTATATGTCCTTGGACAGATTAATTAGCTTCTTGGTAATGTGAACTAGTGGAGCACATTGGGATGCCAGACTTCGTCCCAGGGGCCACAGACCCACGGATGAGCAGCTCGAACACCACCCCAAACACCACCCTGCCTGGAAAACACTCCGTGCTGGTGGGTGGGAGACAGACAGCGAAATAAGCAAAACCAACAAACAAACCAGAGTCGTAAGGATAGCCCGCCTCTCCAGCTGGAGTTAGACCAATAGGTAACAGAGCGACCAAACAAATCAATAAAGTAGAGAAAATTTTTTTAATGAAAAAAAAAATGTCATCTACATGTTTTAAACGTTTTATTTCAATAGAAACAGATTAGAAGTTGCCAGGGAATAGACGAGGGGAGGGAGAGGAATGATTACTTAAAGGGTACAGGGTATTCTGCGGTGATGAGGTTTTGAGACTAGAGAAAGGCGGGGGTTGTACAACACCGTGAATGCACTAAGTGACACTGAGCTGTACGCTTTAAAGATGGTTAATTGTATGTTATGTAAAATTGTCCTCAATAAAATATTATATAAATGTACATTATTTTACCAATATTTTGGTGTATAGCTAAGGACTGCTTAAGGATGTGCCCATAACTGAAGCCCCAAGGCATCTTTCTGGCATAAACCACACCCCCCTCAAATATATATATATTTTTTCAGCCTAAATTTCTTTAACTTAGGACAAGAACTTAGGTACCTACAAATCTATCTTAGAGTAGACTCTGCTTAGATTTGTGGGTTTTTTTTCCCCATTTATAGCTTTTCCACCCATACATAACATGACAACAGTTTTTTAGCAGCTCACACTTAGGAGCCTACATTATTTTTTTAAAATGATGGCAACAACATCTATTTAGTGAGTGCTTACTCACTTCCTTACATTTAATCATTGGCCCTTCCATTCTGGGCCATGACAAGACATGCCCGAACCGACTCCTGGAAAGATCTGAAGACACATGGGTTATCACTGCATCAAAACTAATATCCCCTGTGGACCCAGACAAGCCTGTGGGAGAGGGAGAGGTAGAAAAACCTACCTGTCTCTCTGCTTCTGTGCCAAGTCCAGGAATGGTGTTTTTGCCCTGTGACATCTGAGAGCAAGAAACAAAGGAGGAGGTCATCAGAAGTCAAGGTATGGTCTTAGGAACAGTCATTACAATAAAGGCACTGGCTTCATTCTTGGGCAGATTGACAGTCTGCGGGGTGCCTAGTCCCTTTGACAAATATTCTTGTTCTTGAGTCTGTAGCTGTTTTGCTGTGTTTCAGCTCTGAGGGTAGTAGAAATAAATTAGAAATTTAAATAGCCTGCCCTCCCCTAAAATGGCTTCAATTCTAATATGAAAATAAGTGTTTTGATGATCTGGTCATCCACACTAGCTCTCACACCACTGACTGAGAGTTAACTGTCATCCAATATCCATCCGCCGAGGAGGAGTAACAGGTTATGGCAGGTGAATAATTTGTTTGGTGAATAATACTAACGCAATTTATTTTACCGTTTACTCTCTTGTGTCGGAGGAATCAGCTAGTAGAGGAAGGATTATGGACTAGTTCTTTAAACATTTTTGTCTGTGGGGTGCCTGGGTGGCTCAGTAGGTTAAGGGTCTGACTCTTGGTTTCGGCTCAAGTCATGATCTCAGGGTCGTGCGATGGAGCCCTGTGTTGGGCTCTAGGCTCAGCGTGGAGTCTGCTTGGGATTCTTTCCCTCTCCCTCTCCTTCTGCTTCTCCCTGTGCCTACGCTCACTCACTCTCTCTCAAGTAAATAAATGAAGTCTTTAAAATATTTTTGTTTGGGGACGCCTGGGTGGCTCAGTTGGTTAAGCAGCTGCCTTCGGCTCAGGTCATGATCCCGGCGTCCTGGGATTGAGTCCCACATCGGGCTCCTTGCTCGGCAGGGAGCCTGCTTCTCCCTCTGCCTCTGCCTGCCTCTCTGTCTGCCTGTGCTCGCTCTCTCTCCCTCTCTCTCTGACAAATAAATAAATAAAATCTTTTAAAAAATAAATAAATAAAATAAAATAAAATATTTTTGTTTGTAAGTCTTCTGTCCCATCCATGTTAGGTTTAAATGTTTTTTAAATTTAATTTATTCATTATATTTCTTGTGCATGAATTACACGGTTATGTCCTTTACCCATCTACCCACTGAGGTGTTGGTAATATTCATAAATACATCTGAATAAATTTTCATATGTTTACAGATGGTAACTATGTTCCATTTTGTGGTGAATAGTCTTCCTTTTTTTTTTTATCATTAGTCATTTTTATTGTTTAGAAGTTAAAAATCTTTTGTAACTGTGTCTGACCATTTCATTTTACTTCTAATTTCTTCTCTTGCTCCAATGATAAGAAAATTATCACCTAAAGTGGGATTAAGACCCCTAATTTTCCCTTAGGGGTCCATTCCCCACCATCCTTAAGATCTTACACTGACATTCTCTGGGCCTCAGAGCCCAGGCCCCCTAACCCTTCACTACATTTTTTTCACAAAGGTTGAGCACTCGTGTTAGGACTTCAACAGAGCAGGTACCTGCAGAGTCCATTGTTTACCTGTTTAGCCTGGATTTAGAACTATTGCTTATGTTTGCTGATATCTGAGAGGGTCACGGCTTACTCCATTCATACCTAAGTTGGTGTCCGCATTCACCCATTCACCCACTCACTTATTTACTCATTCATACATGTATGCATTCAGACATTTGTTGTACGTGGCAACAGACTCACATGTAGCCCCCAGTGAGCCCTGCTTTCTGGTGTTCACCCGTGAGGGTGGGCAGGACCTATATGTATGACTTGCATCTAATAGCAGAATATAGTAGAGGTGACGCACTGTCCCTCCTGTGATTGTGTTACATAACAAAGACTTTGTGTTGCTGGAAGATTCGACCTAGAGACGGACTTTGCCAGCTTGATGAAGTAAAGCAGCCGTGCTGGAGAAGCCCACGTGGCGAGGGGCTGTGGGCAGCCTCTAGCCAACAGCCAGGAAGAAGCTGGGATCCTTGGTCTTAGAGCAGCAAGGACGTGAATTCTGCCAAGAACGTGAGTGAGCGTGGAAGAGGTTGCTTCCCCGTTTGAGCCTCCAGGAGGGAGCACAGTCCCGGTGACACCTCGATTGCAGTTTTGTAACACTGTAAGTAGAGGGGCCATCTAAGCCAGGCCCTGACCTGAAGAAACTGTGAGATAATAAATGGATATAGTTTTGAGCTACTAGGTGAACAGTAATTTGTTGTGCAGCAATAGAAAATGAATACACTGCGCCATGCTAAGTACCATACAGGCACCTCTCACTTAGTGCCTGAAGTAACCTCATGGGCCTAATCACACTAATAATATTCCCATTTTATAGATGAAGACAGCGAGGCTCAGGAATTGAACTCCAGAACATTCTGCTCTCAACAACTGAACTCCTATGGCATATTTCATTGTAATGTATGGTATTATTTTATAAATTCAAGTTTCATAAATTCAAGTTTATGGTATTATTTCATAAATTCAAGGTTTAAAAACTTATCTCCTGATCACACAGACTATATTTAGGACAAGCTCTACTTGGCACACCTAGTACACAAAGTAAATGTTTTTATAAATTCAACATTACAGGGAACTTTCCTATTACTCTATAGTGCTATGTTTTTACCATGTATCTCACAGAAAAATTATTAGATTCAAGAATAAGAAAGTTTCTCTTTTGTGTTAAAGCAGTGATAGACTGTAAACTATTTAGGAGGGAGAATGATTATGGTTGATATGAACACTATATTCCTGGGAACTGACCTAGAATTAGAACAGCCAAGTAGGGGCGCCTGGGTGGCTCAGTTGTTAAGCACCTGCTTTCAGCTCAGGTCATGATCCTGGGATCCTCAGCGGGAAGCCTGCTTCTCCCACTCCCACATTCCCTGCTTGTGTTCCCTCTCTCGCTGTCTCTGTCAAATAAATAAATAAAATCTTTTTTAAAAAATAGCCACACAAACTTTAGAATGTGCTGGATCTTGGATTCTGTCTTTAAATTTGCTGCCAAAGAAAAGAACGTCATTTTGTGTCCTAACTTTCCCACTTCTGATCAGGTATAGAGAAAAATTAGAAAGCAGGGAGATTTAGAATTGCTTTGCTTTTTTTATTTTTAAACAACTATTTGGTTCAGTGTTCTGAGAAGCTGAGATAGGATTATGACCCCACTACTGTGTCTTCTAATGAGAGTTCTTCCTATTCTGCATTTATCAGATGTTAATTATTCATCCTGCATGATTGAGGATTTTGGAGTCAGAGATTCACCTGCAATATTTGGAATACCAGTGGAGGCCTACATCAACACAGAATTTATAAAGCAGCTGGTGCTAGGCAAAGCTAATGATGGAATTTCAGTTTAATAAAAAGACCCCCAACTGAGCACACCATCTTGAAAAAAGTATACTTATCAAACGGCTTTCAATCAGCTCAAGAGAGACACCTTAATTGGGAAGAGGAAGATTTGCAGAGTAGTTTGTCATTGTGCCAATTCCAGATCAATAACCGCATGTCTGCTCTTCGGCAGACGCGGCTTTTGCTTTATATGAAAGAACCACATCAACTTCCTCTCCATTTGGGTAAACTCTGTTTCATTTCATGATGTTAAATAATATCTTCTTTTTTTCTCCCCAGATTTTATTTATTTATTTGTCAGTTATATATAGAGAGAGCACAAGCAGGGGGAGTGGCAGGCAGAGGGAGAAGGAAGCTCCTCACAAAGCAGGGAGCCCGATGTGGGACTCCATCCCAGAACCTTGGGATCATGACCCGAGGCGAAGACAGTTGCTTAACTAACTAAGCCACCCAGGAGTCCCAATAATATCTTCTTTTAGGTCACCTCTGTGTCTTCATAATAAATACAACCAAAATTAGATCTGTGATTATAAAGGTCATTTAAAAAATATTTTAAGTAGGGGCACCTGGGTGGCTCAGTGGGTTAAAGCCTCTGCCCTCTGCTCGGGTCATGATCCCAGGGTCCTGGGATCGAGCCCCACATTGGGCTCTCTGCTAGGCAGGGGTCCTGCTTCCCTTCCTCTCTCTGCCTCTCTCTGCCTACTTTGATCTCTCTCTCTCTGTCAAATAAATCAATAAAATCTTTAAAAAAATTTTTAAAGTAAATTTTATATTTGCAAAAAGAAAGGAATACTTTTCAGAATTTTTGTATTTTCAAATTTGTTTTGTTGAAACATGTTGGGTAGAACTAAATTATGGTGGTTTAACTATAAGAAGAACATGCTGAGCAACGATAATCTAGATTCATATAAAATTATTTGGCAAAGACTGTACAGAATCATCTATTAATAAACAAAAATAAAATGGGTCTACTTTTGGAGGGAAGGGTTTGGAATACTGAAGACTGTAACTCAGTCATCAAATCTTAGTTTCCTTTTTTGTTGAAAGGAGATACTCATTCAAACTGGTGACTATCAAACTGGTCTCAGTGGTATATTAGAGGGAATTATGGACCAGACAGGGCAGG